>NW_027397081.1:11895714-12552762 GCF_003265705.2 Callorhinus ursinus | reverse complement strand
CCCCACTGATCTACCTCTTGCCTTCAGCTCTCTCCAGACTGTTAGCTCCAGTCAGAGGAAATCTGCATAGCTGGGGTCAAAGATTTCTTTCCCCTCCTGCTTGTCTCTTCCTGTTAAATAATGTGACACCCAAAGGAGGCCATGGAAAGAGAGGGTGCTGGAGCTTTCTGGTTGAGCTGCCTTTTCCAGGACAGTCTGAGTAACTGGGGCAGGAGTTATGGACATTCTCTCCCAGCGCCCGGCCATCGGGGGCTCTTGTTGCTGGTGGCATCGGGTTTATCCCTTCCTTCCCGTTTTGCAAAAATATTTGTACAGAGACTTCTGTGCCTGACCCACAGTCAGCAGCAGACAGGAGCCACGGATCCCTCTTGCAGCGTTTTACAGGGTGACGGATCAGATAATGTACACTTAGCGAGTGCACAAATAATGTGAATCAGGGTTGGCATAGTGCAGTGAGGTGTAAAAAAAGCAATTTGAATTGTTCTAGGGAAACGCCAGAGCTGCTCTGACATGCTTGCTTGCCAGAATGCTGCCCTGTGCCCCTCTAGAGGCTGAGCTCCAGGCTCTGGCCGGAATGGCAATGACACTGCCCGGAGGGGAATCCCCCCGACCCCCAGAGACGGGAGAGGCTCTGCATCCACGCAAAGAAGTGGCCGAATGAGACAGAGCTCCAATTCATACCAGAGGGGATGGTTGGACCCACCGATCTGTGTAGACAGTCTTCGGAAGGAGGGAGGGAAGGAGTAAGACACTGAGTGTATCTGTTGGCATGGCCACATCCACTCGGGTAGATCTACACATAGTCTCCTTGGACTCTAAGAAGTCTTCCCGTCCATCCCCCTGCCTCCAGACAGAGCTGTGCCTCCTCTCCCACACAACAAATGGGTTTCAAGTTTGTTTCAAAGGTTCTCCAAAGGAAGAGGTTTCCCAGCCTCTCTTAGTCATCTGTTTCAGTGTCTCAACACGCCCACCCTCCGGAAACTCTTCGCGTTCAGCCTAAATCCGATCCTCCAGGCGGTCTTCAGCTCACACATCTCCATGAGGGTCTGGCCACGCTTGGGAAGTTAATGGCATGTGAGCTTGTGTGTGCAAAGGGCCATAGGGCCATGTGTCCACTCTCTTGGCGAGAGCTGGGGAGGTGAGCAGGGAGCCGCGCGCTCATCCCTCCGGCCAGCCTTCCTCCTGCTGCCCTTTCCAGCCCTGGCTGCCCCGAGCCTGCTTCGTCAGTCTCCCATTGCTCTCTGGCTGCAGAGCCAGACTGCCTGATGATACTCTGCAAGTAGACAAGGCTGATCCTCCTCCCGTGTTGTCCCGGTCAGCCTCCTTCCTCACAGCCCCTCCTCCCAGCACTCCGCATCCACGAGGCTTCCTGTCCGGAGCTGGAGAGAGGTTGTTTATCACTGTGACACCTGCTGGGCAGCCTTACCTCGCACAGCCACTGGGTCTCTGTAGCCCTCCCAAGGCTCGCCTCCCCTGGCCTCCACGTCAGCTCCCAGCTCTCCGGGGAACCGAGGCTGTGCACACGGAAGATGGTCAATAAAACGGTTTGGATTTATTTTTCAATAACAACAAGCAGACATTGCCAACCTCTTCCATTAAAGTCCCTTAGTCAAGCCAAGCTCCAAACCTGAAACTCAGCATCTGGGTGTTTTATGAGATCTGATCATAGGGGAAAGTGGTAGGAAATCTCTTGATTGTTTCAAATGAAAGCCGATTACAGGGAGTGAGGGAGTTTTCTGGTGGCTCGGGAAGCTGAGAGGTTTTAGGATAATGGATGGTCAGGCCGCCGCCTGCCCACCTACATTACTGACCTCAGAGTGGCCAGGCGGGGAGCCCAGTGCAGATTAAGAACCCAAACAAAAGGGTCTGTAGGAAAGGCCTGGGGACAGGCAGACTGCTAAGGGACTGGCTGAGGCCTCCAGATTTTTTTCCCAGGAAATCTGGGGACACATTTCCATGTTGTCTTTGCATAAATTTGTATGCTGATTTACATACATTTGCATTTTTGCCTTCAAAACACCCAAACTCCCGGAATATAAAATAAAATGCAATTAATTAATTAATTGGCATAATGGATGGCAAATGCAGCCATACTAAAAATATAGGAGAGGTGAAGGACCCTGACCAAGGGTCCTTCTCGCTCGTCACCGTAAGCCAGGATGGATCTGAGAATATGTTACAACCGGTTCCAGAGTTTTCTGTCTCCCCCACTACCAGTAGGCCTTTGGGAGCAGGAGCATACAGAACTCTTTGATCCTTATATCCCTGGGCCCCAGAACAGGGCTTGTCACATGTGAGACTATTAATGACTGTTTGTAGAGTATGTGAACCAAGGGCTAAGTGAATGCGTGACTCCCCTGTAAACTTATGACCGGATGAGAGGGCTGGAAAGAACAGACACTCAGCCGTCCTCGGAAGGGACTAGACGGGATTCAGAGGAGCCCTCAGGGGGAACTTGGGGGAAGAAGTTGAGCAGGAACACGGCCCTGGGCAGACCCGTTGGGAGCAAGCCTGGAGTGAGTGCAGAGTCTGTGGGGCTGGCCCAGCACAGGGGCAGGTGCACTTGGACCTGAGCAGACGTGGACAGAGATCTGGACAACGTGATGGGGGGAAACGAGAGGACAACGTAGAAGCTGTGGAGTCCATCCTGTCTGCCCAAACAATGAGGCTTTCTGGTCTTCTGAACCTGGAAAGGCCCAAGCAGGTGACCCGGCCCATCCTCACTCAGGGTCTAGCCCAGGGCCTTGTGTGGAAGACGCTCTCAGCAAGTTCTTCCTAAAGTACTTCCTACAGAATACTCAACAAATATCCGTCAACCCACTGACGGATTGACTGATTCCCTGGCCACCTTTCAGCAATCCTTATTCCTCTCCCTAGCCCAACTTCTCACTCAGTAGCCACCTTCATGCTGGGAGCTACATGGTTTTTGCCGATCCCAAGAAAGCCCCCATTTGGCATAAGGTGATCCCATCCATACAATTGTGCTGGCCCTGCTG
This sequence comes from Callorhinus ursinus, assembly GCF_003265705.2. Lineage (NCBI taxonomy): Eukaryota > Metazoa > Chordata > Mammalia > Carnivora > Otariidae > Callorhinus > Callorhinus ursinus. The sequence continues at coordinate 12,549,766 of NW_027397081.1, read as the reverse complement.
CCGATTCTTTGAAACAGGTCGTTCTACCTGATGCCTCACCTAATCCCACTTAGTACAACAAGAGCCTGCTCTTAGTTAATCCCCAATGTGAAAGCATAGGCATAACTACTTTCCATCCTACGCACATCTTCCCTAGGTTAACCCGCTATGAAGAATAGCCAAGAGAGTGGACTTTAGAGCTGGCTGCCCCGATTAGAACTTGGCTGCACCCGCTGTGGCCTGAGACCTCAGGCAAGTTGTTTAACTTCTTCCTGTCATCTGTAAAATGGGGATAATCATGGCATTACTCCGCAGGGTTGCCCTGAGGATTGAATGGGATCATACACACAGAGTCCCGGGAACAGTGCTCGGCACACAGCCCGCGCCCCTGGAGGGTTAGCTACCCTTACTGTTTTACAGTACAGCCTCTCACGCTTGCTTTCGGGAAAACGAGAAGACTCAAGTGATGAGGAAGTAGGTGCAGGGTTTCATGGACGTGACCGCTCGGGCGCACAGTGGAGATTCAACAGTTTTCTCCTCACTGCACATCTCTCAAGATATAAACTCTGAAGCTAAAGCTTGGAGAGAAGCCAGGATGCTGTTTGGACCAAAGAGGCAAGGGGTTCTCAGAAGCTGACCTGGGCATCTCTGGAAGGCCAGGACAGGGAGCCTAATCAGGGACACTGGTGGAGCCAGGTTGGAGGATATGGCCCCAGGCTTTGGGGATCAGGCTGATGTGAGGCCAGGGAAGAAGGTGCGGAGGAAGCAAGCCTTCCCCAGGGAGGAGTAACCAGGGCATCCTCAGGCTTGGGGTGCTGAGAAGATGAATGAGAAAAACCCGCCATCAGATGACACTGGAAAATGCCAGAAAGAAATACTGGTGCCCGCACAATATTTCCCCCACCCCCGCCATCCTGGCTCTACACGAAGCTGGGACACATGACCGAGAAAGAGGAGAATTTGAAGAAGCAACTCGCTTATCCATCAGTTCCAAGGAGAAGAGCAAGTAGGGCTTCCAGAGGCGCAAAGTTTTCCCGAGCTGACATGGAAGGCATGGAGACGGAGCTGGAACCAGACGGGGCGGATCGCCCCCGGGGGCCTCCCTCGAGGGCCACAGTCTCTTGGGCTGACTTAATCTATCCCCTGCAACACCCCAGTGACGGTGCGGTTAGTGTTCCCATTTTACAGATGAGAGCAAGAGAGATTACAGATTTGCCGAAGCTCAAAAAATAGATGACTAGAAGGGACCAGATCAGAGTGCAAGTCTACCCAAACCCAAAGCCTCTGCTCCTTTTACTACTTCGGAGGAAGACGAGCACGAACTTGGAAGAAAAAGTACGGGGGCAGAGGTGTTGGGAAAGGAAGGAGACGAAGGAGCTTGGTGGGGGGTTGGGGAGGAGAAGAAGCCGGAGCTGGGAAGTGTGTGCATATGACATTAAATGGATAGTATGCAAATGAGATGCAAACCACATGCAAATGAGTAAGTGGACTTTTTTTTTTTTTTTTTTTGTCAACCACTCAACTCCGTTTGGCACAATTGCCGCACAAGGCGTACCTGCCCAAAGCTAAGAGCATCCATACTTCCAGCAGAAATTGTGTCTGGGCTACAGAGGCCCCTTTCTCACCCTTGCTGGGGTCTCCTGCCTCCACCCTGCTGCCCTTCTCCTTTGCCCCCTCCCCATTCTGAGACTGAGGCCGGTCACAGGTGCATCCATCCCTCCAGACACTCCGGAAGGCAGCTAGCCTCTCAGCCTCCTAATAAGGTGACCCCTCACCGTTGCTCTATCTCCACTTCTGTTTACCTTCACCGAGAAGTTTCCTGGCCACCTGGGATCAACAACTGCCATTTTCCTGACCCCTCTTGTCAAATGAATCTCCCGGCCCAGTGCCTTCTTTACCCAATGGCGGCAGAAGCGAAAAGTAGCCTTTTAAGGGACCGCCTCTGGCCCCGACCCCTCTCAGCAGCTTCTAAAGCAGGCCAACTGCTTCCCAGCCTGGTCTCTGGCAGAATCTGGAAGAAATCTTCCAAGGTGATCTTATAAGGCACCTGCATTCAGGACACAAATGTTGGTAGCCTCTTCCATTCCTGGAGATGCCTGGAAAAAAATGTGGGGCTGGCCCTGGCTTATCCCTTCCCATTTTAATTCCTTCTCTTCTGTTTGGAAGTTCTTGCCAACATCTACCTTACGTCCTTGCTGCTTCAGTGTCAACTGCTTCTCTATTATTTTGTCTTTAGTGGGGATGGCGAATCTCTACCCTCTCACTTTCTGATGTAAGGAGGGAACGGGAAATTGGGGGATTGGAAATAATCAGCTTAGCAATAGAGAGCTGTTGACAAAGTACTGGACTCGTATTTTCTCCCGCCTGCTCAGAAACCAGAGCTCACGGCCAGGGCTCAGTGCCAATGGCCCACGAGACCTCCTGGCTCTTGCCTTGGGCAAATTCTGGAATCTGAGGAAGCAGCATCTCTTCGTGCTGTACTTTTTATGTTTCCAAAAGGGGCTCAGGGTAATCATTTTGGTTTTAAAGTCCCTATCAGAAGAGCCATTTGCGAAATGGACTGTCCATGAGGGGAATCACTGAAAGGCAGCATCCCCTTGGCCAAAATATTCTGAAGAGTTTATATAGTCCGGCTCAGAGACCACTTCCTTTGAGAAGACTTTGTCTCCTCTCTAGGGCTCCGGTTCAGATTCAAGCAGCAGATAGTAAGTGCGTGTTATGTACTAACCACTGTGCTAGTTACCTTCATATGCATTATCTCTTTAAATCCCATCATCACACATGTCTTCAAGATAGGTACTCTTAACCCTATTGAACAATTGAAGAAACGAAGTGTTAATGGCTAATTTAGTAACTACTCAGTCTCTCTTGGGACCTTAATAGTCAGCAAGTCCTACCAGATGTCTACCTAAATGGTTTCTTTTTTTAATATTTTATTTATTTGTTGGTTTGTTTATAGAGCACAAACAGGAGGAGGCGACAGAAGAAGAGGGAGAGAGAATCTCAAGCAGACTCTGTGCTGAGCACAGGGCCCAACACAGGGCTCGATCTCATGACTCTGAGATTGTGACCTGAGCCGAAAGCAAGAGTTGGACGCTTAACCGACTGAGCCGCCCAGACGCTCTACCTAAATGCTTTCTTAATGCTACTTTCCTCTCATCGTCTTCTATTCCAGTTATGGTAATCAAATGATTAGCTCGAACTACCTTCCGTGGCTCAAGGCTGGACATGGTTGCCAATCCCATTCCTCATCCCCAGCGCCCCTGCCAACCACCAGCACACCATTCAACCCACATCCCCACCCCTGATGGAAAGAAGGCAGCTCCCCAGAAAGTGAGCAGTGGTGGAAAGACCCTCTGGCAGGGTCACAGGCAAAGTGGCAATCCCTCCTGACCCTCTGGCTTCACTCTAGAATGACTCACGATCCCACCTACAGGCACTCTCCCCTGTATGTTGCTGTTCCTGACTTCTTCAGCAAGAAGGCTGGGGAAGCAGGCTAGAACATTAGGGGGACACACGTAGCCTGGTGACCACATTAAATGCCGTCGCGTGGCATCTCAGTGGGCTGTTGATTTGATAAATGGCATTTTCATCACCCAAACCTTTCCATCACTGGGATTCTGCTGACCTAGTGCTGGGCTGAACTGTGTATGGAACAGACACGGTCCTGCCCTCTGGGAGCTGAGGTCTGACCCCTCCTCAAGGTAGATAACAAATGCCATGAAACTAGAAAGGTTCAAAGAAATCAAAGATGTTAAATTTGGGTAAGGCAAAAATTGCAAGGTTTCCTCCAGGCCATTAGAAAATTTCCCCATTTCCCAAGAAAATTGTCCTACACAAAATCTCTATACACGGGGCGGGGAGGGGGGGTCTCAGGAGCTAGAGCACTGTGGGGCACAGAGTAGGCAATGAATATATGTTAGATGGAGGTCAGATGAATGGATAAATAAAATTCAAAACAAGAGACAGAGTGGAGAAAGACTTCTCTGATCCCCCTAAAACTCACCATCCACACTTGGGCCAAAGGACCTTGTCTTACTGTCTCGTCCCCATCCACACTCCGCCTACAGCGGCCCCTGGGGAGCTTGGATATGCCTTGTTCATATCTCTGCAGAAAGACACTTTAGACACCTCATTCTGCCAGGGGAAGCTTCTCGCCAAGCCCAGGGACAGCTAGGATTATGCCTGGCCCCGAGTTCTTTATAAGGAAGCCTCAGACAATGGAGGCCGGCTCCTCGGAAGCCAAGAAGCTTTGTTAAAAAGACAGCTAGTTAGAGAGTGGACAGTATTTTTAAATGCATGAGTGTGCTGAATAATTAAGCAAAAACTTTTGTTTTCATGGAAAATTTTCCTCCAAATGCTGCATCAAGCAGGGTACTGAATTTGCCATAGGCAGTTGTTGGCAAGATAGTGAGACTGTGTTTCTTCCAGTCCAGGGAAAGGGAATTCAGATCAAACCTCCAGGCTACGGCCCTCAGTTCAAAGAGAGCCTGTTCTTTCTGACACAGAACAGTCACCCTGGGCAAATCAGACAAGGTCTTTCGAAGGTCATTAAGCTTTTCCAGTGTCTTTGTACTGAAATCCCTCCTGCTCTTCCCCTGTCCAGAATTTCATTGGATCATAAAATTTTGGAGCAACCAGTCCAACCCTCCATTTTACAGAGGAAAACATGGAGAACCAGAGGAGTTAAGAGATTTACCAGAAGTCGTACAGCAAGTGGATGGTGGAGCCGATTCCCTAAAGTGCCCTTTACTCTTCTCTGCCGACCCAAAGGGAGCTCATCCTTCAATACCCTGTCCAAGGCTCCCCTGCTCCTCAGACTCTGATGTGGATCCACCACCCTGCAAAGACCTCTCCTTCTCCTTCTCTGAATTCTTTTTTTTTTTTTAAGATTTTATTTATTTATTTGACAGAGACACAGTGAGAGAGGGAACGCAAGCAGGGGGAGTGGGAGAAGGAAAAGCAGGCTTCCCGCCGAGCAGGGAGCCCGATGCGGGGCTTGATCCCAGGACCGCGACATCATGACCTGAGCGGAAGGCAGACGCTTAATGACTGAGCCACCCAGGTGCCCCTCCTTCTCCAAATTCTTAAAACCCTTACTTCTTAGGATGTTTCTCCCTTGCATCATTCATGATCTCTTTAGCTCCTGCGAGGTTGTAATATTGTTAGTTACCTAGCATCTGTCAATTTCTTTCTGAGAAACGGATTCCTGGTCTCAAAGGATGGGAGCGCTCTCTCACATCTCTTCTGTATCTCCCTCAGGGTATAGCACGTAAATGATGCTTGCTAAATATTCGTTGAAAATGTAGATCAATGGATAGATGAATGGATAGACTGAGTGATGAATGATAGTGTTTAATCGGTACCTAATGCATGAGAATAAATAAAATGATACATTAGTAAAATTATTCCAAGCAATTTGGTGCAGTATTTGCTTAAAGATGCAGCAGGAGTTTACAGCTTAGATAGATAGATAGATAGATAGATACATGGTGCTTGAGCATCACAGTCCTCGGGCCATTGCACTTCAAATTCACTTTACAGATGATGAAACTGAGGCGTGGAGAACAGAGGCCAGGGAAAGACCCAGAAGGAATCAGAGGCCCGGCTGGAGATGCCCAGTGTGCAGTCCACTCGATGAATTTTCGTTCCTGTAGATAAGGGATAAATTAGAATAACCTCAGACGCCTTCCAGTGGGTTCTCTCGGGCCCCAGGGAGCAGAGAGAAAATAATTCTGCCCTTCAGAAAAAGAAAAAAAAACATAGTTAATGTGTCTTCTTCATACCCCAAATTACAGGTGTGACGGGTGGGTTAATTACACAACTGTCTTAGGAAACTCTAATGGAGACTTTGGGTGTTTTCTTTCTTTCATTCTCTAAGTGCTTGTAGCAAATTTTAGCATTAAAAATTACTTGAGTCAAAATTATTTACCAGTGTGGTAATTCTTTCCTAGACGATCTAAGCTTGCAGTCATGTCCCTTACCAGTACGGCCCGGTAGAGTAATCGGCTGCAATTAGCAATGACTTTGTCATCCCTCTCAGAATCTGGCTTCAGCATCCGTGAAACACACAGATCTTTTCACTCTCCCAATGGAGACTCAGAACTTCTGCAAATCTTATTCTCCATTAGAGAGGGAAGAGGAAGGTATTCCCCTGAGGAGCGCATCAGGGCCTCCTCTGCTCCCCTCCTGCTATCTTCTTCTTTTTCTTTTTTCTTAACATATGTTGCATTGTTTCAGAGGTACAGATCTGTGATTCAACAGTCTTGCACAATTCACAGCGCTCACCATAGCACATACCCTCCCCAATGTCTATCACCCAGCCACCCCATCCCTCCCACCCCCCGCCACTCCAGCAACCCTCAGTTTGTTTCCTGAGATTAAGAATTCCTCATATCGGCGAGGTCATATGATACATATCTTTCTCTGATTGACTTATTTCACTCAGCATAACACCCTCCAGTTCCATCCACCTCGTTGCAAATGGCAAGATCTCATTCCTTTTGATGGCTGCATAATATTCCATTGTGTATATATACACCACCTCTTCTTTATCCATTCATCTGTCGATGGACATCTTGGCTCTTTCCACAGTTTGGCTATTGTGGACATTGCTGCTATAAACATTGGGGTGCACGTACCCCTTCGGATCCCTACATTTGTATCTTTGGGGTAAATACCCAGTAGTGCAATTGCTAGATCGTATGGTAGCTCTATTTTCAACTGTTTGAGGAACCTCCATACTGTTTTCCAGAGTGGTTGCACCAGCTTGCATTCCCACCAACACACACACTCTCATTTTATGGGACTAGAACCTGAAGCTCCAAGAGGCAGCTCTGGGACCAGAACCCAGCTCTGGAAATCCCGGGACCATGCTTCCTCTCCTCCAGACCACGTGGCCTCTCCTGTCACCCAGAGCAGCTCTCGGGAACGAGGTGAGAAGGGCCAAGTTCCTTCTGCATCCAGGAGGCCACGTTTCAGGATTGCCGCCCTCTTCCCCAAGGCCTCTCCTGTTCTTCCCCCTCATGGTCCTGATCCCCCAGGGAGACAGCTTATGCTCAGAAGATTTCCAAATCCACAATCTTGCCCCTCACTAGCAACTCATCCATGTACCACACCATACTTGTCCCAGAGCCCTATTCCCTCTTGGCCTCTTTTCCAGCTGGTTGTACCAGTGGTTCAATATGCTTCCCCTTGCTGGTTGCATATGTGTATTTTTAGAAGTACTTCCTAGGAATGAGAGAATGGTTCTAATGGCAGTACCACCAGACAAGGAGATTTGAGGGCCTCCTCTCCTTTCAAACATCAACTGGAAGATGTTATCTCAGCTGGCTACGTTTCACGTTCAGGTGCCCCAGCCCAAGAAAGAGTTGGCTGATTAATATTGCTTTGTAACCAGTCTCCAGCTAGGAGACCCCCCCCCCCAACCTTGTTGACAAAATCCTTCCTGCCCTCTGGCCTGATGTTCACAAAGACTAGATTGATGATATTTTGTATGGTTTCTATGCATGTCACTGAGCCTGGTAATGTGGGCGACAAGGACACTGGGGAGGCCAGGACCTTCCAAGGAACCAGAAGACAGACAGCACTGGCTGGTCAGCCCTCACCAAAAATAAACACCCCTCTTAGGAGTGGAGGCCACCGGGACACTTGCCCCTTGCAGAGGTTGGGATTCTAGGAGTGTTAATCTTACGACTGCTCCTTCTTTATCCAGAAGACTCCCACCATTGCTGGCCTCCCTAAACCCCTTTTTACAGTTTGAGTCTTACAGAGGGAGGTTCCCAGTTCCCTGGCCTCCCTCCACTGGTCCCCATGTGGCTTCCATGTGGTCCTCCAGAAGATGAAGTAGAGCTCCCCGGAGCTGTTGTTAGATCTGTATGTTTCAGCTGCTGAGCCAGGTCAAGGCAAAGGCCAGACCCACCCCTCCTCGGCCTCAGGTTTCTTTGACTATACCATGGAGGGACTTGATTTAGAGAAAGTCTAAGGTATCCATCCAATGGCCCACAATCTCTTCAGACATTTTTCTCTTGCAGTTTTCTCCCTGGGCCTCCTCACCTGCATTCTTTACGAATGATAATAGAGCCCAGGGTTCGTCCATTAGATACTTCCACAAAAGAGGACTTCAGAGCGCCTTCTTGGCCTTGACAGAGACTTTAAAAGCTGGAAGAGTGACAGAAATTCTTCCTGGTGAAGGAAGGCCTGGGCATTAGTGATCTTGGGGCACGAAGGAAGCCGCACGTGTTGGGATCACAGGCTGTGGAGTCAGGCAGACCTCGGTGTGAAGCCCAGCAGCACCATCGCCAGCCCAGTGACGAGAGCCAGTTACTCAGTCTCTCCGAGCCTCAGGGGCCGCACGGGTAAAATCAGGAAACGATGGCAGCAAGGTTCCAGGGTTGTTCTGAGCAATAAATGGGATCATTTACGTGGCTGGCAGATGCGAGGCGCTCGGCCAGGACCAACGGTTAGGTTTGAATGACCCTTTTCTGCGAACAGAACGGATCTCCTTAAAATCAGTCTGCTTCCGTTAATGGCCTTCTCCCCAACCCCAGGTGTAATCTGTGTGTTGAAGTTTACCATCCCAACATGAAAGAGAGGGGGTGGGAAGGACTGATGCGGGTACAGAACAGCCAAAAATAACGGCCCCTCTTGCCCCAACCCAAATGGCAAAGGACAGAGGGGGCCCCTGACGTCTGGGTCCCTGGTTTCAGAGTTGCCGCTTACACCTGACGTCCTTATGCCCACCACCACCTCCCACCCCTTTTCATCCTTCTCCCGTGAATCAAACACTTCAAAGAGACACCCCAAGAAGGGAACTGTGAATTCCCTGCTCACCAGTTTCCATGAGAAGAAACCAAAGAATGTTTCTTTTTGAGACTGCGTCTGCTCATCCAAACCAATTTTTCTAGCGGAGGCAGGGGGACCTGAGCTCCAAGGCAGGCTCCGGGGCTGAGGAAATTCAGATGGGAGGCCGAGCCCCCAGGAAAGTGAGAGGAGCCTGGCAGTGGAGAGAGGGGAGGGGCAGGGACAGGAGGGGAAGGGCGCCAAGGAAGGCTGAAGAGAGGAGACAAAGCCCCAGAAAGCATTTTACTTTTCTTCCTTAAAGAACAAAAAACGGTCCGTTTCAACCGGCGGGAGATGTGCATCCGCCAAAGGCATTATTAGGACGGGAGATAAGGAAACACAGAGATAGGAAATAATTATTTTGTATCTGTCTTTATAAATGAAAATGAAGGGCATTCACTTAAATAGGATTTAGGTTTTCGGGGACAGAAGGGAATGAATCAGGGAATATTGTGATTGTGTAACAGAGGAAATGTTTATTAAGAGGTCAGAGGGCTCTTGAAACCGACAAGGCCTAGTAAGCCAGATAAAACCTGGCCAAGCCGCCCAGGAGACCTGCGAGGGCCACCACTTGTGCAAGATAACTCAGATCAGGGCACAGGGTGGATGGAAAAAGTGACTGACCCTTTGGCCGGCCTTGGGAGTCAGGGACCTAACTCAACAGGTGCGAGTCGGGCTGCTCACTGTGCAGGGAGGGGATGAGACGAGGGCAGAGGTAGCCTGGGCTAGATTCAGTCCCTCCTGCAAGGCCCTCTCAGCCTCTCTTCCCTCCCCCAGCTCACGGGAGGGGCTGGAGCAGGAGAAACTGTGCAGGGAGGGAACCACATCAGCCGGAGTCCCCACACTCTTCAGAGACCAGCAAACTAGCAGGGTCCCCGCACCCACCCCCTGGCCCCCCGGGTGTGCATCCAGCCGGGCCAGTGAGAGCCATCGCCAGAATTTCTTAACCCAAAGCAGGGAGGCGGCTGGAAAACCCCAGCTAGGAGTGCAGCCTCTGGCATCAGATTGCCTGCGTCTAAATTCTGGCTCGATCCCTTTATAGCCGCCGACCTTGGACACCTGACTTCACTTCTCTGAACTTCAGCTTTCTCAGCTGTAAAATGGAAAACTAACGGTCATACCTCTGTCATCAGGTGGTTGGAGGGAGAGTTCTTAGAACAAGAACTAGAGTCAATAATAAAATGTAGTGATTTATAACACAATTACGGAGGCATCCTGGCTTACCTTCAAAACCAAGCAAGTTCTGGGCGCCTGGGCGGCTCAGTTGGTTAAGCGACTGCCTTCGGCTCAGGTCATGATCCTGGAGTCCCAGGATCGAGTCCCGCATCGGGCTCCCTGCTCAGCAGGGAGTCTGCTTCTCCCTCTGACCCTCTTCCCTCTCGTGCTTGCTATCTCTCATTCTCTCTCTCTAATAAATAAAATCTTTAAAAAAAAAAAAAAAACCAAGCAAGTTCTTCTTTATAGCTAAGCTTAGTTCCCTCCTTCTGCCATTTGAGCCTCTCCTGAGCAGAAAGAAGATAGGCATCACCGTCCTGCTACACATCTTCTGGCCTTGGGCCTTGAGCTTCGGTCCCAGAGATGGCTCTTCCTCATCCTTGGCCTATGCAACCATTTCGGCATCCCCATTCAGCAACAGCCCCCCACCCCCCGCAAAGCTGGAGGTGGAAACTTTTTGGCAGCTGAAACCACTATCAGACTGGGAATGTTCAAGGCTCTCATAGGAGAAAGGACCTGTGGCTCAAGTCCAGGAGGGACAGAAGCCACAGATGTCCATCCCCTAATCTCCAGGAACACGGGAAGCTTAGAAGACATTCCAAAACTTTCACCTCCCTGTCCACATGGATGCGGTAAGTTCCAAGAAGGCTTTCCAGGGGCAGAACTCCACGTGAGGACCCCACTGCAGGTGTCTAAGCTTAGTGTTTCCCTGAGGAAATCTGGGGGCTGGCTTTTTGGACTCGCTGAAAGCTCTCTGCTGACAGAATCAGATAATCAGCTAATACCCGACCCCACAGCATCCTGAGCCTTGGGACGGATACATAACAATGTCATCAGGCCTGCCTTCTAAGAGCCTTAGCCAGCTTACTGCCTCTTTGAGCAAGCCTGCCCTGGGTAATTATTCCTAACTCACGCTGGTGAAGAGGGCTAAGTGTCGTGTCACTGTAATCCTCTGGAAAGATCTCTCATTGGCTCCATCAAAGGGGTAGCACATACGGCCTCTTCTCTACATTTAGCTTTTCCTAAAGTTCTATGCTGGCTCTCGGAGACAGTGGTTTACTCCTGCCAAGAGAATAGCTCCCATAGATGAGTTCCAGAGGGAATGGGTAAAATTTTGGCCCGAGGGTCCACAAGGGGAGAGGGCAGGGAAGGCATCAAAAGTTCCTCCATTCCAGGAATCCCGGGCTAGAGTCTACCCTTCCCGGCCCACCTCGCAAACAGCCCCTGGCCCACCCTTTCAGGTGCATGGAAAATCAGGACAAACAGAGCAGCCGAGCAGCCCAGGGCAACCGTCTCTGGTCCAGGGGCTTTCTGGGAAGGGGGAAATATTGGAGATGCAGAAAATCCACATCTGTGTTTGTGTTCAAGGCTAAGAGCATAACCTGCTCCTTGGTCTGGAATGGATACCTGCAGCGTGGTCGGGAAGAGCAAGATAGTGATGGGGGTAAGCGTAGCAATATTAATAGCACCTTATTGCGATCATAAGGGTGGGGGCTCTGGAGACAGAGCTGGGTTGGAATCCCGGCTCTTGCTACTCATGCGCGGGGACCTTCCCTTAACCTCCCGAGCCTCCTCCTCTGTAAGCAAGGGGAGAATAGTGTTATCAGCCTCCCCGGGATTTCTGTGAGGATTAAATGAGCAAGCGCACATCATGAAATGGCCAGCATGTTCATGGATGCCCAATACAATTAAAAGCCCTCCTTAACTGCTTTTGTATTAATTCAGCATTTTATAGTTTACAAAGCATTTTCACCCACGTTAACCGCTTCAGTTCTCACCACATCCCCTTCAGGAAGCCACGATGAGTCCCAAGTCTTAAATATGGAACAGTGAAGCTCAGGGAAATCTAATGACTTGCCCAAGGTCAATGATTCACCTTGTAAAAACAATCAAATAGAAGCTAGTAGGTCAAGAAGGTTTTTGAACATTTGATTCAGATATCGAGCACTCAACACCAAGCGAGAATCATTACCCAGTGCTTGAAGGGTCTTGCCAGAAGGAGGATGACTGACATTTCATGCCCACCTGGCTTGCAGCTGTCCCTGAGCCAGACCAGGACACGGCTCTGCCTGAGCCATTTACAGGCTTGGGGATAGATCGGTGTCATCGTGCAAAGTATTTCAAAGCCACTAGGATCTGGGGCTCTGTTGTAGCTCATGGAGAGTGTAGAGAACGGGGTGACAGTTATGAATAATGCATACAGGGTGCTAAGCTTCCATTTCAGCAAGATCCAAATGCTCATTTCGTCTTTGATTTTCCCTTCTGGCAGTGCCATTCCCTATAGCCACTGATCCCGGGGACTTCGCTTGGAGCCGGATGGCCGCCCGCTAAATTGGCTGTTCTTGATGGTGAAGAGAAAGAGGAGGGGGGCTGGGGGCAGAGGGAAAAAGAAAGATAAGTGGAGGGGAGGGGATTAGGGAAGATGAAAGAGGGAGATGAGAGAAGGAAGATCTTTCGCCGGACTGCTCTTACACAGACTGCCACGGACCCTGAGAACTTGGTGAGGTTTTGTTCCAGGAGAACCTTCCTGGTCTTCTCACTGTGTGGTTGTCACAGACTGAACTCTCTTCTCCCCCAGAAGCGGAGGGGGGTGGAGGGCCAGGCCCCTAGCAGAGGGGGAGAGCCGGGAGAGGGGGCCTGCCATCAGCAGCGGGAAGAGGAGAGGTGGAAGGCACAGGGCAGGAGTCGCTCGGCAGAACCCCAAGTCCAGCCGGGGGTGCTGAGCGCAAACACAGGACCAGCAGGCCAGATTCGGGGTGTGCATCTGGAAACAAATGAAGGCTATGGAACCCACTTGTTACAGGCACCAAAACGGCCCGGCTCACCCTCACCACCGCCCGGGGCAGTTAAAACTCCCACTCGGCCTGGGAAAGCGCGGAGGCCCCTGTGGGGGCAGACGGTTGGAAGGTCAGAGGCGGCAGCAGCGTCAAGGGTCAGGCAGGACGAGGGAGGACCCAGAAAGGCTCAGAAGTGGGCGAGTCACCCCTTGGTGGGGGAGGGAGGGGCTCTGCTTCTAGGGGTCCTCTATTTTCAAACTACAGCTAGAAGTACGGCCCTTCTTTAAAAGCCAGCAGGTAGACAACTCCAGGATAAACTGCCAATAGCTTTGTTTTCTTTGGGGCAGCCAGCCAAAGCAGCTGCAGCGGATTTTAATGAGACGTAATAATATTCTCTCCATTCCGCGAGCTCCAGGCTGAGCCCACCGAGGAAACCTGCTGAACCCCCAAAATGATCAGACTTGTCAAAATATGATCATTTTGTTCCTTATTATAAAGGAAAAGAAGATATGATTTAAGTGTCATCCTCTGGGCGTGTGAGCTGGATTCCTATAAATCAATCATCCAAAATAAACTCTTTGGAGTGATTTCACTACAAATACACTGGAAACAATTTCTTTAAACAAAGCATAAAAGTATTACTGTATCTCTCCAACATCAAAATGGCTTTAGACATGCATTATTGGATTGCTGGGGTGTTCTTTGCTTAAAATACGTTATTTATGGTGTTGCGCCTGACAGGCAAAGTCAACACTGCCTGCCTGCTGGAAAGCTGCACGCCGTGTCAAGTCAGGCACCCCCCCCCCGAGAAACGGACAGAGAAGGGGGGTGCCGGGGCGAGAAAGGGAGAGAGAGAGAGGGCTGGGGACCCTTGCCTTTGCAGCTGTGACCCACTCCAGAGTGCACGCCATTGCATCCAAGAGCGGTCGGCAGAGAGGTGTCAAGCCCCAGCCTGTTTGGGTAGAATTCCTGGATGTGTTACTTATTAGCCCATCTTTCCTTCCAGTTCTGTGTCTTAAAAACGGGTGTAATGGTGAGATCGATAGCATCTCACGCACACGGGTGTTGGGAAAAGCCAAGCAGGGCCAGGCAGTAAGGCGCTTGGACCTGGGTCCGCTGTCAGATGGCACAGAGAGCATCAGCCACGGCTGCTCCTTGTTGTGAGCAGGAGGTCAGCAGTCTCCTGTCCCAGCGAAGCTGGCCTTGTGCTTCTCTTCAGACAGGTCTGTGTCTTAACGTGGATGTTTTCACTTTGTTCTATCCGGAGAACCGGACTTGCAGACAATGAGTGGCTCGATGCCGTATGGTTCTGAAACCCCATCCTGCCCTGACGGGCCCGCATCATTCAGTGGTGGAAAGAAGACAGTGTGGGGAAAGCGGCAAGGCGCTCAGGGCTTTTCCACCGAGTACAACTTGTCCCTTGAGCCCCGTGTCTCTGCTGCTCCCCACCGCTCTCCACTCACCTGGCCCAGGCGGGCCTGCCTCATTCTGTAGGGCTCCAATCTGTCCACATTTTAACAACCTCGTACCTCAGTCGAGATAGAGTCTGAAAAGTTTAATATCATGTCAAACGAGAGAGCCAATAAGACTTGACATTATTAATACGATGTCAAGGGTTTTTTTCCAACTGCTTAGGGAAAAAAACATTGTGTCCCATTAAGTGTAGCTCCTTGCACTGAGAAATATTAAGTGACTTTTCAATGACTAGCAGCTGGAAGTATTAGTTTTTCTTCATAAGCGTTGATGCCGTCGATTCCAAGAGGCCAGTTGAGGACCTCTGACGAAGATGCTGGATGAGGCCGTGCGATCAGAAAAGCTTTTAGGTTTCCCTGGGATCTCTCTTTAAGAGGGACTGTGTATGTGTATGGAAATGGGGATGTGAATTATTAAAAGATTTAACTACCTTTGGCCGAGTGAGCACGAGCTTCTGTGCTCCCTCTGTCCATTTAGCCCCAGGAATCAGGGAAAACAGGGCCTCCTGAGCCCACCCGGCTGCCCCTGCCCTAGCCCTCGGCGGCCTCTCCGCGTCCCACTGTTCCTGCCCCCTTGGGGGAGTGGATGTCAGTGCTCACAGTTGTTCCTGGCCTCAGCTCCCACTGGGCTTCTGGAGAGGAGCTTGTCGGGGAGCTGTGCTGTAGGGGGGCTCTAGTTCCCTTGGCCCGGGCCATGGTCGCCTTCCAGCACGTGGCTTTCCATGCCGGCTCCCCTTCCCAGGAAGGGCTCAGGCTTTACAATAAGCTGGTGTGACTCATGTCTGAGTTGGGAGATGTTTCTCACAAGTGCTGGCTTTTCAGGAATGTGCAGGGGAGCTGCTGAAAAGAAAGCTCCAGAGGCTCGGACCTGTGCTTCCCAGAAGAGTCTTCTGGCCGCTCACACCCGACGAAGACTGCCTCATCGGCTCCCACCCAGACTGCCTGGAAGCCAGCCTTTTCCCTAAGCTTCCCTATGCCCAGAGAAGCCGATTCTGGAGTAGTTACCCTCATTGCCCACCCCACCTCAACGCCATTTACCTGCTCACCCCATCGCTTCCCTGTGGGACGACCTGTATGGTTCCCAGGTGTGACATCATTGCAGGGAATATGCCTGTGTTTCCATTCTCAGGAACCCCAGGGGGCTGGCAGAAGAGGCCGTAGAGGGCTGGTGCTTATTTATGTAAGGCTGGGGTATTTATTGCAGGGTTGCATTCCTTTCAGGAGATCAAAAGAAAGGCAGGGACAGCCAACAGAACGGTGCTTATTTACACTCTTCTGATGTTCCATTCGACATACTTCCCCTTGCCCTTTGCCCCAACCTGTCCTGCACCATCTGGGGGCACTGGACGTCTGGGCTGGCAGATGGAAGGCAGCTTATGCTTTTGAAATTTCACCCAACACTTGGGAGACCCACCCCGAGGAGAAAGCCCTTGGGATGACCCTCGCGGCACCTTGACACTCACACCCCAGCAGTGGCCACCAGTAGAGCTGATGAGAAAAATCCATCTGTGGATGGATTCCTCCATTCCACATGGAAGCTCTCGGGATTGAGAGATTTGGCCAAGGGCAAAGGAGGCTCAGCGAGAAGTTTGTCTCTTACAGCATAAATGGCAAGAGCCCTTGCTCTCTCTTCCCATGGGTCTCGAGAAGAGAGGATGGGAAGAAAAGGGGAAGAGGGAAGAGGAAAGGATGAGAAGAGGGGAGGGAAGAAAGGATGATGATTGTGGAAGGGACTTAGACCAGATGCTAGGCAGCATCTCCCCACTCACAAGATGGCGGTCTTGATGAGGCTGCAGAATCCCTTTGCTCTGAGCTCTTCTCTTCACCTCAGCTCATACCTACCAGGGCTACACCAGCCCCTTTCCTTTTCTGGGACATCATCCCAGAGGTTCAAATAGCTGACTCTGAGGTGATAATTCCAAGAAGAAAGGAAAGAAGTAAGGGAACCTTGGATAAGGAATTCGCTATTAACAGGTCTGCAAACCTGGGTTACCGTGGAAGCAGTGTGGTATCATAGAAAGGACGGGAGACTGGAAACAAGAGCCTCCACACAATGGGTCAGAGGCAAGTTCATCTCTACCCCCTAGGCTTTGGTGTCACCCTCCATAAAATGGGGGAAAAAAGACCTGCCTGGACCTGCATCACAGCTGTTGTTATGATCGAGTAAGATAATGAGACAAACACCTTGGGGGGTGGGGAAGGTAAATTACTTTTAAAAAAAATATAGAGGATTACTCTTCTTATCAGCCCACCTTTCTACCCAGAGATGGAAGTGAGAGTGTCCTCCAATGCTGGGAGGTAGAGCCAGATGATATTTAAGATCCCTTCCAACTCCGAGAGTCTATGAAGATATTCTCATCTTTCCCCCATCGGTTTCACTCAACCTGATCTTCACCTGAGGCAGGACAAGGAAGCAGTACATGAGCTGCGCTCAGTATACTTACAAGAAAAATTAACATTGGGGACCCATGCTACAGCATGGATAGACCTTGAAGACTAAGTGAATTAAGCCAGTTACAAAGGAGAAATACAGTAGGATTCCACTGGTGTGGGTACCTAGAAAAGTCTAGGGATTGTGAGGATGGTTGCACAACAGGGTGAAAGTACTTGATGCTACCAAACTGTACACTTAAAATGGTAAGTTTTATGTTATGTATATTCCACCACAATAAAAACAAAAACAAAAACTGCCATCAGGTCACACAGCTAATAAGTAATAAATTCTGGTTCAAAGCTAGGATTAAGCTCACCCACTAAAATGAACTGTAACAACATGACCCGCCACAGTCCCTTGTGGTCGTTGGGAAGCCTATCCTGTGTGCTGTCCCAGGGGTGAAGGCAGCAAGGCAGGGTTCAACACTGGTGGGAGGGGGTGTCAGTACCCAGAGGTACTCAGTGATGTGCATTCCACAAAATCTGGGGTTCTGGGAAAGCTCTAAGCCTGCACCATCGCAGCTGGGTTGGCCCCGTACCTTCTCGGGCCCAGCAATTGGAGCCTTTCTCCAAGGCGAGTGGAGAATGGAGGGAATTGTTTCTCACTCCCCCTTGCTGCAGCTCAACCTTCCTTCACCTTCCAGCTTTAATGTCTTAATCAAGTGGCAGATGAGAGGAACTGATCCATGCAAAGGACAGAAGGTTTGACAAGATGTGTGGGACCCACTGCTGCTCTCATCCCCCACCCCGGAGTCACCGCCCCACCAAAGAGAAAGACAGGGGAGACAGAAAAAGAAAGAGAAAAAGGCGAGAGAGATTTTGTACCCTTAAGCCTCCACTGCTGCAGTTCAAAAGACCAATCTTTACTGAAAATAAATTTAAAGGAGAATTTTTGATGTATATTATGGTCTCTTGGTGGTAGACAAGAGCGCTGCCGGCGGTATATGGAGTTATGCAAAGCCAAAGTGGGATTACTTAAAAGTGTCTGTAGTGCTTTGATTAACTGGTGTGTATTTTATTTTTTATATGACACAATCACAGGCCTACATTGATAATATCTTGCTATTATTGTTTGACACTTGAATCTTCCTTTTTCCTATGACTTGGAAATGGGCTTTGTTGAGTCTGGGGTAGGGGGCAAAGGCTCAAGATGATCCCAAAAGGGATAAGATGAAGACATGCCCACTCCAGATTTTTTTTTTTAATGCCATGTGCAAAGGCCTCAGGACCCATCACAGAAATCTAAGAATTGGGCAATCAGACGTGGTGACTCAAGTTGCTGGGCATGCACATGGGCTATAAGAGAATCCAAACTACTTTCTGTAGTTCTTTGTGTCTGTCTGGAAAACATCCCTCCATGAATATACCCTCTGGGAATAAGGCTCCATGCCAGTTATTAAGCTCCAAACCCACCTTTTCATGTTTTGCTTTGTGATGTTGGGTTGAGACTCTGCAACTTGCATTTCTCCTTGGTGGGCAAGCTCCTGTCTGGTCCTGCCAGTAGGAGGTGCTAGACGAGACTGGAAAGCTGGGGGAGGGGAGGAAGGGTTTGCTCCTTCTTATTCACTTGCTATTTCTGCCAGCGTGGCCCCAGGAGCATGCTTGTTTCCAGTCTCCAGCTTCTTATGGCTCTCCCAGTACCAGCCTCACCACACCCCCTCTGAGACCCCTGCCCTGCTAGGCGGTGAGTCCCTCTCCTTGGGAGTTCGAGTCCCAGCTGTGTAGAGCCCCTTCTCTGAACTCCAGATACAAGCAGCAGAGGGTCACACCCTTACCTCACAGTTCTGAGCCTTGGGGCCCCTCCGTCAAACTCCACGTGTATCAGCAGCAGCCCCTCCTTCATGGTCTAGATCCCAGCTCTGCGGGGTCCCTCCTGGGAGCTTTTAATTCTGACGGCCCCAAGCTCTGCCCTTTGTTCACCCAGCCCTAGCTAACAATTGTTTGCTTCCATTGAACCATTCTCCTGAGAAACCATTCCTGTTGAAATGCCTAGTGTGGTTTCTGTCTTCCTAACTGGACCCCAATAACACAAGCCCCTTGAAGCTAAGCTGTCCTGAGCACAGAGGGAGCCATTTCTTCTGTCCATGAGGCGAAAATGATGCAGACCAGGGCTTGGGTATGACTGGGCCGCGTTCCCCAGGCTCACAACACCCAAGAGGAGAGGTCCAAGGAGCCACACCAGAGAATAATTCTGAGGGTAGGACGGGCAGTGGCTCGGGTGGCTAGGAGACCTGCAGAACCTTCCCCACCCCACGTGGAAAGAAGCAAAGGCGGGACAGCATCTTTAAGAGGAAGCAAGGGAAAAGCCCATTCAGTACTTGGCTCTGGGAGCCCTTTCTGACAATGAAATGGGCCTCTGGAATGGATCTTCTTCACCTGTAGACTGGGCAGAGCGACTGTTTGCCTGGCTGGCTCTCCCCAACTGAGTCTCCTGCCATCCCTGTGTGGAGCTCACAAGGCCAAACTGAGAGACATTTTTCCTCCTAATTTCCAGAGATCTCTCAAGTACCAGACTCTGTCTCTCTCTCCCCTAGCTCCTTCTATCTCTGCTTGATAGCCTCGGAGCTCACATACCTGCCCTGGGCACTGGTCTGAACCCTGGGCAGAGAATTCTGCTGTTGATCCCATCATCCTCATCCACCAGTGTCCAACACTAGGAGCAAAGTTACCATCCCTGCTGTGCTATCAGGGTCAGTGTTTGAAGGCAGGAGCACCACACTCCATGTTCATGGCCATGACCCTTCTGCCTCCCCAACTATACTGGCATGAACTTGGGGCTTCTGGGGGGTCCTTTTATTTCTCTCCAAATTTCATTCAAACTCACAAGGGGGCCTTTGTTCTTAACACAAACCTATGGCATTCCTTTAGCCCCGAG
Source organism: Callorhinus ursinus (assembly GCF_003265705.2). Taxonomy (NCBI): domain Eukaryota; kingdom Metazoa; phylum Chordata; class Mammalia; order Carnivora; family Otariidae; genus Callorhinus; species Callorhinus ursinus. The sequence goes on along the minus strand of NW_027397081.1, from coordinate 12,530,174 downwards.
CTACACGGTTTTCTCACTCGCTCAGACAGATCTCCTTGAGCAGCAGTGAACTTGGAAGACTGATCTCTTACCGGCTCTGTGACTCTTGGCAAATGAATTACTCTGAGTGTCAGCCTCCTCCCTTGAAAATCCAGGTGAAGACTGTCTATTTCGCAGGGCTGTTGTGAGGGTCAAATATGATAATATATGTGAAAGCATTTTCTGCATAGTGAAGTCCTGCACAAATGGGAGGTAATATTATTGCAACAGTTGCTGCCTGAGCTGCTCACTACATTATTATTATCTGAGTCCTCCTTCTGATACTTTAAAGTCATTTCTTTTCACTTTGTCTGGTTGGGTAATGGCTGTAGATGTCTCCCTGGGGCTCCACCCGCACTGACAGAAGAAGGCTGAGGCGGCCATGTGTCCCCAGCTCCCGATTCTCAGAACCCCCTCCAGGTCCCTGGCCTGCCCAGCTCCCCAGCATGGCCTGGGCTGTCCCTGGGGGGCTGTATTTTCAGGCCTATCCAGTTCCCACCGTGGGGCCTCCTCAGGCCAGGCTGACAGGAGCCCAACTGGCATCTGCATGAATCATAACTGTCTATGGCCCATTATGCAGGTCGAGGTGGCTGCCAGAGGCCAGGGCCCTGACCTCATAGGTCTCTGGATTATTTATTGCCTTTGGCTTTGTGGGCTAATTTGGGCCTTTGCCCAGCCCTGGGGAAATGGCTTCATCCCACTTCTTCCCCAAGGGCTAAGCAAATTCCACTCTCCGTTTTCGATCTCATAGGAATAACTGAGAGAAAGGGAGAAAAAAATCAAAGCACCCCAATGTTCTGTGTCCTAGACTAAGATCTGCAGTTAAACAACAAGCACACATTGGAAGGGGGACGCCAGGCTTCAGTGGAAATCCTCACCTATGGGAACAATGCAAGACCCTTACTCTCAGTCCGGTCCAGCCCACACACTGAACCGCTACTAGGCGGCGGGGGTGGGTGGGGTGGCGTCAGGTCCAGGGAAGACCGGGGAGGTAAAAGTCATCAGGGGCTATTTCCTAGAGAATGTCCATTTTTCTTTCTTTTTAAACATGTGTTTTACAGAAAATTGGAAAACGGAGAAGTAAAAAGACAAAAAAATCACCCATAACCCCTACGTGAAGATAACCACTGTCTACAGGCTGATATATGTCCTTCTAGACATTTTTTGATGCATATATTTATACTCATACAATTTTAATAAAAATCAAATTATTCTGGGTGTACTATTTCATAACCTACTTTTTTTCACTTAATTTCCTATGTCAATAGATATATATATATCTTCATTATTTTTAATGACTACTAAGTATTCTCTTGTAGGAATCTAAAAGAGAATGTGTAATTTTTTTCTTCCCCACCAGTCCTCCACGAGCCGACATTCCAGGCATTTCCAGTTTTGTGCCGGGATGATGCAGGGAACATCCTGGCACTCAGCTCTTCACATACACCTGTGATTGTTTCTTTAGGATAAATTCCTAAAACCAAAATCGCTACAGTCCAAAAACTGACACGTTTCATGGCATTTACTCTACTCTGTCAAATCCGCCCTTCCATTTTACACCAAGGTCTACTCGTAACCAGCAGAAGAATGTCAAGTTTTAAATTTGGCTCCAAAGGTAGGGAGAGATGTGGATTGAACAAAGGCACAAAGGAGACAGATTTGGTGTGGGGGAAACAAGTAGGAGGCAGAGAGATGGGGTGGGAAACAAGGCACTCCCTTTATACAACAACGAACATACATTAACCCTGACTGAGCCTGGCAGTATGCACAGGCGAGGAACAAAGACAAAAAGACCTTTGAGAAAGCCACAAGAATGGGACCTAGAAGGAAGATGGGTTTGGTTATGCAGAACCTCTGTGTTGGGGGGGCAGAAAGTAATGGGGAGGCACCCAACAGTGAGGGCCTTTGAAAACATGGCTGAGCGGGAGGGTGAGGGCCTGGTTCTGAAGGTCCACGGAGTGACGTTGAGGGGTTACGAATGAGGCCTGGAGTCACAGATACCTGGATTGCAATGGCAGTTCAGCCGCTGTCTGGCCGTAAGACCCAAACAAGCAATTTCACCTCTACACATCTCATTTCGTAACTCTGTTTCTTAACTGCCATATCGGGACTGTCATCGCTACCTCATTTGGCTGTTGTGAAGGTCAAATAGGAGAAGGCCTGGTAAGGGTGTAGCATGAAGTAAGCGTTCAACAACCGTCAGCCAGCCTTCTTGTGTTGGAAGCAGGTAGGGAACACATAGGTGTGGGTCTGAGAAGTTATACTCATCCCACATCCGTGACCCAGGCGAAGGCTGGGTCCAGACCAGCCCACATCCTCCATACAGCCGATGGGCCCCCTTCCTGGGGACCTCATAAGGGTTGATGTGGGGTGGTCCAGCTTGTCTCTGAGAAGGCAAAAGAGCAAAAAGAAATAACGTTGAAGAAAAAACTGAGAACATCCCCACCCAAACGAGCCCATGAGGTTCTGAGTCAAGGTCGCTGTGTGGTGAAACACTGCCTATTCCCACCTGTCACAACGGGCCTGCTGGCCAAGCCCAGCAGAGGCCTCTCCAGAGGCTCCCGTCAAGTTTTTCATGCAACAGAGGCGGCCAGGCGGCCCTGTGAGCCTGCGATCTGCCTATTTGTCCAGTGACTACCTGTCAATCTCCCTCAGTGTCACTTCCAATAAACAACTTGGAGACAGTGACACCTTGATACATCAATTCCATCCGCAGTTCCCCTGACCGGCCTCCCAGCTCCCCAATCATCGGGGGTGATTCATGGCTGGGCGTGAGCGCACGACGGGCCCTTCCTACCTGGCCGGGCTCCGTGTCGGCCTCACAACGTCACCGCTGACCCCAGGCTTCTCTTCAGACTGGGCTGATTTAACTAGGTCTTGCCCACTACCCGAGGAGGAGGGGGATCTGTTCATCTGTCCGTCCATCCATCCATCCAACCATTCAGCAAATGTATGCAGGTCAAATCCAGTGTCAGCAGGAGACTCAGAGAGGAGGAAAGAGGTCTAAAGTCAGTATCACTAGACTTGGATTCTAGAACCGGCTATACGCCAGTTTTCCTGCGGCTCTTAGAAAGTCACTTAACTTCTTGTAGATGGTATGACTGCAAACCTCTCTGCTCCACCGATGAGACAATACGTCAAACACTCATAGAACGTTAACCTATGGGGTTAACCTAGGGGGAGATCTTCTAGAGTGTCAGATTTAACTGCATTAATATTCATCCATTGAACAAATAACTATTAAGTGTTCATTATGCACCCAGCACTTCCAGTATTGGGGATCTATCAGTGAACAGGCAGACACAACACCCTGCACTCATGGGACTTATGGTCTCATGAAAAAAAGAGACAGATAGTAAGCGAAATAAATATATAAAACAGAGGATATTCCGTAGTGTGGTAAGTGTGAGGGAGAAAAATAGAGCTGGAAAAAAAAAAAACAACAATACAGTATTCAGGTTTAATTCTGACTCTCTTTTTTTTTCTTTAAAGATTGTATTTATTTATTTGAGAGAGAGTGAGGGAGAGAGAGAGAGACTCTGAAGCAGACTCCAACTGAGCACAGAGCCCGACCTGGAGCGCGATCCCTCAACCGCAAGATCATGACCTGAGCCGAAACCAAGAGTCGGACTCTTAACCAACTGAGCCATCCAGAACCCCAGAATTGGGGTTTAATTCTAAGTGGGGTGGTCAGAACTGGCCCCATGGAGAAGGTGTCTGAACACCGAGGAGGTGGCATTTGCGTGAAGTGAGGGAGCGAGACACACGGGGTTCTCTGGGCGAAGTGTGTTCCAGGCTAAAAAGAGCTCGAGGTAGGAAGGGCCTGCTGTGTGCCAGGAGTCACGGGTTCCACGGGGCTGGCGAGGAACACAAACAGGAGAGGGGCAGGAGGTCGGCTCACGCAGGGCCTCGTCGGAAGGGACTTCAGATTTTATCCTGACAGAGATACTGGAAGGGTTTGACCAGAGGCGTGATGGCGTCTGATGCATATTGTGTGATCTTTCTGGTGCTGTATTAAGAATAACAGAGGGGCGCCTGGGTGGCTCAGCCGGTTAAGCGTCCGACTGTTGGCCGGTTCGGGTCCCGGACTCTGTGTTTCCGCCCCCACTCTGCTGCTGAACCGGCGGGCACGGGCAAAAGCAGAGTCATGCTGTGGCCCGAAGGTGGTGGAGAGAACAGTCCCCATTCTGGCTCTGTGCGAAGGTAGAACCAACAAGTGTTGCATGCGGTCAGGTCAGATGTGGGGTGGAGGCCGAAGAGAGGAGTCCCGTTTGTGTTTTTTTCAACCTGAGCAACCGGACAGATAGAATTGCTTTTAGCTGAGGGAGAAAAAAGGGAGGACGGAGAGCAGCCGGAGTTGGGGCATCTAAGTAGTAGGAGAGAGGAGTCTGGAAGAAACCGGGGACCTGAGGGTCTCAAGTATGTGCTCAGTGCCATAGAGCTGGTTCATGAATGCCGTTAAATCCTTCAAGTCTGAGCTTCCCCACCTCTTGCTTCTGAACGCCTTTCCATTCGCAAGGCGGGAGAGCCAGCCTACTGTGATGCATCGTTTGTCCATCAGGGTGGAAATCAGGTGCTGGAGGAACCTTGTCTATACCTCCTCCTCCGTGTATAGGTGACAGTGGGGAGTGGGGGAGGATGGGGCACAGAGGGGACAGGTAACCCAGGTAACTCTCTCCCCAAACAGTGAGGGAGAGCTGGCTCTGGATGTTTACAGAATTCTGCCCGTTCTCGTTCCTCAGAGGGAGGGACCCCCGAGACTTGCTGCAGTGGGGGTCTGGGCTCCACCGCAGCGCAGCCCCCCGTGACTAGGAGAGGGGCAATTACATGGGAGCCCCACAGCAGCCGTGGGGAGCTGGAGAGAGCCGCGGTGTTTATTTGGGTGGCGAGCTGCTATTTAAAATCAGGCTTTGTTTCTGAAAATGAGACAGCTGGGGCTACATTTGGTGGATAAAGACATTTTGTTGAACTTTCAAAATGGGGTATTATTTTCCATTTACACTTATTTCACGGAGAATTGTAAGAAAATGAGATTGTAGACGTGTCTGTGATATGCAGTAATGAGTGATGGATCTTTGAAGGTAAAAATATCTCTAGGATATTCTTTTTCTTTTTCCTTTTCCTCTTCTTTTTTTTTTTTTTTTCTCTCCTCTCTCTTTCCTCCGGGCCTCAGGTTGGATGGGTTTAGGTTTTGTTTTGTTTTGTTTTTTTAATATCGAAATGGAGAGTGTCTCTTGTGGGAGTATAGAGTGTTCTCTGCCCAATGTTTGTCTTAATAAAGGTTAAAAGAAATGAAATAATATTAAAAAGGCTCTCAGGAGACAGAAGCACCAGATGCTTCCATCTCCCTGGGTTGTTGGGGAAGGCGGCAGGATGGCAAGTCTGGGGAGCCCACAGGGCACATGGGTCCCACCAGCCCCCCCACCCCAAGGCTGAAAACCCCAGGGAACAAAAGAGCAAATGACGAGCAAGGGGATGAGGAGGGGAGCAGAAAGGGATGCAGGGATGGAGGGGGAGCCAGCTCCCCTCCCGAGAAGACGCTGCCATCTCTCTCTCTCCATGTTCAAGGCCCTCTCCTTCCCTAGGGACTGGCATTGCGAAGGGTGTGCGTCCCGGAGGAGTCGAATTCGACATCTTTCCCCCTCGTTGCTCTCTACCTCCTCTTAATTGCTTTGGAAGGAAACCAAGAAAAGAGAAACTAGAAAGAAGACAAACATTCAGCTTGATTTTCTTGGATAAGAACTTAGATAAGGAAATCCATTGGTGTTTATTGAATGAATAAATGAATTAATCATTAGCCTATCAGCCACTATATCAAAGAACCAATACTTGAATCAGGAAATGAATTAGGGAATCAGTGAATTTAGCATAAACTCTCAGATTTCTTAACCTCCTGCTCTTGAACACGAACCTCTTTATCTTTGTCTATTGACAAGGTAGCCTAAAATATATATATATATATATATATATTTTTTTTTACTATCCAAGACCTGTCTCATGCAAAGCCTGCATTCAGCTATGTCCTCATAAAAATACTAGAAAGACCCTTATATTTTGTGCATAAGTCCTTCGTAATAGAAACAAAAATTTTAAACAAAGGAAGGAAATATTTTCCAATGTCCTGAGTTCAAAGCAGACACTGCATAACCTAGCCACAGGGCAGGGTTAAATTTTAGAGCGTTGCAACTTTTGAAGGTCCTTTCAACTGCGCTTTCCTCCTCAGCATGTTTCAGATAAAATTACCTTCCAGCACACCACTTCTGACTGATGTCATGGGGTATGTTCTTCTTCTAGGTGAGCTCCTCTGCGGCCCCATCTATGTCTTCTTCTCCTTGGGATCTCCCAGCTCTCCAGTGCCCAGGACCTTGGTTGGTAACATGGCGGCCATTCGCATATGCATCTCAAATTGAATTCAACCTAGTCATGTCCAGAGCTCTGGCTTTTCTCCCAAAGACCATGCTTCATTAAGCTACAGCAAATGTCAATCGATGGTCATTTGTAAATAGCAACTTTGTTGTTTAAGGCCAAATACCCTGGAGTCATCCTTGACTTCTCCCTGGGATATGATTCATAAATTCCACTGGCACTGGTAAACCAGCCTAAAAGACACAGCAACTTGCCAATTAACTTTTCTAATAACGTGGGGTAGCCAAGGACTCGACACATAGATCCCGTTAAGAGAGAGCGTCCTGTATTTTGATCTGAGGGCACTAAGAGCATAAGGAACAAAAAAATGAAGAAATATTTGTTTCTGAGAGCATAATATATATTCAACAAATTGAGAAGGGGCCACCTGGGGGTCAAATATAACTAGGAAGCCAAAAGAAATTCCTTGGCCTGGGAAGAAGGGACCACATGAAAGCAGAAAATGAGCCAGAGGGCCCAGAGGGCCCAGAGCAGATTATTTTTGTGAGCTTTACTGGGGGAAGGAGAGGATAACCTCCTTTAAGACTCCATGTCTGTGTAATGGGGGGCAGCGAGTGGGAGAACAAGGTGGGAGAGAGGCGGCAGGCAATGTGTGAGGGACACATTGTGTTGTGCTCCAACTCCTTTTCCATCCCTAGAAGCAGAGATGACCTCCTTCCTTGACGTCATGCCACATGGGGGTGAAGTTGGGCCTAAGGCTAGAGAAAACCGAGTGTCAGAGAAGGAAGGGGTCTGAGTGACCATCTCAACCAGCACCCCATCTTTCAGATGGGGAGACTCAGCTCAGAGAGGGGAGAGGAGCCCTGCAGGACATCACCTCCTCTCAGTAGCACTCTGTAACTTCCCACCTCCCGAGCCCACCCTCACCCAGGGGAGCAGGGGGATGTTCCAGAAAAGCACACCACATCTCCCTTCAAGTCTTCTTTCTTTTTCCTCCTGCCTTTCAAACAACTCCTGGATTTTGAAAATATAGTCTCCAGCCCTGACAAGTTTGAACACTGGAAGAATGGGGGGCGGGTAGTGCGCAGGGATAAAGAGCCCTCCCTGAGGCAAGGGGTCGGTCCCTCCCTACTTAGAAAGGAAGACAGATGGCTAGTCTGGTCAGGGTTCCCAGATGCCGGCCACCGAAGGAGCACTTGGAAAGCCTGATAAAAATGCACTCACTGAAAACTCCCGACTCCAAACATCCAGTGTGCGAATCCATACTTCCACTGGCATCTTGGCTTGGCCCTACCCATTGTGTTGGGGAACCCTGCCCTAGACAGAAGCACCCAGATAAAACCAGGGCAGCGACCTCTCACCTGGTGTCTGGATGTGTGTGGGGGTGGGGGCAGGGGAGCTGGTTTCCTTTGTCCATCCATACTGTGGACAGGAGGCCCCACTCACTGCTCCTACCTCCCCAGTGAGTCCATGAAGACAAAACCAATGGATCAGGAGAGACCCTGGGCTCCTCTGAAGATGCTCTATCTCTATGAGGTATGATTGATTCAGATTTTAATTATTATCAGTTCTATCCTTCCGTCCTTGAGAGAAGGCCGCTTTCAAACAGCCCCGTGCATGCCCCAAAGTGACTCCTCACCCCGCGGTCCACCTTCGGCCAGCCCGTGCAGGAAAGGTAGCTCAGCAACTGACCCCCATTCCGGACCAGTCCTTGATTTAAGGCCTCAGGGGAAGTAATTAAAGATAATTGAGGCTGCAGTTTCTAAATGAAGACATACTGCCACCCGGGCGGTAATTAATCACCTCCTCCCCCCTTCCCATCATTCCCTCCGCCCCGACCAGCATTTGGTCCAGACCAAACCAGGGCCTTCCAGCCCCATGCACGGGCAGACTTCCAACTGCCCCTCAAACCTCGTCGTGGCTGCCATGCTTTAATTACCAGCATGGCTCATCCACAGTGCTCCCCGCTTAGCTTCGTTTTCAATGAGCACTGAACGCAGCAGAAGGCACGCATGGCTTCTGACCACCTCACTTCCCCGAGTCTACTTTGGAACATTCCAAAAAAGATAAAGGGCAATGCTCCCCAGTTGGTAAATGTCAACCATCTAGGTTTTCGGCACAAGCCCTGGGTTTTACGTGCCCTGTGCTATTCTAAGCTGATAACATAGATAACCCATCTGGTCATGGCCTGCCTTCCCTCCCAGGGTGGGCAAGGGATTAGAGCTGTTGTAACGCTGGGAGGCCCAGAGCTTGCAAAGAGCCTTGAGCTCTGAACAGGGGGACAGTTACTTAAGTCCACCAGGCTCTGGCACCACGGGGCGGTGGGCTCCAAGTGGCATCTAATTACAAGGAGGCTGATGGCCTCCGTTGAAGACACTGTCACAGGACCCAGGTCTCGGCCCGCTCATGTCCCACCAGCAGTTGCACTAAAACGGAAATTAAGCATGGTGGCATGGCCATTTAGGGCATTAGGAACGGAAGGCGCCCGGGAGCTGCTTCCTGGCCCCTTGCCCACCTTATTAACAAGGTGCAAACAAGGACCAGGGCTGGGAGAGGGAAACAGCTGAAGAGAAGAAGACCTTCTCTGCAGGCAGAGATACGAGGAGAGGAAAGGGGATGCAGAGAGCCTGTGTCCCAAATCACCTTGGCTGAGAAGGCAATTGGCTCGATAAATGAGGAAAAATCCTCAACCTCTGGATGAGACCATTTAAGGAATATTTTCTAGGTTGCGAGGTTTCTCCAAGTCTTGAATTTCCACTCAAACCACCCCTACCCCCAACAGGTGCACAGACGCACCGGTGGAGGCTGGGGGGAGCCACTGGAAAAAATCAGCGTTCTTCAACACCCACTTCTCATCATTTATAACTGGCTTGCTGGCCTTCAGGCTAGTGGGTCCCTGCAAGGCTTCGCCAGCCTGCCAAGTTCTCTCACTCTGAGTCTGGGGAAGTCCTGGCCTTGGCCACCATCCAGCCCTGGATACTAGGGCTATTTGCTCAATAAAGACCACAGGCCCCAGCGCTGGAGGATCCAGCAAAAGCTCACCTGTCAGCCCCCACCTCCCACACGCAGCCCGATTTCCTCTCTTCCGTCACCCTGACCTTTATTTCTGGGCATTGTCCTGGCTAAATGACTGAAGGGCTCCTCCTAGAAAAGGTAAAGCCAGACAGGTTTGAGCAGGGCGGCAGAGAATGAATACCGCGGCCCCCCTCTGCCTCTTCTTACCCTCAGCTCCACTGAAATGTGTACCCCACCGCGGGGGTGCTATATCACCTCCAGCCAAGCCAGGCTGGGGCTGGACGGCTCCCAGGAATCTCTACACAGCCAACTCACACCTTCCCTTTGCTGCCCTGCTCTCTTTTTTCTTTGCCAACAGCTGTAGCAGAGGTGAACTGGGACATGGGAAACACCAGCTCCCTTTGGATAGGGGGAAAAAATTAAAAAGCCCGTTTTTCTGTCCTGTCAGGTCTATTTAAGTATTTAATGAGGTAAGATAGTACCAATAAATTTAACATGGCACAATAACTCTGATGATGTGGGCCACAGACTAATAAGCTTCCATCCCAGGGACAGAAGAGTGATCTTGCCTTCACTAGATCTTATCGGGTTTGATTGCTTTGTTCAGATATTAAAAAGGTTGAGCAAGGACTTTCCGGCACGGCCACAAATCTATGCGCAGCCTCCTGGCCAAGACAGATTGGAGCCAGGCCTCGGAATACAAGGCTGTTTATTTTAATTGACAATGGAGAGGAGTGGGATCGGTGTCGGGTAGGTGGGAGCCAGAGGGGGGCCTGGTGACCAGGTGGCTGGATTGTGTGCGGAGGTGGGGGGGTTCTCTTTCTCTTCAAAGCAAAGCTTCAACTCGGAGGGTCTGTCCAATTGAGCCTCTGCTGGTCTGCGACTGAGGCTTCAAAAAGTCTCTTCCCCACTTGTCTTGGGCAAGGAGACAGGCCACTGACCCGGGTGTCACCAGTGAGTTTTGTCCTTGCCTTCCACGGGGTGAAGCCCGCTGCAGACTTTTCCCAGCTATCCGTGTCTGGCCCCGGGCTGCTGCTCCGGTTTGCACAGAGTCTGTCCTCTCCTTCTACAGATTTATGGGGCTTGTCGCTAAAGCTCTTTGAGGTCAGAGACCAAATGCTCCGCTTCTAATTCCCCCACAGCGTGCAGCAAAGATCAGAACTGCAAGTGGGATATACACACTTTGGGCGTAAGTGCAGTAACTTTCCACTTGGCATAGGAGCAAACATTTGTAGGTTAACATTTACATATTAATATAAACGTATATTGTGTGTAGTATGAAAGATATAACTAGGGGCGCCTGGGTGGCTCAGTGGTTTGAGCGCCCGACTCTTGGTTTTGACTCAGGTCATGATCATAGGGTCGTGAGACCTAGTCCCGCGGTGGGCCCCACGCTCAGCAGGGAGTCTGCTGCAGATTTTCTCTCTCCCTCTGCTCCCCTCCCCACTCATACACACAGGTGCTCACTCTCCCCCAAAATAAATAAAATAAATTTAAAAATAAAATACAAGCTATAACTAATGCACCACACATCATTTCACAGATATTGTTACTCAGAATGAGGTACATGCAGACTGCACTTTTAAAAGTCAAGTTCAGGTAAATTATTAAATAAATAATCATGAAGGGAGTATCCAAATGAGTAAAGTCTGGAAAACACCATGTTAGCTGATTTACTAGTTGATTCGTTAGTTGGTTGATTTTCTTCCCCTCCAAGATTTTATTATGAAAATTTTCAAACATAGCAGAAAAGTTGAAAGAATTATATAGTGAACACCCATATACCCACCACTTAGACACTACAATTAACATTTTGCTATTTGTTCATCACATACCTGTCCGTCTAGCCACCTCTTGTATCCTCCATCCATCTAGCTGATGTTTTCTGGATACATTTCAAAGTAAGTTGCAGACACCAGTACACTTCACCCTTAAACAATTCAGCACGTGTATCATTAGAGTTAAATATTTGTTTATGGTTCTTTTGGGGGGAAGTAAAATGTACATACCATGAAATGCACAAATCTTAAGTGCATCGTTCATTGAGTTTTGATAAATGCGTACACCTGTCTAACCCAAACCGTAACTGTACAGAACATAACCATCACCCCAGAAAGTTTCCTCATGCCCCTCCCAATGAAGCCCCACTCCCATCCTACCACTGTTGTGATTTTTTTCATTGTATATTCATTTTGCCTATTAAAAAGTTCATATAAATGGAATAACCCCTAATGAACTCTTGTGAAAGGCTTCTTTCTTCACAATGTAAGGCAAAATTTTTTGAGATTCATCCATGTTGATGCATGTGTCAGGGGTTGGTTCCTTTTCATTGCTGGGTTGTATTCCTCCCTTCCCATCCTGCTGTTGATGGACACCTGGACTGTCTCCAGGGTGGGGGCGATAATCAATAAAGCTTCTGTGAATGTTCTTCTACAAGTCTCTTTGTAGATATACATTTTTATTTCTCGTGGAAAAATCACTAGGAGTCGTATTACGGATCATAAGGTAAGTGTATGTTTCATTTTAGAAAAAAAAAAAAAACCGCAAGCTCTTTTTTTCCACATAGTTGTACACTGCCGCTAGCAACATATGGGAATTAGAGTTACTCCCCATCTTTGCCAACATTTGATACTGGTCTTTTTAATTCTAGACATTCCGGCAGATATGTAGTGGTATCTCATTATTGACCATTTATTTTTCATGTGCTTACTGGCCATTTATAAACTTTCCTTAATGAAGTATCTGTTCAAATCTTTTGCCCGTTTTTTGAGTATGTTGTTTGTCTTTTCATTATTGAATTGTAGCAATTCTTTATATATCCTGAATACTAGTTCTTTGTCAGATATGTTTTGCAAATATTTCCTCTCAGTCTGTGGCTTGCATATTTGCTTTCTAAATAGTGTCTTTTGGTGAGCAAAAGTTTTCTATTTTGATAAAATCTAATTTACAATTAATTTTTTTTTAAATCTATGGCTATTGCTGTCCATGTCCTGAGATAACTTTACCTACTCCCAAGTCATGAAGATTTCCTAGGTCTTTCCTAGAAGCTTTAGAGTGTTACCTTTTACATCCAGATCTATGATCTTGCTTGAATTAATTTCTGTATATGGTATGAAGCAAGGGTCAAGGTAAACTTTTTTTTTTCATATAAATAACCAGTTGTTTCAGTAAATATCTTCGAAAGACTTTCCTTTCTCTGTAAGATGGCTTTTGCACTTTTGTCAAAAATCAAATGACTACGTTAGTGTAGGTCTGTTTCTGGGCTCTCTGCTCTGCTACATGAATTGGTGGCTTTTTAAGAACAAATTCTTAGAATGTTGGAGCTTGAAGGAAACTGTAATTCTTTAATCTATTGGTTTGTAAACTTTCTTAGATCCCAGACATCCATTAAGAATCTGATGAATATTTTGGGCTATCTTTAAAGAAAAGGATTTCTCTAAAGAAATTGCACATAGATATAAATGTTTGCTTATGATTTTAGGGGGCTCATAGACCCTCGAGGCCTTTATCTCAACCCTCATCTTTTACAGAAGAGAAAGTTGAGACCCAGAGATGTGATTTGTGAAAGGCTGCAGAATTTAGCTAATGACAAAGCTCAGGCTAGAACACAGAGCCTTTAACTTTGCTATACTACCCCCGTCAAAAACGAGTAAGTCATTGTCTCTATTATCCAAGAGCTGGTCTTATAGCGAGGAAGCCAAACATGTTCACAACTAACTATAATAGAAAGCATTGTCAGATAAGAACCAAACCAAAAGTATGTGCCGCTGGAACACAGAGATTCTGGGTAATCAGGGAAAGCTCCATGGAAAAGAAGGCATTTGAGCTGGACTGATGAGATGTGCAGAAAGGATGCTCCAGCCCAGAGTATTCCAGGAGGAACAAAAACTCTGGAGTAGAAAGGATGAAGCTCCTCAAAGCTAAAATCAAGTCTGTGTAGGTAGGAAGCAATAGACACTGGCATATTAATAAAGGTATTTTGATGGTCATAATAACACTGCTCACATTCCCGCTGATGAAAGACGAGTCAGCAGCTGGGGAAAACTTGCTCTGGGTTGGTATTGTTTTTACACTCTGTCCCTGAAGCTATCACTATTATGGATTGAAAACTCCGTATTTCTGGGTGTAGTTGGCAAAGCAGGCTGAACCATCCTCAGAGTAAAAAAGGGGGAGGAAGGGAAAGGAAGCATTTGGGCAGAAAGAATTCATAGGTTGGGGTCAGCAGACCCCCAAGTTGAAACCTGTTTCTAAAATTTGCTAATTGTGTGATCTCGCACAAATCAAGGAACCCTTCCGACCTCCCATTTCCTCATTTGTAAAAGGGAGCTGATCCTAACACCTACCGCACTGGACTGTTGCAGTGTGTCAAAGAAATAAAATATGTGGAAGCATGTCACCCCGGGGCAGAGAACTGTGCAAAGGGGAGAGTCTTCATTATTATAAAGAATTGCCTTGGGCCTCCGCTCTAGGAACCCAGACGACTGGTGCTGAGCAGTGACTGAGGGAGGTGGTTGGTGCCAGGGGAAACAAAGACACGCATACTCATAGGCAGTCCCTGAACAATGCCTTCCCTCCCCAGAAGCCAAGAGCTAGGTGAGAACTCCAACTTTACGCACATCGATACCTTCACGTTTGATGTTCCCATTCAAAGCCATCCTTGAAGTTTATTTAACTGTATCTCTACTGTGTCTCAAATTGTTCCATTTTCTCTAAGCACACTGCTGACAACAAAGACAGAGGAGTCCCTCTGTCCACAGTCCCCTAATCAAATGTGTGCCAAGATGAGAGAACTAGAATATGCCAGAAGTCCCACCCCATCACAGTTCCATTTGGTCGGGAGCCCAAAGCAAAAACCATCATGGAAACTGGCCTGCTCTGACCATGACAAAGAGAAGACTGGTCTGAGAGTTCACTGAATTGGGGTTTTTTAGCCTGAAAAAAGAAAACGAAGAGTGACTTAATAGATGTTGGTTGATGACCAGATGTTCACTAAATCCACTGAGAATAAAAAAGACAGCACTTAAAATTCAGCTTGGGGGAATTTCAATTAGGCAGCAAGAGGACTTTCTTAACAGTAAGTAGTATGAAATATCTTTGACTAATGAGGGGGGATGGAGGCTTTCTTCGAGTGTAGGGTCCCCGTTCAGTTGTTTACTCATCTCTATTTTTAGCCCTTTACCTCATTCATTCTTTTCACAATCATTTACTGGCCAAGCCCTGCACTTGGTACATGAAACACCAATACGAGTGCAAATAATTTTCTGTCCTTGAGACTCTCTGAGATCTTTTTGCAAGATGTAAAATTTCTTTGAAAGGTATACAACAACTCATAACACCTTAATGCAAATACATTTTTACATTTCTCAAGTTACCAGACTTGGCGTATATTGCAGGGGATGGTAGAGGCTGACGAGAAAGGGAGGGACATTTTTATGGTTTGGGATTCCATTGGCTCCCTCTTGCTGCTGTCACAAATTACCACAAACCTAGTGGCTTAAAACAGCATGTATTTATTCTCTTACAGTCCTGGAGGTCAGAAGTCTGAAACCAGTTTCATTGGGCTAACGTCAAGATGTGAGCAGGGCTGATTCTTTCTGTCAGCTCCAAGGAGAGGATCCCTTTCCCTGACATTTTCAGTTTCCAGTGGCTGCCCATGTGGCCTGTGGCTTCTTCCTCTGTCTTCAAAGCTCATCATTTCAATTCTTCTGTCCTGCCTCTGATTTGGACTTCTCCTGCTTCCCTTTTATAAGGACTATTGTGATTACATGGAGCCCATCAATCTAATCCACGATAATCTCTGCATCTCAAAATCCTTAATTTAATCACCGCTGCCGAGTCCCTTTTGCCATAGAAGGTAACATTCACAGGTCTCAGGGATTAGAACATCATCATGTTGCGGATGGGGCTATTTGTGAGCCTTCTGCAAGGACAGAAAGACTAATATAGCAACTTTCCCTATTTGGTGGTTGTATCCAGGATTACCCCTGCCACTGTATACTGCTGAGGTCAGTATGGGCTATGGGAGAGCATCTTGCCCAATGTCACATGTAGGTGATGCTGGCGGAGTCACTGGATTTACCCTGTGATATGACCAGCCCTGTCGGGGAGTGTAAGTATCACACTAGCTAAAGGCAAGGTAATGGACAAAATAACCCTTTCATATCCATTCCAGTGCAATAATGACAGCTAACACTCCTTAAGCATTTATTATGTGCCAAGTACAATGCTAGACACTTTATATGTATTATCTTTTAAAGTCATTAATCTAAGTAATCTGTATCCATAATTTAAAAAAATGTAGCACTAGAAGACTTAATGAGAAAGTAACAGTCATCCAATCTTCTCCTCCTCACCCACTCTGTCCCATAGAGGTAAACTCTCTTGACTCTTAGTAGTTTCTATTGGCATTTACCTCCAGCTTTTAAACAACATACTTACATTGATATTTCTTGAGTTACCAGTTTTAGACTGTTCCTACTAAATTCCTTTTACTGCCTGTGAGGCATCTGCTCTCTAATACCCTGTCACCTTCCTCCTACTGTCTCTCCCCTATCCTTCTAGTATAATTATATCACAATTTGGGGTTAAATTAATACTCTGTGTTTATGCTTTTGTGACTACATAAGTATCGTTCAATGCTGAGACAGGCAGTTTGCCATAATTATGTGTCATTTCTCATACATTGTTTTTCCTGGAGTTTGTAATTGCCTGATTTTTTTTATTTGTTGTTTTGTGTGAACCAATTTCTCTTTTCTCCAGCCAAATCCTCCAACTGGTTGATCACCTAGCAATAATTTTCAAAACATTTATATTCACCTGTGGGCATAGTTTTAAGAAATAAATAGTAAAGACTCAATCAGACACTTGATTCCTACTCTTCCCACAGTCCTCCATTCTCCCATTTCAGTCTGGACCTTTCCTCTGGAGGCTGGGCACAGGGCTATTTCTCCAGGACTTTACTTTTGCCATTTTTCTGTACTGAATACCCAAAGGCCTTTCCTCAGAAAGTGTCAGGCCTTGGATTTGAACCAAAGTTTGTGTACATCAAAAACCCTCACCTTAGCCTACCATGTTATATGGCTTCTATAAGTCAAGTATTCAAAAGAGTGGCTTTAGCATTTGAGTAGGCAATAGATGCTACCTGAAAGTAGTTACCACTGGTGGTCGCACTGCTTTTCAACTGTACATTTGCACACACTTTCAAAAAGTGTTAGGATTTGCTCTTCACACCTGGAACAAACACCATGCAAACAGAGATTTCTTTTTCTTAACCTCGAAGACATTTCCATGTGAGTTTGTTGCCACTTTGGGAATCCTTTTTTCCTACTGTAAGGCTTTGCTTGGAAGCAACATCTGGTGTCTGTGGGGTGTTTTTTTTTTTCTCCCTGATTTATTTATTTTCTCTACCTTTCCCTCGAGGTCTGGGAAGACTTACAGTGAGCATATAGACTGCCCAACCACAGGGGCAATGTAGCTTCTATCCGAACCATCTACCCTTCTGCCCACCAGCCCTCACTCCCTGTACACTCACACACACTCTCACACACACACACACACACACACACACACACACACACTCCCTGAGCACTTGGACTCAACCCTGTTGAAGACAAGAAGAAGGGTCTGGTCAGTGTCAAGTGATGTGAGTCCTACCAACCTGTCTGGACTGGACTCATGAGGGGGAGGGGCACACGGAGGAGGAAGGAGACTGGAGAGTTATGAGGGAGAGTAGAAGCTGCTCCAAATATTCCTCAATGCCATTTTGCACCTTCTCTTCTTCATGCTCCCAATTCCCACTCAAGCAGAGACATACACCACAAAGAAGCCAAAATTGCCATCAGAGCCTACCATCTACCTAGGTGAAACCACAGAACCCACAAAGGGCATAAATCCTTTCAGAAGCAAAACCCCACTGATGCAATGCCACTGAAGTGGTAGGGTCACATAGTTCTCTCTCCTACTTTCTCCCTTGCTCTGTTTTCCTTTTTCTTCTCCTTCCATTTTTGTTTTCTCACTCTCTCCCCCTTGTTTTTCTCTAGTGCTCCTTCCTTCAAAAAAAAAAAGAGAGAGAGAGAGAGAGAAAGGAAAAATGAAACAAACCAGCCACCCTCTTGTTTACCTGTTTGTGCTCTGTGCGTGGAGCTCAGGGGCCTCCCCAGAATAGTTCACTATGGCTTTTCTGTTTAGCTCGACTGCAGTATAGCAGAGGTAATACAATCATGTCTCAGCTCCATATGGCCTCGGAGGCTGACAAGCAGAACAACCTCTGCTTTGTTTGTGTTTTACTTATGGTATTATGTGATCCACGTGGGGCTGCTGAGCTAGCTTTCTCCCGCAGGACAGATCAGAGAAGGAGCCAGGCTCCATGTCGTCTCTCCCCACCCCCTTCCACTAACACACACACACACACACACACACACACACCCCACAACAGCAGCTCAGGGCACGGTGCAGATGAGGGGATGATGATCTAGCCCAGAGCACATTGGGGGCACACAGCGTAGGCCGGGTTGTGCGGATGAGAAGAAGAAAGTGAAGTAAGATTCACTGAAAGTGTGCAGGTATTTTCCTCTGTAGGTAATCCTCATACAGCCTTTGGAATATATTTGGTTGTCCCATTTTCTCTCAGGGAGAACAGAGGTCAGTAATCCCACTTGGGCTTTTCCCTGGTGAGTGGTAGGCCCAGAACTGAACCTTTGTCTGAACCCTAAAGGCATTCAATCTACTACAATGTCTCTGTCCACAACGGGTGGGCGGCTGGGGTTCTTAAGACCTCTTCTTTTCCTGACAAAGAGCCTACACTCTTGGGCAATAACGCAGGGTTGCTTACCACCCTCCCAAACTTGAAACAGAACATGGTTATGTAAGGTCACAGGGCTTAACATCATCTTTAGATGCACTCCAAGCAGGCATGGGCCTCTAGCCATGGGAGCAAATGATGCACCATATCTCAAAAGCATTTCGAAGACGGTGAGATTTCAGGACAGCATCCTTACAAAGTGGTGTCATCATGGCTGCAGCGACAATAATGGGATTTTACCTAAAAATGGAGAGAGGATGACTCAGTGGGGACGAGTTAAGAAGATATTAGAGAGGGAACAATGGAAGACCCAAGCCACAAGTAATTACTGAGCATCTCCAAGGTGCTAGGTTAAGAAAGAAAGAAAGAAAGCATGTTGTGGACAGATCCACTAAATATATAGCTTGGATTTTTTTTTTTTAACAAAAGAGAACCCAGAATAGGTGCAGGAAGTTGCACAATTTTGGCATCTGCACCATATAAAATAATAACAATAGCTAATGCTTGTTCCATGCTCTCTCTGAGCAGATTCTAGGTGCTATTCATTCACTATCTCATCTCAGCCTTGCAATGCCCCCTGATATAGATGCTCTTATTAACAGTACCTGGCACACAGAGGTGACCAATAAATATTTGTGGAATGAATCATCACCCCTCTTTCAAGGCTAGGAGACTAACCCACAGAGATATTTCACAACATCACTCAACTGAAGAGGGGTTGAGTAGGAATGTGAACCTGGACAACATAACTCTGCCACCTGCCCACTCAACCCCGGCCCGGCCCAGTCTGCATCTGGAAGCACCTCATTCTACTGCTTCTCCATGAGGCATTTACGCTGTGTTTTCCACCTGAAAGCAAGCCCGAATTCCTCATCAGAGTATGTGATCACATTTCTGATTTGAAATAAATGATCACCCTAGGTACAAAAAGTGGCAAAGGGACCCTGAGTGGCCCCTGCCACAAGGGGACCCTACCGTTGAAGAAATGAGAAAGTGGTGAGCCTTGCTTCTAAGGACAAGCAAATAGTCTCACTGGAGAACATTGAAAATGGCCCAGGCCGTGGGCACCCATCGGCTAGGGAGACTGAGGATGGCTCCTGTCTAGTGTGGGCCTGAAGAAGGGTTTGATAAGGAATCTGTTATCAGGGCTGGGGGTTGGGGGGGATGGCCCAGCTCAGGAAGTGTCATGGTCCTGGCCATGAGCAATGAGCATCTCCTCCCTCCACCTTGGTCTCCAGATCTCAGGCCTCAATCACAAAGGCTGATCCTACACCTCACCTTTGTATCTAGAAGCAGTCATCAGTCATAGCTGTGGCCGTGGTGACAGTTAGCATTCCTGTGAGCACACCATAGGTGCTAGTGACTTCACATGCATTTGATCATTTAGTCTTCCCATCCCCTTCATGAGGATCAGTTTTATGAACCCCAATTTGCAAAAGAGGAAACATATATTAAAGGTTAAAACCAAGGTTCCACAAAATAGCATCTGAATAGGAAAAAATAATTATTATGGGTAGCATTGAAGAAGAAAAGGCATTTTTAAAAATCATGCTTGGGGGCTTAAGTGTGGGAGAAAGTAAGGAGGGAGCGTTCTATCTTTTCCCTTGGAAACGGTAGAGGGTTATGGGGTAGGTGCTATGTATACGAGCATCTGTATTTTTTAGTACAAGCTAATTGAACCACCTGATTCTCCTCCACCATCTGTCTCTGGGACTCACTATCCCCCTCCCCACCCACTCCCCAGCAGCCAGTCACTATAGCAGCCTGGAGCCCAGAATAGTCCCTAATTTCAGCGCAGCCAAGGAGAGATGGCTTTGCACTCTATGCACCCACGACCCTGTGCTTCTGAAAAAGAGGGTGCCTGGCATTCTTTCCTTCTACAAATATTTATTGAGTACGTACTGTGTACCAGGCACATTTCTAGAAATTGGAACAGATGAGTGAACAAAGCAGACCAAAACCAAACCACAAAGAAACAAAAACAAAACAAAACAAAAAAACCCCTGCCTTCATGGAGATTATGCTCTGCCAAAGAGACTTAGAGTGTTCAGAACCATTCGTCCACTCACCTTCCTCAAAGAAAAGTCAGTCCACAGGAGCCCAGAGACAGATAGAGCTTTCTAGTGCTAAGCACCTCAAACAGGACTTTTGTGACATCCTCCCAGCTCCTGCCCTTCCTTTTGTGCCAACAGGGTAAAACAAACAGGGCCAAGTGCCCAAGTCTCCCTAAGTCAAACCCCGCCCCATCAGTGCTGTGACTAGTCCCTCTCCAGACCTTGCACACCAAGCCCTTGCCTCTTCATTGGTTTGCATCATAAATGTGTAATGCCAGTCTAAGAAAAGCACCCAGCCCAACCTGCTCTGCCTTGCATCCATAACAACCTTATCAAAGGGTTTTTTTCTGAGCACGGAGAACAGAGAGCCCTCCAGGTTTTGATTCATAGCCGGTGAAGGCTGTATGTGCTGAAAGCTGATTGAAATCAGCGAGGTCAACAAAATACAGCAGAGAGTGCACAATAATTGGGAGAGAAGCATCGCTTCCTTGTTTTTTTTTTTTTTTTTTTGTGATCCCCTGCACTTTCTAGCTCCTGCTTTTAAAGGGAAGCCTTTGTCTTACACACTATATTGCATTGGTGTGTGGTTTATTTGTATAAACTTCAGGTTTTACTGACCCACAATTTCCTCTCCCTTTGTCCTATAGCCGACTAGACATTTTGGTGGGGGCTGAGGGGTGGGGATCGAAGGGAGGGGGCTTTGGACGCTCTGGACTTTCATGTCTGGAGGAAACACACACACACACACACACACACACACGCACATGCACTCACAAAAAATATGCCCTTCCATTTTACTTTAGGAGAGGGAAGTCGACTCTCTACCCAGAACCATGTGATGCTGATAAGAGTTACTGCTTTTCAAGAGTACCATTCTGACCACCTTAAGGGCGAGTGACTAGAGTGCATTTAAAGTCTGCACCTGCACATCCTCACACCCATTCATACCCTCACCCTCCTCCCTTTCTAGAGGTGCAATCTAGACTGAAAGTTCTCTGAAGGCAGGAGCTTTGTCTTGTTCAGTCGACCTGAATCCTTTGGACAGAGCTCAGCACATGGCCTGGGATAGATAAATGTCAGTGGAAGGAATGAATGCTCAGCCAAGATTGCATGGTGTTGCCAAGGCTCTCCTGGACCTCTGCAACACAAGGAGACAGGAATCTGTAGGTGAGCTTTACCCGTCACAGGAAAAGAGCAAACTGTCCCATGACCACTGCACAGAGGACAGGCTGAGACTAACCTAGAGCCTCGGAGAACACCAGCAGCAGGGACTTAAATGGGAAGTGACATTTGTCAGGCTCTCGAGTCAGGAAGTGTCTTCATTAGCCAAGCATCATGTATGTGAAGGTGGTGTTGGTTTGGAGCCTCACCTAGACTGGCCCAGGGAATTTTATCCATTGGATTCCATCCCTTCAGAAGGAACTCAGCGTCCTGCTCTCCAAACTGTCGGTCATTGTCATCCCATCTGTCTGCCGTCTACCCTCACCCCCTTCCTGTAAAGACAAGGCACGGTGGCCTGGATCCCTGGCCCCGTAGCGGGACTAGGAAGTTCTCACAACCACCTTCTAACCCTCGAGACTCAACAGTAAACACCAGAAATAAGATTCTTCTCAGATTGAAAGCCTTTCCTGCTGGCTTCCAAGGGACACTAAGGGATGTGCTGCCCCCCATGTAAGGAAAGTGAGGGGGTCTTCATCACAGTAGAATGCTCACTTCCCCATCTGTCATTCAAAAGAAGTTGAGTTAGGAAGCTCATACCTCAGTCTCAGCAACATAAACAGCCAGTCTTGCCAACATCTCTCATGGGGACCACTGCAAAACCCTCCTAATGGATCCTTCCCTGTGCCCTTTTTCAAACTGCTGTTTTGGAGAAGTTTCAAAACGGCAAATATAGAGTTGTCCCATGACCCAGCAATTCCACTCCTAGATATATATACCCAAGAAGAATGAAAACATATGTCCACACTCAAACTTGTACATGAATGTGCATAGCAGCATGGTTCCTAATAGTCAAAAGGTGGAAACAACTCAAACGTCTATCAGGTGACAAATGAATAACTAAAACGTGGTCTCTCCAAGCAACAGAGCGTTATTCAGCAACATGGAAAGGGATCTTGAAAACATTAGGGCCACGAAAGAAGCCAGTCACAAAAGGCTACATATTATACACACAGGCAAAGCTATAAAGACAGATAGTAGATTAGTAGTTGCCTCGGGAGGAGACTGAGGGAACGTGGTGGGTGGGAGTGGATGTCAGTGCTAAAGGGTATAATGTTTCCATGGGGGGTGAGGAAAATGCTCTAAAATGGATCGTGATGATGGTTGTACACTATAAACAGGTAAATTGCATGGTATGTGAATTATATCTCAATAGAACTGTTACCAAAAAAAAAAAATAGGGGGGGATTAAATCTGCACATTTCCCTACCAAAGTCTTCACTGGCTTCCCAGCAACCAAAAATAAAATCCAAGTCCCTTGGCCTGCCACAAAAGAAGTCCCTTGACAATTTGGTTCTACCCTATTTTTCAGTCTCGTCTTCCACTCCCTTTGACAGGTACCTAGACTCTGAGCCTCCAGGCTTCTCTTCTTCTGGAACACAACCCACCGGCCGCCTCAGGAACCCCAGCCTGTGCGTCGTGTGAGTGCCCACCTGCAGCGCCTTCTCCCTGCTGTCCACAAGCACTGGTTCATTCTTCAGGTTCCAAGATGAACATCGCCTCTCCCATGACGCCTTTTCCAGCTTTTCCGGGGAGAGCTTCTCTCCCTTCTGGGCTGGCAAGACATCCTGTTTATGGTCTATTCTGGTGCTTATCACATTTTATTTTAATTACCTGTCTACATAGTGCCTTGCCCACTAGCCTGGACCTTGGGCACTTCAGGGACAGAACCGTTGCCTTATTTATCTTTGTACCCTTTTCTCCACCCCACTCCCACCACGTCGCTAAACAAAGGCACACACGCGTGCGCACACGCGTGCACACACGGACGCACACACGCGTGCACGTGCAGAGACTCGCACAGTTAGCATGGTGCTCGGCGAACCATAGAAGTAGTTAACAAATGTGAGAGGGATCATAGTCAATGTCCCCAGATGTTAAAGGGAGAGGAGGAGGGAACACAAGCGAAGACAGACTCTGGCCCGGGAAGCGCAAGGTTCGAATCTCGTCCCCCTCCACTGTGACCAAGCAATCTTAGCTGGCAACTGCACCTCAGTTCTGTCCCTCACAAAAGATATTACGTAGCTGGGTGGTCTGATCATCATGTTCAGTAACAAGAGCCGACGGGTGACCCTGTGCATGTCACTTGTGTTACATATATTAATTAGCTCATTAATCCCTGCAACAGCCCTTTGAAAGAGGAATTGCTGAGCACATTTCACAGGTAAGGGAGCTCAAGGCATTGGAAGACCCGTCTCTCTGACCCCGTAGCCTGAGCTTTCAACTGCCTCGGAAATCTGCATGGGTAAACTGGTGGTTGCTCCTGAGTATTTAACTTTCTTCCCATTTCCGGAGGACCCTGGAAGGAAATAGCACTAGGTACCACTCTAGGCATATCTTCCTGGCTTGAACTGTGCTCAGTTCAAAGTGTTCTGCCTTTCCAAATCGGTTTGTGAAATCCTGATTTTACTATGAAGCGAATGTACATGTGTGAACTTCCATTCACTGCTCTCTGCGCTGCCCAGCCTCACTCACCTTAGGGCCCCACACAAATGCAGCATCCTTTAAGACCTCTTCCTACGCAAACTACCTCTGTAACTCGGAAGCCTTACATGCTACGCCACTTCTTTTAACCACACACCTCTAAATTTCACCTTCCGTTCACAAAATTGTCACTTTATACCCCTACTTCCCTCTCTTTTCGGCCCACAGAGCCGGTGACATCCTGTGGTAGACTCCAGCCCTGCCACCCCTTTCAAACGACATTTGCTCACGTTACCTACAGCCCTACCCGAGCACCAAGGACAAATGCATTTGTCAGAGCGCAGCTCCCTGATCTCTGCAACTAACCCTCTGGACACTCCCTCCTTCCTCCTCAGACCTCCTCTACGGTACTGCAGTCCCTGCCCCCGCCCTCCCCACCACTCCCCACTTCCTCCCCCCTCTCCCTCCCCAGGCCTGCCTGAGGCTCAGGTGTAACCTTAGACTCTCCTGCGTCTCAAGCTTCAGCCCTAACTTCTTTCCTTTGAGTGTCTCCAACTGCCTTCTGGACATTTCTACTTGGATAACCTCAGTGTCACGTAGCATCCAATCCATCTAGACCCCATGAGTGCTACTTTGGTTTAAGATGAGCTGTGAGTATCTTGAGAAACTATACAAAACCTCTCCCAGGTGTCCACACCTCCAACACTAACCTGATCTCTATCAGAATGTCACATGAGCTTGTTTATTCCACCAACCGAGTCAGCAGAGATGGAATGTTCACCTTTTTAAGGAGCTATCTGTATGTATACCTAGATCTAGATCTTGGGATCAGGACTGGATTTTGTACCAGAACCCTTTCAACAAACAGTCAAGAAATCATTATCCAGTGCCTACTCTGTGCCTGGCACTGTGCTGGATATTTCTTGAGATAGGATGATTGCTACGTAAAACCTATCATCAAGCAGATTATAGCATGCACCATCTCAAAAATAGCATAGCATAAAACCACACTCATTATCTGCCCCCATGGCTGACAGTCATTTTAGTCACCCATGTTTATAACTTCGGGATTTCGGCCTGTTGCTTCTTCATCTGCATGCTTGCCCCAAACCTGATCCATCCTCAGCCCTGCCGGTCTGTCTTCCTTAGCATCCCTTGCACCCAATCTTCTCTATTCTCCATTGTGGCCTGGACAGTTAGGTCCTCGGCACTTTGTGTCCAGCTATCTGCACTGAGATCTCCCCTCCGCAAGCCTTCCCTCAGCCTCTTCCTCCTCTAGAGGACCTCTCAGACCTTCCCAATTAATCCTCCTCAAACACCATTCCAGGAGCTCACTCCCTGCTCAAAATGGTCACCACCTACAGCAGCTTTCACAAAGTTATGGAATCCTAAAGTCAGGAAAAACCGCGTGGGCCTTGGAATCAACACTCCTACCGTGGTCTTCCCTCTTCTCTTGAATTCATCTGAGAATGAGGAACTCACTCCATCCCAGGCAATCTATTTGGTTGTTGCCCTATCAGGTTGACTTGACTATCTCCTGATTCCACCCATCAGTTCATGCCATCCACTTTCACTCACCACTCTCCTCCATCACTTGTCTCTAGCTCCCTAACAATCCAGAGACTCTCTCTGTTCTCAAACTCAACTCCACCCGGGACCCCCTTCCCACCTCCATCAGCTTTAGTCCTCTCGGCCTCCATGTACTGGGCAAAGAAAGGAAAAGGGCAGGGGGCTGATTGGAAAAGGGACATTGGTCTCTGCGATGCCCCAAAGAAAAGTACTGGCTCCTCCTTCCCTCTCTCTCCTGGTCGCTGTCTGATGTGTGTGTACATGTTTTGTGTATTCCTATGCAGCTCAGTTCAGCTGGGTTCAGTTTTCTGTGTTTACCCGGCGCTTCTGAGGACAAAATCACACATAAGCCGTGACACTTTTGCATCATGTTTAAATTGTTCACTAATACACCAACCACATTGGAACAGATCCACTTTTAATCAGGAAAATCTCTTCGAATCATGTAATATTGCACACACACACACACACACACAGAGTGCTTAAGAGCAAAGTTTAGAAATAGACCTGCAGGTTAACACTAAAATGATGAAAAAGTTGAGCTGGTGTTTACTTCACTGATGATTTCGTGGGAATCTTCAATACTCTAGACCAGTGGGTCTTCACTGAGAGCAATGGCGTTCACCCGCAGGGGACATCTGTCAGTATCTAGAGACATTTTTGGTTGTCACAACGGGGGGGAGTACTCTGGGCATCTAGTGGTCAGGGGTATTGCTCAACATCCTGCTGCACTCAGGACAATCTCATCTCCAGAACAAGGAGTTATCGGGCCCAAACGAGGGCAGGTTGAGAAACCCTGATGTCCAGCTATTCAGCTACTGTTATCTTGTCCAGCCGAGACTTGAAATCCTGTGTCGTGGGGACCAGTGAGAGGGCTGGGAGGCTGCCAAAGGAACGCCCACTCCCAGGGGACCTGGAGGTTTGTGGTGTGACCTTCCGTCTGCGCCCTGACCTCCCATGCCCCAGGCCAGCCCACCGAGATAATTAGGTCAGAAAAGCAGGCACTCGGCAGAGTACCAGCTGCGGTGTCTGGGCCAAGTCTCCCCCGGGAGTGGGGGCGGGGGCAGGAAAGAAAACACAGGCAGGGGAGACAAACCACAAGGTACGGAGTTGGGGTTGGGCATGAGGGGTGCTGGAGAAGTCCGGTAAGGAAGTGTGCGTTGCACTGTGATGGCAAACCAGAAGATTCCTTAGCTTCCAGCAGCTAATGATAAAGCATGTCTCCTTACAGCTTAGCAAACCCTACAGTTTGCAAAGTGTGGTGCACTTGTTACCTCATTCATTCTCACAACCACCCAGTGACGGGGTGTGGGTGGGCCATCACTGCTACTGGAGTGTTTGTAGAAGGGGAAACCGAGTATCAGGGAGACTCCAGACCTCAGGGGGAGCGCGACACTGGGTAGGTTCTCGAGAAATAGTTAAAAGAGGGAGAAAGGGAGGAACAGAGGTCACAGAGACAGAAGAGGAAAAGACAAACAAGGCCCTGAATGTGGAGTCAGGCTGACTAGAAAGTCTTTGAACGTAACAGATGCTCATTATTTGCCTTTCAGAAGATGACCCCTGTGTTGCGAAGAGGAGAGCAAGGTTTTCACAGAATGCACTGGAAAGAAGTCTAGATTAGGAGCCCAGAGTCTCGGGGTGTACCCCACTTTCCCCATACCTGACCGGTGCGCCTTCCCGTGCTGGACCAGGCTCCCCTGCAAAGGGGGAGGCTGGCTCTTATCCTCTCTGGGGCTCCTTCCAATTCTTGAATCTTTTCCCATGGCCACAGCCTGTGGCAGCCAGGCAAGGCCTGGACGTTTGTGGCTCCTGTTCTAGCTCATGCTTGTAAACACACTGTGATCCCCAAAGCCCTTCACAGGCACCCCCTTTTAATCCTCACTGAGACTGAGGAACACGGTGTAGGGACAGCAGAGCCCTCTGTCTCTGGGAAGAGAGGGTACATAACCCCAGAAGGAGCGTTGGGTCAGGAATTGAGAGATGAGCGCTCTCCCCCAGGTTGGCCCAGTCTCTTGCTCTGGATTCTTCCCACACAGAGCAGTCCAGGGGCTACTGTTTGAGATCAGAATAACATCTGGTCTCTGCACCTGGACCCAGAGGGTCCACATGACCCAGACCCCACCTATGATTCTGACTCTATCATCCCTGCTTTGTCCCTCGCTCCAACGACACTGGCTTGCTCTCTGTTCCTTGAACACACCAAGCCTACTTCCTCTCTGGAGATCTCTTTCCTCAAATATTCACACGGTAGCTCTTTCCCATCATTGGGTCCCTGGTCGAACGTCACCTTCTCGGAGAACCTTTCCTAACCGTATCAGCAAAAGTAATCCCAGCGTCCCCACTTCCCCCTTCCTTACCTTCCAGCTTCTGATGTTGTATTTTGTCTTCACAGATTTAGGAGGGACCCCTGCTGGTGTGCCCTCCCACATGGAAGGTCTTTCCATGAGACGGGGTAACAGCACCAGCCTCTCCCCAGCCTTCACTCGCTTCTCTGCAGGGCCAGTGTGTCTTAACTGATACGGCTCGGCTACTCCCTCTTTTTGGGGGGGACCTGCTTCATGCAGAGGGCCTGAGCATTGGTCCGCTCCGGACTGAGAAGTAGGCTTTAGCGGTAAAGGCTTTGCCCCACTGCGGGGCAGCCTGTGATTGACGGACACCGTGTAGGACTAGGTGTGCTAGTCTGTCTAATCCTGGGGTGTAGCGCCAGGAAGCCCATTGTTGCTGCACTCCTGAGGCGCATCCTCCAACCCAGCTTTGATGAGCCATAGCGCAGGTGTTCGGGCCTCGACTGTCTGACTCATGTATCTGCTCTCCAGTGGTGCAGAACTCGGGCTAGGTAGAGCTCGGTCATTAACGGGCTCCGCTAGACCACAACATTTACCTCTTCCTGAAATCATCATACTTACTCGTTGATTCATTTATTTACACTTTTGTCTATCCCCCCCGCGCACGCGCGCACAAGCACACGCGCGCACACACGAGTGCACACACACGCATGCGCAGACTCGCGCGCGTGCGCACACACTCGCGTACACGCTCGCGCGCGCACAGACACACTCGCACGCACACACACACACACACACACACACACACACCTCCCTTTCCCTGCCATCCCCTACAGAATGTAAACTTGAAAGCAGGAATAATCTCCCTTTTGCTCAATTATTCTGTGCCTGGAACAGTACTTTGTTCAAGCAAAATTCAAAAAGGATGTGTTGAATGAAGAAAAGAGACTTCTAGATGCTTTGGCATTGCAAGACCCCCCTGACCCCAGCCCTAGGGTGAAGAGTCCCATTAATGACTCAGACAAAATTTCCAACTTGCCCAGAAGAATGGGAACTCAGAATTGGATTCAAGTTGATCTGAAGAAATGTTTAGAGCACTCCTTATAAACCTGAGGTGTAGATGAGATTCGTACCTATGAAATGTGACTTCTCTAAGGTAGGGAAATGGAGACCTACCAAGGTTCTGTTCTTTTCTCAGGATTTCAGTCCCCACCGGCCAGTCACCAAGCTGTGGATTGCGGCTGCTTTGCTCTGTACTCTCCTTCTTCCCCTGCAGAGGCGAGTTCTTGCCTCTCTCATCTTCACTCGGAGAACCATCGAGTGCCAGTTCCCCAGCCCTTGCCTTTCCCTGGGTCTTTCGGTCCCTGCCAGGTTTCAGCTCCATTCAGTGATA
Organism: Callorhinus ursinus; assembly: GCF_003265705.2. Lineage (NCBI taxonomy): Eukaryota > Metazoa > Chordata > Mammalia > Carnivora > Otariidae > Callorhinus > Callorhinus ursinus. The sequence goes on along the minus strand of NW_027397081.1, from coordinate 12,501,032 downwards.
GGCCCAGAGGACCTTTTGGACCCTGCTAGGCTCTGAGTGGACGCTGAGTCCTGCATGGGGCACAGTCTACAGCTGGCTGTCCTAAACTCAGTAGCTGCCAGGCCTGGGTCTGCTGCGTGCTCCCCGAGCTTCAGCTGGCCCTGCTCGTGAGGCCCCAGGCAGTGCAATGGGCCCCTGCTCTGCTTTCCTGCTGGGGTCTGGTGCTGGAGAATGACCCTGCACCCTTGCCCACTTGGTTAAGTTTCCATCATGTGAACCCAGCCCCAGTGGACTTTCTCGGGCCCCCCTCAGGGACTGTACCAGGCCCTCTCTCTGAGCCACTGCCGAGGGTTCTGTGGCAAACTCCAGAAAGCTTCCTGAAGCAGAGCTTGGCTGCCTGACAGATCTCTAGAATCTCCGGTGTCTGCAAAGCCCCGTTTGGATGTCAGGGCTGGCCTGGGGCCAATCTGAGTTCACCCCTGGTGAGGTGGGCCCAGGATTACTGCCTCCACCGTGTCTCAGGCCTGCCCCATGCACCTGCCAGGCTAGTCCTGAGCTTCCTCCACCGCCCCACCCATCAGTCCCAGCATCAGGCCCTCCACAGAGCCACGCCGCATTAGGTTCTGCTGCCCCGGAGGAGCCGCCCCTCCCTCTGGGGCGGCCTCCTCCCTCCGGGGGCCGGCTGGCCATTCTCCAAGAAGGCCGTCTTCCTGAGCATTCCAGCTATCTGCCTCAACTTCTCTCTCCTCCCTCAGGCCCTTCCTGTAAATTTCACATTTGAAACAAATATTGATTTCCATACTAATGCCCCTTGCCAGGGTTGTAAGACACACACACACACACACACACACACACACACACAGCCACAGCCACAGGAAACAGAAAGCACGGTCCTGCTGCCGCTTCTGGAAATGAATGAGGCGAAACAGAGAAACCACAAAAGAAAAAAAAGATGTGGCTTCTGGGCAAAACACGGCACCTGCTATTGGTTTCAGAGACTCTCCCTGACCCTGGCGCTGAGTTAAGAGCTCAGGTGGTGTGGTGAGTGTTAACTGGGAAGGAGAGACCCAAGAGGGCTGTTTTTCCATTAAAAAAAAAAAAAAAAAGTGTTCTCACTTTTCCATCTTGTTACCAGAAATGGGAATGCAGGATCGGAATCTGCTGGGGTCTGGGCGGCAGGGCTCCCAGCCTCCCCTCCAACCATGCCCTCCCCCAACTCCCTTGCCCCTTGGCTAATAAGGAACCCTGAGAAGGCCTGTGCCCTTTGCTTATTATATTTGGCTCAGAAATACATTTTCTTTCTCACCCCCAACCTCAGGCACAGGCTTTCTGATATCCATTTGTATGCCTGAGCACATGGAGCAATTGGGTTTAATGTCATTTTCTGGGTAGCTGCAGGACGGGGAAGGTCACTGGGCGCAGCAAGAACTCGGCTCCTGCTGGGGAGGAGATGCCCAAGGTCCTGGTGGCTCCCTGTCTCGGGCTCGGCAACCTTCCCCTGGCTGCAGTGACAGGCCTCTGGGACACCTAACGAGTTTGCACGTCTTCCCCCTGCTCCCCTCCCACGGTGATTCCTGAATCCACCAAAGACCATGTTCAGATCCCGGGGAATTTGCATAGAGCAGGGCAATTTATTGAGGCTTTAATGGAGCAGAAGAACTGACTCAGAAATTACCTACGTCTTGTTTTTCCCTGCAGTCGGCTCAACACAAAGGCACGAAAGGTATTTCCTCCCCAGGTCTCCACCCCTCCTTCCAGGCCTTCCCCAGGTTTTTGTGTCCTTGCAGCCTGAATTTCTTTACTGGGTTAACATCATTTACCTCTGTTTCAGAGCACAAAGGAGAAGTTGCCAGGCGCCATTTTTTTCTGGTACAACTTGGGGACAAGCAAGCGATGAGATAGGATGCGTCCTGGAGTGGAGCATCTTGGTGGTTTGACAGGGCCGGGTTTGAAGAGGAGAGGGCCAGCCAAGCAGGAGGAAGGAGGGAAAGGAAGGGGCCTACAGTCTCTAGAGAGGCAGACGCCTGAGCCCCAGGGGACACAGCACCTCTGAGGAGGGAGGCCTCGCGTGGGGAGAGCCCCCCGGGGGCCTGTGAGGACCGGGCGTCCTGGTCGTGGCCTTGGGAGCTTCCATGAAGGCCTCCCACGCCCATGAGCTAGCATAGACGGCACCAGCTTGCCTGTGTGGGCCTGGGCAAGGGGCGCAGACAGCGTCTGAGGACCAGGCTGATGGCACCTCACCGCCACCTTCTGAGACCTTGAAAGCCCAAGTGGTTTGTGGTTGTTGTTTTGTTTTGTTTTTACTAAATTTGAGGATGCCCTAAAAACATGCAGATATTGGCAAGCTCAGGGGTCTGTTCTGAGCATGTGTTTATTACATGCTCACCAACCCACTGGTGGGTGGCAGCCTGTTTGCCTCCCAAGAACTTCGCAGCAGTGATTACCCTCTGTGGGCAGGGGTAAGATGTGCTCTCCACAGCTCCTACCGGCTCCCAGGAGCTGCTTATGAAGGTCTGCGGTGGGAGCCAGCAGACATTTAACTGGACCCCTTATTACTTTGATGGGCTTCATCCAATTACTGGACCTCTCCATACGGACTTCCTGACTCTCTGGGCTCTGTGGTTTTCTCTGCTTTGTCATTCTCTGATCTCTGGCTCACATCTGTGTCTGATGATCCTATTACCGCCCAATTAAATCTTGGTGTATTCCCTATTAGTCTCTGGCTTCCACCTACTTGCCTTTAGGATTGAATATCTGCTTTTGCTCCTTCCTATATTAAATTGTAGCTACTCTTGTTCCCAGCCTTTTGGAGCCTAGCTTCATGTTGGAACAAATAGCTGTGTTCAACTGTCCTCCTCTCTTGAGGCTTTTGAGCGCATTCAACTGTACTACCCCCTTTCCAGTCTCACCACAGCCGTGTACTGAGCTCAATCACTTTCATGGATTCTTCTAGATCTTTGACCCCTGGCTCATAAATCTTCTCCCCAACCTGCATCTCTGTCGTCATCCCAAATGGCTTTAGTCTTCAAGGGGATGACTCATCTAATAACTTAACCTCAAAGTTGTGTGATTTCCTTTCCTTCAACAAATCTAACCTCCATTCCAGTTAAGTGACCCACCTCCATGGCATCACCCTAGAACTTGTCATCACGTAAAACTGTTCCATTGCCAAACTCTCAAGTTCAAAAAAGCCCACTTTCCCAAACCGAACTCCTTCTCTTTCCATCTGTGACTCCTTAAGACCTCCAGTCTCGTAAATTCTTCCCATCTTCTCTTGACCAGAGTTTCCTTCCTTTACCTCCAGATTCAGCCCTGGAGCCCCTTCTCTACCAAGACTGGCAAACACACGACATTATTTGTGCTTGATGCTACTGAAAGCCCTTTATGTATACTAAGTCTCTTCATTTTTTATCAGTTTATAGATGAAGAAAATGAAGTTGAGTTAACTTGCCCATGGCTTCTCAGCCAGAGCTAGCTACATAATTTGCAAGGCCCAGTTCAAAATGAAAATGCAGAGCCCCTGGTTAAAATATCAGGTGGGGGGGCATGCCCTTAAAAGTACTAATAGGTAGAGCTTTTCCCTTTAAAAATATTTTATTACTTTTAAACGTAATAGGAGAAATCATCCTCCTAAGTAAAGTTAAAATTTTAAATTATTACCAAAAGTTTTACAGTTCATCTTTATCTTGTGCCATGCCAGCCTTACCTGCAAATACAAGAGCATTTAACTTATATGCAGAACTATGGTATTTCATAGCTTGTACATGCATTTGTACCTTTACCAGAATGATGGGAACATTGCACTTTGCAAGATGCACACATTCTATCAACGCTCTACACCTTCAACTTCCTGGTGAGTAAGAAAAAACAGAGGAAAGGGAACTCTGTGTTGCCCTATCTTTCCCTTTCCTTGGATGGCAGGATTTTCAGCGTAAGTGGTTGGCCAATGCAGGAAAGTAAAGGGGTGAGTAAGGATATGATAATGTTCCTTGGTTGACTGTGTTTCTTAGAATGCCATTACCCCTGTGTCCAAAGCAAGTTCTGGTTGAAGGGAAAAGGTGGCCTGGTTTGTGCCGTCAGTGCCCTACTTGCTCAGTTATACACATGTTGCTAGGAAACAAGCACAGAGTTCAGTGGATCTCTGATGTGCAAGAGCTCAACAAGACTCAAAGTGAGGACAAATTAAGCATGTTCTGGAAGCTGCACAGCTTCCTGAATGCTATATGCAAGTGAGGCAGTAAAGGACTTCGTATTTCCTCTGCTCGCATGCAGGCTCCATTGTCCCGTCAGAATGAACAAAACCCAAGTTCGCAGATAAAATTATTAAGAAATTCAAGACAGTGTCAGCAGAGCTTTTAACCAGGTCTAAGACCTCTCAAGCACAGGACCCTATCAACAGAACTTGTTGTGCGCCCAAGATGCCAGCCCTGCCCTTAATTCATAAGTGGTAGTGTTGGGATTTGAACCCAAGACCCAGATTCCAGAGTCTAGGTTCTCAACCACCACAACTACATGATCTCTCTTGAACAGGACTGCTTTTCTTACCTATTAATTTAGCTTTGTCTTCTTCACCAGTGCTTCATGTCAAAATTTTTGGGAATTATCACAGAACTAGCTGATTGGAACCATCAGGCCACGGGCATTCCCTTTATCATGCTCCAGTAAGCTCCCTTTGCTGTTTCCATGGTGGTTATTCTAAACCATTTTTCAAAACTCTTCCCTAAATTGGAGTCTCCTTCCTCCCACTAAGCCACAGTTTTTCTATGTTGATACGTTGCTTTCTTAATAATCATGCACTTTGTCCAAATATATCAGAATTTACTCAGCCATTCACTTAATTACTGCACACTTAAGTTATTTTTAATTTTTCCTTTAATACTACAACATTGCAATGAACAGCATTCATCCCTTACTCTTAAGAAATGACCTTGCATCCAATTTTAAAGACGAAAATAGAACATGACAGGTCTGAAATTTTTCTTTCCCAAATGGATATACATCCCCATCTAAGTTCCCACTTTCTGTCACTGGGTGGGTTCCCTGGGAAGCAGACTCTGAAAAGGACCTTAAAATTCAGATAGTTCATTAGGGGGGTGCTTTCAGAAACAACACCTGTGTGGGGAGGTGTATGATCAAGACTGGGCACAGGGAGAAACCGGGCTGCTGTGCAGTCACAACCAGGTCTCAGCCAACTCTGAAGACAGCTCTGGAGCTGAGAGGACCCTCAGAGCTGTCTGGGTTAGAAGGATGGAGGCTGGACCTTCTCGAGATATAAGATGCCCCAGGAAAGGGTGTGGCATTGCTTGAGGCAACTTTTCCCACTGAGGCAATTCTCAAAGAAGTAGGGGATGGCCAGCTGTGGGGAGGAGAAAGCCTGAAGGTCTGAAGGGCAGATAGGGGCAGTTCAGTCCAGCATCAGGACACCTTCCCTCCTATCCCAAGGAAAGAGATGATCTTCCTCTCTTCCAGGACAGACCCTTCCATCAGCCCAAGGCCAGTCCTACCCCATGTGCTCTTTACTCCTTCCTCTTGTGTTTCCCTCAAATTAGTTGTCCCCATTTTTCCTCATCTCTTCAATTTCTTCTCCAATAACAGCTTCCTTAACTCTGCCTAAAAACACACTCGAATCTCCTCCTGTTATTCGGCTCAGGTTCCCTCAAACCTAGTGTCCTCTCTTCTTCTGACCCACCGAGGTCCCTCGGAGAGCCGTCCCCACACGTAGTCTCCATTCCTTGATGTGCGGTCACCACCCAGCCAGGAGCTTCTGCCTCTTAACCTCTCCTGAACCTGCAACCGCTGAGATCTCTCCAACCCGCTCATTTTTATGCCCAGTATATTTATGCTCCTCAGCCCTTCAACTGCCTGAATTCTGTGTTGCACACAAGATTGCTACTCTTGCTTTAAGACACCTCTCCTACTTTGGTCTTTGTCGCGAGACACTCTTGGCTCTTGTTCCGCCATGGTTTCTCCATCACCCCTTCTCAGACTCCACGAAGGCTATCATTTTCCAGAACTCAGTTCTTGTTTCGATCTACCTGCTCTTCCTGGTTGATTTCCTCCGCCCTCCCTGATAAGTCAATGACTCCCGATTCCTTCTCTTTGCTACTCACCTCTGCCTAAGCTTCAGATCCATTCATTTTTGTAAATATGATCTCCATCATCCAAGACTTCAGATCTTAAGTTATTTTTTGAAATTATACAAATAACACTTGGTTTCCACATAAGATTAGGAAATACAGGTAAACAAAAAGAATGCAAAATGCCAAAACCCAAAATTCAAACTTCCAGAGATAATCACTACTGGTAATCTGATGTGTACCTATCTTTATTGACTTTTTCTGCGCAAAATACTCAACTTTTGGTATAAAAAACTATTTCTTTTTCAAAAAATTGTGATTATACTTTACATATGACTTGGTAATTCTTTTTTTAAATTATTGTCTTGGAAAGTGTTATAATTTGGGGCACCTGGGTGGCTTAGTCAGTTAAGCATCCGACTCTTGATTTCAGGTCAGGTTATGATGTCAGGGTCATGGGATTGAGCCCCGAGCTTGGGATTCTTTCTCTCCCTCTGCCCCTTCACCAGGTTGCACACACTCTAAATAAATAAACAAATAGACAAATAAATAAAATATTTTAAAAATAAATAAATAAAAGTATTATGATTCTACAACATTATCAAATGGTTGCACCGCATTCCACAATACAACTGTATTACATTTTTTTAAACGTTTCTTCCAATTTTTTTCCATTAACTTTGTTTCAACATCTTCCACTACCATAAACAACACAGCAATGAGCATCCTCGTGGCTAAACTTCTGGGAACAAACATACAAACATTTTTAAGACCATTCAAAGATATTGTCGATTCACCCTCAAACAAGATTGTACCAATGTATATTCCCACCAGCAGTGGGTGAGAGTACCAGTTTCCCCAGACCCTTGCTAAGAATAGATAAAAAGCCTTGTTTCTAATCTTGCCTCATCATTTCAATAGTGTTTCTTTATTTTTCTATTTGTTTATTGTCTACTTGCCTATCTTTTTTTTTTAAATTGCATTATTGTTTTCTTTGTACATTTTATTCTATAAAGATGTTCTTTCAGTTATTGATTTATAAGGCACACTATTTCTAAGTACCTATAGGGTGGCTACAACTAGATTTCCCCAGAGAACTTCAAGATGGAAATTTCAAAAACCAAATCGATTCTCTCCCCCATAAAATGCAGTTACCCCTGTATTCCCTCTCTCAGTTGATAGTGTCATGGTCTCCCAAGTTAGCCAAGACTGGAACTTCAGAAGTGATCCCCTCTCTCTCTTCCTCTTCAAATCCAGTTACAAAATCTTGTCCGTTTATTCTCAAATAGCCCTCGAGTGTGTCCCGTCTTCTCTGTTCTCCGTTTCTGTCCTTAGCTCGGCAGTGCTCACAACCTCACGTCTTGATCTCATGGTCTCTTGTTTGAACCATTGCGAAAACGTCCTAAAGGCAGCCAGCTGTCTCTTCTACTTCATCCCTCATAGGGATACAGAATAATTTCTGATTCTGGTGCGGAACAGGGGAGAACAGTCCCCTCCTTACAACTCTGCAGCAGGCCCACACTGCTTTCAGAGTAACGTGATCATTCCTTAGCATTGCATGTGAGACCCCGCACGCACTGTCATTCCGAGTTACTGCCCTACTCATCTACATTGTTCCAGCCTTTGCACCTGTAACCCCTCCCACAGAGCCCTGTTGCCCCCAAATGCCACGCTTTTATACAACTTTGTGTCTAAGCTTTTTTCCTAAAGCCACCCGATCACCACTCAAGATTTAAAACACATCTTGCCCCTGGAAACCCCTAAGAAATAAGTCAAACATACAAGCTTTGGACCTTCAGCTAGCTGGGTACGGGAATGCAAAGCCAACCCCTTAGAGCTGGAAACCTGACTCAAAAAATTGCCGAAGGAGTTCCCCTTAGTACGGCATAACGCCTAAGAGACAAACAGCCCGCGTTCAAGTCCCAGCTCTGCATTTACTTCTTCTGTGATTCAGGGTGAGTTACTTACCCCTCTGCAGTTGGTATCCTCATTTTTGAATTGGTCATCATGGTTATGACTCCTTATACGTTCTCATAAATTAATATATGTAAGCACTCAGGTAAGTGGCTGTCATGAATTAGAGTTAACCATTATTCGATGTTACTTGAAGAGATGCTGTATTTGGGGGTAGCTAATGTTGGTGTCATCCCACTGTATATGTAAGTGGTTAATTGGAAGAAATGATATAATGTAGATGCGAGCTCCTTTGGAAAATTTAAAGCACTGTGGAATTGTCTGGTGTTGCTATCTTAATTTTAAACAAGGTTAAGTGTGTCTACTTCCAAAAAAAGTGAATATTGTGATCTAACTCATAAGATCACTAAAAGAATTATGGAAGATTTTTTTTTAATTATTTACATCTATCTCATTCCAAAATGGTTTTGTGTAGTTAACTTCAAGCTAAAATGGATACAAAAGCAAGGCGATGTAGTTTTTAGTAGGAGCACTTAAGAATGTAGACATTCTGGGGTGTAAATCCAGGTTCTCCCACTTAGTACAATGACTCTTTCAAGACATAAAGATACTTGTCAAACACTAGGCATTCAGAAATGATCATTACTGTCATTTTGTTGAAAGAAGACCACATCAAGGTATTCTTGGCAGGAGGAATAAGGCAGACATTCGGAGGAAGGAATTAAATGTTAAGCGATACTGAGGTCACTCAGAAGAAGCAGAGGACAAAGGCCACTCCTCCCAGGGAGCCAGAAGCTCAGTGAAGACTCAGACAGCCACGGACCGAATCTCCAGGCACACATCATTTCAAATGTTGCTGTTCAACCCTTAATTTCATCCAGCCTTCGATCATAATTGATTATTTTTATGTCTGTTTCCTACATTAAATTGTATTTTCCTTGAAGTCAGGGACCTCACCTTTGGAAACCGGATACCTGCACAGCAGTCAGCATTCAGAACCACACAGACATGCTTGCTGAATGAATGCAAGAAAAAATGGCATCTGCCTGGTGAACTCTTAGACACACGCTAAGGCCCAGTTCTCACTAAATAAACTGAATTGAGAAAAGAACACAGTCTTCTTTCAGAGAGAAGTAATGACGGACCTGGACAGAAAATCCTAAGCGCAGAGAAATGTTTTCCAGAATCATAGATTCAGAAAAGCTGCCAAACCAGATTCCACATTTTTTTTTAAGATTTATTTATTTATTTGACAGAGAGAGAGAGACAGTGAGAGAGGGAACACAAGCAAGGGGTGTGAGAGAGGGAGAAGCAGGCTTCTCGCTGAGCAGGGAGCCCGACTCGGAGCTCAATCCCAGGACCCCAGGACCATGACCTGAGCTGAAGGCAGACGCCTAACGACTGAGCCACCCAGGTGCACCTAGATTCCACATTTCTACCCAGAGCAGGATGGTAACTGCCACTGGGGTGCCAAGACCTCGGGCAACAGCAGGGACCCGAAAAGCTGCAGTTACACATGGGGCTGACCCCGTGGCCTGGGGGAGCTTGGCAGTGCTGACCCATGACCCCCAGCCTGGGCCCAGCCTCCCACATTAGTTCTGCAATACACTCCTTGTGGTAATAGTCACAATCCCAAACCCTCTGGATGACTCTCAGGTCCCTAGAGTTTCCAAGAGATGTTGGGTTTCTGCTGCCGTGTCTCCCCTTGCTCTGTTTTATACCAAAACCTGTGCAGCCTAACAGTAGAACCTACAAGAACTGGCCAATGCTCAGAGGCACAGTGGCCTAAGAAAAAATAACAAAACATAGTTTCTGAAGATTTCAAAAGGCCTCCACGAAGGACAAGGGCCTCTGCTCATTCCACAGCGGCAGGAGCATTCCCCACTGCACGTGGGCCTCCTGACCCACCGTCAGTTCGAGCTGGACTTGGGAGAGCAAAACCCTAATCTCTCCCAAGGATCTAGATGGAGAATGTAAGGATCTTCCCAGGGGTTGCCAGCGGTTTCTACAAGTTGCTGCTGACCAGGAAGCTGGGTGCAGGGGAGAGCGGGTGCCGAAAACAGGGAGGCATGGTGGCTGGCCTGGGCTGGGCCGAATGGTCTCCAAGCCCACGCATCCGTGCGCGTCTTCCTTCCCCTTTTCTTCTTTGTTCCTCTTCTCCCCCGAATGTTTTCTTCCCTGGACCTGGGGAGTCAGAGAAACCCAGCAAATTGTTATTTCCTTCAGTACTGTAGCAACTTGTGCTCCGATTAGCAGTGCTGGTTCTCATCGGAGGCATCTGCAATTCCCGCCACCCGCCGGGGCCTTGCCAGGCCAAGCCCAGGTCCCGTCTCTGTGGGCTGCTGGTCTTGGCCCTCGGGCATGTGTCGGGGGCGAGGTGGGGGGCAGGGCGTAGCCACGGAGGGCGGCGGGAGGAGGCGGCACACACGGGGGGCCTTGTCTCGGGGGCTAGGCCGTGAAGCCAGCACCATGTGAAACCAAAGAAGAGATAGAAGGGGGAGGCGGTGCTGGGTCCCGTTGTGAAGAAAACAGCCTGCTCTGAACTTATCAAGTCTCGGGAAACAATGTAAGTTCTTCTCGGGCAGTGGTCTGATAGCCTGACCAGCAGGAAGGCTGGACGCCGAGCAAAGCCCACAAAGAGAGAAGGCCCAATGAGCCTGATAGCGCGGGTCGGGACCGGAGGCTCGGGTTCCTTCCGGCTCCCATTAGGGGCACAGACGGCGCCTTCATGCCGGGCTTAAACCCAGCCTCCAGCCACCCCTCTTCCCAGCGCCCATCCCACCGTCCTTCCCTTCCCTGCCCTTCCCAGGGACTCTGTGCCTCTTCCGTCAGGACCCTAGAGAGGCCACGAGACCGGGAGGTGACTCAGGCACCCAAAGTTACATGAGAATTTCTGCCAAGAATTCCAAAATACCCAGAGGCCAGACAGCACAGCAAACATCCAGGTCATTCACTGGTCCTGGGGAAGCCTCCACTCAGACCCTTCAGGACGAGCGACACCCCCTTAGGGGAAGTTCAGTCCCCGTCCCCTGCCCTCTGCACCCCGTTCTAATACCCACCGGCCCCCACATGTCCTTCTCACTTCCATTTGGGCCCCTTCTCACCTTTCTGGCCCCAGAGGGCAAGGAGCTGCCTCTCTTGAGTCAGATCTTTTCCACCCACAGATGAAAACTTTCTACTTCTTTTAACAGAGCCCAGAAATCCGGAGAATTCCGAAGAAACTAGCCTCTCATGGGCGGGGCCAGCAGGGTCTGCTGCTCTGAGGGACAGACCAGGCCGACTCAGGTAGTCCAGGCACATGCTAGGTGTCATTTCAGTTATCTGGGTCATCGTGTCCAGGAGGCCCTGTCCACCGAAATGGCCTTTCCTTCCCTGCCAAGTCATGAGGGAGAAAACACTGCTGGCTGAGTGTCCGGGTTTCTCAGGGCGGACAGAAGGGAAGGACTTGACCGACCCCCCTCACCCTGGAGGCCCGAGGCTTTGCCGAAGTGGCAGCGTAGGCCCGTGAGTCCCTCTGTACCTCCGCAGGAAGACAGGTACGGAACTCTTTTTAGGGGTAGTGGGAGGGAGTGATGTCATTATTCCTTGTCTCCTGCCCCCGCGAGCTCTTGGTGGGGGAATCGCCCCAATGTGGGGTGAAGGACTGTGGGGCTGAGCTGACAAGGAACTACGGGTGGGCTGTGGGCAGCCCACAATTTTTCTTAATTAGCTATGGCATCTTGCCCATCATCGAAATAAATAACAGGTGTCCCCTAAGGACACCACATGAGAGGCGCCATTTATCGCCATTCTGAAAGGGAACTGACAACATGACGGGTGACATAGCAGAAATAATGAAGAAAAATGGCAGCGGGCAAGGAGAGGCCTCGACGGAGGAGCCTCGCCATCCGTCCCCTGAGGGAAGCCCCTGCCCGGCCCGCCCCCCCCTGGGAGAGCAGCACCTCCCAGGGTAGGCCTCTCCTCCTGGAAAGATTTACATCTTCCATTAGCCCAAGGCAGGTGCCATGCAGTAGCATTTCAGGGTCACCTGTGCTCCCTGCTGCCCCATCATGGGTCACCGCGAATGTGGGTCAGAGCCCCTGAAAAGCCACTTGGAGAGTTTCATTATTTTAGATATTTCAAGTTCAGGCGACTCTAATTTGTCTGTGTGGATTATCTCTGCCAAATGTTTGATTGTAGGCCACCAATCCACCACCTGACATCCTCCTGGCCATGCTCCTTGTCTAATGGTTGGTTGCTGTTAGTCCAAAGGCACAGAGGGTCCCTCTCCTGCTGAAGGATTACCTGGACACCTGTGCTCCGCATCCCATGCCCTGCTGCCTCACCAGGAATTTCTCTCCATTGGTCCCCGCATCGCTAACCATTACCTTTAACTCATTATAGTCGATTCCCTCTGTCCACTCCCTTCAAGACTCAAAAATACTCAGGTCTCTTCCATTCAAAAGAAAAGTCAAGCCAGCCAGTCCTGCAGCCTACATTCCTCGTTAGCTACCACAGTCCCACCTCCTGACTTTTTGGTCAGCTTTTCCAAAGCACCCTCACTTCTAACCCCTCACGGACCCCACAGCCTACTTCAGTTGACGATGGCCCCAAGATCACTGAGACGGCTCTTTTCAGAGTCACGAGGGCCATTCCGTGACTAAACCCCATAGTCACTTTTTGGCCACGCCTTACTGACCATTCCTCTTTCTTGGAATTCTTTTCCCTCATGGCTTCCCTCTTCTCAAATTCTATTTCTATTTCTCCAGTTACTTCCTCTCAGACTCCACGGCAGCTCCTTTCCCACTGTCTCGCCCACGAATGCTGGGCATCTTCAGGGCCCGGGCCTCAGCCCCCACCCGGTCTCATTCTTCATGATCTTCCTGGGCAGACTCATGGATCAGTGATCTCACATGTCTTAATGACTCCCAAGTCTGAGTCTGCAGTCCACACTTCTCCCTGGAATTCTTCCTTCGTAATCCAGTCGTCTGCTAGAAACCTCTCTGTGAGTATCCTCTAAGCTCCTCACTTTGAACATGTCAGAAACTGAATTCCCCTCTCTTTCTCTTTCACACTCACGTGTGTGCCCACACACGCATACTCAGCCAAACCTCTGGCTCAGGAATGGCTCCTTAACCTAGCCTAGAAGGGAACATGGGAGCTCGTAGCCACTGAGCTTTTACAACGCTTTGTGTCATCCCAGGGGCCCTGAGAGTCACTGGCCGAACCTGGCTGGCGGGAACCTTGGGGTGGACCCAAAGAGTCTAGTATGTATAGGTCCATTCACACAAAACTGGGCAAGGGCAAAGGAAGTCTGAGGGACTCTAGAGATCAGAGATCAAGTGAGGTTGGCTCCCAAGGGAAGGGATACCGCCCTGATATCTCTATGTAGCAAGACCCTTGCGATGAGCAGAGGAATGTGGAGAGTTGGAACCAGCCCCAGGAAGGAAGGCAAATAGGATTCCATCTTAGAGATTCCATCATTGATGAGTTTCAGGGCAGTAGTCCCAACTACCAGGGTTTTAAAGGTCATCCAAGACAGGCAACCCAGAAAATGATAGAGTGGGAGAAAATTCCAGAGCAGGGCATTGGGACAGAAGTCTTGGCCTATGCACTGGATAACAGTAGAAGCACAGGAAATGCTCTGACTAGCCAGCTTCTAGGTTCCCTGAGGTCCTGCAAGCGCCGTCTTGGGTCTAAGAGAGCATGATTTAGTTCTAATCTCTTGGATGGAAGGCACTGCCTCCGCACAGACCGCCTTAGAAACTAGGAAGGTACAGGTTCCCCTGTAGATCCCTTTGAAAAATGGAGGGATGGGAGAAAATGAAGTTGGGATAACAAGTTAGGGAGACCGACAGCCTGTATTCTATACAAGGGTTCATTTGTATGCATTCTGCACTGTGGTGTCTGGGGTGATGAACTGGGTGCACTTTGGTTTGGTGTTGCATGTTTGAGCAATGAGTAGACTGGGGTGGCTGAGGGTGCTTTCTATGAAGCAGCAACAGTAGGGTGTTGTCCTACGCGAGTTTTGGCCTCGTGCTCATTGACTCATTGACGGACCAGAAGGGGCTTTCTAGGGTTTCAATGGAGTCCATTGAAGACAACTGCAGGAAAAAATAGCCTTGGGGATGTAAAATATGTGCCAGAAGAATGCCTGCTAAGTATAGATACAGCGTGGATCTTTGTGTGTTGATTGAGAATGTCTTTTGTATGAGGATGAGGCTGCACTCTAGCCCCCAAGCCTGCCTTCTGATGGTACCGGGGACGGGAGACTGGAGGGGCCTTGGAGGGGACAAATGAGAAGTAGGGAGGAGGGGATAAGTAACACTTGCCTTTCCTTTACATTTACTGGCTGTTATTGGGTGTCAGGCTACTGGTAGGTGTTAGAGGAAAAGTCCCCCCTTTCCAGGAATTCACAGATTTCAGGAAATGAATATAGACAAGAAACAGTCTAATATTATAATACCACATGGCAAATACAATAGTACGAGTAGTGAGGATACCTGATGTGGACTGAGCACTTAATATGCACCATTTTATTTGTGTGAAATGCTCTCAATGCATTATATTGTTTAATCCTCCTATCAAGCCTGTGAGGAAGACACTGTTATTACTTATTTCTGTGTTGCAGATCAGCAAGTTGAGGCTTCCAAAGGTCAAGGTCAGGTAACCCAACTGAGATCCCTTAGCTACAAGCTGAAGAGTTGAAATTCAAATCCATGATATGTGAGCCTAAAGCGCCTTCCGTCACCCCTCCACCTGCTGCTGCTTCCCTAGTTAAGGATAGAGGAAAACAGAGAGAGAGTGACTGAGTCTTCCCAAGCAGTTCAGGGAGCTACACAGAGGTGATGACCTGCGTTGACTCTAGATAAACGAGTAGGTGTCCAGGGGCTGCAGGATGAGACAAGGACATTCCAGGCAGAGAGAGAAGCAAGGACGAAGGCAAAGTCCATTTGGAGAACTATGAAGTGTGTAACTCCCAACACACCCACAGCCATTCACATGCTCACACACAGCAACATAGGTATACACACTCACATGCACACGCACACACACGGGCACATATTCTCCCACATTCTTACACACAGGTATACACGTGCTCTCACACACACGTGTGCACACAGCCGGACCCAGGCCTGCACACACATGTGCACACACACTTCAATGGGTCTGTGAGACATCTGCCTAAGGGATATATTCATTCCCAGTATTCTTTTCTGCTTTGCAGACTTCCACGTCGATGGTCCAGTAATAGTAGTAACACAACCCACTGAGTGTCTCTATGCTCCAGAAACTCCTCTGGGGGCTCTCTCTGTGTCACGTTAAGGCTCACAAAATACCAACAATGTGGGTATTGTGATCCCACTTGACAGATGTGGTCACAGGGCCTCAGACAGGCCAAAGATCTCCCCAGGAGCCCCCTAATTCATGGGTGGCCTTCAAAAGCAAGTCTCTCCGTTTCCAGAGCCTGAGTTCTTTAAGCCACCCAACTGCCTCTCCGAATATCAAAGCCCCTAGAGCAGACTTTGCCCCCTAGAGGGAATGCATGGTCAAGTGCATACCTGGAGAGCAATGGGCTAGAGCTGGGACCCACAGGGATGGACCCCCGCTGAGGCAACCCCTTCTCCCTTCAAGCCGTGGTGCCCATCAATGATTACCAAGATGTGGAAGAGTCACGAGAAGAATGTGGGTGCTTATCACAGTGGTGACAACAACCACCATCGTCATGGAAGTCTGGAGTTCCAACTGATCTTGAAGAGAGAACAGAGTTGTTGGCCAAGGGTTAGTGGATTGCAATCCAGTGACTCAAGACAATCAGTAACAAGCTGGCTTCGGGGCCAATGCTCTTCCCACTGGCCATACTTCCTGCACTTCGAGCGTCATTTAGAAATCCCCACCGTGGATTCTTTTTATTAATTAACTGGCATGAGCAAATACGGAGAGTCTGAACAGTTTGTATGTATGAATTTGTTTTGTTTCTCTGCACATGCTTTAGTTCCCAGGAACGCACAGTGCTGAGTGAGGGCACAGTGAGATCCCACCTTAACAGATGGCCTAGTTGTAGCCCAGAGAGATTAGCTGAAGCAAGAAGCTTAGAATAACATCTTGAAGACCAGATTCTAGATCTCCTCTGTCCCAGATCTGGCCCTGCCAGGTTGGTGCACTTTTTTCTCTTCCTGTTGTTTCTTCAAAAGATCAGTCCCCCTTGCTACCCAGACTTTGTAGGTCTCACACCAGGTCGATCTCCTTTCTGAGTAACTATTTTCCTCCTCATTGTATCCCTTCCTGGATTTTCCCACTCGGTACTGAGCTGATTTATAGGACAAAGTCATCCCCTGGCCTGGGCAGAAAAATAGCAAGAAGACAGATTAATGATCCCTTCAGCATTGCCCAGGGAAATGCCAGCACGGGAGTGCGACTCTGGCTCAGCAGAAGCTGGAAAAACCTGCATCGGTGTCCTATGTGTGACTGCTTGGAGCAGGAACATACTCAGCTCATGCCAACAGCTGGTGTTCGAGACAGGGAGAAAAGCTTGGGAATGGCTCTGCCCACCTCCTCCCAGTGCCACTTTCCTTTCATTATGAAGGTAGACCAGAGGCCCCAGGGAGGGCAAGGTGAGGATGAGAATGGGGTTGTACAAAGGGAGTCCCTAGAGAAGTTGTTCTTCCAAAGTTGACCTGGACTATAGTTTCCAATAAAAAAATTTTTCTGCATGGCTCCCCCGTCGGAGCGGGGGGCACAGCACACCAAAAATCCACACCATGGTCGTACACATCGTTACGCACACACTCACACACTCGCATTTTTCTACTCACGTCCCTCCGCTCAAAGCCGTGTGTTTCTGGCACCGCCCTCTCCTTGACTTTGTGCAGGGCCTGCCTGTGTTGGCAGGTACCGTGGTTGGAAAAGAAGAAAGACAACAAAACCTTTGCAGCCCCAGGTCCCCAGCATGCAGTCCCAGCTCCCTCAAAAGCCCCGGTGGGCTCAGATGGCTCCCCTCCTTCCTCCATTTCTAATTATGACAGGCCCCAGGGGGCTAGAGCAAAGAGAGGGAAGGCTGAGCAGGACTACAAGTGGGAAAGGAGGTCACAGGAGGGAGGGAGGGAGAGAGGGAAGTAGCAGAAACAGACATTTTGTTCTGGAGAGAAACAAGTACGTGGCCAGGCACAAAGAGTGGTCACACCTCGCCTTTCCTGCACTCCCCCCCAAGGGACGTGAACCCACAGCCATCCCACAGCCATGCTCACTGCAGGACAGGTGCAACAGGAAAGGGGAAACCCTTCAAGTCTGAGTTTCAACCATAGGCTGACCAGTCTTGGAAACGCGAGGCGGTATAATGTCCTTTATTCTGCCGGCCCCTCTGTGAAGCTAGGAGATCCGAAGGGTCTTCGTCATTACTTCCATGAAGGGAGCCTGGGGTTCTCCTTGCCCAAAGCATACTTCACAGCTATGCCTTCTTCGAGAAGGGCTGGCCTTCTCTTCTCTTCTCCGGGTTGGAGTATATGAACGACAACCTCGTACAAGTGACCAAACAGAGATATGCACAATAATCCCCCACTCTTTAAAAAATGAACTAGCCATCCCTTGATCTGATTGAACAAATTTCTACTTAGGGTTTTTACTACCTGCCAGGCACTTTACTGAGCGCTGGGAATGAAGGCCTGGATGGGCCCGATCCTGGCCTCACAGAGTTCATCCGTCCAGCAGAGGAGGCCACACAGAGGGAGGGTGCCGTCTCAGGCACAGTGCAGTGAGGCCAAGGGCCAGGGGAAGGAGGAAACCTTCTGCTCCCTCGTCAGCTGAGAACAGAAGGCCAGTCCTGGTGGGGAGGAATTCTCCATAACATCTGCTTCTGTTTTTCCTCCATAACTTCCGGTCAATCCAGTTCCCCAGGCCCCTTCTCCTCCCCAAGACTTAGAAGCAAGTGAAAATGTCAGGCCCTCTCCAGACCACAGACTTTCTTCTCCTCCCAGATCTGTTTGGTTGTGGTCATGAAGACTGCCCAAAGATTCGGAAACAGCAACTCTTCCAATTATGGAAAATGTGATTAAAGGAAGTGTCAAGGCCCTTCACATGTGCCTTTCACTTGCTTCTTGCCTTGCACCCCTTGCTTGGGCTGACAAGCATAATAGATCTACTTGATACATCTTGTGCTAAAATAAAATGTCTAGTCAAAAGTGCTTAGAATCCCTCAAGGCTGGAGTTGGCTAATGATGTCATTACTCCACAGGGCCTGGCGTTATTTTTAGGATGGCCATTTCCTCCCACATTAAGGCTCATTAGGATTTTTTTTTTCCCTCTGTAGTACTCTACCCACACAATAGAGGTCACACACAGAGATGAGGTCTGGTCTGGGCCTGAGGCAGGTCACTTACCCTTTTGGGACAGCTGAGTTCAGAGGAAGGCCACTTGAAGCTGAAGGAAGCTTTTTTTTAAGGATAGGAGACAAGACCAAGGTCAAAGGCTGTCTGGGCCGGGCGGCCATCAATATGGCCTGCTTACCAACACTGAAATGGCCAGGTCTGTGCCATCCACACCCTCTTTACCTCTCGTGCCTTCATACCTCTTGGCTACTAGCCAATTTAAGACATGTCCAGCCTGGTTAAAACAGCCTCACCGATACTCCACCATCCGCGAGACAAATCCTCTGGACTCCAGGGGAAGGCAACCTCTACTGCACGGGGAAAGCATTCATCTATCTTCATCAGCATAGACTCTGCAATCTGCTGGTTTGAGGTTCAGAATCTAGAGTGGCCATTGACCGGCTGTGTAACCTGGGGCAAGTCGCTTAATATCTCTGAGCCTTAACTCTCTCCCCATCACTTCCAGGGAGATGATGCCAACTGCACAGGACAGTCATTAGAGAACAAATAAGAAAATGCACATGAGGCACTTAGATTCCCTGGCACCAGGAAAACACTTACTAATGCAACTGTTGTTATTCCTTATCATCTCCTCTAGTATTATTATAAATCAACAGTCTGCAATTTTGAAATCCAAAAAGCCCTGAATACTGAAAGATTTTTCATAACTCATTTGGCAGTAGAGCCTGACCTGAACTGACCTGAGTTTCTTTGTAGATCTCATTTATCCCACTTAGGATGAATATTTGCTGCACAAATCTGAATGGTTTTCCCTTACAAGTTGCTGCTCTTGACTCCGTGGGGGGTATTACATAATATATAGTAACTGTACCATATTCCTTTTCTAAAATCTAAAAAATTCTGAATTCAGAAATGTATCTGGCCCCAAGGGGTTTTGATAAGGGATTGTGGCCAGTATTCTTTTTCAAGCCAGATAAATCTCACCCTGCAGGACCCAAGCCACCACTATTCCTCCCTACCTAGAAAAATACAAGAAGTGTTCATTCCTTCACTGGCAACCAGGCAGTCACCCATCTCCCTGACAAACCGCTGGGAGCCCCCGGGCAGGAAAATCTGCCCTCCCTGCCACTCACAGATCAAATCCGTTACTAACCTAGATTGCTGGTCCTTTGTACATCTGGACAGGAAGGGTGACGAAAGCAGCCTTGTCACATTTCTCTGAAGATATTATACTCCCATAGAAGTAGCCCTTATGTTCACAGAACACCTACTATGTGCCATGCTCTTTACAGACACCCTAAACCTCACAACAAGAACAAAGAAGGTATTATTATCCCTACTTTACAGACTTATAAATGGGGACATAGAGATGGTGGGAACACAGACAAATTCCAATCTGATTTCAAAATCACTGCTTTTTTTCTCCATGGCATTGCTCACTGACTCTCATAGAACTATAGGAAAAGAGAGAAATCATACTTTAAATTTATTTTAGTCCCATTGTATATATATAAATTATATATTATATTAATAGTTATTATATAATTAATAGACTTAATAAATTAACATTAAATATATTATATAATACTGTATATAAATATAATATATAATAGAATAATATAATATTATATTGTATAATAATATAATATAGATTGTATTATATAACATATTTATATTAATTTATTTTAGTCCCATTATATATATTAATAGTATTATATATATTATATTTCATATTTTACATAATATTATAATATTATATTTTGAGTGTGTCACATTATTTAAGATCCAGGCCCTAAACAGGGGGTTTCTTTGCAAGTTTGAGAAATAGTGAGTTTTTTTAGTGCCAAGTGATCTGTAAAGACCAGTGTTCTCAGAAAATGACATTGACCTGTACCACTCAGTCTCTTCCTTTAAACCTTCCCCAATCTCCTGTCCTCCACTTGGGGAAGGCGAAGTTAGGACTGTGGTGGCGGAGGAAGAGGTTATGTTTTTTGCGGGGGGGTGGAGTGTTTTGCAGTGCTGTTCCTTGTTTGATCTGATGAGATCATTTGAACATGAAGGCCAAGAAGGGAGATCTGGTAACCTTGGCCCTGAACCCACTGGTGAGTGTTCAGAATTACACTCCTCCAGCACACAGCATGCTAAACAAGGCACAAGGCTCTATCCACGACAACTTGCCTTCCCTGGAGCCAAAAGTAAAAATCAAAGGCAGGAAAAAGATAAAAAAGCAAGTGTCCAAAACCAGAGAGAATAACTCACACTCCTTCATGACACCCAAGGAGACAAGGACCGCAAAGTAAAGGTGTCGTGCAGCCCACAGATTAATCTACACTATGCAGAAGTGGTCAGAGTCCTCCTTTCCCCCATAATAGGATGCCCGGGAAGCCTTGCAATGAGTGCTTCCGTCAACAAGGTAGCAAGGACTATGGCTGGCCGGCAGTGCATTGTTTATCGGCTACCCAGGGCTTTGCATTATGAAAAGATGTCTGAAAGAGACTTTGTTATCTCCTTGTGCTTCTGCAAGTCACTACTCCATTCTGTGAGCAGCACTGATCCTCCGAGAATTCCTGACTTTTGATTTGAGGATGCGATTGTTCCTTTACTGACAATAGTAGGCTGGAAACCTAAGGGTAGCCACCAGGCCCGGTGGTCACCTGCAAAATGGAGGTGCAGCTGGGGCTCCTGACAGGCCCCGGTGACTTCCAGGCAGCCTGCCAGGTGGCATGGCTGTCAGTGATCCATGAGGTCACCAAGGTATGAATCAACGTTTGCGGCATCCGTGTGTGCCTCCATAATATAGACGGTTCATGTAGCATGTCACAGGCCAATGAGAAAGTGACTTGTCTTGAAGGGTTTTTTTCTTTTTTTTTTAATCCCAGTAGCAGAGAAAGCAATCATCCAAGAAATGGAGAGTGTGAAACAGAGAGCCCTATCCAGGTGGGATACTCCGGTGGCTCTGACATATGGTCATGCAAGTGGCATAAATTCTGGCCACTGTGCGCCAAATTATTAAAAAAAAAAAAAAAGGTCTGATCCCCTTTCTTCTGTCCCACAGATAGCTAAGGCCATTCCCCTGCTCGACGTTCTTAGAAGGTACTCGAAGACTCACGAAAGATCTTGTCTAAGAACCACATTTTACAGATCAAGAGGGATCGAGAGGGAAGTGACTTTTCCAAGGGCACAGAGTACATATACTGCGAAGAAGCAAGATGGAGGGCATCTTTCCTGATTCCCAGGCTAGTGCTCAGAAACACTCAGGTTTTCGAATCATGAAAAAGACGTGTCTATGCAAGAGAATGTTGTTACTTAAAATGAAACTCTGCGGAAGAATGCGGATGACAAGTGATACCTACTGACGAGTGCACAGATAGCTTGACATGAACAAAATCAAGCACGGCCCTGTGAGTAAGTGTGATGTTAACAGACAATTCTCCGTAATATATTTTTCATGAGCCAATGAGAGTATATGAAATATATATTATGGAGGTCTGTATTAACGTCATGTTTATTTACTCTGCGGCAACCTGATAGTCCTTGATTTTAATACGTTTCCTAGGCCTGAAGATGGTAGAGTTCAATGTCGGCTCCAAACTTTTCACAAATGCAGCCGAGGGTCCGTCCCTACCCTCCCTGCTCCCCGCCTCACCCCCACCACACACACCCCCATGGAAGGATGTTGAAGATATATATACACATCTGGGTTTTTAACAAACTGGGAACTGGTAGAGAACTCCCCTCATCATGTGCCAACATCTGAGTTGCCATTTTGTTCTGGCATCTTTCCCAAAGGACCGCCTCTCCCTGCCCGCCATGGCGTCATTCATACCTGCTCGTGACTTAGTGTTTTTGAAAGTCTGCACAGAGCACTGCTCGGCGCTGAACACCGGAGCAGACCTCCTCGGGGGTCCTACGTACCTCTCCACTGGAGAGGAAGGAGAGGCCAGCCTCCACTCCCTGCAGGCCCCTACCGCGGCGGTGGAGGGCAGCTCCCTCCTAGGGCGCCCCCCTGCACGTCTGGCACCGAGGAAGGCAAAGTTAGACTGACAACAACACTAACAAAGATTAATTCCTGTGTCTGATGAGAGTTAATTTCTCTGATTAGAGGACTCTCAAAGATGTGCAGTGACTAAATCCTGACTGGAAATATTCAAACGGCAGAACGACAGGGCAAAGAGCCCCAGTCACACACCAGTGGCTTGCGGAAGACCTTCGTGAGACCAGGCACGTGAAGAGTCAAACAAACAGCCTGGATAAACATACAAGGGCAGGTGGCTCTGGCCGGTGGCATAGTTGTCTATTTATCTATTTCGTTCCATTGATTTATTTATTCTTTATTTCCCTTTCCAGAGCTTCTTGGAAGGTCTCATCTGAAACCACACACACTCAGAAGGAGATGAGAGGTGTGGTGGGCATAACCCACCTGGAGAAATGCCATCTGGTCCGGGGGAGGCTGGTGGCTAACAGGGCAGGTGCACCGGGCTACCCACAAATCCCCCCGCCCCCCGCCAAGAATCGGCTTTGGATCGCAGAGGAGGAAGACGTTGATGGACGGTTCGAACCATCCACGTCCAGATTGCTGCCTGCCCAAGGGTGTGTGCACAGGGGTAAGGCAGGTGGAGGGGGTGGTCTAGCAACAGTTGACATCAGAAGGATGGTCTCACTGGGCTCTGAGGTCCGAGGGAAAGTGGGAGGTGGCTGGAGAGGTGTGAGCTTAGCAGGCAGCCCGATTTGGATGTGAATTCTGGCTCCGTTGTTTACATCTGTGTGAATCTGGACAAGGCACAGAACTTCTGGAAGGCTCAGCCACCTCACCCAGAAGCAAGAGCAACCTGCCTAGGTTAGTTCCTTGGCATACACAACCCATAAAAGAGCCTGGCAACAAGAGCTCCTCTGTCCCCGTGCCATGTCCCACCTTTGAGACCAAACAAGAGAAAGGTCCTCTGGTTTCATTCCAGGGAAACATGGAGGCTGTGGGGTCCGATACTTGTGGAGAAGTTCAGTGACTCCCAGCTGTGAGAGAAATATCGTTTTCCTACTGGCATGGGGGGGCAAGGGGAGGGGAAGAGCCACTTTTCCTGATCTTCCACACTGTCCCTTCCCTTCCCTTCCCCCCCAGCCCCCTGTCATTCACCCATCTCATACGCCTATGGAGTGCTCCCCAGGGGCTGGTGCCAAGCCTGAAGTTGTCCACAATGTGATGCTCCAACTCCCTTTAGCAGAAGACTCCCCGCCCCCACCCCCCCACACACGAAGACAGTTACCAGTTCCTAAGGATTTATTGAGAGTCTACTTTGTGCCAGGCACCATACTATTTTGTGCCAAGCACCTTCCTATCCCAGGATAGTGAGGGACTTCTCTACTCTCAGGAGCTCACAGCCCATGGATGGAAAAGGTGCTGCCTTTGGTCCTCCGTTAGGGTTTGGGATATGAGCGCCCAGCGCTCCCCTCCGGAGCGGGGCTAGTACAGATGTAAAGCTGCAGTCAGCACACTGCTAATGGGGCTTTGAAAGTCTCTGCTTTATTAGGGCGTCCAGGAAAGCCGATTTCAGCTGCAAATGCCTTCATTGCCTCCCAAGCAGAAATGGCTAATACCTGCTTTCTGGGACGCGCTCATCAAAAGGAGACTCTCAAAGCCCCATTAGCAGTGTGCTGACGCGGGCTATACATCCTGAAAGGGCAAAGTCCAGCGGAGTTAAAGGAATCCAGCCTATTTGTCAACGCGAGCGTGAGTCAGAGCCTCCCCCCCCCCCTTTAATTCCTCTTACCTGGGGGCCTGGGGGCCTGCAGTTCTCAGCAGGGGACTCCGCAGTCCTACAACCCACACAGGTCCCCCTCCCTCCCGAGGCTCACCATCCCCCTCCCTGCCAGTCTCAATTAATCCTACAACCCTGCTGACGCCTAAACACCCAGCATAGACCCGTCTGCTGTCTGCCGAGGCCTCTCCGCTCAGCCATCATCCGCCTCCACCCAGAGAAGTTCTTGGGCTCTGTTCTCCCGATCACCTTCTGCAGCGGCCCAGGCTCCTAGAATCTTGAAGAGGGGAGGGCCTAGAAAGTCAGCTGACCCAACCTGCCCTCCATGAGGGGAAATGTGCCCCTCGGCAGCATCAACACGTGTTCTCCCAGGAACAACGATGGTTGCTGACAGGCAGCGTTGAGGCAGGCCAACCACAAGGCAGCGGGCAAGCTGTGGGACCTGGCTAGTGCGCGCTGGGCCAAAAGCCAGAGCTACCGCCATGACCTGGCAAATGCCCAGAAGATGATCTTTCCTGAGATTTTCACCGGCCAGCTCTCCCAGACCCCAGACCTAATAATGACCTCGTCTCAACTTCTGCAATGACCCAAGTTCATGTGAAAAGGATGCCCAGTACCCAGAAATACTGGCTTTTGCCCTCCCCTTGGGGCCTGCAAAGAAGAAAGGACGGCACAGGAGCTGAGGGTCTCTGGCCTTTGTTTATCGCCCCATTATTCACTGGACAAGCAGGGTGATGTGGAGCACCAAGAAACAGGAGTCACTGGGGAGCCCGGCAACAAAAGCAAGATCTCAGCGGCACTGAGCCAGCCCTCCGATGCTGCCGGCAGGTGCTAGCCCCTGGGTCCACAAGGCTGAATAATAAACTCGGTCCCTTACGTTGAGGTCTCCTGGCTTAGGGGGTAAAGACAGATGTAAATAGGAATTATATGTAGCCTGGAGCATGCTTGATGGGCCATATGAACAAATGGCTTGGTTTGATCCCTGATCTTATCTGATGCTGCTATGGCGATTGTCCTCGTGGACCACTACCCCTTTCTCGAGATTCTCCACTTTTGGCTTCTCATTTCACTTTCTCCTGGGGCATCTTTCCTTCTGAGACCACTCCTTGGTCTCCTTCACTGCCTCCTTTGCCTCTGTTCACCCCCCTAAAGATTGGTACTCCCTAAAG
This sequence comes from Callorhinus ursinus, assembly GCF_003265705.2. Classification (NCBI taxonomy): domain Eukaryota; kingdom Metazoa; phylum Chordata; class Mammalia; order Carnivora; family Otariidae; genus Callorhinus; species Callorhinus ursinus. The sequence continues at coordinate 12,475,836 of NW_027397081.1, read as the reverse complement.
AACCCATTTTTTTCTCCTCTTTGCTTCTCGCTCTGCAGCTTATATTCTCCCAGGAAAATATCTTTTGCTCCTAGGCCCTGAGAGCACCTACATCCTGACAGCTCCCGAACGTACCTCTCCTACCCAGACTTTTCTTGAGTGACACCTGCAGAAGGTGCTTTTGGTGACCGACATTTCTTTAAACTGTCATGCATGTACCAATAATATTTTAAGTGCTTCACAAATATTAACTCATTTAATTCTCCTAATGACATAACACCCCTATGAAGTGCTCTCATTATTACCATCTTAAGGGCGAGGGAACCGAGGCACAGAGGGGTTAGGTAACTTGTCCAAGATCACACAGCTAGTGAACGTTGGGGCTGAGCTCCAAACTCACATGGTCTCGTTCAAGAGGGTGCCATGCAATGCTGCCTCTCAAACTCCATGCACATGGCACGTGTGACAGTAAATATAAACTTGGTTTTCAAGAAAATTTCTGGAACAAAATAAAATGAATTTTTTTTGGGGGGGAAAGCTTAGTTATCATTTCCCCGAGGTTACCCTTCCATTTGTATAACCAAACCTTCCACTTTTGTTAATAGCCTTTGTATTCAGCCTTAAAAAAAGGAAAATCACGGCTTGACACATCAAAAATGTTCAGTGAAGGCTTCTGAATTATATTGAATCGAACTGTTCTAAACTGAATTGCACTGAAGCACTGAAGGAGCTCAGAGTGTGAACTTCCGCTGGAGAACTGAGGAAGGTTTGAGAGAAGAGGTGACATGTGAGCCAAGCAGGAGAGAGCACGTTACATAGAGCCCTACGTCTTTGCCCCATAAGGGGCTTGCGATCAGGTCGTTCTCCACTCTCATTTTACAAATGGTGACTCTCAGGCAAAACAGAGGAACCAGGGATGGGAACAAGTTAGGGAACCCAGGGGGGAGAAGAATCTCAGTCCCTTACTACTCAGAGCATGGTCCCCAGCCTAGTAGGACCTGTGGCCTAGACATCACATAGAGGCCTGCTCCCACAGACCTGCTCAGCCAGAATCTACATGCTAACAAGATCTCTAGGGGTTTCTGTCCACCTTAAATTTGGGGAGCATTGATCCAGGACTGTTTGACACCAGCCGAGGGAACAGGATTAGCTAGCCAAACCTCAGACTCCCCATGATTTCATTCTCTCAGGAACCCCTCTGAGTTTTGGTAAATACATCTCTCTTTCAGCCTGCACCCTGGTCCTGCCAACCTCATGGAGACTGAGATGAATTCAATGGTGTGCACACGTATCTCCACCAAGGCCTTCACCTTCAGCAGCTCAAAGGAGGTCAAGCTGCGCACGACGTGGGCAAGTGTCGGGCAGTTGGTTTTGACAAAAGGAGAGACAGAAGGAAAGAGGGTGGTTGGGTTCACGGTGTTAACCCAGCCCCAACCACTCGGGGCTCATGGGGATACCGGCCCTGCTATAAGTCGTACATAAGTGCTCGCAAGGGAATGAAGAGATACGGTCAGGACCAACGTGCAGGGTTAAGTGGTCCGGGGGTGTTGGTTACAGTCCCGGAAACTGCAAGTATCGGGAGGACCTTGCCCTGAGAGTATTCGTGGGACCTAGATGGAGAGGCTGCAGGGATTTAGCTGAGGGTCTCCGCAGAAAAGAAGCCAAGGTCCGGAGGCCTGGGGTAGCATCAAAGGTGGGTGCCATCGGGATGGAAGAGACAGACACCTGACAGAACCAACCGTGGAGGGCGGTGAGTAAGATCAGGGACCGGGGGAAAGTATAAAAGCATAGGCTACACATAATAAGAAGGGGAAAATGGGTAATTAAAATAAAACAGCGCTTAACATAAAAAAATACACTAAATAAAAATAAAACAACCCTCAGCCACAGCTCCGGTGGCAGAAGGCCATGTGATGGTTGGACGCAGGATGTGACCACAGAGGAAAGAGCTGTTAATGAAAAGAGCCTTCCAGGCAGCTCTTCACCCAGCGCTGACTCTTTTCCTGCCTAAACTCGTGGAAGACGATAAAACCCCTTCTTCAACAGCTGGGAAAGACAGTCACAGACATTTCGTAGAGGCATTTGGTTGCAGAAGGCATTCATGGAATAGGCTTCCATTGGAAGAGAATTGCACCTCCCGAAATTCTTGCATTTGCATGAATATGTATGGTAGCAAATAGGAGCAGAAATAGCTAAAGGAGGAGAAATGCAAGGAGACATCTGTATACTCTAGAGCGAACAGTTGGAGGCCAACTACAATTCTGCGGTTGGCCTATCAGCTTTGCTGCAAGGCAGGGATGGGTCCAAATTCCACTGGCAGGAGATGCAGGAGGAGGACCCGTGGCCAGTGCTGATTCAGCAGGACCAGAGAAGAGGGCCCCGAGAGGACCGGGGCGAAGTGTCTCAGGGCATCTGGCACAGGACGGAACCACAGTTCTGCTGGTATACCAGGTAGAGCAGATTATAAATAGACCAGATTGTTCAGCCGACAAAGTAAGTCCTGCACGGACTCCTTGTTGCTGTTCTTACAGCGTTCAGAGTAAAGAACGCCTTCAGAGCAGGTGGATATGATCTCAGAAAGAGCCAGTCAGGGAGGTGGCCCCCCTCAGAGAGAGTGGACATTTGGCCTGCCCCTTTTCGTTCCCCTTCCCCGCCCCCATCCTGCTCAAATCTCCAGGCTTTCTCGCCTCCTCCCCCATCTGCGTCTTTTCCCCTTCTCTTGGCCTTCTGCTGGCTCCCCGGGCTGTAAAAGGAAACCAAGATTTATATTTTCTTATTTATTACAGGGAATTTTATGTTTGCCGGTCTTGGTTTAGAAAATGCACAGGTGAAATTGCTTTATTTATTTGTACGTTTAAATAGACTAAATCCACTTGAGTTTTACGTTGTATGTACAGACCCCTCCCGCCCTAGGCCCCAAAAGATGGCACTTGCTATGCCAAAATGGCATCTCCCCAAGCCTGACTGACTAACACAGCATTTGCAAAGGATATTTACAGAGACCGGGGTTGTAGATGCCTCTGAGTTTGTTCAGTAATCCCAGCCCTTCAAAGGGTAATGTGAAACCTCTTATCTAACACAATGAGCTGGGGATTGAGCCAGGACATAAAGACAGACAAGGCAGGTAGCGATTAGACTGTGTCCACTGATTCTGGGGATATCTCTGCTTGAAGGTCACAAAATTCCTACTTGCTCATCTCTTAAATCATCTGCTTCTGTCTGCAGGTGGTGACAGAGACTCCAAAAAAAAAAAAAAAAAAAGCTAAAATAGTCATCTTTCAAGGTTAACAAGGAGCTGCTTAGAAGCCCCAGCATGACTGTCAATAGCCAATCAAAGAGATGTCAGCGGCTCCCCCGAGGAAGGGGAAGCCACATATGGAGAGAAACCAGCTGTTTGGCTTCCTATGTGGGGGCCCAAAGCTGAAGGCAAAGGGGATGGGCTTTGCCATTCCCCCCCGAGCAGAGCAGACCAGAATAGTCCCGGCGGGATGTCTGCAACCAGGGAAAACTTGCTCCAATCTGGGGCTCATTCAGTGAAATCCATTGTCCTCTCCCCATGAGGAGGGTTCTCAATTAAATTTCTCCTGAGGTCTTTTTCCTCCCCTAGTGATCTGTTTCTTGCAAGACTTCTTTTTTTTTTTTTTTTTTTTCTCAGAGACTACAAGGTTGACTCAAGTGAATGTTATAATTCCAGTTTGGGATCAGATTTATGTAATGCCCTTTGCTGAACATAAACCTCAGTTTCCTTATTTGTAAAATGAAGGAGTAGGCAAATACAAAAGGGCAACACAGTAACTCATTCCTGCAAGAACACTATCAGGAATTTTTCTTGAAGGGGAGTTACTGAAACTAATGAAAATGAAAAGAGCTTTCCTCCAGACTCCTCCAAATCTTCCCCCATCGAGCTCAGTGCAAGAAGAAGGGAAGGGCAAACGACAACTCGGGCCAGATGACGTCAAACTGAGAGACAGCAGAGAGAGAGCAGAGCTTCTCAGCTCCTTTTATTTCCACCTTCTGTACCAAGGAGACTAACTTCCGCCCGGGAAGGGCAGCAGAGAGTCAAGTAGCAACAGACTAAAGCCCGTGATGTGTGGACAGAGAGCAAAAGAGTGCCTGTGGACGAGTTCAAATTGCCTCCAAAACAGGCAGGACTGGGACAGTATCATCTACAATCTTGGAGAAACAGGGAGAAAGAAGAGGTGCCAAGTGACTGGAGATAAGCATGTTCATCCCAGTTTTCGAAGAGAGGTAAGAGCTGCATTCTGGAAACCATAGCTGCTGAGCTTCATATCAAACCCTCCTGCCGCCCGACATACCCCCCCACACACAATTCTAGAATGCTCTACTAAAGAGAACTTTGGGAATAGTTAGTAAGGAAGGAATCATCAGAAGCTGGCCTGGATCCATTAACACAAAATCATTTCAGGTATAGCTGTTCTGATAGAATGTCAACTTGGGAGGAAGGAAAGCAGGGTATTTTTTAAAGTATCTTTTAATAAAGATTGCGTTTAAAATGTCATTCATTCATTCATTCATTCATTGATAAACCACTACTAGAATGTAAGCTTCATGTAGACAAGGAGTTTTGCAGGGATTTTGTTTGCTGCTATACCTAGAACAATATTTGGCATGTAGAAGGCACTCAGAAAATATTTTTGAATAAATGAATATATGTGCATAATCAAAGGCTGGAAGGAGTCATAGCAGAAGTTAACCGAGATTATCTATTGGAAAGTTAAATGTTGGGGGCCTTTAATTTTATTTCCAGTACTTGGCAGGGTTTTTTTTCTATTTTCTATAAGAATCATAGGTTACTTTTATAATCACAAAAATTAAAAATACTATCCTCTCTCTTTGAAAGACTTGCTTGTGATAACTCAGCCTTCTTTTTGGAAGTATTACCAGACTGGTAAGATCAGGGGAATTTGGATTTCCATGGAGTGTTCCCCAAAACCTCTCATGTTATCCTTTGACTCAGATGGAGAGTTGTGGGCTCAGAGACGGCTGAACTGGATGGATTTGTTCAATGACTTAAACCCAAATAGTGTTGATTAAAAGATCAGAGCCAATTCCAAGGAAAGTCTCCAGTGGTATGATACAGGGATCTGTCTCATCCAACATGTTCTTCAGAAGCTTGGAGGAAGGCCATCCTTGAAGGAAGACCTATTTGCTTAAGTTGTAGGCCGCAGATAGCTGGGAAAACGAACTGACACGTTGGAGGACAGCCTTCAGGTTTAAAAAGATCTCAACAGTCTTTAACTATGAGCCAAGACCCACAAAGCTAAACTGGATAGGCCCTATGCTCAGGTTCCAAAAACGATCGATAGCCCAGATTCTAAAGGGGAAAAAAACCTGCTTATGGATGGTTGTGTGAGAAAAGACCAAGCAAATTAGTCAAGCCTCCAGCTTGTGATGAATCAACAGTGATGAGGCTGCTCAAAAAGCTAATGCAACCTCTCAGGTCACATGAATAGAGTTCTTATGTCTTGACTGAATGTCAATTCCTGATTTAGTGCTCTGTGATCGGTGACAGCTTTTTCCAAAGTGTCTTCTGGAAGATATTCCATGTTGAATGGGAACTGGGTGTTCACATGTATTTGGGAATCACTTTATACTGGGTTCCCTTCCCGGAGATGTGCAGACATAGTAAAGGTGATGGGACGTGTCGTAATAGAGGTCTTCCTGAAGTATTTTACCAGGAAATGCTTTGGGTCTTTTGTTTTGTTTCTGTATGACACCTGTTAACTATCAGACTTTTATGCTTCAGGATAGGCTGGTCCACCATGAACAGCTCTTGGCATGAACTCTATCTATGTATCTTTGTCCTCCTCAGCAAATACTGCAGGGCAGAGCATGCGACAGGCACCCAGGGCATTCCTGTTGAATGAATGAGTAAGAACATACCAAATGCTACAGTAACACAGACTCTCCAAATCCTACCTTGTAAAAGGCACACAGGCACCTGGGACACGTGCAGAGGAGAGCTAACAGGTTGGCAGGTTTAGAACCTTGGTTAATCTAAAGGAGGCTTTGCCAGGAAAACAGAAGAGTTGTCAGAACAAAACCCAGGTGGGAGGAAGATGGGCTAGACTGAGCCTGGCTGGGATCTGGAAGTGAGAGAGACCTGCCAGGAGAGAGTAGGGTGTCACAAGTAAGTAGCAAAGTCCCAGAATCAAACATAGGTAGGGAAGTACCGTTAAGAGTCTCATGGTCCTGGAGCACATTTCTTGATGTCGGATGCCAGCAAGATCATTGGATCCAGTGGTTCTCAACGCTGGGTACACGTATTAAACCCCTGCATCATTATTGTTGTTGTTGTTGTTGTTGTTGTTGTTTTTAATGCCAATATCTGGGCCTCTTCCTGGACCAAATAGATCAGAATTTCTGGGGGTTGGCCTTGGTACTGTCAGAGCAGGGACTAGAACAAGGTAATCCAGACTCCAGGGGCACAAAATGTAAGAAGAGATCACTCTCAGGGTCATGCAGGTGGTGATGGACACCTAAGCATGATACCTTCATACAATTTGCCCTCTAGGAGCCCGGCTTGCTTCATCCAGGGCTCTGTCCTGGGTCCTGGTACTCTGTCAGTTTCTCCCAGTGTACAACCACAAATACACTCAAATTCATTCAACTCACAGGCTTGGAAACAGGGAATCAGAGGTCATGCAGCAAGTTAATGTCAAAGGCAGGGCCAGAAAGGACCAGAGGAGTCTGGTAGCAGGCAGGGGGCCAAAGAGAAGCACTTGGCATCAAATACTGGAGACTTGTCCATAGGGACTAGGGTTTGGCTCCAGTCCTGGGAAGGCTATGTGAGGGAACACAAGGCCCCAGTCCAAGGTCCCGGGTCCCAGGCAGGAAGCTGAAGCAGAAATCTAGAGAAGAAATCCAGCCCCAGGCACAGGAGCTGGCCCACCAGGCTGACTCGGTCTCATGAGCAGTCACGGCCCAGTGACGGGGCTCTGAGGGCAGCATAAGAGCTACAGCCTGTCCATGCTCTTCTGCTGAGCCTGACGCACTCTTGATGCCCCACTGTCTCCCCACACCAGCCCCCCACCCCAGAGCCTCTTCCCCTTCCTTCCAAAGTCCCCTCCTACAGAAAGCATTCTCAACCCACCAAGGAGATTGGTCATCTCTCCATAAAGTCTTTAAGTTTTCCTGGGAAACATTTACCATAGTTGTAGCCAGGAACCATTTACGGGATTGTCTTCTTCCTAGACTATAAGGTCCTTGGGAATAAGGATCTAGAATGAATAAATGAATGAACGCCGTGAGATGGGGGGGGGGGGGAAGAAAAAAGAAAAAAAAGCAGCAGCTAGCTGGAAGCAGGAGAAGCGGGCAAAATGAGGCACCAAAGCTGGGGATGTGGCTGGAGCAAACAGGAAACCAGCAAAGCAAAAACTGGGACCAAGCATAGATCAGATAAAGAAGGAGGAAGAGCTACGGGGGTCAGGACTGTTAAGACAAGGTTTGCAAATGCTGGATTTCCACAGTATCCCTTGGAGGGATGGTTTGATGCTCCCTTCCTGGGCACAGGGCAAGCTTTAGAGAAGAGAGTCCCACTGGACACCCTTGCTTCCAGTATAAGCAAGATAACCTTCCCATGGCAGAACTATCCATCCAATATAAATTAGGTTGCACACGGGTTTATGGGACATCTGTCCTCATCAGACCACAGGGATTTGAGATCCCTACTTAGCAAGGCTACCATGTCTCGCTTACAGCGGCCCTGGCCTTCTGTCGAATTTTTTTTTTTCAACCATAGCTAAAGGGACTCCATCAACCCCTCTCTCTGTACCCTGGCTATCTGATGGCTTGATTAGCTCTTGATCACCCAACTGAGACCTCTGGAGGAACTTAAAAGATGGAAGAAGGATGGTGTGTCCCCAGAGGAAGGCAGAGTCGTATCTTAGAACACAGCTGCGCACAGACTGATTAACTGCATTAGGACAGGAAAGACAGCAGGGGTTCTGAGATCTAGGATTAGACACATCTACTCAGGTGGGGCAAGACCAAGGCGAGAGCCCAATGGCCAATCCAGTGGGAGGAGCACAGAACTTGAGAGATATAGGAAGAGGCCACATGAAAGTGGGGCAGAAAGTCAGCTTTGGGGCTCCCATAGGAAATATTGTGTATTACCTGCTGGGTAGATGAGCACAGGCATGCACTTGAGAAAAAAGTCAAATCCAGACCGCACTCAGAAGTTCCGGGAGGCAGGAAGCCCACTCTGGGGATGTCTGTTTGCAGGTATCGAGGTCAAAGGGCAAGGCACAGTTTCTAAGAGGGACTGGAGGCCAGAGCAGGACACTTAAGCAAGGACAGTCCTCGGCCTCTGAGGGCCTGAGTGCCGGGAAAATAACCACAGCCAGGGACTTAGGGACAGAGGTATATGTCAGACTAGCCACCTGTCAGAACGAGTCACAAGATTAGGGACAACAAGCAAGTAGCCAGGCTGACAAGAGCAAATCAACACTTGGATGACAGCAGCTAGGATTCTTCCAGCCTGAAGTCAGAATTGATCTTGGGGCCTGGGCAGAGCTGAGCCTGCAGATCTGGCAGCCAAGTGCATTCAGCTTAGGGAGGAGACGGGTGTGAAGCCTGGGCACAGGTAAGGCCTGACAGACAGAACACAAGTCATGCCCAGTTTCTGAGAGCCTGCCTTCTTGCTGCGGGTTCAGGAAAGATGAGAAATGGGCTGACCCGGGCCTGGGAGAGCAGCTGCTTCTTGCCAGGAGTCAGAGAGGGAGAAGCCTGGGAATGCAGAGCCGTCAGAGCATCTTGAGGCCCTTAGAGGGTGAGGGGGACTTATCCACGGAGAGGGAAGGTGTGAGTCAGACTCAGAAGAGGGATGTGTGTCCTTCATCCGCAGCCAGAATATGGCTTCTCCGTGAGGACCAAGAAAGCACTTCTCACCATCTGCAATAGTTTTATACATGGTTTCCTATTTTCTCTCCTGTGTATTTGTTTAGCTTCTCTCTTCCTCGTTAGAAGGCGGCAAGGGTTTTTCCTGTCTTGCTCTCCTCTGTAATCCAAGTGTCTGTAACAGTTAGGACCAACCAGTACTTATTGAATGAATGAACGTGTGAAGGAATCAGTGAAGTGACCCATGGTTCTGCAGTCATAGTGCAGACTGCTTCTCGGGATTCATGAAAGAAAGCCTTGTTCCATGTCTCCCAGAGTGCCTGGACCCCAGTCAGCTGGACGGATCCGGAGGTGCCCGCGCTCCGCAAAGGAACCCTTCCTATTCCTATTAAGCCGTGGCGGCAAAGCCCAAATCAGTCTCAGGCTCCATGGCCATGTGTCTGCAGACTGCCTCCTTCCAGTCAGGTTTCAGCTGGGACTGGAGTGAGGATCTGGAGCAGCTGGGAAGAAAAGCCCTCACCAACTGCATCTCCATGGCCAGTCGACGTGCGGCTTGTGCCTGCGTGCAGAGTCCTGAGCGAGGGACCCATGGACAGCTCATCCTGCCGGGAGGCCACTCTGCGTGGAAGGGGGTGGTGACCACTTGAAGTGAAATGTTTCAAGGAAAGCAAAAATAAAAACAAAAAAACAATAGTAATGACAAAACAGAAAACCCACGTTAGGGATGGAAACTCACTGATTTCCCTGTGGGTGTCAATTTCAGGTGGAGCAGGAGCAAGAACGGGAGACCGAGACGCCACCAGGAGAGCAGGGCCCAGGCTATGCTCCCCCTACTCACCGAGCACCTACTGCACTCCAGGCACTGCCCCAGGTGCTGCACACTCGCTAAGGACCAGGGTGGGCCTGGCGCTTAGGGACACAGGCAGTGCAAAAGCAAACACTAAGAACGATCACAGGGAAAACAGAGGTTCCTAGAAGGAGCACCTCAGTCAGGCTTGTGGAGTGAAGCAAGGTTGGGGCAGGCTTCCCAGAAGAAATGACCTCTAGGTTGGGACATAATTAAAAGGATTCAACCGGTACCGAGAGCGGGGAGGAGAAATCCCAAGGGCAGGAACAGAAGTGTGCTTGCAGCCCTGAATGAAGAGGAAGCAGGTGCACGCGGGGAGTGACGGGATTCAGGCTGGCTGGAGTGTTCAGGCGTGTGGGGAGGAATGTGAGCAAGCAGAGGCCAGATAGGGAGGGACCCCGTAGATCAGCTTCAGAAATTCAGGTTTCTCATTCTGTCAGTGGTGGAGTGGGAAGGTGAGAACTGCTATATCTACTCATCAAATCTCATTTCCTTTTCCTCCTAGGCACATTTCTCAGACTCTCTTAGAGTGAGGTGTCACCATAGGACTGAATTGTAAATACTGAAATGCAGGCAGAAGAGATGCTCTGCACTTGTAGGTCTGGCCCATAGATCTTTCCCCCATCCATCCCGATCTCCTTTCCCTTCTTCCAGTTGAGTAGAGAGGAGTCTGAAGATCTAAAGAGGGGTAGACCACAAGATGGAAGGAAGCTTAGTGCCCAGATGGTCACAGAGAAAGCCACTCAGCTAGGAACGGTTTCACTGAAGTATAATGTGAGTGAGTAATAAACTTCTGTTTGCTGACCCTCTGAGATTTGAGGGTTTACCTATTATAGCAGCAAGCCTTACTTATGCAAACTAACACATCGCTCACTTAGTGCCCCCGTCACCAGACTCATTGCACAGGACCCCAGGAAGAGGCTTGGTCCGTGCCAGACTGAGTCTCATTTTGGATGACAAAAAGGACCACAATGCAGAAAATGTCCATTTCTCTCTGTGAACAAAGTTCTCCTACTGGTAGAACTCAGGCCTCCCACTTAACAGTCTTAATACCTCTTCTGGAACATTTTGGATGGCTTATTCTCATGCCCAGTTTATGGAATTAAAAATAAAATCTCTAATTGGGGTTCCTGGGTGGCTCGGTCAGTTAAGCGTCTGACTTTGGCTCAGGTCATGATCTCAGGGTCCTGGGATCGAGCCCTGTGTCTGGGTCTGGCTCCAGGTCCGGCTTTAAGGCCCGGCCCCGGCTCTGGCTCCACGCTCAGCAGGGAGTCTGCTTCTCTCTCTCCCTCTGCTCCACCCTCCACTCATGCTCTCTCTGTCTCTCAAATAAACAAATAAAATCCTTAAAAAACAATAAAATCAATAAAATAAAATCCCTAATTGAAATAAGCAACTGACTCAGTCATTTAATGCTATTTTCTTGCTGCATCTAAATGTTGACAAGCTCACGTGGCTGTGGATATGAAATTGTTCAGTAAAAAGCAGCTAGACGTGAAGTAACACAAAACATAATGTATAGTCAATGAGTTGTATATGGCGGGGACAATTTCTCTGGTTATTACTAAAATGAGGAGCTACCCCATCCTTCCCTCCCAAAAAAGTCAGGAAGTGTATAAAACTCCTCCCAGTGCTTTGCATTAACTCAAGCACAAAAAGCAGAGAGCGGGAGTAAAGCTGCGGTCTATAAAAAGATAATGTTCTTGGGGTTACAGGTAGTTTCACAGAATATTCAGAGAATGAATATACAAATGGTTCAACTTTACACGGACCTACTAGTAGCCATTACAAACAGCAGTAGCTAGTGCTACAGGAATACAGTTAATGGAGATCCTGTACTTAGAAAACTTAAAGAAATCACTGCCAGAGAAAGTGAGAATTTTTTTTTTACAATTAGTATGAAAGAAAGAAACCATTCAAAGTTACCACAGACAGGTGAACTGTCTCTAATAGCAGGGGATATAGTCAAAGAAACAGAACAAAGAAGATGAAAACAGAATTCAAACAGGAACAGAACTTGCTTGGCTAAAGAGTTTTTAAATTCCCTAGTGAGAAGAAAGCTGGAGTTAGAACCACATGAAGGATGATGTACTGTCTGAGGTGTGTCTACAGTTAAAGCTACCAGATATTGTTCAAGATGGAGACCTGAAGCAAGAGATCCTGACTAACACTTGCCATCAAGTTTCGTGGAATTCCAGTTTTGTGCTCGAGCAACAAATGTGGTTTGGGCAGTAAAATTAGCGGGCCTCACACAGGCAGAGTCATCTCTCGAGTCTCATTCCCACCCCACCCTCCTCATGCTTTCTTTCCCCAACCAACTGCATCTCTCAGACTCTCTCCTCCCCATCCTCTTCTCTAGCACGAGTCCTTGCCTTTCCTGATCGAGAGCATCTAGAAAAAATGGACACAGGCTACCAGTCTGGTATCACGTGGAATATGTCTCTGTCTACCTGCCCATGCCCAGACTGAATGGGAGCACGCTTCTGTCATGAAGGACCCTGATCTTCTATGCCAATGGCACCCATCCCTGATGTCCCCTCCAGCAAGTGCCAGGAGAACACATCTGCCTCAAAGGGCCCCTCTTGAATACCAGCATCTCAGCTGGGCCCCCAGTGGCACTGAGGGAATTTGTCTGCTATCTGAAAAGCAAGAGCTGAAGGGGCAGAAGAAAACAGCAGGGAGAAGGCCCGGAGGCACAGAGTTAAGGGAAGGGGTCTTTGCCATAGAATCTTCTAGAAGGAGCCACCTGAAATGAGATGACTATCTGAGAGGAGAGTAACCCTCCCTCTGGTTTGATAATGCAGACGAGGCATGGCCCTTCCTCAGAAGGAGAATTGACTTCAACACTCTATCCCAGAACTTCAAAGCGTCCCTTCCGCTAATTATTATGGAAATGTGTATTTAATTGAGAAGCAGCAACAGCTTCTTAATATTTGCTGTATTACTAGCTAGAAAAACAGCTCTGAAGAGAAAATCCAGTTGTGTCCAAGGTGATCGGGGTGGTGGGGAGGCGAGGTTGGAAAGGGCCGACGGTAGCCGACGGTAGCTCTCAGAGCATTAGCAAAGCAAACAAAACAAGATCTTAGGAGCAGAAATAGCAGCAAAAACATTACCACCACCAGTATGAAAAAACGTACTTTCAAATTCCATCCCCTTCCCCCACCATACCTCCACCCTTCCCACTCCTAAAAACTAGGTCTCCTAAGTAAGATAAGCCAAATATTATGTGATTCCATTTATATAAAATATGTAGAATAAGCAAATTCATAGAGACAGACAGTAGATTAGAGGTTATCAGGGGCTGTGGTGATTACTTAATGGTTATAGAGTTTCTGTTTGGGGTGATGAAAACATTTTGGAAATGGACAGCGGCGATGGATTATACATCGTGAATGTAATTAATGCCACTGAATTGTAGACATAAATGGTTAAAATGACACGTTTTGTGTTACCTATATTTCACCACAATTTTAAAAATTAATAATGTACTATATCAAAACCCATCTAATTGTGTACTTTAAATGGATGAACTGTACGGTATGGTGAGTTCTAGATCAACAGAGCTGTTTAAAGGAAAAAACAGACAAACAACAACCAAGGCTACTAATGACCCTAACCTGCAGGCAGATTCAAACCTGTTCTAGTTTCTCCCTTCCTCATTCACTGAGAACCTCATATTTGCCAGGTACTTTGCTAGGCATTAACAGACAGAATCGACATGGTAGGAATTATTTAAGTAGCTTCCAGCTATCTGATGGCTTTGGCGCTGAGCATCCCTTTCTGTTCCTACTCAGATTCCCTTCCCTCCTGCCAACCACAAAGCTGTATGGCTCCAACTTTCTTTCTGAGGTTCAGCTTCCTGGCAGCACCTGATTCTGTTTTTTGTTTGCTTTTAAAGATTTCATTTATTTATTTTGAGAGAGAGTGAGAGAACGAGAGAGAGCATGAATGGGGAGGGGGCAGATGGAGAGGGAGAAGCAGACTCCCCAGCAAGGAACCCAACATGGGGCTCAATCCCGGGACCCCAGGATCATGACCTGAGCCGAAGGCAGATGCTTAACCGACTGAGCCACCCAGGCAGCACCTGATTCTGTTATGGAGGCCTCTGAGTTCCTATCCCACCAGCTTCACCAGTCTCCCGTTGTCCTAGAAGGCTCTGCTTTGCACTCCTAACTCCCTCTCTGACCACCCAAGGTCAGTGATTCTGACTTAAACTCCCTCCCACCGTCTGGGGCCCTGAAACTCTGTAGAGGGACCTGACTGACGCCCACTGCCAATCTGTCCGAACTTCTAAACACCCCCCACCCCAATTCACTTTTACCATATTCTTTTCCCTCCTGGTGAGTTGCCTTTTAACTTTTCCACAGATGCCTGTAATTGACTTTATGTCTGCACTGCAACTAAAAAGACAGTCATTCTTGCAAATGGACCTGCTCCCCCGTCACATGTCTTAAAGGAGTAGATCCTGGTACCATCACCTCTCCTTCACCCACTCCGACGAATGAGCCCATGGCCGCAGAGTCTCAGGATAGGATGATTATATCTACCAATTTTAGCCCACCTAAGCCAGAACACCACCTACGAACCAACACCGATGCATCTAGAGTGGTAGCTCTCCATCCTTGCTCACACTGGAGTCATGTGGAGCTTTAAAAAAATACGCATTCTGAGGAATTCTCCGGCGGACTGCCTTCAGACTTCATCTGCACCACTGGCTCTCAGGATCTTCGTCCTCCTGGCCCACACCGCTGATTTGGGACTTGGCCAACCTCCACAATCACGTGGGCCTATCTATACTGATTCTTACAGCATATCTCCACGGATTCTGACTTACATGGTCTAGGATGGGGTCCAGATAGGGGAATATTTAAAGAATGACTCAAATTGATCTTAATGCATATCCAGAGTTAAGAGCTACAGATCTAAGGAGACCAGATACTATGGGAATATATTTATTCCATCAGTCAACAAGTAGTTACTGAGCACCTACTACATGCCAGCCATTGAGTCGAGGAAGCAGAGAACTAATCAGTAAAATGTCCTGTTCTCATGAGTTTCCAACGGTTGGTGGGGAATAAGCAAGAAAACACAGAAGTATAATTGTATAGTTATATATATAGAGAGAGAGATGCGGAACAAGTATAAATAAGTGAAGTGGATTTTCAGGATATGTGCACAAGTGTCAGGAACCCTGCTTTTAGGTTTTCAGAGCATATGAGTAGATGACTGGCCTCAGGGGAGTGGAGATTAACCGGGATCCCGCTAGTCTTTGGAGTTAGGCACGAAGTAGGGAAGTACTTCTTGAGAAAGAGAATCAGAAGCTCTTCCCCCATCTTTTACTGAGCTTTAAACCATTCATAAAACCAGGGTGGTAGTTGAAGACACAGGAGCTCTGTTTTCATGGTGGAAAGAGCCAGTGACAGAGATCCCCTTGGTACAGGGCTTTTAAAAAGCAGAACAGGATAAACAGGTTTGATGGCAGCCTGTGGGAGGCAGGGGGATTGAGCCTTCTACTTCCTTCTTTCTACAATTGACATTTTCTTTTTCTCTCACTTCAAGCTGTTAAGAAGGAAACAATATGGAGGGGGCAGGTTTTCTCAACTCATCCTCTCTCCCCTGCACTCAGCAGGGCTCTGATTGGAGATCCTGGGAGAATCAGGCTGCCTCAAACCTCACCGACCCATGTGTGTACCAGGTCCTGTGAGTCCGTCCTGGGATCTGTAGACTTCATTCATCTGGAGGAAGAAACACAAAATCAAGGCAGTAGTTAGTTGGTCCACAGTCAAACATGGGGCCAGCACCCTGCACTGCCGTTGCTGCCTTGGGGAAATCCCTGTTCTCAGGGATTTCTTTCACTCAGGTCGGGGAATCGGGCAATTCCGTGCTGAACAAACGGAACACGGTATATTTTCAGGGAAGTGGGCAGAAAGCTAAGTAGTGGGCAGAAAGCTAAGTAGGGTAGTACGTTAGACGTGTTCTCAAGGAAGCTCTCTCTAGGAAACGACATTTGAAGAGAAGCCTGAATGAAATAAAAGAACACACTTTAAATTCTTAATGAATTATCTCACCAACATATGGGTTCTTCCTTTTACCCATTCAACTGAAAAAAAATCTGCTCTCCTCCAACCAGGCCAATCCAACTCCTTTTTTTGGTGTGACATGCCCCAATCCAACTCTCTTCCCTAGAAATGGCCTCCCCCTGGTTCTGAGGTATAAGTCACCTGGAGCTGGGATCTTGTTCCATGGCTTCATCAGTAACTGTCTTCATATAAACCAAGTCTATGGTCTGTAACTCCTGCCGCTGAGTTCAACGTTCCTTGTAAACTTGTAACCCCCCAGACTGAGGCCCTCCAAAACATCAGGCCAGCTCTTACTCATGTACACAGATGAAGCTGGAGACCCCATCCCCTGAACTTAGTTTCATCATAGGGCCTATGTTATGGGGGAGGGTCTGACATCCCAAAGGTGATCACAGCCATCAAGCCTTCAACCTTGAAACTCACTGCAAGCCCTAACGGCCAGAAATAGGAGAGCGGGGCCTCCTGAGACAGCCTCCTTCCCCCCAGAGTCCAGGTAGATGAGGTCACAGTCTCCTCCGCTCCCCAAGGACTCATCATTGGGAAGTTCTTCCGTGGACTTGACTTCATCCAGTGTCTTTTATTCCTACATCACTTCTTCCATTGTCGTTACGAGCTAGACAGGGAAGGGGCAGGTCTCGCTCAGCCAAAAATTTCTCCCCAAACTTTTGTTTCTTCTGTTCATGTGGCAGAGACCCGAATATGTGCTGGAGGAGAAGAGGAGGGTGGAGGAGGCCCTACCAGCCATGCTTCCTGCAGTGATGGAGTTCAGGGCCAGTGGGCATGTCACAGCCAGAAGGATGATGTAGACAAATTGGATAAAACTCAGGAAAGAGCAACACACCAAAAAAAAAAAAAAAAAAAAAAAAAAATGATGAAGAGGCTGGAGGGATTGAATGATGAGGAGAGATTAAAAGAACTAAATACGGACAGACCAGCTAAACGCCGATTAAAAGCAGCGATCAGAACTGTCTGCGGGTATCTGAACACCAGCAGGGAAGAGGGGCTGTGCTAGCAGGTGTGGGGTCAGGCAGGGGGGAAGTGAGGTGGACTGAGAATAAATGAAGGGAAAGAGTGAGTGGCTAACTGCTGGCTGGCAGAAGAGTCTCTATTAAGGGAAGAGGTGGGGGGGCAGTGAGGAGGATACAAGGGTAGTGGGCATTCCACCTTCTAAATTCGTCCCCCAGTGATGTCCGGCAAGCCCTGGGGGGCCAGGGGGGCATGTCCCAGGGGACCCTAGGTGTGTCACATGGCTGTGTCCTTATCTAACTTCTAAAACAATAATGGCGAGCCTCCGCGGGCCTGGATTGGGTTGATCAGAGGCCACGAGTAGGACCCTCAGTCGGAACATCGGGACAATGCAAAGACCAAACCATGTGACTGTCCAGCTGACACTGACCCTTTATGCCCTTTTTTGTTTTCAAAGTAAAATCCTGAACCAGAAATATTCCCCCTTCTGCAGAGAAAGAGGCAGCTGGTCAGCTTGACAGGCGGAAACTGCAGCTTTCTCGTTAATGTGCAGTCCTGAAACAGTGATGTATGGCTGGTGATAGATCATGTTGGGTTTCCGGAGAGCAGGGAAGGCTAGAGCCGGAGCCTAATTCATGATGCATGAACGCATTGATCTTCCTGGCTCTGAAAATACAGCGTAATGAACCCCCGCTAACACATCATTTTTATTCCACTGCACCTCGCTAATATCTAATGATTTCACCTTCTACTGTGATCAAACATAATTGTATGGGAGTTTCAACTTTGTTCTTTGATATGGGAACACCGCTGCCCTGCACTGTTTTGCGCTTTACTATTGGTAGAACAAGTCTGAAACTTACGCATATGAAGATCCTAGAGATGAGCTATCCTATGGCCATTTGAGGAGCCCTGTGTGTTCACATGGGTGTACCTGTGTGTGGTTGTGTGGGTGTAGGTAAGCACAAGAATCTGTTTTATGCGTATGTTGAACCAAAAGCTAATTGAAGGTAGGGAAGTATTCAGAAGCAGGTGCACCTTCCCTGGGATAGCTAAACCCTTTCCCACCAACTGGCTCTTGGGGAATGGCAACTGTGTACTCAGAATGAAGATTACCTTGTAAATGTTATTGTTTGTGGATTCCCATCTGCTGATTGAAATCACTATAATAATTTGTTTTGAAGCCCATGAAGCTTCCTGAGGGCCTCCAGCCTGCCTGTCTTTGACGGTGTCATAGCCTCTGTTCATCTCGTGTTTCTTGGACAGAGCTTCCATTGCAACACTCCAGTCTCCAATCTAAAAAGAGCTTCTGGGGGGAAAATAATATTAATTTGATAACTCTAGCCATCTGGCCTGAAGGTGGTAGGTTTCCGATGAAGGAACAGACATCTACAGCCGTTCTGTGGATGAGGTGAGCTCTTTCTTGCCAGTGCTGTACTTGGAGGCCGGGCAGCAAGGCGTCAGCCACAGCTGACCCTCACCAGCTGTGTGATCTTGGCTAAATCACTTAACCAGTTACCTAATCTGGATCCCAGTTTCCCCCAGACAAAAGGAAATTCCAATGTTTCCCCTTGTCTAAATGCAGGTGGCAGAAGCAGAGGATATTTTACTGTCTCTTACAGCTCAAGGATTTATGGTCCTATGACACCTTAACACCCTCTCTTGCTTCCCTCCATCCTGGGAGCTCGTCTTCCTTATGCAGGTAGAGTCTGCCTTCCTTAGAGACCCTACCCCTCCCACAATGAGAGTTGGATGTGAGCAAATCCTAACCTCAGAACTTGGATAAAGATGGGCATCTGCACTTCTGCTGGCCTTCCCCTCCCCCTCAGTCTTATTTTTAAAAAGAAGAGTGACAAAACAAGAGTGATTTAAGCAGAATGGTTACCCAATTATTTAAATGCTTTAAAGAATCTGCAGCAATATTAAGTTAATGCAAAACTCAGTATTCAAGGTCAAGCTCCCACACAGCTTAATAGGTAAAACTCTGACCCCAGTCCAGGCCTTTGATTTTGGCCTGTGCTCTGTTCCATGGGGAGCTGGTGGAAGGTTAATACATAAAAAGCTAGTATTCCAGAGAAATACAGTCCAGAGCTTGTGATGTGGGTCAGGGTACAGTATCTGACTGCAATCAATATGCACTTAAATGTTTGGATCATCTAAACCTCCACTTGGCACAGGGGATCTCCAGAGAGACCTTCCTTAGGAACAGAGAAATTACTATTCCAGAGCTGATTGTGGGTCTTCTTGGCCCATTAGTGTTCCAAGGGAGATGCTGGTGACAGGGGCAAGGAAGGTCCCTCTGGGATGGATTGGCTGAAAAGTAAATAGTGTGGGGGGTGGACAGCCTGGACTCTAATTCCAGCCACCACCGCTGAGAACAAGTTGGCCCAATTCCTAATTATTGTCTCTTACACCTTGCCTCTGCAATGGGGGTAATTATTCAGATGTGTTCACAAGGTGTGTTGAGACCATTGGATAGAAGGCAGATATCATTGTTTATATTCACACACTTGACAGAGCTAGAGGAAGAAAAGCTTTGAACTTCCAGCTACCCATTGTTCTAGCACCAAAACTTCAGGAGAATGGAAAATGTCATCTATTTATTTTCATCTTTGTACTCCCAAACCCTATTAATTCCCTGATCAGAATTGGGTTCAAGTTCTTTATTTTAGTTTTCAATGAATCACAGACCAGGGCTGGAGTAGAGCTAGAGTCTTTTTATTACTTTGCCAATTTCTTGAGAGACATAAGGAATGGGAAGTGGAAAAGAAGTAGAGAGACCCCAAGAAGCTTGGAATTGATGGCAGAGAAGGGTGGCAGGGATGGAGAGCTAGACCTGGGTGCCATGCTGAGGGGAGCCATGCTAGCTTCTGTTTTGGGGGAGCAACAGAAAGAACAGCAAGATGGATCTGGATTGCACATATTACAGATGGGTGCCTCTGCGTACATTTCCAAAATGGTATCATGGGAAAGATCTCTGGTTGGCAGTGAAACTTACTTATGGGCAATGCCACAGATCAGAACAATGTGGGTGGTGGGTGTTCTTGAAGGACGAGGGTTAAGCAAATAGGACAGGTTAGAGAGACAAGGTCTTAAGTTGTAAGGCAAATGCTCGGGAAGACACAAGGAGAATTTATTGGTCTTGCTCAGAGATTGAATACCAGAACAAGCAATTGAAAGAGCTAGGAAATCTCCTTCCATGGAAAATCAAAAGTGTGGTGCCCTTTCCTGAATGGTTTGTGGGTGCTCCTCCCTAGAGACTTGGTGAGGTTCCTTACAGGTCTAGAAGTCGATGACAGCAAGCCCTGGTTTAGCACATACATCATCGAATTCTTCTAGTAGATGCCCCTTCTCCCATCCATTCGTGATTTGGCTTTTTACCGTACTTCCACTACCTAAGAGTATTAAATATGTTTTTAAAAAACCCTTAAATGTTAGTGCAGAACCTGGGAGAAGGGGGGAGGATATCAAATATGTGAGCAACACTCGGAAGGCATGATGTTTCTGCTAAAGGATTTGACCCCAGTAATCTAATTTGCTTTAAATTTGAAATGATCCCTCATTCCCTTATTATAAGGCTCCATGTCTTTGGCTCATAAAGATTACAATTTCTTTTCTTCCAATTGTAATAAATCCAATTCAAGCACCCTCTTGACTTGAGATTCGTCACAACAACACACAGAAGGCAACGCTCCCCTGATGTGCTTCTGGGGGAGGGTAGGCTTGTCTCTTTTGCCCAGGAGGGATGATGATGCACGGCCATAAAGTGAGTCTCTCTCCCTTCCCCTTCCCCTTCCCCTCCAAACCTCAATATAATCTGTGAAAAGAATACTGTGTCTAAATTATAGCTGATTCCTCATTATCCGGCAGTAAAAAGGTTAGGCGAGCCAGAAAGCCAGACTGACTGCAGCTTCGCATTTTATCTTTCCGCCTGGGAACAGTTCCGTTTCTCAAATCCATTTGAAAACACTTCAGCTCACTCCATCCAATCTAGAGATTTTAACCTTTTTCTTCCTTTCTTTTCCCTTTTTTTTTTTTTTTTTCCAAACTGGCAGCTTAGAATTATAACTGACCAACCCATAGCCTGCATATCTGTCTGTCTGTCTATCGATCAGTCATGGGTCTAGTGTCTTACAACAGAACTTGACTTTTGGATAACATTTGGTATTGATTCTGAGCTAAATTGGATGGATCTTTGAAGGACTTGGTTGTACTATGGAGGGTTTTTTGAGTGATAAATCATCATAGTAATTACAGCACTTGGTATGAACTTAGTCATCATAAGGCTTCTGGCAACGTATTATTTTGCCAACCCGTAACTATCGTGATGTAGATGGGAAATTTGAACTCCTAACTACCATAATTTGTTACATTAATTAATATGAACCGAAGGAAGCCAGTCGTTGTGGTAGGGCCTGAACGTGGGCAGCAAGGCACCAAGAAGCTGGAACTCTAGGAAAAACAGTTGCTCTCACCCAGACAATGCAGTTAAGTCCCCTGGCATAACCATTATTAACAAAGAAGACACATCTCAATGACAGGCTTCTCTGTCATAAACCTTATTACCGGATATAGAAATATCTAGGTAGTATAGGGACGTGTGTCAGGATACTAGACCACAGAGATTGGGACCAAAACAATACCAAATACTCACTAAAATATAAAATAGTAACTAACACAGCGAAGAATGTATCAGAGAACCTACACTGTAGGGGCGCCTGGGTGGCTCAGTCGTTAAGCGTCTGCCTTCGGCTCAGGTCATGGTCCCGGGGTCCTGGGATCGAGCCCCGCATCAGGCTCCCTGCTCAGCAGGAGTCTGCTTCTCCCTCTCCCACTCCCCCTGCTTGTGTTCCCTCTCTCGCTGTGTCTCTCTCTGCCAAATAAATTAAAAAAAAAATCTTTAAAAAAAAAAAAACAAACCCACACTGTGTTGTCTCCCTGGGGCAAAGGAAAGGAAGGGGAAGAACCAGATTTAATGTTGTGGGCGGATTGGGGGAAGGGAAGAGAAGGGATGTAACCCCCTGAGTGGTTCTCAACATTGGCTATGCATCAGCAATATCAGAGGAGTTTTAGAAACATTTTCCTTCCCGGAGACTCCAAGTGAGGAGGTCAGGGGTGGGGTCCAGGGAAAAGCTTTTTCCACCAGAGGCTGTGATGCATATCTAGGATCGAGAACCCCCTCACTAGATCAGATGTCTCATGAGGAGAACACTGTCTTGCTCATCACTGTGTCTCCAGTGACCAGCCTAGTGCCTGGCTCACGGTAGAGGCACCTATGTGTATCTTAACTGCAGAGCAAATGAGAGCCTGGCAAATGAAATGAATGAATAGGTACTTAAAGGGTCCACCAGCTGCAGGCTCTGTCCGAGGCGTCTTATCTATAGTAGCCCCAATCGCTGAGACTGCTCCCAGGGAGGGAGTCATGATTTCTATTTAAATTCGGGGTACCTACGACTCAGGAAACCTAGGTAATTTGTCCAAGTTCATATACCAGACTGGAGGAGGGAGCCTAACCTGTAGTTAGGTATGAAAAGGAGAGCTGGGGGCAGAGAGAGGGTCTGGAACCGCGACCATTCCAGAATTTCTACAAAGAAGAAATATAGGGATGGCAATATCTGGTTGGGTGCGGTTTGAAGACTCGTCCTGAAATTCTGTTGCCATTCAGCCCACTGACGTGCCCCTACACGTTTACGTGGGGAACCTGGTGGGGCGTGGGGGATGGAGATTCTGGGAGCTTCTACTCCACCCCTCCTATCCCTCACTCCCAGCGAGCCCCTGGCGGAGAGAGTTTGACGGTTCCCAGTAGTACACCCTTCTCTTTAGCGTCACAGGGAAACAGAAAATATCCCAGGGCTCTCTTAACTTCCCTCATCTCTCTCTGTCTGCCAGCTAAGGCCTGGAATTTATGTTAATGAAGAAAAGTTTTGATTCCTATAATTAAATATGAAAGACTTGAAGGATAAGTCTGTGTATACAATGACTGTGTATTACAACTTATTCACACTAAAGTTGATCTACCAATAAGACTAAAGTATGGACAGCAGGCCCTATTTTGAGAAGGCAAAGGAGGAGAGAGAACACCTGACATTTGCCACTGAGGTGGTATAAAGGAATCTTCATCTTTACAGATTTGCCTAGGAAGAGCCCTATTTACATTCAACCGGGAAGGGACAAATAGAAGCTGTGCTCAGAGGTATTTTTGTCATGGGCAGCTGTGAATACACGCAGCTTTTCTTCAAATGATTTATGAAGGGTTTTTTGTTTGCTTTTAAGATGTGGAATAAAAGGACTCCATTCCCTGAGGCTTCATTAACCGTCCCCAGAGCTGCCTGCAGACTCTGCAATGGGCTGAAATCACTTAAACCAGAATCCACACCTGCAAATCAAGTGGCTCAGCTCTGCCCTCAGCAGGTTGGGGTCCCTGAGCAAGTCCCTTCCTCTTTCAGTGCCTGGGCTGTAGGACCGTGGCACCCGTGTTCGTGGACTATCTGTCAAATGTCAGACAGTGCATGAAATGCTTTTCCGGCATTATCTCACTTAATCTTCACAATGACACTGTGCGTCCACACTCATATTTTTCAACTGCAGAAATGAGTCTTAGCTCACTGTGGGTTGCCCGAAGTACCGCAGCCGATAATTGGAAGATTGGATATTTGAACTAAGGCCTGTCCGACCTTAGAGTCCACTGTCTTAGACACGCTATGTTATGCTGCTTCATGGGGAAGTCATGAGGATAAAAAGAAACAATCTGAATGAACATGCTTTGGACAGTTACATATGCATGTTCATATATATTGTGACATTATTTATGTACATATCCATTTAACCCTGTCCCATGCAATCCGAACTGATTATGATGTTATTTCCTTCTAAAATAGGTATATTAGGGACGCCTGGGTGGCACAGTCGGTTAAGCGTCTTCCTTCGGCTCAGGTCATGATCCCAGGGTCCTGGGATGGAGTCCTGCGTCAGGCTCCCTGCTCAGCGGGGGTCTGCTTCTCCCTCTTACTCTCCCTCTGTTCTCTCTCTCTCAAATAAATAAATAAAATCTTATTTAAAAAAAAAGAAATGTAGATGCTAGAGCCCCACCTTGGGCTACTGACTCAGAACCTCTGGGGTGGGGTCCAGTAATCTGTTTTAACAAGCCCTCCCAGTTGATTCTGATGCCTGTTTGAAATTGAGAGCCACTGAGTACTATTGAGCGAACGTCCGGGAGGGTACACTCTCAAGCAATGACTCTAAAGGCACAAGACTACACTACATTCGTTCACTGAGCTCTTCACTGTCCTATGGAGAATCCTATAGCTAATCTTCCTGCATTTATTTTGTATTCTGGTTTTAAAGACTAAGAAAACATTGTGAATTAACCTTGTGGAAAGAGAGAATGGGTATTATATTGAGTGTTAAAGTAAAACCTTCAAGGAGGATAGAGGTGTGCTAAGAGAAACAGTCCAGGAAACAAAGAATTACAGGAGGGTAGATTTTTTTTTTTTTTTAATAGTCTGGAGGCCATGATAAGCATCACTGTATCCTGGGATAATTGACTAACACTTCTAGAAAGAGTAGCAGAAAGATCTTGGTTGAAGGTCACGTCATGACATCAGGGATTTGGAGATAGCCAAAGAGCTATTGCAGAGAAACATCTCCATAGGAATGGTGATAACATACATGTATGTGTACATCCATATTATTTGCCATATATTTGGCAATGTAACATGGACTTTGGGATTGGACATACTTAGGTCCAAGTTCCTAACTGCTTTCTAAAGGATTCCATCACTTTCTAATGGTTGCCTTGGGTAAACTACTTAATATTTCCAACCCACAATTTTCTTATCTGTGGATAAGGAAATGTGGGTAAGAATAGTATCTCCCTACGACAGAGAGCATCAGATTCCACACTGCACTTAGCATAAACCCTGGTGTGTATCTGCTAAGTGTGCAATAAATTTGAATCATTATCGTTTTTAAGAGACATAGGAGCAATAATAATATCGCTTCCCTAAACTAGGACGGTTCTTAGAAAAGATGAGATTTTAGTTGAGTCCCCAAGGAGAGAAGACCGGTACCTAATAAGATCCCGTAACAGACCCCCAGAAGTTTCTACCTGAGCTTGTTCATGGTTGATTACTGTCTTCTTTGTGAGAGGACATGCTTTTTAATCATTTCTTTTTCTCCTCACCTGTGGATTGCTAGGCATGGTCCCTCCTCCCCAACCCTTCTCCCAGGCTTCACTTCATCCACGCATGCGTCTCCATCTTCCTCCCTTTCAAAAGCTTCCTCTTTGCATTTGATTCTGTTTTGTCTCTCATCTTTGATCTCCAGCTTTGGTTGTTTCCCATCATTGGTCAGTAGGCTTGAACTAGCTCCTGGTTTTGTTGTTTTGTTGGTTTGGTTGCAGTGTGGAGGATGCTTTCCTTGGCATCTAGATGTGTCTGCTTCAGCAGGAAGCTATCCTCTGAGAGGTGTGTGGTTATTTTTTCCCAGTACGGAAAGCTAGGTGGATCCCACTCATAGCCCCTTGCCACTTGTTCATTGCCTGCTCTGTGCCATTTGTCCGGCTCACTTCTTTGGGGCCCAGCTACGTCATAGCACAAACCCTAGCACGTCACATTGCACACTGTAAGTGCTGAATGAATGTTTGTGGCGTGAGTAGGCCATGTAGAAGTTTACATTTTAGTAGAAAGGAAAAAGGAGAAGACAGAAGTTGGTCCCTGAAACTGCAAAAGGACTTGGAAAGAGACAGAGAGCCTTTCTCACTATTTTTTCCGACGTCACAGAAGATGACCCAAAGTGGGAAGTATCATAGGGGAAGACAGTGCTGGAGTCAGAAACCTTCATCCAGGACTGATCTTGCTTCAGGTCTCATGACCAGTATACTGGTTGGGGCTTGTGATTTGACAGCTCCCCGTGCCCAGTGCCCCAGGGAGGAGTGTTGCCATAAGGCACACCTCCCAGGCTGGGGCTGGAAGGAGGCAGCTCTTCAGTCTTCTGCCAGTGGTGTCTGGGTAGCTGACATCCCCCCCCACCAGGCTGTGGATTTACCCAACTTCAAAAGCCAGTGCAGCCATCAAAGGAAGGGAGAGGAAACAGAGACAAAATTCACTCCCCCCGTCCCCGCGGCGGCCCCTCCTCCCTATTAGAAAGCCTCCTTTACCAAAATGTTAACTAGCAGCACACACTGTCACCATCAGATATGTATGTTTGCAGCAGGAGCTGGGGGCAGCTTTTCAGTCTGGGGTCGAGATAGGTCTCCCTCAACCAGGTAGGGGCTGAGCCCTTTGGGCCTGTTCCATAGGGTGACTCTCAGACCCAAATCACTGTCAGACTCCACAGCAAGAAGGCAACATGTGTTGTATTGTGTTGTGTTTTAAGCTAAGTCAGGATGTGAGTGTGTGCATCGGATTAAAACAGAACCTGTGAGGGACTCCTGGGTGGCTCATTCGGTTAAGCGTCTGCCCTGGGCTCAGGTCATGATCTCGGGGTCCTGGGATCTTAGCCCTGCATCAAGCTCCCTGCTCAGTGGAGGGTCTGCTTCTCCCTCTGCCCCAAACCCCACTCATGCACTCTCGCTTTCTCAAATAAATAAAATCTTAAAAAATATAAAATAAAATGAAACCTGTGAAACAGACAAAAGGAAAGAAACCTACATGTGCGCGCGAGGAAGCTAGTTACATTTCCTATCAGGTTGGCTTAGCCTAGCCCGACACAAGAATGACTGCCAACCAAGGGAACAGAAGGGGCCTGAGAAAATATGGCATTGTGGAGAGTGTGTGAGCTTCAGTCAGATAGCTCTGTGAGCGTTACTTAAACTTTCTGAGCTGCAATTTTCTCATCCATATACTAATAATGATACTCAGTCTTCCCAAGAATTAAATGAGATGTCTTAACGTAGAGGAACTGGCCCATGGTAGCATTCAATAAACATGAGTGTCTGTATTAGTTTCTCGAAGCTGCTGTATCAAATCACCACTGACTTGGCAGCTTAGAATAAGAGAAATGTATTCTCTCACCCTATCGGAGGCCAGAAGTCCAAAATCAGGATCACTGGGCCAAATCAAGGTGATGGCAAAGGCTGCAGTGCCTCCAGAAGCTCCAGGGAGGGTCTACTTTTTGCCTCTTCCAGCTTCTGGTGGTTGCTGCTGCTAGTCCTTGGTTTACGATAGCATGGCTCCAATCTTTAAGGCTGACATCTTTAAATCTCCCTCTGCTCCATCTTCACATCACTTCCCCTGTGTGTATGTCAAATCCACTTCCAGCTCAATCTTGGAAAGATAACTGTGATTGCATTTCAGGCCCACTTGGATAATCTCCCATCTCAAGACCCTTACCTTAATCACGTCTGCCAAGCCCACTTTTCCATACAAGGTGAAGGGACTTTCACAAGTTCTGGGGATCAGGACCTGGATATTTGGGGGGGGCATTAACTGGCCTACTACAACGTCCTTCAGGCTCTTGAATGGCAGCAAAGAAGTGAGAAAAGAGCAGGAAGGGAGAGGGGACTTTTTCATATGAACTCAAATTATATGCAAATTCAGCCTCCAGTTTTGATTGTTCCCCCCCTCAGGCCGGCAGGTCAGAAGTACGGCGCCAATATCAGCAGGTACATCATGTGGATGTAGAAGTGTAGTAATGCTTTCTGAAATTTGGTTGTATTTACAATCAATTATGGTATATAAAATCTTTTCGTTTTACTCACATAAGGGACATAAAACTGGTTCTCGATGTAACTCTATCTGTACAATAAGGGATGATTTAACAGATTTTAATATATTTGCTGGGCTTTTCCCCCGTCCATATAAGATGCTTCCCATATACTGCCTTGAGCTATTAGTTAACTTTTCACAGATGTTGCCTTTTTAAACTCAATGATAAATGCTTTGAGACAAGAGATCATGTCTTGTACAGCTTTGTACCTTTCACAGCGCCAAACGTAGTATATTGATCAATAAATATTTCCTTGACTGATTAATTTCAAAATACCCAGGAAAGCAATTGTAAAAGAAGACGAAGGCAGGTGCATTCAACATTTGAGCTTCATGGAGAGAGATATTAGGAAAAATTATCTTAAACCTTAAGGGAAATATTGATGCTTCTCTCTTATTCCATGTTTCTCAGCTCTGATTAGAACGTGTATACCTTTGTCAAAATGCATTTTTTTTTTTACTGAGGTATAATTGACATACAATATTCTATTAGTTTCAGGTGTACATCCTAGTGATTCGATATTTTTATACATTACAAAATGATCCTCATGATAAGTCTAGTTACCATCTGCCACCATACACAGTATTATTGACTCTATTCCCTATGCTTAGATTGCCTCCCCATGATTGATTTGTTTTATAACTGGAATTTTGTATCACTTAATCCCCTTTATCAATTTCACCCGCCCACTCCCATCCTTCCTCTTTCTGGTAATCAACTGTTTATTTCCTGTATCTGAGTCAGTTCTATTTTGTTTTTTTATGTTCCTTTTTGTTTTTTAGATTCCACACATTAAGTGAAATCCTACGGTATTTGTCTTTCTCTGTCTGATTTATTTAACTTAGCATAATACCGTCTTGGTGCACCCATGTTGTCACAAATGGCAATATTTCATTCTTTTTTATGACTGAGTAATATTTCAGCATATATATATGTAATGTATATACACACACACCACATCTTCTTTATCCATTTACGTATTGACAGATACTTAGGTTGCTTGCTTTTTTTTTTTAAGGTTTTATTTATTTATTTGACAGAGAGAGACACAGCAAGAAAGGGAACAGAAGCAGCGGGAGTAGGAGAGAGAGAAGCAGGCTTCCCACTGAACAGGGAACCTAATGCGGGGCTGGATCCCAGGACGCTGGGATCATGACCTGAGCCGAAGGCAGACGCTTAACGACTGAGCCACCCAGGCGCCCCTTAGGTTGCTTTCATATCTTGACTATTACAAATAATGCTACAATGAATGTAGGAGTGCATGTATCTCTTTGAATTAGTGTTTTCATTTTCTTTGGATAAATACCCAGAAGCGCAATTGCTGGGTCATATGGTAGCTCTGGTTTTACCTTTTTGAAGAACCTCCATACTATTTTCCAGAGTGGCCATACCAGCTTGCATTCCCACTAGCAGAGTTCGAGGGCTCCCTTTTCTCCACATCCTTGCCAATACTAGTTATTTTTTGTCTTTTTGGTGATAGCCCTTGTGACAGGTGCGAGGTGGTATCTCATTATAGTTTTGATTTGCATTTCCCTGATGATGATGATGTCAAGCATCTTGTCATGTGTCCGCTCACCATCTGGATGTCTTCTCTGGAAAAATGTCTACCCAAGTCCTCTGTCCATTTTTTTAAATTGGGTTGTTTGGGTTTGTTTGGGTTTGTTAAGTCATATAAGCTCTTTATATATTTTGTATATTCACCCCTCATTGGTGTATGATTTGCAAATATCTTCTCCCGTTCACTAGGTTGCCTTTTTATTTTATTGATGGTTTCCAAAATGCATTCCGAATGTACCAAAGAAAAATAGTAATAAAGCATTTGAATGCAGATTTTATCTGTATTATTCCTTTTACCAGTGAAGTAGTTTGACAGTCTGGATCCCCTCAGCAAAAAAATTCAAATAATGTCCCCTTAACCTCTTTTAGGATCAAAATAAGTCTAGTTCAAATTTTTTCTGCCACAAGGGCCTTTGTATGATATGCTTATCGGTGGAGAAAAAAAGGAGAGCTTTTAAACAGAGAAGACGTTTTGCATGGAAGGCAAACTAGCTCATCTCTTGGCACATAGTTAGCATCTCCTACTCCCCCTTCGGCCTTTTAACCTTCGTGAACCAACTTAATAGTCAACAGAATGGGCAACTAACCTTCAGAAAAATTATAATTCCTACAAGAGCAGAGGGTTCAACTAAAACGCAAAGTGTCCATAAATGATGTATTTTATGGGAATGTTAGAGCCCTAAAAAAAAAAAAAATTCTGTAAATACCTCAAATAGAAAGATTGTTTAGTAGTGAGTAGGGAGCTACGGTGATAATCTTCCTCATGTGGCTTCTAAGTTGTTGTCCCCACGTCCCTTCAGGGATTCTGAGCTTTGGGGCCTTTGCAGAAATGCCAGGCAACAAGAGTGCTAAGCTATCCTTAAGGTTGAGGCTTTCCAGGGAGAAGGTGAGTTTTCTTTTTCTTTCTCGTGTTTATTTGCAATGCCTTTCAGAGCAGAGGAGCAATCTTTTGAAAATAATGAGAATATGGAATTGGCCATTGTAACCTGATTCAGCAAACCAGTTCCATTTGGGTGATTTTTTAGCCTGCCTCTGAGAAACAGAAATGGGTAGGTTGGAGTCTCCCCAGGCCCCAGATAATTGAGTTGAGCTACTGTTGTGTGCTCGATGTTTGTGCATTAGCTACAGCCCTCTTGCCCTCTGCAAAACAGATCTCTTTTCTCAATTATTCAAAATAAATAAATCAATGATATAGTTAAAATACAACAAGAAGGAAACACTAGAAATCGCCTCCCCTCTGTTTCCATATGGGAAGCACAGTCTAAACTTCAGTGATTTTAAAGACAGTTTTAGTGAGGGGCGAGAGCCCATCTGTATGGTTCGGCAAATTAATTTTGAACATTTGAAGATAAAAAGGCTGAGTTCCTAGGAACTGGCTTTAAAAGTCACAATCCATAGCAATCCGAGATATTCACTGACTAGGAGCTCTTCTGTTTATTCCAAATACCCCTGTATCATTGGTTTTGAAAGAATATGGTTCTCTGTAAAGTGCTGCCAATTGGGAAAAGAATCAGATAATGAAGAAGTGATAGTACCATGATGACACGCCTTTAGGTCCTCAATAGGAGTCCTTCTAAATCAAAAGACTGTCTTATTAGCGCATTTGATGAAGGAGGGGGGAAAAGAAAGAGGAAGCCTTTTTATTTTTTCTTTTTCATCTTCCTAACAAAACACAGATCGAGTAAAAGTCCCTGGAAGAGCCACAGTGCGAACCCAGAGGGTGGAAGAGGTAATTTTGTAAATTGTAAATCAGAAATTCCATTTGCAGTAGATGTTGAACATATGTAACTTACCAGCATAACGTGGTTACCCTGAATACAAGTGTGATGGATGCCTTGTAAGTTTGAGACGAGGGGACAGAGTAATGTAAATACCAAGTATGATGTTTCTAAGTCCTCTGGAATGTTAGCGTCCTTGAGAGATCCTTTAGGAGCAGAACGTGGATCCATTGGCATTGCCTGGAGACAAAGAGCTGGACAAATGCCGGGGGACCTTCCCTCTTCTGGGCTTGTTTCATGCCCAAACAAGAACAGAATCAGATGAAATGAGTTGGTGGCATCTGATATTAAGATGATCTTGTTACACACAGCACCTCTTTAGGAGACTAATATGCCAGTGGCCTTACCTTGGAACTGGTAACCTTTCCTAAATTCGAATTGACTTCATGAGATTTTCTCCTCCTCTGCATTAGCAAGGAAAATGTACTCCTCAGGTTGGTTCTATGAACTGAGGAGCCAGGTAATTGACTTTGGTAGGAGGACATGAGTGGATAGCACAGCAGAATAAGATCAATCCACAGTCCCATGGAGTAGCTCTCCAAGAAAAGTAGTAGGCTCTAGGGTCCTGATCTTCAATTTCTCTTCCTCATCCTATTGTGGTAAGCTGCAGCTGTATACTTTCCCCACTGGCAATGCTATTTCTGGGCCAAAGCTGACACAGACAAGAGGAACACTTTAGATGAAAGATAAATAACAATTATTAGAAATCATAAGGGCTTTTTTTTGTATAATTGAAGTCATGAACTGTACTAATTGCCTCTGAAACTATATGCTATTTACTGCATTTTATTAACTGCAGTGTAGGAGGGTATGCCTGCTCTGTGTATTGGCGACTTGTGGATATATCGAGATTTTTGCATAAATGTGTTATTCATCATAGACCAAGCCACATAAATAAAATATATAGAAAGATATTAGTACTGTAACGAAAGTCTTAGAGAAATAGCTTAGTAAGTGACAATGCTGTCAACATACATGAAAGACTGAAATTAAGCCTTGCTTTTCTTCAAAACACGATCTTTAAACAAACTGAACTCCAGTTGTTCACAGTATGGGGACAGGTAGAGGAAGATATTCAAAGCACTACGTGGGGTTCCCGCTAGCTGAGAGAAGGGTATCCTTGGAGAGCTGAAACCACTTTTAAAAGAGGGGAAAAAAAATCTACGTAAATCTGCAAAAGAGTAAGATGAGTGTTCCTCTTCTGGAACCCTTTTGACAAATGCCTGCATTTTCAAAGAGTTACATGGGATTTAGGCAGGCATTGACTTTAATGTGAATTGCATTGCTACACGACACGCAGGGCTTTGGAAATTTAGGGTTTGTTGTATGCCGTAAGTCAGACGATGGGTTGACTTAAGTTGAGAGTTCGAAGAATGAATACACCTGAGCCGTTTGGTGCAAAAACACAAGATCTCTAAGTAGCCCACTAGTCAGGCAGAACAACCAGAAAAAGGGAAAGAAACAAAAGTAGAATATCCAATTCAAAAGCCAGAAGAGGAATTTGTGGGTCACTTGAAACCCTACGGACAGACATGAAACCTTGGTCAAGACCTTCATAAGCCCCCAAGGTTGGGCTCTGGAGACCATTCTCCTAAAAATGTACCCTGTTTGTGACTGCAAGATAGCTTTTTCAAGAAAATTTCTATTCAGAGCTTGTCCTGTTTACAACCCATGTTACAAAAAGTTATATTACCATTGTCATCTTTAGCAACACAAGTGATAGGATCTCATATTCATAATATGGCTATTTTATATTTGCAGCCTTATGAAAATCTGTAGATATCAGTATCTGTTTTTATGGATCTTGCTGCAATCCCACTGCTTGGGAAGTTGTCCTGTACTGCTATGGAGTTATCACAAAGCTAGATCTGACAATTATGATATCATATCAGGAAAATATGACTTCTAAAGTGTGGGAAAAACTTTTGCAGCATCATGACCAATCATATGTTAGTTCAAAAATAAAAAACTAAGGTCTATATGTGATAATTAGTTGAGTTGCCTCAGTGGCAACAATCCCTCTATCCAACCCAAGGCTGTCTGTCAGTGGCAATGAAATTGAAGGTCAATTTGAAAAACTTTAACGCTATTTCTTCCCTATTAGAAAATCACTAGCAAATCACATCTTCCTGCCCTACTGGCAAGATAAGCAAAATTAGCACGTCTTTTTCCTTGTTTTGTCAAACTTGAATCAAACTGTTTATGCTCAGTGAAAGGCCAGGCACACATTGGTCCTCAGCATTTTTATCTCCAACGGCAACTCTTCATTGCTTTTATGGAATGTCTTTCTCTGACCTCTTTGCAGCGAGTGACACGGTTGAATCACTTCCCCTTCCTTGTTGAGCTCTCTTTTTCTTCTCTTCCCATC
Source organism: Callorhinus ursinus (assembly GCF_003265705.2). Classification (NCBI taxonomy): domain Eukaryota; kingdom Metazoa; phylum Chordata; class Mammalia; order Carnivora; family Otariidae; genus Callorhinus; species Callorhinus ursinus. The sequence goes on along the minus strand of NW_027397081.1, from coordinate 12,442,695 downwards.
CCCGTGTCACTCCTTTTCAAGCTCCACCAATTTCCTAAATAATTGTTCATCATAGTCATACTTCTAGCTTATTTTTTTTTTAATCTCTTCCTTCACACCCATTTTCAGATATACTACTCGTTCTTAAATGTTTGGGGTCTTCTCCAAAATAACTGGGCTGCTTCTCAGTTTTTCTTATCGTGTGTTCAGGAAGCTACTTTCTCAGATCTAGGGTTTAGGCTAGGCTTAGGGTTAGGGGTCAGGTGTCAGGGGTCAGGTCAGGGGTCGGTTAGGGCAGGTGCCTGGTATTTTTCCAGGCTCATTTTTAAAAAGTCCTTCCCTATATTTCCTCTAGGTGCCCACCTTCCCTCCCCTTGCCCCAAGTCCTTGGCTTCAATTTCTACCTCCATGCTCTTGACTCCCAACTCAGTCACGTTTCTGGGTTCTAGATCAGCATTTTTGATGGTTTACTGCCTAGTTGAATACTTCATGGGCACCTCAAAACCAACTTGTTCCAAAGTGAAATCATCATCTGCTTCCCATTGCCCATCCCCGAAACAACAGTAAAGAAATCAGATGGACCTGTTCCATACCCCAAAACCTGTCTTGGGGGAATGGTACCAGCATCTGCTCAAATGCCGGAAGTACAAATCTAGGATTCATTTTAAGATTTTTCTACCACGATACCATAGAATAATCTTTCTAGTATGTAAACCTGACCATGAGTTTTTACTAGTTTAGTTGGGTCCCATTACCTGTAATCAACAATTAAAACTTCTTAGCACATCAATCAAGGCATTCCCTGGTCCCTGTATATTTTTCCCCAGCTTCTTCTCTTGCCACTTGTCATTTGGTAGCCTGTGATCCAGCCATTCTATTTGTCATTTCCCAAATACCCACCATGTTCTCGTAAGCTTCTGGGCCTCGCAAATGACCTTTCCCCTAGTCACACCTTCCCTCACCCTCAATAGTTTCTCTGTCTGTGCTGCAGAGTCTTGTTCAACTTTCAAGACTCAGTTCATGAACATTCTTCTGTGGGAATTTTTCCCTGATATACAGATAGTCACACCTGCGCCTTGGGGATAGTTAGGTGCCTCCCTTCTCTGCTCACAACAGGGCTGTGTGCACATATTATAAAAGCACTTATCACATGTAATAATTATGGTGTACATCTGTCTTCCCTACTATACTCTGAGTTCCTTGCCAGTAGGTAGTTTCTGGTTTTTTTTTTTTTTTTTTTTTATTAGAGAAAGAGAGAAAAGCATGTGTATGAGCAGGGGGAGGGCCAGAGGGAGAGTGAGGGGGAGAATCCCAAGCAGACTCTGCACTGAGCATGGAAGCTGATGCAGGGCTCAATCCCAGGATCCTGAGATCATGACCTGAGCTGAAATCAAGAGTTGGACGCTTAACTGAATGAGTTGCCTGCTCCAGTAGGTAGTTCTTCATTCATCTTTGTGTTCCCAGGACTTAACAATGACCGTCCCATTGGGGTGCTCTATACATTTTTTCTTTCCTTGAATTCGATTTGGGGGTGACTAGCTGGCTCAGTTGGTAGAGCGTGCAACTCTTGATCTTGGGGTTGTAGTTTCGAGCCCCACATTGGGTGTAGAGATTATTTAAAAATTAAAATAAGATCTTATAAAAAAAGGATATGTATCTGGATCAGCCACACATACCCAAATATATTCTTAGATATCTGATCGTGACAAACTGTGACCTGGTCTCCAAGACAAATTTCCTTTCCATCTGCACGGGTGCTGCTCCTTGACTCAGTTTCTGTGTAGTTTATGTATTGGTACTTCCCCACTTCCCTTTCCTTTGAACTGGTATTCTAGTCTCGATATGCAAAAGTTTACTGTCAACTCTATGATTCCAGAAGAATAAACCTGTGGGTAAAGTGGTTAATTACTCATTTAGGAGTATGGATTTAGCTGGCTTTATATTTCATAAAGATTCATAGACTGATGCCCCCAAAGATGAGCTGCTTAGTCTTAATCTAAGTACAGAGGAGCTACCTGCTAGGTAGACCAAGAGTCTATCCAGTCCAATATTCTAACATACTGCTAGCTTACTTTAATTTATGGAAGACTTTCTATTAAAAGCTGACATTTATTATCATTTTAATATACCCTTTGACAATGGAAGCAGAGGCTTAAGGATTATTTTAGTCTGCTCCGGCTGCTATAACAAAATACCAGAGACTGGGCGGCTTGAATAATGGGCATTTATTTTCTCACGGTTCTGGAGGCTGGAAGTCTGAGGTCAACGTGCCAGGACTGTTAGGTTATGGTGAGAGCCCCCTTCCTGGCGTGCAGGTAGCTGCCTTTTTGCTGTGTGCTCACATGGCCTTTCCTCAGTGTCTGCAATACCAGAGAGAGCTCTGGTATTGATTCCGAGGACATCAGGATGGTATCTATCTACCCCGAACCTCTTCTAGACCTCATTACCTCCTAAAGGCTCTACCTCCAAATATTATCACATTAAGGGGTAGGGCTTTAGCATATCAATTTGGCAGGGGCGGGAGTGGTGGTGGGGAACACAAAAACATTCAGTCCATAAACTGATTAAACCACTTTCCTATGGGTACTCAAAGAATCCAGTAGCAGAGCAAATGCTGACTTTAAACATTGTTTTATTTTCCCTAATAATTTGTCTTTATTGCTTTTTATACATGGATACTCAAATAATTAGTATATTGAAAAGCAAAATGTTACTAGTTCTCATTGATTGTCTCTTAATGTATTTGGCAAAACATGAATCTCTCCTTAATGTTTATTTTTCCTATATGTTTTTCCATATTTCTCAACTGTTTGAGTGAAGGCAAACAATATAGGGTCTCTCTCCCTCTCGCTCTTTAAAGTTTCCCCAGAAGAAAAAGAAAAGGACTAGGCTCTGGCAATTTTATTTTAACACAAGAAGTCCCCAGATTGTAATTCTGATAAGTATTTCGGTTCTTTCTTGAAAAATTAAATTCACAAAACAATTGATTATCAGTTATAAATGGCAAAAACACCATCTGGCTTTCAAAATTGGTTAAATCCATGTAGCAAGGGGAAAAATGTTGGAACTTGTCATTGGTGAGGAGTTCTGGTCCACGAAGCAGAAAATGACGAGCTTTACTATGAGAAAACCAGAGTAGTCATAACTTGTACTTAGCGGCTGTGGGAATTTGATACGTTCTTCACATGTTCCATATGTTAAATCGCTTGGCGAGATCTTCAGTGTGAAAGAGATGGGGGGTGGGCGGCGCAGAAAGGAGCGTGGCTAGTGTAGAGGGTAGCAACAGCTTAATCCTAAATTTTCAGCTCAGGGTCTTTCCATGCAGACCAGGGCTAAAGATGTCCCATGACTGGGGAAGTTGGATGTGCAGTTTCCTGAAGCTTACGACACAGGTGGCAGTTTTTGGGTAGAATTTCTAAAGCTATTTGCATTCCTCTGGTGAGGTAAGTCACACAGCATTAGCATTTCCTACAAAAATGTCCCATATTGTTCTTTGCCAATTGGAAATTTGAGTAGGTGTTCATTTGATGTGCCAAGAGAAAGAAGGGAGATGAAAACACTCCACATCTTCCAATGTCCCCATACTGTGTTCCTAGTGTGGGAGGCTTGGGGCCTAACTAGGTTCTCTTAGAGATTCAGCCTCATAAGGAATGCTTTTCCTTAGGAGTATAATGCAATCCTGTTATTTAAAAAAATGTTTCTCAGTTGCTGGCATATTTTTGCCTTATGTTAAAAATGGAGCTATCCTATGCTTATTATTCATGCATTATAATGTGATGTTTATTCATTCACTTAACAAATATTTATTGAGGCACAGGATAGCATAGTGGTTAATTGCACAAACCCTGTCTGCACCTTAGAAACTTTGACCTCTGGGCAATTGCTTAATTTTTCTAACTATGTTTAAAAAACATAAAATGGGAAATAATAGTATGTGCCACGGGGATTGTTCCAAGTATTAAATGAGATTATGTATGCAAAATACCTAATAAAAACTCAATAATTGCAAGACTAGTAATAATAATAGCAAATATAAATACTACACTGAGCTAGGGTGCTTGAGTTCCTGGCATATAGGACCTTACTTTATTGTTTACACATCATCATTTTTTAAAAAAGATTTTATTTATTTATTTGTCAGAGAGAGAGAAAGAGCATAAGCAGGTGGAAGGGGCAGAGGGAGAAGCAGGCTCCCCACTGAGCAAGGAGCTTGATGAGGGACTCGACCCCAGGACCCTGGGATCATGACCTGAGCTGAAGGCAGACACTTAACCAGCTGAGCCACCCAGGCATCCCTACACATCACTTTCAACATGCATATAACCTCAAATTTTTTATCCTGATTTTGGCGGACTCTCCACTCTGCCTTTGGTCTGTCCAGGTAGCTGTACTTCCAGAGGTGATAAGACTAGGTAGGACTTTGCAGATTGCACATTTTTCTGGTCACCACGTGGTGATGGTTTCCTGTCTCATGTAGCACTGTGGGTCCGCTGGAACTTTCCTGACTTCTGGAGGACTGCCTGTAGTTCATGCATCAGGGCTTGTAATTACAGAGCAGAATATCCAGGGCTGTGAAGACAGGTCAGTCTTGAAATTAGTTTATGCATAATGGATAATAGGAGGCTGTTTTTAAGTGTAACTCATTTGGTGGGTTGGCAGATCTTGACTTCCTTTTTGATATGTAATATTTATTTATTTATTTATTATTATTATTTTAGTTAGATGAGGACAGAAGGCCAGGCAAGTCATTTGGTGCAGTTCCTCTAGACTACAGCTCAGACTTAGCAATTTACATTCAGTAATCTCTTGGTCATTTAGCCACAGATAATTTGTCATGGTTTGTTTTAGCTGTTGTGATATTGATATTTATTATGCAAATTGTATTTCCTACATCTTATTGTTCTGCATTCTATGAATACTTAAATTATTATAAACCTTTACACTTAATATGGCTCGTCCTTCAATTTGATGCTTGAGCAACAGAGGGTCAGAGCGCATACGATCTTCTAGAGGGGAAGAAAATAAGTAATTAAAAAGCATACAAACAAGAGAGCCGGCTGCCTGGTTGAAAAGAAAGCAGAGGCAATTTCGGAGAGAGAGAAACAGTCCGGAGAAGCAAATCCTTTCAGCCGGGAGAACCTCTCCCAGAGACACGGGAAGCTCAGGGCACCTGTTGGTCCCCAGCCGCCTTAGGAGGGGCTGGGGGCGTAGAGAAGGAGGGAATGGGTTTGAACCCCAAAGGAGGAAGATGGCAGACCCTATCTTCACACACACCCCCCCGCCTCCGCCCACCACCCCGAAGCCTTGACAGAAAAGATTTTTTGTTGGATGTGTGTAATCGTAAATATATATTATTACATACGTCAAATGTATTAAATGCGCATATATATAAAAGGCAGGAAGGAGACCTTCGGCGAGCTGGGGAGCTGGAGCCGACGCTCCCCTATCTACCTTTCCGGAAAATCGACCGCAAAGATACCGACTCGAAAATCCCAGAGCCCGACTTGGGCTCCTTTCTCCCAACTATGCCCAAGTCTACCGCTAGGTTGTTGAGCGGGCTCACCCGCTCCGCCGGACGTGCAAAGCACGCATGCACTTCTCCCAGATTGTTTTGTCAATCCGGGGACCTGCATTCTCACTCTCCACTCCCTAACAGCCCCCGTTTCCCGAAGATCTATTCCTTCGGTGCAAGGTGAGTAACGGAAATTTGCAACGTGTGGTTTCCAGGCCAGATGCACTCGGTGTACCGGGCAGGGGAGCCTCCTCCTAGGGAGATTCTCCAGTCGTCGGTCGGCTATGCGATTGCTATATACATTCTTAATATAGGTGTACGGGAAGCGAGACCCGCCCCCTGGAGCCCGAGCCCCCACAAGCCAGGTGCCCAGGAGAACACTTTTTCCTTGATCCCGGGGAAGCGAAAACGAATTTTAACATAAACATATTTGCATACGCCCCTCCCATTGGCCCCGCCCCTAGGTGGCGCGGGCGCGCCGCCGAACGCCAGCGCCAGGGGGCGGGGTGGGGGAGGGGGCGAGTCCTCCGAGAGCCGGGTTCGGCTAGCGGCGCTGTGATTGGTCGGTCAGGACTCCGCCCCCAGTGCATGTCATTAGCATCTCATTAGTTGGCCGCTCGGGCTCCCGAGGAAGCCACCGCCGCCAGTCTGAGGCAGGTGCCCGACATGGCGAGTGCTGTGCTGCCGAGCGGATCCCAGTGTGCGGCGGCGGTGGCGGCGGTGGCGGCGGCGGCGGCGCCTCCCGGGCTCCGACTCCGGCTTCTGCTGTTGCTCCTCTCCGCCGCGGCACTGATCCCCACAGGTAGGTGTGGGCACCAGCCGGTTGGCCCTCTAAATCTCCTAAGGCACCCCAGTAGCCATAGCCGTGGAAGGGGGAAACGTTTCCATGACAACCTTCCCCCACTTCCTAAATCCGAATCGGAGGGAGTGTGGAGAGGAAACTCAGGGCTGAGATGGAAGGGGCAGAGGGGATCGGTGATCCCCTTCTCCCTTGCCCATCTGGGTGGGAATTGGAGCCCTTAGGGATGACTGCACCCACACCTTTTCTCCCCGGCTTGGCGCGGGGTGCGGAGTGGAGTGAGAATGGGGGGCCCGGGGGCTCGAGAATATGGGAAAAGGGGATGGATGGAAGGCACCCCCCAACCTTCGGGACCCTCCCAAACTCGTTGTTGTCCCGGTAAGTTGCAGGTCCTCCCGTCCCAGGGCTGCTCATTCGCCCCCACCTCTCCAACGGGCCCCCTAAATCTCTATCCCCCAAGCCTCCCCATGGCTGACTAGCAGCCGCCTCCAGCGTGATTGCTCACCGATCCACAGGACATCCCCAGACTTGTCTGGTCGCTGTTCCTGCGCTCCCCTCGCTCTGCCTTTCTCCCCCCCGGCCTCCGAACCGCGCGCCCCTTGTGTCTCCCTCCAGCCCGATCGCCGCCCTCCGCACCCCCCCCCCCCCGCGTCGCTCGGCTGCGGGGTTCCCGGGCTCGGCTCCAGGCAGGGAAAGTTCCTCAGGCCGGGCCCCGGGAGTGGGGGGGGGGGTTTGCTGTCGCCGCCTCTGCGGGAAGGAAACGGGAGCCCGCAGCCCTCTTGCCCCACGGCGTCCTCCGCCGCGAGTGGGGACGCCGGATTTACAGGCTGCTGGTCCTTTTCGGCAGCCCGAGGGTGGTGGAGGGAGCTTCGCGGCCTCTGCGGCCCCGCGGGCACCCTGCGGGCCTCCGGGCGCCTCCTGTGTGCGGAGCTGTCTTGGGAATTTGCCCAGGGGCGGCTCTGCACGCCGGGCGCCTTCCCCGAAGACGCCGAGCACTCGGCAGGAGCACGATGTGTGGCTGCCCGTGTGCCGGGCGCGTTGGCGCGGTCGGGAAAGAAGAGGGCAGTGTTTGCTTTTGCTAACAAAAGGGAGCCGGAGCTCTTCCCCAGCGGAGAGGCTGGTCGTACTGCACCCTGCCTCCCCTTCCCGCCACTGCCGCGCTCCGCGGCGGCCCCGCACCCCCCGGCCGCCCGCTGCCGGCTCCGGGCGGGGAGCGGGACCCGGAGGCACCGGGCCCGCGGGGTGGGGGCGCGGCGGGAGGTGCAGGAGGGGATGCAGCAGGGCTCGGCGCCTGCAGAGCCCCTCCTTGCAGCTTGGGAGCTGCAGGACCCGCGAGCAACAAGTGGCGGAGGACACCGAGAGCTCAGCCCCCACCTGCGGAGCCCCCGGCCGCGGCGGGCGCAGCACTGGGGCCACCGTGCCTTTACCGGGCTCCTCTCCGCTCGGGCTGTGCCTTTTGTTTACACGCTAGAGGACACACAGTTACGTAAACACCGCAGGAGACACGCTGTAGGAAAGGGGGATGTCGGGGGTGCTAGCTTTGGATTTGGGGGATGCCGGGTCGGTTTCTGCTCCCCCCGCCCCACCCGCAAGCAGGCTTGCAAGGGAGCTCGGCTTGGGGAATGTATCAGGGATGTACAGGGGTGGGAATCTGGCAGCAGCTCAGTTCCAGAGCTGAGGATTTTTTTCTTCCATGCCACTGCTTGTCTCCGGATGTTGTTTATGTGTTTTTCCTCTGTGAATTCTTAATTTATGAGTTACGAGATAATTGGGTTCAGCTTATGCCGGTGTGGTTACAACTTCATTTCAGGTGATGTCTCTGACTGGATGGGTTCAATAAAATGTTCCTGAAAGAGATCCCTCATGCTGCTGCATTGTAAAAAGCGCCAGTGTCGGTTAAACGTGAGCGTGAGTAAAGGCTCGGTAACTGGCGCATAATAGAGGCAACAATAGACTTGTATTGGCTGCAAAAAAAAAGGGGGGGGCGGACAGCGCTGGTCGGGGATATTGCCTTTTGACTGAAAATGGGAGCTGTTGCAATGCCGCTGGGCAGCAGAGTAGGATTAGCTGATACCTCCTCTGTCGAGCCTGCTCATTGACGGCACCGGGTAGTAGCAACAGTACTATTATTTTTAACTATCTGGCAGTGAGAAGTTGCCTTCCCAGCGAGGGATGTATGTGGACTCCGAAAGGAGCGGTCTGGAACTCAACCGTGCATGTCAAAGCTGCAAGAAAATTCTGTTGCCAGTTACCATGGAAGCAGCTTCTTGCTCTTGTGTACATCCCTGTTTGTACGCTGGTTATCAGATTGTGTTCAAATTAGAAAGTAATTGGGTTTGATTTGTAGTGAGGGGGTGAAATGACTTTCTTCAAATCTATTTTTCTCTTAGGCATTTTTTGGTGATGGCTTGGGGAAGGGATCTTGGCCTAGCCCCCAGATCCTGGGCACCCAGAGGAGACTTCCAGGCAGGCACTGGGGGACTTTGCTTCCTTCGTCCTCTCCCGTTAAGCTTTCTCCAGAGGCCTCCAGGTGCCACTGTCAGGTTAGAGAAACCTGTTGGTGTTGCCTTCTAACTTCATTAGGCATGTTTCATTTCCCTGCTGGCTGGGATAGCGATCTGGGGCCATCATCCTGGAGGTCCTGATTCCGTCTTCCCCTGTCGCTGAATCTAACCATCCCCTGGAGAAGATCTCCCATCCCTCCTGTGCTGTGGATTAAATGGATGTTAATGAAACGCAGCTGAAATGGGGTTGTGGGAACTCACTCCTCAGTGTAAATCACGCCTGTTACGTGTTAGGTGCATGCATGGTGTTGCTTCTCCTGCCCGCCGGGAACCTGTGGTTGATTGCCCTCCTCTTTTTTAGCATTAGAGAGTTTGGCTGATGGGTGGGGGTTTGTGATGGTGCCGGGAAGCCCAGGGGCTGAGTTTGGCTTGTCTTGGCCTGTTGGGGCTTGTATACCGGGGATAGGGACTTTGCAAAAAGTGCTGGCCTGCTATTGTTTCCTTTCCCTGCATCAAATTGAATAGCCGCAGGAGGGACTTGCACTTGTCTGTGATAGCTTTGATAAAATATCCCTCATTAATGCCACTTTATATTTACAGTGTGTCACTGGAGACGCACAAGGCTTCATTTAGTGACTTGTGTGACGAGACAAGCTTGCATTATTTGCCTGGGACATTTTGGAGGAACAAGAGGCCCATTGAGCAATCTTTTGAAATGAACAAATACGGAAAAAGGGGGGAATAAAAGAGCAGGCAGTTCTCTGGAACAAAGAGCTTTATTCATATGGATGTTGTACATGCTTTATCCAGTTTTCCCCAATGGCCCTCCTGGTAAAGGAGAGTGGGACAGGGAAGGAGCCAACAAGCAGGACACTTTGGCTTCCTCTCCCACTTCCTGACTTCATACTCTCACCGAGTCGGTCCTGGACTCCCCGACTGCTCATCTCGCTCCGCTCCCTCTCAAAGCCCAGAAGGTAACAGGTTCCTGGGTCTAAAAGAGAGATTTTGAAATGCTTTCCCATAGCTCTGAATTTCAGCAGAAGACTGTGCTAGCTACCTGTTGAGACTGATGGTCATTGGAGGACATCCTGGTTGAAGGGAAAGAGCTGTTGCTTTTTTTTTGACGTGTGTTGAGAAGTGGTTGGTAGAGAATGTCAGATCGGTAAGCTGTCTTGCAAACGATAATACTCGTCTTACTATTTATTTTTAAGGAAATGCTGTAACACCTGAAATCCAGACTTTTCATTATCATTAATGGTGCTCTTGGAGTTTTTCATGACTTTTGCCCACACCTGGTACATTTTGGCCTCATACATAAGTGAATTTTTATAATTCCTTGGCCTGCATTGCTGAATGATTTTCAGGCTTTAAAAAATTGATAGTATTTCTGTGAATAGAAACTGTCTCATTCTCTGGGTTTTTGTATGTGACATTTTAATGCCTAATCGGCCACTTAGAATTTACATTTAAAAAATGGGTGTGTGTGTGTGTGCGCGCGCACGCGCATGCTTGTGTGCTTAACAAAAGGCCTATTTTTATGTGGGAGATCTCTTAAATTGGGCCAAACTAATCTATGCTATGATTTGAATGGAAATTTACCAGCATATGAAGAAACTTTATAAGAAATAAATCCTAAGGATTCAAATGCTGTATCTCTTTCTTGGAAAGAATAGTACTGACCATTACGCTGGGCATTTTTAACTGAAAATCCAGCATAGAAAGGAGAAATCACATAGCGACATCTGTTGCAGAATTGAAAATTTGCTGCTTTGAGTTGGGAGCAATTAGTCCCATATAAATACCTAATGGTATCAGTCAGTATGTATGTGCACTCATACAAATATGTATATATACACACACATGTATATACATGTATGTGCACATATACACGAAACTCACCCAATCAGATATTCATATTCACATTGAAACGTATGGAATAGAAAATGTAACATTTTAACAGCAAAGCTCCTTTTTCTTATTACCTGTTGAGGAACTAGAGATTCTTATAATCGTGGAATTTTTGTAGGGGGAAGGATGTTACAGATCATCTGGTGAAATCTCATTATTTTGTAGTGAGGCAGCCCGAGCCCGGAGAGGGAAGGACCCTGCTGACCGTGGAACTGAGGATAAGTCGGCTACATAGCCTGGACGGGGACCAGGTCCCTTGATGTGGAATCAGCAAACCAGTTCTACCTCCCAGCGGGGATGCCCCAGTGAGGGATGTGGATCATGGGCACACCATATCTTGGCTAGGCCTAGTTTATAATGTGAAGACAGCAAGATTAATTGTTGTTCTAGGTAATAAACCCATGGATCAGAGGAGTGACTTCCGAGATAAAAGGACTAGTTCTTAGTAAGGTTGTCTTTGGTGTTGACAAATGATTCTGAAACCTCTGGACTTTATTTGGCAGTCACAACATGAATGTCACCCAAAGCACCTTCATAGGGGAGAGCTCTTGGATTTGTGTCACAGTAATAAGTCAGATGTGTGAAAACTTGGGTCCGGGAGCCCCAGCTTTAGATTTTTCAGCTCTGGATTTGTCTTTTCAAGGATTAATATTAACAGTAGAACTGGTTCCATGTAACTAAGGGAGAAAAGGAAGAATCCTTAAGTCAGGAGCTAGAACAGATCTTGATTTTTCTTACCAGGTAGATGTCCCTTTTCATTTAAGCAGAGAAAAAGCTGAGAATAATTTCTTTTAAAGCAAAAAAAAAAATTTTTTTTTTTGCAAGATGACTTTTTTTTACATTGATCATTTTCTTTATTTGTCCATTTTATTATGGAGGTTTCCAGATATGCAAAAGTAGGAAGAATACCATCATTAACCCTGTGTGCCAGTCACCTAGTTCCGTAAATTACCCACCTGTGGTCAGTCTGTCCTCTGTATGCTGCCTCTGCTTTCCAGATGAGTTTCCACAAATTCAACATAATTTACTTTAGAAAGATTCTCTGTAAGATACAGTTCCCTCCCCCCCCATAATCACAGTATCGTGAACTGAATGTACATTTTCTCAACTGCTAATACAGAACGTTGGCCCTACCCATGCTTGACCGAGGTAGGGTGAAGGCTTATTACAGTGGCGCAAAGCCGAGGCAGAAACTAGAGAAGCCAGAGCGCCGATTACTGCCTGCACTGCCTGCACCCGAGACCTTTTCGTGTGGTTTGGTTTATTTTGAGCAAGGTTTTGTTTGGATCGGATAAGATGAGTTTTATTGTTGTGTAAATATGGTTGTGTAAATATGCCGTAATTGTAGCTAATCCCTCAACTGTGGTGCACTATGGAAAGCACCCATGGCGAGATTGGCCATTTCCAGTTGTTCTCATAATGAATGCTCTCCATCTGAGGACTTCTGTAGGCAAGGCTATTTTAGTTTGATGGCTGTGAGATACCTCATTCATGTATTTATCTCTGAATGCCTCCGTGGTATAAATGCCTTTGCGTTTTGTGAATATATGGCTTAAAAGAAAAAAATGTCTTTTCTCGGCTTGCACTGGCTAAATGTTAATTTCAGCCTGTATTCTGTAACCGAAGTGATCACAGAATGCCTTCTTTGGTGTGGGAAACCCAAACAACAAGCTGTTAAGTATTTGGGCCTTATTTTTGTAGGATGGGGGTTCGGGGTGGTAGGCAGAGAACAAAGGTTACTATTTTTACTTCTCTGTATTTGCCCTGTTGATTTAAAAGAGGAATTTTTAATTTCAGCTAGAAATGCTGGACTGCTTCAGGGTTAATTTCTGAACTTTGGCTTATGAGAAAATAGGTTGGTTCCATTTTCCAAGGTTCATGAAACGTGAAGGGTGTGTGTGTGTGTGTGTGTGTGTGTGTGTGTGTGTGTGTGTGTGTGTTAAGAGGTTCTTTCGCAAATGTATTTAATGTGGACTATAAATCTGAAGCATTTGGTTTTTTGGTTTCCAGCCAAACAAGTAATTACACATGAGATGGTTTTGAGGGGTCTGGGCATTCCTGGCCAGGTAAAAACCCGCCTCCTGCGCCCCTCTTCTGAGCTGGCCACCGCACCAGCAAAGCATGAAGGAATGCCTCCGTCAGGGAGTGCCACCAAAATCGAATAAAAAGCCTTTATTTGGAAACCATCAATGAGGGAAGGGACCCACTGGAATGTTTGTAATTACAAGTGGCACCTCCTTGTTGAAATTTCAGAAGCCACAGTTTCTTTTTCAGAGATTTAAATTGCAGGCTCTAGCCAGCAACTGCTGTTGTGGTTAATGGGCAGTTTCTCTTTGAAGATCTTCCAGTGCTGGTTCTCAAAAGCTCTGGTGCAGCTGGCCTTGAACTAGGGTTAGAAGAAAGGGAGCTGGAGGTATTTATATACATGTACCGCAAAAATGACGTGTGGTCCTTATTATTACTCAAAAGAACAACTTGGTAGCAAGGTTGAGAGAAAGCAGCACTAAGAAAAATCTGTTATGACTGACAGGTGTCTTGAATGGGGTGATTATCTTAAGAGGGATGTGGGGTGGGTGGGGAAAATTTTTTCTTTTAGTAGATATTTTACCGGAATAGAGTCATTTGACCCAACATTTTGATCTAGATATTTCAGAAATGTTAAATAGGCTTGAAACGAAAGCACTGTGATATATATTTAAAATGCTACTCAGTGTTTGAAGATGATATTCCAGTGACATGGACTTTTAAAAATGCCTGGAAGACGTATCTTGCTCTTGGCAGTCCTCCTTGGTAAGGTGGGCGCTCTTCAGCAATCCAGCACTGGACTCCAGTGTCAAATTGGAATTAAGTTTTGAGGTCCCTGCAGGGGGCAGGGAGGAACCTGCCTACAAACAAAGGGTTCACCAGCCTCACCTCTCCCATTGTCTGTACCAGATTGCCACTTGGCTCTGATTAATGTAAAAGTTAAACATGTCAGAAACTGAACCTTTCATCTTTTCTGCCATAGGTATCAACTTTTCTCAAAGTCTCCATTATTGCAAATGACACCACCATCGTCCTGGTCTCCGAGGCCCTGAAATTCGGAGTCTTTTTTTCTCTCCTTAGCTTTCACTCTTGGACAGAAATAAAACGGGGCTGATTGTTTCTCCACGACATTCTCTGGAAGCCTCGACGTCCTCTCTGAACCATGTCCTACTAGCAGAAGCTTCCCAGCCAATTCCCCTGACCCCAGCCGCTGCTAGTCAGGATGTAAGTCCACCCACCTACTACCTACCACGCTGTGATTCTCTTCTGGACACGATCGTGACATTGCCCTTCCAGAAAACCTCATCTCAGATCCTTGCTGCTTGCGTCTGGTTCACAGTCCTCCACGTTCTGTCTTTAGGTTGTTCCGTCCTCAACTGCTTTTTATCCTCCTTCTCTAATTGCCCCCATTTCCTACTACTTCTCCAGCCCGGTCCTGGTGGGACTGGAAGACAAATGATTCTCCGTTGAACTGAGGAAGAAAGGGGTTCTGCTCTCCGTCTTCAGCTGCTTGTCTTTGCATGAAGCTGCTGTCTTACCTGTTTTTCACTTGACTGTCTTGGTTTCTAGGTGGAGGCCTGCTGATGCTCCTTGCCTCCCTTGCAAATAAGCATCTTCCTTTTGCAGCTTCGGTTTCACTAACACGTGCTTAACCAAGCTCTACCCCGACAGAGACCTTTCTTTTTCTGCTTTACCGGTATATACATGAGTATGTTTCTTTACAGTAAGTGGAAGCATGCAAATGTTGTGGCCATTTATTTTAATGAAAACTTTCAGCATTGGAGTGCCGACCGTGTATTGAGCCTGTTTGGTAGGACACGTTCGCATACGGGCACTTACTACAGCATGAAAATGGTGTGATTGACTTAACAAATTACACGCCGGCAAAGTGAGGCTTTCAGACAAAAAGTCGAGTCTTCAGGAGTAGGAAGACTTCAGAATTCTGGGTCAGAGTAAGAGGGAGCCACTGACTTGGCATCAATGAGAGGTACCCCTCTGAAGATGATCCAAAAGATATACCCCCTTAGAAGAGTGTTTGGTGCTCATGTTCAGAATGTCTAGTTACTAAGAACTACCTACCCGGGGAGCTAGACGGACAGTGTACTAAAGCCCCAGCTTTTACCAGCCCACTTTCTAAAGAGCTTTGACTTTGGGGGCAGTGCTGCCTAACTAAGCTCGGTCATCTCTAGCATCAGGACAGGTCGCATTTTTGTTGATCACATAGAGGGTGCATTGTCACTGGCTTAAAAAAATGAAACCTTTGTTTCTCAGTCTAACTGCGAATCTCGTTATCTGAAGGATCTTTTCAAAGCCTTTATCTGGTAATATTATCTGCCACCGGTTTTCCCTTATTTTTTTTGTCTGGCATCCTTCCCCTACCGAGTTCTGAGCTTGCTAGAAGATTATATAGCATGATAATTTGGTGACATGAAAACACTTGATTATTACGCAGTATTTGGGGACAGTCTTGGGAAAAAGGTTGTATGTCCAAATGTGGTATGTGTTTAGCTCTTTGCTGGATGGATATACCTGTGATAAGCCAAGCCACCCACATGTTACTACAAGTCATCGCTTGATTCTCTTTTCTGAATACGAAAGGAGCATCGCTTCATTCCTCTTGCAGAAACCCTTACTTAAACAATGAAAACTTCATAGATAGGGAGAAAAAAAAAACCCAAGTTAATTTTGTACTAAATTACTGCTCAAATGGTTTTATCTCTTAAAAGGTTCAAGTACAGATTAGCTTAAATGACACTGAACTTCACTTTTCTTTGTGTGTATCTTGTGAGCACACATCCTTTGAAGAGGCTTCTGTCTCTTTTAGTTTTGTTAGTCATCACATGAATGTTAGTTGCTGTTCGGTTCCCTTTTCTGAAGCAGATCTCTTCCATCTGTGGGCCAGGCTGGCAAGCGGAATACCCAGTTTAGGTTACAGAATGGTAAAACCTAGTGCTTTACTCATGAGTTAAAAGCAGCAAAAACAACCTGCCTTACAGGGTGTTAAAAAATAAAATAAGATTCATGTGTAGGAACATACTTGAGAAGAAAGTATTTTATATGTAGGCTCTTAGGAAAAGAGCTGCTCCTTACGGATAGGGGTTATGGCTTGGCTACAACTGCTTCTGTGATCATGTTTGGGAATACTGAGAAATACTATGCTAAAAGGATTAATTCAGGATGTACTCAACTCTCTTTAAGGTGAGACTGGAGAACAAAGTGGCAGTAAGATCCCACCTGGAATCGAATGTTCTTTGGAAGTAAATGGAATCATCCAGCCTCCTTGGAGAAACTGGCAGTGACTATCACCTCAAATTTGGGGGCTTTAAAACACAGACAGGACTTTATTATTTTACTCAATCTCTTCTAGTTTATATACTCTATTTAAATCAAGAACTTGATGTTTTCTGTAACTAACCCATAAGGCATTTGGTAGAAAAATGAGAATTTAAAAATTATTTTTAAAATGAGTGTCTCCTTTTATACCAGACATTAAATTAGGCACATTCATAGTTGGGTAGGCTGGGCTCTGTCATGCAGAAGGTTGTAGTCTATTTTTAACTTTTATTTTGGAAAAATTTTAAAACCACAGGAAAGTTAAAAGAAAAGTATCATGAATGCTTGTAAACCCCTTACCTGGATTCATCAAGTGATTTGTCCATTTGCTTTATCTAGCTCTCTAAGTCATGTATACTCACATTATCTTTTCTCCTTTTTTTTTCTGAACCACGTGAAAGCAAGTTGTGGGCATAGTGGTACGTTGCCCTTGAGTCCTTGGGCGCATCGCTCCAACTCCTGAGAATAAGGACGTTTTCCTGTGTAACCTTGGCGCCATTATTACATTCAAGAAATTTAACACTGATTCAGTAATATTATCTAATATCTAGTCCGTATTCAAATCTCCCCAGTCGTTCCATTAATACTCTTTATATGTGTTTCTTTGTCCTCTCTGATCCAGAATCCGTCGGAGAGGAGATCCTACACCGGATTTGGTTTTCACATCTCTCTCCCTCTCTCTTTCTTTTTTTTTTAATCTAGAAGCATTCCTTTGCCTTCCACTTTTTTTTTTTTTTAGGAGTGGGGTGGTGTCTCTCATGGTGTTGACATTTTGTTCAGTCTAGAGCAATGTTTTGGAGAATGTCCCACAGTTGTGATCATTTCTTCATTGTTTGATTCAGATTGCAGTCATAGACGAGAGCACTGCATAGCTGTTGTCACCTTCCAATAGTCTTACCTCAGTCTGTCCCATTAACAGTGACAGTACGTTGATGTCTTGGTTGACGGTAAAAGTTTAGTTTCGGTGGATTTACAGAGTTCTCCATTTTTGTCCCTTTGTAATTAATCAGTAATTTGTGGGCTCTTTTGAGATTGAACATCCTGTTCCCTAAAAACACTTCACGTACTGGTTTTGGCAGCATTGATAAACCTTGTCTGAATCAGGTCTTACATTGGTGGTAAGAAAATGGTGATTTTTCTAATTCTCTCATTTCTCTACATTGAGTAGAAGCATTCTTGTGTAAAGGACTTGCCCTTCCCCCTCCTCTCCTCTTTTTTGAAAATCACAATAGACTCACAGATTAAAAAAAAAAAATCAGTGTACTGTATTTCATTATGTCACATTTGGCCAGTGGGAACCCCTCAGTCTGGCTCTCACTTCCTTTTGATACACCTCCTCTAATTTTTAAATACTTTCTTATTTTCTGTTGTAAGAAGATGTCTAAGTTCACCTTGTATTTTCCCTGCCCCAGACCTGGAATCAGCTATATCTCCAAGAAGTCCTCCCTCCTTTCAGTGGAGGAGTGGTATTTAGATACCAACGAGGTGTGCTCATTGCTATTGACTTCTTGTTTCAGCAGACAGAACTAGAATATATGTATAATAAATTTATATATTTATTTATATACTTTATATTTTATAATTTTAACAAATATTAAATTATTAAATAATATTTTAGTACATATTTGTATATAACTCTATGCATATAAATTATATATACATATATGTAAATTATCTATGTCTCTCTCTCTGTATATATATATCAATTCCAGTCTAATTCCTCAACAATCTTTTCCTCCTTCTCCCGTTCCTTGTTTGTATCTTTCTTTTCCCATGGTGAGAACCTTGGTTCCCAACCATGCCCATGTCTTATAATTAATACAAAAAATTTTTGAAATTACTCCATCAAGACCACTGTAGACAACAAACCTACCAAATAAAGTTGAAGACTTTTTGCCAATCTTTTTGCCTTTAAAGTAGATCCCACGGAGGATAGATGGAGTGCTATGTTTACAAGTTCACAAGTTAGTTCCTTTTCTGTGTGTGTGTGTGTGTGTGTGTGTGATCAATTATACATATAAATACATAGTTAAGATCATTTGTTTCTGTTTATATTCAATTTTAGTTTTTTTCTTCACCTCCTGATTTAATTATATATTTTGAACATGTAAATCATTAATATGGCTTAAAAATCAAAACTATATAAAGAAGTCTTACTTCCTTGTCTGTGTTTTCTGGCACATTCCTACCTACCTTCCTATAGGAGCCAATTTCACTCCTTTCTCATAGAGCCTTCCTGGTTTTCCTTTTGCAAAAATAATGGTAGTTTTTTTTTTTTTAATACTTTTCCACAAGCTGTGTTAACATCTGCCTATACCCCTTCTCCTTATTTGGAAAATCCAAGGGTCTCATATTTATTTTGATGATTTCCCCCCATTTGGCTTTATTTTACTCAGAAGCCAATTTTTTTTTTTTTTTTTTTTTTAAACTATCTTCACGTCTCTTCCATTTCTTCCTTTCAGGGTTTTTGTTTTTTTTTGGTTCTGGGGAGAATTTTTTTTTTTTTTTTTTTTTTTAAACTATCTTCACGTCTCTTTCATTTCTTCCTTTCAGGGTAATAGTTCTCTTTGGGTCATTGGAAGAATTCTGTATCTGTTTTTTCATTTAATTCACCAAGTTACTTGCAGCAAAATAGGGACTGCCCCTTTCCATATAATGCAGCGTGTGTCTGTGATGTTTAATAACCATGGCTTGCCCTCCTCCTCATCAATCTTTCTTGACTCTTCTTTTCATCCAGCAAATTGGCAGATCTGTATCTCAAGCCTCAATGCCCCCATTCTTCCCAAGCCCCCCCCCCCAATTGTGGTGTACTTACTGTAAAGTACACAGCCTTTTGGCATCTAAACGTCAGATCATGTTCTAAAAACTGCCTACTGGATATCTCAGTCTGGGGGTTCCACAATTAGCTCCAAAAATACTAATGACAAACAGCAACTATCATTCCTTTAGTATTTTCATTCATGATCTCATTTAATCCCCATTATCACCCTGTGAGTAGTGACCTCTCTTACTGCATTTCACAGATGAGGGAGTGGAGAAGATGATAGGCCTCTTGTCCAAGAGGCATAAGTAATAAGTGGCAGAACCAGGTCTGTCTTGAAATACTTGTACTTCTAAACATTTAACTATATTTTTCAAAAATTCAAGATGTCTGAAACTGAGCCTAGCATCTTTCCTCCCCAAACTTCCCTCTGTCCTGTGTTTCCTATCCTGAGGAAGGGTACCACCATCTACCCCATGCATTTGATCAATCTGGGAGACATTAGAGTACTTTGTCATCCTTCACCTCTCTGTTAGTTACTAAGTCTTGCTGATCTCTTACATTCACTCTGTTTCACCGCCCCTGCCTTAGTTTACCCTTATCCTTGTTTTACAGATGAGAAAAGTGGTTTCATACTGATAGAAGTGCCCTTACTTGATCCATTTAGCTCTAGTCTTGTCCCTTGTAATGCTTACAGTCTTTAATTGTCTTCTTGGCACCTTGAGGACGAAGCTGATGCTCCTTCAGTGCCCTCCATCACCTTCTGTCTTTTTGACTGCAGCTCATTTCCTGCCAGACACACACACCATGTTCTTTTCCTTAGGACTGGCTGTCGGTGCTACCCACCATGTTCTTTGCTTTACCAAAGTAAATGTGTCTCGGATATGCCATGCTCTCTCAGGCCTTTCTGTTTTTTTATATGTTCCCCTTTCCTCAATCAATACGTCTGATATGGCCGATTCTAACATGACTTTTGGGATCTGCTTTGAGCACAGATTCCTCAAGGAAACTTACCGTTACTTTTCAGGTTGGTTAGGCGTTTTTTTTTTAATTTTTTTTTTTTATTTATTTGAGATAGAGAGCACTAGTGGGAGGGGCAGAGGCTGAGGGAGAGAGAGAATCTCAAGCAGACTCCACATGGAGCCCGATGCAGGGCTCAATCCCAGGACCCTGAGATCATGACCTGAGCTGAAACCAAGAGTTGGACGCTTAAGCAACTACGCCATCCAGGCACCCCGGTTAGGTGCCTTTTCTTTGTGCCTTTCTTCTGTACTTCCCTAAAGGGCTTTATCTGACTTAGCTTCTTCCTTCCGGTTAAACATGCTTCTCGGAATTGCCCCGAGTTCTTCCTGTATACCTGTGCATTTTATATTTGTCCAGTTTTTTCCACCAACAGAAACGTTCCACTCTCTGGCCAGAAGTTTTTTGCTCACTCACTCTTCTTATACCATCTGATTTCCAATATGTATACAGTCTATGTTTTCTCCTTTGTTATGAATACTGGTGGTTGGGGTATTTGATTTGCATGAGGCCTTTGTGTTTTTGAATTCCACTTATGGGTTGTCTTATTATCAGCTTTTAGAATGAGAATTCTTTTTTTTTTTAAAGATTTTATTTATTTATTTGACAGAGAGAGACACAGAGAGAGGGGAACACGAGCCCAGGGGGAGTGGGAGAGGGAGAAGCAGGCTTCCCGCAGAGCAGGGAGCCCGATGTGAGGCTCCATCCCAGGACGCTGGGATCATGACCTGAGCCGAAGGCAGACGCTTAACGACTGAGCCACCCAGGCACCCATAGAATGAGAATTCTTAATAGAAGTTGTTTGTTCTCTCATAATAGGTGGAGAGCTAGCAATGTGCTTGACTTTTTCCACAGTCTGAAGGACTGACGTCTAGTGTGTTTGTTCATACTTGGTTATTGGGCAATTGTTGGAGAGGTTTAGACTACCAGCCCAGAGAAGAGAACCTCTTTCCATTTATTTAATCACTTTGCAGTCCGGGGATGGCTGGACTTTGCGTCATTGTCATGTCGTGTTGGCACTTTATAGTTGAGGCAACAAACCAAGAAACTTCTCTCTGAGGCCATGTGCCCCTCCTCACCTCCGTTTTCCTGAGAGTCTTGTCTTAAAACAGAGATATATTCTCAGGAGAGGCATGGCGAACTTAGGGAAATTTAAACTTCAGGGTAACAGTTTTTCTTGTACAGTAATAAAGATATATATGGAGTCAGTGGCTACAGGATCAAAAAATAGATCTCAGTAGTCGGATCAAACATGAGAAATGGCTTGTTGCCATGCTTAAAAAAAATGAGATGGGTTAGGCAGTCTGTCATTTGAAGATGCTTCCACTGTTTGTGAGAGTCTGTAGTTGGTGCTAAAGAGTGGCAAAATTAAGCTTATTTGCCTATGGCGGATCTAGTTTTCAACAGTCAGGTTTCCTGGGGGTCTGGCAGGGAAGATGGGAGAGATCTCATATGCAGGCTGAGGGAGAAGAGAGTTTGCTAACATCACCTTTTAATTTAGGAGAAGTTTGGAGTTTGTTTTTTCCTGTGAACATAGAGGTGGAACCCACTCTAACTGGAGTTTATTGCTGTAATATTTTTTAAATGCATTTATGACACTGATATATCTGTGACCTTGTGAAGGCGTTTTTAGGGGTTGGGGGTGGCCAGCCTTTTTTTCTCACTGTCATAAGCAATGCCTGTTCAATAACTCTCACTTCCTGACAGTATTGGGAGGGGGAGGAGGACCTATCATAACTTGTTTTTTATGGCCTATTTCTAAAGTGTTCCTTCATATTCACATCCATCCATTTAGACTTCTCTTCTCCCTGCCTAAGGTGTGCATCCAGCCTCGTCTGTGTTTGGTGCTTTAAATGCTTTGAATTATGGAGAATCATAGCATTTTATCGATGCTTTTCTTGTAGCTATATAGCTCTGTATTGTCTTAGGTTACATAGCTTGCATTTCTGAGGCATGGTGGGTGGATTATTGCAATTAGTTGAGGTTTTGAGTGGAATCACGTATCTGCCTTGATTGCTACCGTGTGCCATTTTTTCCCCGCTTTCTGGGTAGACATTTTTTCGGGGACGGTCTTCTCAGGAATCCCTCAAGTTGCGGTCATTAAACCCTTCCTTTCCACCATAAAAATCTTGGTAAATATATCTTTATCAGCATGACCTACTGTCAAGTAAATGATTTGATAACAATATTCAAGAAAAATTGTATCTTTGAAATACACATTTTGTCAGTGCGTTAACGATAGGATATGATTGGTATTACTCATGAAAAAGAAGAGATTAGTTAATCAGTTTCTTCTAGAATTAGGTGGTTAATGCTTTAAGCATCCTATTTAAAAGCAATTGCTTCTAGGTCCTGTTGGCAGGATTGCTTATTTCATTATTCTGGTCATTTGCATGAAAACAAGTTGATGATTCTTTAAATAACCACCCCTTTCAGTTTTCTTTTCCTCTTGAAATGTTATTCCTCAAGCATTATATTCCATTCATGCTGTAGCATGAATCAGGTCTAGAAAGTTACTCTTTCAAGCTAAAATAGTAGTAGAACTTCCCTTCACCTTTTTTTTTTTAACCAAAACTGATCTCCCGTTTTCATATTAATTTATCTATGATTACATCTTTTTATCCTTGTTTCATAAGGTGAGTGCATGTAGAGTTATGCTTTAATAGAATATTTTTCAAGGTTTTAGGATTTTTTTAAAATGAGGTCATCACCTTGAAGATTATGACCTGAACCTTTCATGAACTAAAGGAGCCAGAAAAGGATAGACTTAAAAAAAAAAAAGTGAATATATAATCTACTTATAATGGGATAACTGATCAGAGTTAATTCATTTTATAACATTTACCTAGTGCTAGTTCCCAAAGCACTCTATCATTTCAGCAAGAGAAACTCCACATTTATATATTGGATCGCCGAAGGATTCTCTTTCAAGTAAGTGCTTTTTGAAAAAGATGTGAAAACCACTGACCTAAACAGAATGAGTCCTTCAGGTTCAAAACAAGGCCGGAGAGAATGACACCCAGTTTACTGAGAGCAAGCCGTGGGCAGTCACAAGGGATGCTCCTTTGTCTTGTCTTTCCTCTCTTTATGTTTTCTGTGGGGCTCCTGAAGGTATGAAGGTGGCCACAGCAAAGAACTGGATAAGGAGTTGAGATTATAGATCACTGGCCTCTCTGTCTTTCCATCCGGGGACATAGGGGAGGGAGCAGGCAGGGAGTTAGAGTGCAGAAGGTTCTACAGTTAAACCAATTCTTGAAAACAGGGGGAAGAAAGAGGTGAGAAGAAAGGATATTTCAGGTTGAGGAAGAACCACACGAATCAAGGTTTACAGGTAGGAAAGCTAAGGCGGAGTGTTAGTTGAGATTTAGGGAAAGATAGCTGGGGCCAGATTGCAGAAAATCTTGGAATGCCAAATTTAGATTTAATTCAGGAGGTCATTGGGAACTATTGAAGGGATTTTGAGCAGTGAGGTTACATCCGATTGGTGCTTTAGGAATGCGAATCTGGCAATAACTTGTGCTTAGATTAGGAACGAGAGTGGCAGTGGAGGAGGAATGGAGGTAGAATTGACTGGATTCGATGGCTGACCGGAAATGGGGATTGAGAGCAAATAAAGACTAGAAGTGAAGTTGTGCTTCGATTTTTGAACTTGTGTAGCTTAAGAGAACAGCTATTCCAATGAACAGAAATAAAACAATTGAACGGTGGGTTTAATAAGGAAAGACAATGAGCTTGGTTTTGGGGTATGTTAAACTTGAGCTACTATAAGAACATGGTGGAAATACTTGGAAGGTAGCGTGAAATGTGGTCCTAGGGTTTAGAAGAGAAGTGGAGAGCAGCGCTCGAGATGCAGATTTGAAAGTCATCTCTATAAAGAGTTGATAGTTGAAGGTCTACATTATGCATTGATTCACTTACCTAGGTGATAAACACATATTTTGGTGCCGATGTGTGTCCAACCGTGAGTTAGGTGCTAGAGATGAGCATATGGTCCAGGTAGAACCTTAATGAAGGTGTGTTTTGGGGGGGCAGGACAAGGCAGTGTGTGAGGCAGGAAGGGTGAGTCAGAAGACAGCAGAATAGTGTTGTACGTGTGAGATAGGCAGGGTTGATGTGGGATGGAAATCTGTTACCTCTGGTTGAAGAGTCAGGAAGGGGAGGGGGGAGGGTCATCTTGGAAGTGAATGAACTCTGGGGAGGAGGTTCTAGAAGAATGAAATTAGACAGGTAATAACTTAGCCCAGTCGCACAGCTAGGATGTGGCCACACTGGATCGAGTTTCCATGTTTTGGACTAGAATGTGCTACAGTGAGATCAGTTCTCAGTGTCGTACCCCAGTCCAGCAAACTGTGCCTTGAACCACGGTACAGGGAGCTGTCGAGAGCCTGTTCAGCCTGTCCATATTACTTAAAATGTTTAATTAAGATTCTTGAGGTTGTGGTGTTGAATAAAGAGCAAATTAATGAACTTCACAACTGTCCTTGCGTTTCGTGTAATGAGCGACAGCTTTGGCAGGCGTAAGCATGGAGGGAAGATAGATGGCTGCTGTTTTTCTGGGAGTGTGCTTCTTTAACAACCAGCACCAGGCAACAAAAACAAATCCTAGTGTAGCACAGGGAGCACTTCCGGGATGGCAGGGAGAATCTAGGTCAGCTTCACGGCAGCTCCTTTTCTTTAGGTAGATTAATGTTCGCCACCCTCGTTTTCAGCATGCTGTGTAAAGTCCAGAAAGACCGTGCGTGGTTCCATAGCACATATTAGCCAGCAGGGGGTCACCAATTAAATTGATGTGTGGGAGCATTTTGATTTGAGATCGTGGCTCAGGCCTAATAGGGCAACCTGCTGAGTTGTGGTCTGCGTCCCTGATCTCCTCTTCCAGGCGAAAGGTACATCCTGGTGGAAGTTTTGCATATCACCTTGAGGAGATGGCTCTTCTACAGGTAGAATGATCAGAACGTAGCTCAGGTTAGCCGGGGAGCTCTGAAACTAAAGCTGGTGCGTCCAGCATCTCAAGCTTCTTTTCCCTAGCCATGCCTCTCCAGCGCTGTTCGATAGAACTTCTCTGTGATGATGGAAATAGTCTCGATCTGTGCTGCCCAGGGTAGCCACGTGCCCCCTGTGACTGTTGAGCACTGAAATGTGGCGACTGCAGCTGAAGAGCTGACTTCTCAATCCTGTTTCATTTGAATGAATTTAAACTTAAACAGCCTCATACGGCTGGTGGCTACCATCGTGGACAGCAGAGCTCCACACTTAAAATTCAGAAGCCAAATTCTCATGCTCATTCCATAGCATGAGCTGGTGAGAGAGGGGGTTGGAAGAGGCCTTGGTTTAAGACTTTGACATTCATCCCACATTCAGTAGATTCATCTTGTATCTTGGGCTCAGCTACTGTGGGTATCCAGACTGTGCATTTTTCTCGACTTTTCTCTTGGTTTTCATGTTGGAAAGCTTCTGGAATATCCTAATTGTCCTTTTCTTTATTTGAGGAATTACCCCTTTTGGCCTCAGAGGGCTAGAGTTCATCCAGTCCACAGATTAATAGCTCTCGCTTTGTCCTTAGGACGCTAAATTTTGAAGGTCACTCCTACGTGACCGTATTGCTGTATGCCAGTTCACATTGTTACTTTTTTTTTTTTTTGGTGGATACTGAAAGTGCGTGAAATGTGAAAAAAACATTATTCATTTTAAATAGTTTTGACTGCCAGGTTAATGCAACTCTTAAGCGGAGCTTCATGAGGTCTGGCCATAGTAACTGCTTTTAACTTGATTTAAAGTTCTTAAACATTCTGAATTGCTTCACCTAATCTTTTTATACTGAACATACAATTTTCAGGCTCTTTTTTATTTTCAAATCCATAGCTGACAGCTGCTCAGCATCTCATTCAAATAGTTTTAAGAGTTTTAGAGAAAAGTTGGGACAGACTGGATTTAGTGACATCAGTTGGATTGAGATACTGTGGATTTAAAGATGATAGAGAAGGAGAAAGAAAAATACGAAATAATTATTGCACGTTCTCTGCATGCCCAATGACAGCGATTTGAAGCTGAAAAACTAACAAAACTGAGAGGTAGCAGGACATTGGAGTTAACTTTCAAAACTTAACATAAGGAATGACCATTCCATTCGAAAGCACAATTTTCATGTGTGGTCCTATTCGTTTTACTACATTTTTAAAGAATACTGATGCACGGAAATGCCTCTATACCAAAACCTCACTACAAACTTTTTCTTGAAACAGATTCAGTAGGTTCTGTGGGACTGTAAGCTCCTTGAAAGAGCTAACTCTAGGAGAGTCTGTGGTGTCTAGTGCACAGCAAATGTTTCTTATAATAAGAGAGACCAGAGTCATAAGGCCATCCACCTCTACTTCCAGTGACAAGTGGAATTGCTCTGTGACTCAACTCAAGAAGACTCTGTGTGCCATAGTGAATATAGAGAAGCTTCACGGTGTATTTATCCAAGATTAAAATTAATATGACTATACATTTTGTCCTCGGTTTTTAAATGCTTTCTGAGTAAATGCTGCATGAATATCTGTGTGTACATATGTGTGTATCATGGACTATATGTTCAGTAAAAATAGTAAAAATACAGTAAAAATAACAATGCTGTATGCTAAGAACAATAACACAGTTTAGGAGTGAGGCAGAAGCAGAGAAGAGGAGTGCCTAATTCAGTACGCAGACTTGGAGTCAGGAGAGACTTTCAGGGGGGCCTTTGAGATGAGCCTTGAAAGGTAGGTACGAGGTAGCCCTGTAGATGGTATTAGTTTTTCCAGGTAGAGAGATAATATGTGGACAGATAGAGAAGCATAAAAAGCATGGGGGATTCTGGGAACTGCAAATAGTTTGGCATGGCTGGGGGAAAAAGCCTTTGAGGTAGCAGCAGAAAGTGAAGGTGGAGAAGGCAGGTGGGAGTCAGTTAAGGAGGACCAACGTGGTAGTGAAGAGTTTGGGCTTTATCCCAGGATGAGTTGCCTAGAATGGGTGGAGCGAGTGGGGTGGTGAGGATGAGATCAGTGTGGAATGTACTTTGGGGGGGGGTTAGAGATAGGAAAGGGTTGGGGAGAAGCCGTGAAGGAAGCTGAGGTTATTGGGGCCTCAAGTCAGGGATTTGCTAATAAGCAGTCTGGGAGGAAGTTGGTTTCAAGATATGTTTATGCAGATAGGATTTCATGACTGAATGTGGGATTGAGAAGAGAAGGAGGAGCCTAGGTTAATGATCACATTTGGCTGGGTCATCTAAGTGGTGATAAGTCCACTGACCAAGCCAGGGGAGTTCAGGATCCCAGGCGGTGCTGGGATTAGGGCCAGGGCCCTCAGTGTTGGCGAGGGCTGTGGCGTACCCACGTGGAGATGTCTAGCTGCCTTCTACAGCACTCATTTGGAGCCATGGCCATGGACGGGCTCTCCTAAGAAGAATGTATACACACTAGGTACAGGGAGGAGAGGGGCTAAGGACAGAACTTCAGGGAATGTCAGCCCTTAAAGGAAAGGCAGAAGATGCACTGGTGAAAGGAACCAAGAAGGAACTGTCAGCTTTTGAGGAAAACCAGGAAGGCTGTGTCTTAGCATCCAAGAGAGAAGAGAGTTCTAAGAAAGGGTGGGGGAGAAGCACTGTCAAATGCTGGAGGGAGGTAAGATTAGATAAAGACGGCCATTCGGGGACCTACCATTTAGGCGTTTATAGGGGAGCTCAGCGCAGTGGTGAGTGGAAACCAGATGGCAGTGGGTGGCCTGAACGGGGAGTGCAGAGTGGGAGGCGGGAGTCTAGACAAGCATTTTAAGAGACTTAGCTGGTGAAGGTAGGGCAAGGGAGAAGGAAGTGGAAATGGGAGATATAGGATTGAGGGGGATTAAAAAATATGTCTTTAAAATAGACTTGAAAATATGTACATGTATCAAAAAATAGGAGGTAATGGGGCGCCTGGGTGGCTCAGTCGCTTGAGTGTCTGCCTTCGGCTCAGCTCATGATCTCAGGGTCCTGGGATCGAGCCCCAAGTCGGGCTCCCTGCTCAGTGGGGGGCCTGCTTCTCCCTCTCCCTCTGCTGCTCCCCCTGCCTGTGCTCTCTCTCTCTCAAATAGGTAAATAAAATCTTTAAAAAAAAGCATAGGAGATAGTGCGTGACGAGGGAGAGAAAAGATAAAGAAGTGAGAGCTGATCTGCTTGAGGAAGCACCATGATGAAGGCTAGTAGGAGGGAGAAGAGACCATGTTTACTCCTGCGAAGGAGGGAATGCACAAGGCCTTGAGAACAAGGATGGGTGAAAGGTCGTACGTGGGAGCATCTCCCCGGGAAAGCTGGGGCCCGGGTTGTGACTGCTGAGGGTGGCTGGAGACGTGGGGAGTCAATACCTCGGCTCATGAGCTGTACTGATCGCAGTCCCCTTGGCTGCCCGTTGGCTTCGCTTGGGCAGCGGACTGAGTGCTCCCCTTTCCCAGATAGATGCTTCCCTACTGAGGTGTCCTTGTTATCTTTTTCCCTTTTAGAGGGAAGGCAGGTCAGTGTGTCTCGGACATTTAGAGCTAGAGGGACTTGGGAGGTCACACAGACTAACCTCCTTATCTTGTAAATGAGGGCACTGAGACTCAGAAAATTGAAGGGACTTACTCATTAAATCCAAGGCTGGGACCCAGCTCCAGGCCTCTGACTTGCAGCCCAGGGCTCTCTTTCCTGTACCCTGCTGCCCCCTTGATAAGGATTATGAATAAATCCAATTCATTATAAATGCTCTTAATGGCCTATTTTGGACACCAGGAATTCTATATGATTTTCTTCCTCTCCCAACTGTTTTCCCCTTCTCTCTTGTCAGGTTCAAGCGGGTATGACCATATGCTAGGATGCTAAAACAAAAAGTGTGTTTTTCTAAATGGAGATATTTGATTAGATGAGAATATTTGGGACTCATAAAAAGGTAGATCTTAAATGGTGAAATGTTTGGAATTTCTAGCCTTATAAACTAATTTGAAAGATAAAGGTGGACTCACTCATTCATGCATCTCTTCATTTTAAGGTTCATTTATTCCGCATTTCGCGAGCAAGTACCTACTAAGTGCCAGGTGTTGTGAGACGGTAGCACAGAATTCCCATAAGTGTCCCAATGTCTGTTGAGAACTGACTCTCCCATTCTTTCCATGTAGAGTATCAGGTTTAATATCAGTAACCTGTGAATGCCTTCTTGGGATCTGCCATTGCCATCCTTGGCCTAGACAAGAACCTAAGAAGCAGATAACAGCACGTCTGTTGGATAAACACAGATTTGGCAGGAGTGATTTACTGTGGAACAGGGGCCCTTAATTAATTATCATTGTTTATAATACATTTTTCTCCTTTGTTTCCAAGAATGAGAATAATTCAGCAATACTATTGATAAATAAAACATAAAAGGTCAGTTATGGTTGCCCCGGTAACTATATTTCTCAGCAAGTATTTTGTTTGCCCTGAAATATGTCCTGGGTGATTTACTGGAAATCAGACTCTGAATGTCAAGACTTTCTGTATTTGAGTTTCTTATGTACTCGTTTAGGAGTGACAATTTGGTAGGTTTTTTGGGTTGGATTTTGAAGCTGCAAGTGTGATGAGGATCCTTGCATTTTTTTCCCCCTCTTTTGGAAGACAAACAGAAAACTGATTACAGTGAATCTGTTTGAGTCAAAGAAGAATTTCCAGGTTCTAATGTGGGATTTAAGAGTTTTTGAATGATTTTGGGGATACATGAAATTTCCTAAACTGGCATATTTTTATGTAGAGTGTGGACAATGCATTATTTTCTAATAAGCAGTCAGCAATATGTTAAAACATACCTTCTGATTTAATACCTATGCAATTAATTTTGAGTAGAATAAATTATTTTCAAAAAAGTATTAAAGATGAAAATCAAAATAATTAAGCAATTACAGCAATTGCTACCTTGAAGACTTTTGGTAGTATGAATTAAAGTTAAGTGGATAATTGAGGAAAAAAAAAAAGTTTAGCATATTCTATGACCCCGAACAAAAGCCTGTTTCACGGAATTCAGCTTACAGAAATACTTTAAATATATATACAGAAGGATCTAACTGCTGCATTGTTTTAGTAGCAAAAAATTGGAAGCAACCCAAATGTCTATCTCTAAGAGACTGGTGACATAAATTATGGTCTGTCCATATAATAGAATACTTTGTAGCCATTAAAAAGAGTGATGTAGATCTAGGTCTACTGACAGGAGAAGATTTTCAAGATATATATCAGGAGGTTGAAGAAACGCAACTTGCAGAATACTATATGTGTAGAATGATTCTATTTTCTTAAAAACGTTCTACTTTATGTATAAGAAATCTGTAATGCACACGATCTAATTAGTATATTCATTCCAAATTTGAAGAGTAAACAAAGCTATTAACAATGGTTATCCCTGGAGAGGGGGATTATGAAGGAGTTTTACTTTCGAAGTTATATTTGTATATTGTTTGAAATTTCTATAATGAGTATAGGTTACCTTTGTAATTAGAGATAAAGAAAAGATACAAAGCCTGCCATTTAAAATGTCTAAAAAAATTGGTTGCAATGGATGGTGCATTAAAAAAAAAAGAAAGATTGAGGCACCCGGGTGGCTCAGTTGGTAGAGCCGTGCGACTCTCAATCTCGGGGTTGCGAGTTTGAGCCCCCCGTTGGGTGTAGAGATTAGTTAAAAATAAAATTTTTTTTTTTTTTAAGATTTTAGTCATGCATTTGACAGAAAGAGAGAGCACGTGGGAGGGAGCACACACAAGCAGGGGGAGCTGCAGGCAGAGGGGGAGGGAGAAGCAGGCTTCCCACCGAGCCCAGGATCCTGACCCCAGCTGAAGGCAGCCCCCCGACCGAGTCCCCAAGGTGCCCCTTAAATATAATATCTTAAAAAAGAAAAAGAAAAGAAAGAAATGGATGTTGCATGCATATACATTAGCCTTTGTAGAAACTATTTGCTGTTTGTTTTTGTCTGGATACCTTGGACTTTGAAGAAGTGTTTATATTTATGTCTCTTACATCCTTTATGCTGACAGGTGTTTAACTCTTTCCTAGGTACCTACCAGTTTTGTTCACCCACGTTTTGTTTTCCAGTATACCTTTTTCTTTAGATTACCACTTTGCAAGGCAACCTGTTTATTTCCGTCACTTAGTTGTACCAATTATGGTTTGATGGATTTTTTGCTTTTTGTTAAAAGAAATTTTGGTGGCCCAAATACTGGATTTGTTTTATTTTAAACATTATATAAACTACATACCAGGGAGTTTAGGAATGGAATTTGTGGTCTTGAGGATTTCATCTGTTTGTGATTTGCTAGATCTTGACTCTGTTGTGCTGAATGTGGAGGTGGGGAGGTGTGTGCGTGTGGCGGGGGTGGGGGGGTGGGGAGGGAAGGTGCTTTGTCCGGGGGGGGGGGGGGGCAGCGTCCTCCTCTCCTGCAACCAACTGCAATAGCTAGCGCTTTGGAGAAGAGGTTTCCAGGAGGTACAGTTTGTCTTTTTGGAGAGGAGTCATCAATGCAAATAGGATTAGGAAGACCGTGTACACGGGCAGATCTTGATGGCCATTCTCAGTGTATAGCATAGTTTGTTAGCACAGAGTGGAGCAGGAAAGAGTCACTATTTCAGACCCTTGCTGTGAGGTTGACTGTTTCAATACAGAGATGATATATGTGAGAGGAAAGCTATAAAGTGAGGTAGATCTTAGGTCACAGGACGGACGTTGTGGATATACTTTATGCATCTGGTGACTTAATACAAATTCAGAGAACAGGCTTACATTTTTAATTTTCTCTCCTGCCTTGGTTACACAAAGCTGGATAGGGAATTCCTTTTCTTGGAAATAAGCATGGGATTCTTGTCCTTGGGAACAGCGTGAAAACATGCTTTTAAAGCAGTTTTAGGTAAGAGGTTGCATGGGTTAAGATTTAAGTCAGTGTTTTTCAAAAATTGTTTTGACCGTGACTCATGCAACCATATGCACAATTAGTATGTTCAGTGTGTCTTTATTATTATTATTATTTTTTGCTGTATGCTTTCCTATTTCCTTTCCCTTTTCTATCAATCCAAACCCACCCACTGTATCCTGTCCATCATTTTGTATCCTAAACCCACCCTGCTGTACCCTACTCTGTTCGGTCCTTTCATTTCTAGTGTGTTTCATTTAAACAAATGCAGGGCGGGACCTATTACATTTATGTTAAGACCCACCATTTGAAAATCCCTGATAGAAGTGATGGCAGATTGTAATCAGTTAGATTGCCAAAGGGCTTGGATGTTATATTTATTTTTGGAGTGCTGTCTGTCATTTTCTGTAGAAGTGAGTGTGTTAACTTTTAGTTACAGTGTCTATGCCGTGGTTCACCAGCGTAGCAAGATGCCCAAATTAAGCTACCTCAGTCTGAGATGCGTAATTGTTGATTTCTAAGCCCTCTTTTCTTCCTGGAGAGTTTTGAACCAGGAAATCTTTATCGTCCTGACTCTTTTATCGTGTAAATGTTGAGCCTTCTGAGTATTCAATGGTGCTAATAAAGTCTGCATTTTCTCTGTGTCGATCATGCATACCGAGGGTTTAATTCCCCCCGGGCGCTTTCTCCTGTCACCTAGCCGGCTCCCAGCCGGCTCCCGGCCCCCCTACGGCTGCCATCCAATGATGCGCGCCTAGAGAATTCAAACCCATTGTAATGCTGGCCTCAGGCTCTGGGTCTAAGCCTCGAAGGTGAGGCGTAGGTAGTTCTGCCTCAGAAAAAGAGAGGCAAAAAAAGCACCTAGTATACTTAAAACCCACGTGGAACTTATCTGGCCTTGGTCATCTTTTATTATTAATAATTTAGCGTTGGCTTTACTCCTGAGTAATTTTAACTGAATTTTAACCTTCGGTTTTAGATGATGTGACCAGAGCATAAGTCGCCTTCTTGAGACTCTTGAGAGAGCCGACAGAAATATGTGTCTTTATTTACTGTAGAAGGCAGCTCTGTGCCAGGGCAAGATTGATCCTTGATAAATGAATTGATTTGATTTGAATGTGAATTGCATATGAAATGCCCGAGACCGTGGTAATACCGTAATGATTTTAAAATGTACCGAGTGCGTACTCTGAGCACATTAAATCCATCATCTCATTGAGTTCTCACAACTATTCTGTGAAGTAGGTACTGTTTCTAGTGAAAATTTGTTTAACTGATGCTTTTAGGAATTTGTTGTCAAATTCACATAAACTAAAATTTACTCTTTGGGGGGTACAGTTCTGTAACTTTTGACAAATGCCCAGAGTGGGTTACTACTCCATGGCATATGACTGTCTGGTTCGGTCAGTGTACTGTTCCCTCACTTGCCCAAACCAAACCCTCTCATGCTGACCTTTTGCAGCCAAACCTTTCCTCTGCTCTTAAAAATATTTTTATGGTTTAGGGGCTTGGGTGGCTCGGTTGGGTAAGTGGCTGACTCTTGGTTTCAGCTCAGGTCCTGATCTCATGGGCGGTGGGATGGGGCCCCAGGCCAGCTCTGTGCTCAGCAGGGAGTCTGCTGGGGATTCTCTCCCGCCGCCCCTCCCCCTGTGCGTGTGTGCCCACGTGTGCGCTCTCTCGTAAATAAATAAATCTTAAAAAAATATATGGTTTAATTTGATTTTATGGGAGATGTATGGAATTTAACTAAATAATTTGTAAAGTAAAACTTCCATTTTGATTGTGAGTCTGAAATTTGGCAGTGACACAAAGTAAAAATATAAAGGATTTGTTATTTAAAAGTTCACATTTTACAGGAGCACCTGGCTGGCTCTGTTGGTAGAACATGCAAACTCTTGATCTAGGGGGTCATGAGTTTGAGCCCCATGTTGGGTGTAGAGATTACTTAAAAAGAGAGAGAGAGAGAGAGGAAAAATTCACATTTTATATACAGAAGGCTTGCCTGTTAAAAAAAAAAATTGTATGCCTTGCTTTTATTTTGTTCTTTATGCACAGGGTTTAGTAAATTTGCCAAGGCTAGAGTGAAGGAAAAAGATTTAAAAATATCCTTTGACATCTTTTGAATTGATGCTTTGAGTTCTGTGATTTATCATGATGTATATCTGCATCTTTTCTAAAGAGGGTAGAAAGTCTACTTCCTTTAGGGTTACATTTATTCATCTGAGCCCTTCAGTATGAACTTAGAGAATGTGCTTTAGTCCACCTAACTTTTAACTCATGAGGCTCTGAAATGAGTAGCCACCAGTCTGTTCTCTATTCCCGTGCTTTTGTGTTTTTTCTAGCACATCACAGATGGAATCATACTGGCTGCAACCTTTTGAACCTGGCGTCTTTTAATATATTGCATCTGGAATTCATCAGTGTTGTCGCATGGTGTATTCCTTTATATGCTAAGCGGTATTCTGTTGTGTGGATGTGCCAGTTTATGCATTCATCTATCCCAGGACATTTAGGCTGTTTCCAGTGTTGGGCAGTCAGAGAAATGTGGCTGTAAATATTTGTGTAGAGATGTTTCTGTGGACATAAGTTTTCATTTCTCTTGACTATAATGCCTAGAGGTAGGATTGGCAGGTCATACAGGATGTTCATGTTTAACTCTTAGAGAAAGTGCCACACTCATTTCTAGAATGGCTGTACCATTTTTCATCCCTGCTGCAATGCAGAAGAATCCCATTTGCTCTGCATCCTTGTGAGCACTTAATACTGTCAGTGTGTGTGTTTAATTTTAATCTTTCTTGGTCTATGTAATCTATACCTATATATCTAATGGATTATTAGTGGTATCACATTACTGGTGTTACGAGGGCTGACAACACTGACCCCAGCTTTGGCCCTCCATCTTGTTCCTGCCCCAAATGACCTTCCTCAGGGCTATGTGTCCTAGGCCCCTTGGAGGTTAATGTGTACCCTGACCCGAATGCAGGAAGGCTTGTTCTCATCTTCCCTAAAGTGGCGCACAGAAGGCCCCACTTTAGGTTACTGGTAGACATGACTGGCACATAGAGGCCTCGCTTTGGATAACTATCCCGCGACCTCACCCCCATGCCCTTCGCTCCGGAAAAGCTGAGGACTAAGGTTCACACTGGACCAGAAACGCCGCAGAGAGGGGCAGCGTCCCGCCTGGCTCTGCTGTCCGCCCCGCGCCGCTGCAGTAAGAGACCCTGGATAAAGCTCTGTGCGCGGTCTGGAGTGGCTGGCCTTGTTCTCCCATCTTCAGAGTTTCTTCTCAGGCTGGAGGAGGCTTCACAGACTGTCCTGCACCTTCTCACAGCGGCTTTATTTTGTGTGTCCCTAGTGACCAGTGATCGTGAGCACCTCTTCACGTTCTTATTTGCCGTATCTTCTTTGGTAAAGTGTTTTCCAATATTTTGTCCCTTTTAAAACAAAATTGGGTCTTTTCACTGTTGAGTACTCAGAGTCCGGGGGGGAAAGGCCCTTGTCAGATGTGTGGTTTGCATTGTTTCTCTTGGTCCGTAGCTTGTCTTTTCACTTTTCACTCTCTTCAGAGTGTCTTTCACAGAGTTTTTGATTTTTATAAAGGCTAGTTGGGAGTATACTTTTGATGAAGTAACTGAGGAATTCCTTCCTGACTCAAGGTTATGATCATTCTAGGTGGTTTTCTTCTAAAAATATTACAGATTTGCATTTGGCATTGAGGTCTGTGATTCATTCTGAGTTAACTTTTTATAAGGTAGTAGGTGTAAGGTTTTATCTTTGTTGCATATGAATGTTCTGTTGTTTTATTAGAACCGTTTGTTGAAAGGACTATCTTCTCTTTTTGGAATGACCTTTTGTACCTTTCTCCAAAAGCAATTGCCCTAGGTGGGTGGTTTTATTTTTGGACTTCTTTCTGTTTCATTGATGTGTCTGTCTTTTTGCCAGCTAAGGTAGATACTTCTAAACCTCAGATTACTGACGAGGAAGCAGACTGAGTTGTAGTCAAATTAAGTAGCTTGCCTGAGATAATTCAGCGGGCCCAGGATTGACCCAGGGCTCCGACCAGCGCTTCTCCAACTCTGGAGCTCATGCTATGCTGGGAAGTTACCTTAGCACCTGTCCTCCTCGTAGTTTGCTCCTGCCTGAAATTTTTGGTTTCGTGGAAATGTCTTTGGAAGAGATGTGACAAGTGGATCTCCTAGAGTTATCTGAAATGTGAAATCAGTTTTTGTGGGTTTTTTTTTCCCCCTGCATCCAGGCTATTAATTACCAGACAGTGTTATCAGTATCTTGAACAAGGTATAACATTCTCTTCTCAATCTAGCGTGGCTGTCTGTCATTTTCCTTTTATTTTTAAAGAGAGCAATAGCAATAGAAGTGTGTTCCTTATACGGTAAGAAAAGAATGTTTAGGATTTGTGAATGTGAGAACACAGATGGGCTAAGAGAGACTTGCATCCAGATGGCTTATGCGGGGAACTTGGTGAGAGGTGAGAGAGTGACACTAATGTGGCAGTGAATAATAAATTAACATTGCAATATTGGCAAACTGGGGGATTTTGAAGAATGGTATATTTTACTCCTCATTTTTAAAAACTAAGCTTGTCCTTGGATGGGCTAATAACTAGATGCACATATACCTATATATAGTGGTAGAAACTTCTAAATATATATTTTGATAGTCCTCTCTAACGACTGTAGCCTCGGCACCCTTCACTGAGGTAAACTTGACCTATAACTTCACATTCAGTGTACAGGATAACGATTCGAGATGTGTATGCATTGTGAAATCAAGTGAGTCTAGCTGTCACCGTTACGCAACTTCTTGTGATGGCTTTTAAGATGGCACTCTGTTCTTATATATGCTTTTCCTTCTGAGAACCCATTTATTTATTCACTTTCTTTAAAAGACCCAGGACTCTGAAATCCCTATCTATATTCCATTGTTAAACTTACTTTCCCTCTGTGGGCCCCGCTGTCTGTTTAACCGTGGGATACAACTACCAGCATGGCCTTTGGAGACCACAAACTTAGACCCAAAACTATTTCTCCTCACCCTTACAAATAAGCAACCATTCTCAGTTTCCCCTCCATCTTCTAGAAGACAGACTTCCTCATTGGAGCCTCACAGTCATTTTTGCCCTCTCTGTCTGGTGAGTCCATAGCCAGTTTCTGCTGATTGTCTCTATGTGGTTGGTTTGGACCCAGCCCCTCTCACTCCTTACCGTGCCTCCATGGCCCCTCGTTCTCTTCCTCCCTTCCCTGATTGACAACCACCCACTTAGCTCAGTGTCTGCCTGCTCCTGTACATGAACCGCATGCACGCCAAGTCAAATCTTGTTTGTTTTTTTAAAGATTTTATTTATTTATTTATTTGAGGGAGAGAGAGTGAGGGGGAACAAGCAGGGGGAGGGGCAGAGGGAGAAGCACACTTCCCACTGAGCAGGGAGCCTGAAGATCCAAGACCCGGGGATCATGACCTGAGCCAAAGGCAGACGCTTAACCGACTGAGCCACCCAGGCACCCACGCCAAAGCAAATCTTGTTTTATTAGCCCTGTTCATGCCCTCATGCCATCCAGAATTCTCTCCTTCTCAGCCAAGATCTCTGCAGATTCATAAGGGCATA
The DNA here is from genome assembly GCF_003265705.2 of Callorhinus ursinus. NCBI lineage: Eukaryota > Metazoa > Chordata > Mammalia > Carnivora > Otariidae > Callorhinus > Callorhinus ursinus. The sequence goes on along the minus strand of NW_027397081.1, from coordinate 12,405,336 downwards.
ACTCAATTGCCATCTCCTCCTTGCGACCCTCCGGCCCACTGCAGGTGGGCATGCTCTCTCCCTGCTCTGATTCCCCCTGAAACACAACCAGCATGGTGCCCAGGCCAGCAGCATCAGCATCTCCTGAAAATGCTCAGCAATGCAAATTCTCAGGCCCCACTCCAGACCTGTGGCGTTGGAGACTTTTGGTGGGTTGAGGGGGAAGGGCAGCAAGCAACGTGCATTTAACGAGTTCTTCAGGTGCTTTCTTGTTTGGTAATCACTGCCCTTTCTATGGCCGGGTCTAGGTACTTCTTCCCCAGGGCTGGGTAGCCTTACCCTATTTCTTAGCTTACTCAATTTCTTAGCATCTGTCATTTGTTTTTTTTTTTTTTTCAGTTTGAATACCTCTTTCTCTTTTGTAGCCATTTCTAATTCCTCACTTAAAATATCGGGCTCAAGATTCTCTTCCTTGAGAAAGGCTCAGTTTACTCTCTGAGTAACAGTGGTTCAGTGCATACTGTCCTCATTTCTCCTTGTTGGTCATGCGGCTCCTAAAGGGCTTTGGTTCACTTGCCATATGTATGTTGGTAGAATGGTGTCATGTATTCCCTTAAGCTAGCATAGGATACACTTGTTACACATTTTTGGTATGTCAATTTTGCTGGAAGATTTGAGAAAAAACTTAAAAATAAAAACCATAAATATATTACCATGTAGAGTAGAATGTAAAATGGGCATAACATTTTAAGGTTGGCAGTGTTCTGTACTCTGGCTAGGTCTTAAGGCCCCAAGTGTATTCAGTCATTCCCTCTCCGCTGGTGTTAGAGGTGTTCTGGTTGAAGTTTGAGACCCTTTGGATGCTGTGAGCAAAGGAAGCCTGCACAGCAGACAGGCCAGTTTTGATGTTTGGGTCCTTTACATCCTAAAGTGACCGATGCATATGTTTGGCCTGTGTTTCCTCATTTGAAAAAGTAGGATTGGGGTGTCTGGGTGGCTCAGTCGGTTAGGCATCTGACTCTTGATTTCAGCTCCAGTCTGATCTCAGGGTCCTGGGATTGAGCCCCGCATCAGGCTCTGCGCTCAGCAGGGGAGTCTGAGGATTCTCTCTCTCCCTCTGCCTCCCGCCACGCCTCCGTTCTCTCTCTGTCTCTCTCTAAAAATCTTTAAAAAAAAATTAGGATCCTATTGCCTATTCATATGTTTGTTGGATTGCAAGGATTAAGATTTGGTAGATAATGTACTTGCACAATCCCTGTCCTATATTAGGGGCTCTAGAAATGGTACCTTTTATTATTAACTCCACTAGCACGGGGTGTTATGTTTTTTGTGTTTTTTAAAATATCCTTGCATCAAAGCCGTTCTAGTCTCTACATAGTAGGCACTTAGTAAAGGTATTGAGTGATATATAATATTTCAGGGTTCTGTTCTTTGCGGGCATCCTAATTTGTACAGGACTTTGAAGTTTTAGTGCTTTATAATTGTTAATGAATGGCAAGAAATATTACTTGACTTTTTGACAAATGTATTGCATTTCTTAAAATTTTCCCATTCAACTTTAGTTTTAATGCATGATAGCTTACTTTCTAATAGTATCTGTAAGGTTTTTATGGTTTTTTTCCAGTGGAATAAATTAGGCTAGCTAAATGGGCTTTTTGACACAATGCCCTACCAAGAATGTTGTTTCATTGTCAATGGCTAGTTTAATCAGGACTACTTGAAGACAATTTCAAGCTACTCTGGCACTTGGTTCTTTATTTAGTTTTTATTCTGAAACATCTAATTAATGGACCTGTCTAGTGGTCTACATGGAGGCAAGATTGTGACATTATGAAAAGTTTCATCATTATAATGGCAACTCACAATCCAGACAAATGTTGTAGTTTACAGAGTACTTTAATGTGCATTGTGTGGTATCTTCCAACATTCTATGAAGTAGGCATTATTAAATTTTGCTGAGCAGAAAACTGATGGTCAGATTCATGACTTGTTTTACCTTCCAATTCTGTAACTTCGGACAAAAGCTCTGGAAATGGAGGATGCTATGGTTATAATTAAACCATTCCACTTCCTCATGGGTTAAGAGACAACTTAGTTTTGTGCCATCCAGAAGCCGTGGCTCCCACACCTTGTTAACCTGGCACCAGAGTCAGGCCACCTGGGGCTCCAATCCTGGTCCTCCTACTGCCTTTCTTTGTGACCTTGGGCAAGTCATTTAACCTCCCTGGACTGCAATATCCTCATTTATAAAATAGGACAGTAGTGTCTACCTTACAGAATTGTTGAGTTAGGTTAATATGTATAAAATCATTAGAATCATCCCTAGGACATAGTAAGCACGGGGTAAATGTTAGCTATTATTATTATAGTGGAGTGGTTGAAGTGCCTTCTAGGAAAGGTAAGTGATTGTACTTAGACATAACTCTAATTATAGAAGTGGAAATCCAAGCTTACATAAGCATGTGTTCTGACAGAACTGTTTAATTCTTAAGCCAGCCTCTAATAGGGTAGAATGTATATTTTGCATTTCAGGTAGGTACCCTGCCCCCTTCCGGATTTTACTGTAGACCTACGTTCATTGACTGACCCTGGGATGAATGAAAGTTTGGCGCATCTGATTTCTGTCTTTAAAAGTTCAAACCCCAGAACTCACAAGAGAACTATAATAAGGTCCCCCCCCGCCCCCCCCCGCTTGCTGGCAGATTCTTTGGCCTTTCTGAAGGAGCCGCACCCCCCTGAGATGTAAGTACTTTAGCCGTTTCCAGGATAAATAACTAAGTTATTAATTGCTTTCTTTAGAAATTTTAGTCTTCTCACAAGTGTAACAAATATCCTATTTACGAAGATGTATCTGTTCTCCTGGATTTGGCAAATCACGTGTTCTGGGAGAGCCCTGGTGATTGTAGCGAAAGCCCCAAATCTGGCTGCCCTGGTGTGGCTTCCCGGTTCTGTCTCATCTCACATAATGTGCTTTACAGTCTTATTTGTAATTTTATGTGTAGCTTGTTTTTTTTTTTTCAGTGAACATGTATCCATTTTACAAAACATGGAAAAAATGTTAAATTCTGGTACATGTTGGAAGTAGGGAGCTTTGCAGATTGCAAATTCTTCGTTTCTACTTTCTTATGGGTACCATATGCAGAATGTTTTTTAATGAGTCTCTTTGTATATGAAACCCACAGGCTGAGTGTAGCACCTGGTTATGAAATGAAATACTTACAGAAATATATTCACTTTTAATTTATTAATGGCTATAATCAAGATGAAAAGCTTTTCTTAATAATTAATGTCAAGAAGAGAGTGTAAACTTAAGACAAGTTTATGATTTCTCTCCAGAGGATGCATAGATGTGACTTGGTTTATGATTTAAAGAAAATTTTTTTTTCCTTTTGTTTGAAGGTCCTTATGTTTCAGCCTTGGCTCGCTGTAGAGTTAGGAGTAAACGCTACTGTTTCTGTAAACACATTCACTCTTGAACGAATGAGAATATTTTAGATGTCTTTCCTCCTTTTGAAAAATGTTTAAGATTACAATGGTATTGGTCCAAGTGGCCCCATTATGGCTCCTCTTTTTTCCATGCTTCACAGCCCTGTTTTAGAATGTTTCCCTGAATGCCTTGGTGTGCTTAGTAAAACTCAAAATGGAGACGTCCTAGAAAGTTGGGTGGCCTAGTGAACATTTAGGAAACACTTTGTGAAAAACTGGGCATCTTCTCTACTGGTTCAGGTCTCCACCCATCATTTTGGGATCATGGCTCTTGGGAGGAAAGCGCAGGCTTACCTCCTCCAGCTTTTCTACCTTCAGTCGGTTGGGTTTGCGGGTTTGAGTGTATTCCACTCCGTGATCGGCAGCCTTTGTGCTAGATACCCACTCTGAAGTGTTCCATATCGTTTAGAAGGTCGAAGTAGTCATCAGTGACTGAAGCCTAATTTAGATTTTTAAATCGAAGTCATTGTTGAAGAAGACTGCTCTTCCACGGCAGACGTCTTCCGCATATCACGAGTGTGTTCATCAGAGAACAAGCTCTCACCCGGTCTCTCCTAATATAAAAGTGTTTTTAATCCCTCTTAACAGGTGCTGCCGCAGTTTATTTATAACCAATGCATTAAAATGAAAAATACTGAAAGAGCCCTAAGTGGAAGGTGGCTATTGAAATATTGCCATATTTAAATTATAGAATTTTGTCAGGCCGATTTGTGGAAAGGACGAGTCAATGTTGGGTCGTAAGTGATGTACTCACTCACTGGCTTCCTGTTAAGTTTGGAAGGTGCTTTCTGCAGTGTTGTATAAGGGAGTCCTGCAAAGCTGGGTCTTGCCATTGAATTGGTTGCTCATTTGCATATTCATAGTCACATTTCTCTCTGGCCAACTTTTATGCTCTTTGACATTTCTGATCTTTATGAAGCGCGACATACGTTAGAACTCTATTGGCCTTCTAGACTTACCAACGCACCAAGACTTGGGCTCCTCATGGAAAGAATTGTCAAGAATGTTTCATTTAACCCCTTTCTTTCCAGTCCAAGTTTGATCTCACACGTAGGGAAGATGAACGTACACGTTCATATCGGTGCAGCATGTTGGCACAAAGGCGTGTCAAGCATTTGAAATTCTCATTGCCTTATATTTTTACCGCATTTTAGCTTTCCTTAAAAATCTCGCCGGAGACTGAAGTAGTTGGCTGTATTAATGGATGTTTATGTTGTCCTGTGACAGCTGGTTTTGCTAATTTGTTTTTACAGGGCAGTTTATAGTAAATGAATGGCATGCTGAATATTTTACTGAGATTTCAGATTATCTAAAGAATATTTTCCGGTTTACTAATTGGTAGATAATGCTGAGTACATTGATGTTGACATGAGCAAATGGATTTAAAATGATTTGAAGTGAGCTTCATTAAAAGATGCTCTAATCACAGTCAGCAGGAAATGTCAAACTAGTTCTGCCTTCATTCACTCTGGTGGACCAAGAACCTTTGTAGACGTAGGGTGTTGAGTCCTTACGGGTCTGGTGTTAGGGCAGTGGAAATGATGGAGGCTTTTTCATAGCATTTGTGGCTCTTAACGTCTTTACCGGCAAGTAAATAACCGTACAGGTAATTAATAGTTTATATGTTAAGTGAACATCTCTGAAAATCCTGGTTGTATTTCTGGAGTCCCATAATGCATTATGGATTGGATACATGGAAATCATGTTTGCTGTCCACTCTGAACTGGAAGGCAGTAAATTACTTGGGACCCATCGCAGCAGAAACCTATTCTAAAATTAATGCTAATGGGCTCCTCAGAACACCAAGGAAATCCGGGCAAATGCATCTTAAATTCCCTCCTTAAAACTTAACTTCAGTCCTACTTTTCATTCCTGTAAAACGTTATTGAGACGGTTTGATCAAAATTGACCACTTGGAGGGAAAAAATAAATCTAAGGATTTTGAATACAGGAGGGAAATAGCACAGTGAAGAAGGCAGATTCTGGAATTAAGAACCTTCAGGATTGGGACTTAGCTTTGCCCGTTCCAGCGGTGTGACTCTGCGCCTGGTAACTTCACCGGTCCGAGCCCTGGCTTGCTTACCTGTGGAATTACTTCTCCCTCGTGAGGGTGTGAGAATATCTGTATACCTACATCTGTCTGTTTAGATCTATAAAATGCTTATTGCAATATAAGGCACTTCGTAAGGGCTCTGTCAATGTTAGCTATTGTAACCGAAGTAAATTTATTTCCTCCTTGAGATTCCTATGGGAAGGCTGTGGGCTTCATATGCCAAGGCATTAACCAGACCTCTTCTTTCTGCTGATTTTAAGTTTTATAAAAGCCTCTCCTGTCACTCAGAACATAGCTGTCTAGAACCACTAAAAAGTACTTGATAAGGATATGATGAGACTACCCCCCCCCAGATTCCTACAGTACGTTATTGTGGAAGCTTGCTATAATAATCTTATTTTTCTCTTTGAATCCCATCAAAATGCCTTTTTCCTTCAAGCCCTGACCTAGTACGCTGGGGTAGTAGGGCTCCCAGGCAGAGATCAAGGTCTCTAATCATTTCACAGTAAAAATAATACGATGCAGGAGTTGGTATGATGCTAATGAAATCTAGCTACATGGCAAGCAACCGGTTCTTTTCCACTTCCTCATTAGCGTCAGATTTGCCCTGCTAAGCAGTTGTACGGCTTGGGTATCTCTTAAAGAGCACTTCCGTGGGTCAGCCTGACACTGTAGCACTGTGAGCTCCATGCTAGATAGACAGGAGTGCCTCCTGGAAATCACTTTAAAGCATCATACCAGATTAGGAGATTGATAAAGTATGCTGATACTGGCAGAGAATGTACTGGGCCACACAAGCAACAGCATTCAGTGACCCAGTGTTTCTTCTAAGCTTCTAGCTGTATTACATGCGGATTTGGCCTTTGTGCTTGAGTAGAAATTGTCTAACTCAACCATGCAGGGTTCTGCAGGATGGCTCGGAGTTGGGTTTTTCCCTCCCACTTCAGGCCATGGTGTTTCAGAGAGGGGAGGGAGAAGAACAAACAGTGTCTCCCTAGAATGACCCTATAGCTTTTCACTGGTTCCTGTAAACTGTTCTGGAAATGTAATAATCTGGGATGATTTTGAGTGCGGGACAACAGCCTCTGTTGACAACACCAAATGTGGAAAAAAAAAAAAGGCACACTAGACTGCAGATGTGGTCTGTGGGTTCATATAGACTTCCCTCATCAATGGGGAAATGGGGCTTAAGTCAGGCTTAGAAAATGAGAAAAATGCTTAAGGGACATGACTAATGTCTCCAATGTGCACTACGCTACATAAACCCATTATGCACTTTAATTTAATGTTCTCTATAAAGATTCAGGACCTGTCAGGAAAAGGAAAGAAACAAGCAATCCATCTTCAATGAATTGTGAATAGATTTTTATATATTTTAAAATACACATTCACCTAAAACATACTTGTCCCTTCGTTCAGTTTTCTCCACGTCTGGTCCATTCCCTGTCTTGCACTTTCACTACTCAGGCTGCTTGCGAATTGTTTTGTTCAGCGAAATAAGACTAATGTGTTAAATATTTAACATTGCTAATTGATTCGATGTAAAGGAAAAGGGGTAGATGTGGAGTGCCTCCGGCCTCCGTCAGACTCTAGCCAAACAAGACTGCCGCAAGGCTGAATTGCAGATGATTCATCTAGGAGGATAATACAGCATTTCTTACAAGGGCTGATGGGCCCGAGTGGGGGAAGAATTCACATGCACCTGGGAGCTGGAAAACCGAGTATTTCTTTCTGTAGAAAATTTGGCTCCCCCCCCACCACCTTTCAAAGCTTTTTGTTTTCAAGCTTCAGGTGTAGATTGGTAAATGACCAGGTGGCTGTGGCTTTTCATCAATGTCCTCTCCTTTTGCAGGTGGGGAGCCTTAAGACACTTACCTGTACTTCACAAAAGCAAGCTGAAATTTGCTGATGATTTTAATTGATGAGTGAGGAAGTAGAAACCCCAGTGGGTCAGTGAGAATTTTTCCATTATAAAAACATAACCTTTCCTAGAGTACCCCATGGCAGTGAAATGTCAGGTGCCTGAAATTTTACAAAGGAAGGGCAGGCTCTGTATTAAGTTTCCTATAATAGGATTCAGAAACATGAATGTACATATATATTTAATTCTCTTTTAGAGTTTGGTTGGCTGCTGTATGTAGGTGAAAATTCTGACAGCGACATCACTTTTTGCTTTGGAATTTTTTTTTTTTTTTTTTAGTCAGAGACTGCTAAGGACTGTTAAAAGATGACTCAAGACCAGGAAATATAAATATTGTGGCTAATGTTGCTACTGGGAGTTAGTCTCTGCTATTCTGTGGGAGAGGTGATCGTGAACTGAGGCAGGCATAGACTTAATTTCAGTAGTTGTGGTCAGAAGAAGTTGGTGAGATAAAGCAGAAGGGGCTACTGCCTGGAGTCCGTGATCTACCCCCCCCCCCCCCGGAGATGCAGGGATGGCCTTCAAGCAGGTGTGTGAGTCTCCTAAATTGCTTGCCATGCTCTGTGTGCATTTTTCTGGAAGGATCCATGTTTTTTTTTTTTTTTAAAGATTTTTATTTATTTATTGAGAGAGAGAGAGAATGGTAGAGAGGAGAGCATGAGAGGGAAGAAGGTCAGAGGGAGAGGCAGACTCCCTGCTGAGCAGGGAGCCCGATGCGGGACTCGATCCCGGGACTCCAGGATCATGACCTGAGCCGAAGGCAGTCGCTTAACCGACTGAGCCACCCAGGCACCCAGGATCCATGTTTTAATAAGTCTTAAAGGGTTGGCACTCTGAAATCTCCCGCCAACTGTCTTAAATGCCTATTTTACAGGTTACTGTGAACTTTCCTAGGTCAGGTCATTCCCTTCCTATCATCCCCCTGCCACGTCACCCCATCTTTGCACCTTTCCGCAGAGCAGAGTGAGGTCCCCTGCCTCATTTCTGCCCCTTTTACCCTCACCGCCTCTTAAGTGTGACCCCTTGAAAAAAGGGGAGATGTAGGTGTGAGTCCTGCTGACGGACACCCGAACTTGAAGGGCCTTCCTGACGCCCTCCCTGCCTTAAAGTCTGTGCAGGCACAGAACAATTAAGTCTTCTTTGATTATACCCCTTACCTTGTTGATACTCAGCCATTTCCCAACATAATGAGGGTTTTCTGACTTCCTTTCTCTCCTCCCTCCTCCTCCTGCACGCCAAAAAGAAATTACTTGTAGAATATTGAACAGGGTAGGGTCCTGGGTCTGTGCTCCGGTGTTCTCTGTTTTAATTCTGTAGCAGATGAGATGCAGTTTTTTTCAGCAGAGGCCACCCATGACGCCGGTCCACCTCCCTGCGCCCAGGTCACGGTGGCCTGCAAACCTAAATTGGGTGGCTCAGCAGAGGGAGCACCATGCTGTGGCGTCGGAGGACTGGCGGATAAGCCAGGGTGCTCACATTCCGCGGCCGCATGCTGTGCAGGTGGCGTGCAAGGCTGCATAACATCCGGCTCGACTACTGCCTGCCTTCTGCTCGGGAGCCACTGATTGCCCCAGCCAAAGCACTCCCCCCCGTCGGAGAGTGGTCCCCCAGCTTCCCCTCTGCCCCTGCCCTGCCCTGCTCTGAAATGCTGCCCAAGGTCACCAGGCACCCGTGGCCCTTAGGTCAGTTAAATATGCTCTCCCTCACCTGCCTTCTAGCATGTGGCGCCCTTAACTCCTGTTTCCTCTTAAAAACTCCACTTCTTCTGCAGCGAAGCTTCCACCTTTTTGGGTTGGCTTTTTTTGGGTGGTGCAGAAAGAGCCCCGTGCAGGCTCTTTTTCAGTGTCCCGGCTAAATGGTTTCCCAGTGTTTTGTCCTCAGATGTTTTCTTCTATCATTTCCATAGGCCCGCTCTGGTATTTTGACCTCATTCACTCCCACAGTTCCAAGGGTTGCTCTTTCCAGCCTGACCGCCACCCCCCCCCCCCCCCCCCCCCCTTTTTTTTTTTTTTTTTAAAGAAAAAAAAAAACAAACCCCCACTGTATTTTCCCCTGCCTGCTCTTTTGGCATTGTCTTCCTCCCCCCCCCCAGCTCCTCTTGTATGAAACAGAACTTCTCTCCAGCCATTGCTGGTCTCTGTTCCCAAACCAATAATACAAATACACCAAAAAGACAGAACCGCTAATTAGAAAAGCTGCCCCTGCAACCGCCACTCACGGAAAAGTCCGGTCATCCTAAACCCGGCCATCCGAGGGTTTCATTCTCCTTCCACTCCTAGCTTGCAGTCCTCCTCCGGGGCGGGCCCACGCTGGGGTCTCCGAAGACCTCTCCATCTTCCTGCCCTGCCGCGGGGGCCAGTCGTCCCTAGGTTCTCTTGACCTTTCTGATAAAACATTTCTTACGTCCGACTTCCCATTGCCATGGCTCAGGGTCAGCTATTTATTCCCTTGTGGCTTTTGTCCATACAGACCCCGTCCATCCCATGCTCTGCAGACCGATTTATCTTCCTTAACGCTGTTGCGATCACATCTTCAGTGTCCTAAAAGCCAATTTCTTTGGCCTGCTGGGCCCCCCACCTGCTCCCTGGTGCCAGTCTTTGTCCCAGTTGGTCATCCACTGTTTGGAGGCGCTTACCCCCTAAGACTCTAATATTTATCTTCTGCCATATCCTTATATTGAGATATTATTCCCCCTTTATATAAAGTTTCTATGCGAAGATGAAGCCTTCCTTGATCACCTTGGCTTTATCTGAACTCCTTATTCTTGAGATTTACTATATCCCATTTTGATTAGTTATTTGCATCCATTTTATCCTATGAAACTATAAATACTGACAGAATAGGAGCTTTATTATATATCTATGTATATATAGTAATTTTGTATGCCACCTAGCACGGTGCCATTTACAGGTTAGGGGTCCAATAAATATTTATTGAAGGAATTAATGAACTCCCACACTGAAATTCTACTTTAGGTTCGCAGTCTACCCCAAAGTTACTAAAGATCTGTTCCTACCAAAGATCTCTTATCTAATTGTTTTTGGAGCGTTTCTACTTGGCCATGCAAATTAGCATGGGTTCATAGGCTCAGAACCTGAAATAAATTAATCCATATACTTGAAAACAACCAGGCTGTGGTTGTATGAGGGTTTCAGTAAAGGAAAAATGGGGGACAGCAGTGACCAGATGTCGCATAAGTGATGTGCTCTTTTTCTCTCCGGCATGTGGGCAGTATAAGGTGCCTTTTTCCTCCACTTTCATTACTGCTGTTACCATTCTGTTTTCACCCTTTATTGTCCCTTCCAAAGAGATACTATGTGTATGGTGCATTTGAAGATCTTTGGAGGGAATTCTGAAAGCCCAGGAGTGCAAAGTTAATGCATGGCTTTTAGACCCTGAGACTTGTTTCTGCAGCACTTGGTTACTTGTGGGAGAGGATTTTGTCAAACTTCCCAGTAAAGCTGCATGTAGCCGAGTTGTATTGTTTCGGGCTATTTGTACGTATTGTACTGTGTGACACACACACTCGCAGCACCTGCAAAGCCTGGCCTTCGGGACTGATCTTAAGAGCTGTTTACAGTTGTGGCAAACCAATACCCGTGCCCGAAGGGAAAAAGTTTGCACTGGGAGTAGACCTTAATGAAAAGAATGGGAGCGGGCCTGTGCCTTCCTTAACCCTGCGTAGACTGGCTGCTCCATAGCATTTGTGGCCAGGAGGTAAGATTGAGCCGCTTAAAAAGCCGAAGCTTTGGTGGGAGCTTTCTCTAGAAACAGAATCCTCTTTGTGAACCTACCTGCCAGCTGGAGGGAGAAAAAGGTGCTAGTGGTTCAGGTGCTGCTTTGCAGGTACCAAAGCACCTAAGGACGTGTACGGTTCCAAAACTTAAATCCTATTTGTGGGAAATCAGTAGAGGGTTTAATAGAAGGTTAAACAAATTATACAAAGACACACAGAAAGTCTGGCCTGAGTATGGAAAGGCCAGGAAGTCTGAATGTTATGGTGAAGTACTTGGAGGTAATTTATTTCTAAAATTTATTGAGCCCACTGAAGCATAAACGTGAGGATAAGAGAAACCATATGCGCACATATGGTCCAGAATGAAATTCTTCAGATTTCCGAGATGGTTGCAACCAGTGACTAAGCCATTCTGAATTAACTTTGTGTGTGAAAGTCTTTTCCAATTTAGTCTCTTCAGGTTCACTAGTGGTGGGAAGACAGCTGGTCAACGCCCCCGTTAGACTGGACCTTCCAGGAGGGAAATAAGCCCCTGCTCAGCCTGGCTCTCGCTGTTGCTGTCGGGGGCGGGGGGTGAGGGGGTGGGGGGCTGGGGGGGGTAGAGGAGAGAGCCCTGCATCGGGTCTGAAAATTTTATCCCTAGCTTTTGGTTTCACCCCTGGGAAAATGTTAATTGTGAAAAAGTCTAAGACTATAACCGGAGAATAATGCTTTTTTTGGGGGGTGGGGGTGTTCAAGTTCTCTGGTAAAGCTAGGCCTTATGGGGGATGGGGGGTGGGGGGAGTACGGGCAATAAGGAGTTCGTAGTAGAGCGTAATCTGCAGTAAAATCTAATCAGAGGAAGAATCTAAAGGAATCAGACTAGAGACAAATCGCTGAGTGGAATACAGACGTTCATTGTGCAGCAACAACACTCCCTTCCATTCATTATTGCAGTTATAATTATGGGACCCAACATATCTAATTGGCACGGTGTCCTCTGCTCTACTGAATAGATTGCATTGTTCCTGTTTAAAAAAACCCTTCTGCATCCTGAATCCATGCACATGTTGCTCTTTGGCTCTCGAGAGGTTTCTTTGTTTACATGATGAGTGATTAACTGAATTGTGGAGTCTTGCTATGCGTCATCTGCAAAGATGAAGGGAGGGGGGGTAATCTGCTCTGCCCTAACTTTGAAGGGCTTTGATTAATTAAAAAAATCTATTAGATCTTTGAGTATGTATGCCTTCACTTAGAAAATGGAAATAGCAGTGGAGGTTGATATCTGGGCTAGTCTTTTTTATCTTGTTCCAGAGGACCTGTTAAAGGCAGTGACGTCTGGTGGGATGTTGGTGGTGTGTGCGTGAGGTTGGGAGTTTCAGAAAACGTGTTCCTGAAGAGGTGTGTGGTTACTGAACTCCTATAAATGAGAGCATTGCTAAGTGTGGCTGGGGGAGAAAAGGGACCTTATGGAGGACTTGTAGGGGAAGGCTAGAGACTGTTTTTCTGACTTGCAAGAAATGCATGCATGGTCGGGGCAGGTATATCATCCTGTCACTGTTACAACTAACGTATATGAACACACACTGTCTGCCGGGCATTTTAGACACATTGTCTCACGGACTTCAGCCTGTCTAGTGTCTACTGTTATCCCCACTTTACTGATGAGGAAAGCGAGTCTTGGGTGGATGACTTCATTTTCATGTCTGAGGATCACACGGCTAATGAAGCTGGGCCTTGATCCCAGTAGCCTCTCACTGTGAAGGCCTTGCCCGGCTTATGCTTTTTGCTGTAGAACATCCTGGGAAAGCCTAGCTCATTGTTCTAACGCCTTTAATTTCAGTCCTGTTGTTCCTCACTACAAATAAGCATTTATACTTTGCAAGATGGGAGGTTGACATGGTTTAGAGAATTTGCGGTGCCTTGGAGGGGGACTGGAATCCCTGGAAGACCAGCTTGTTGCTTTTCCAGCTAAGACTGACCAGGGGAAAGAGGGGGACACAGCCAGAACTGTTTCCTCCGAGTGCCACAGGTAGTCCTGCTCTTGGATGCAAAAGGTCTCTAGTTCAATTTCTTGCTGGAATGGATTCTTCACAAATAGGGATAATCCTTCATTTGATGTTTCCTCACATGGATTCCTTCTGTATTCTGCACTGTCCACACTGGGCTTTGCAATTTTTATATATTCTTGCCAGAATGCGCTTATTCATTAGCTGTTTTTATTAGTGTTACGGTTGAGATGACATTTTCCATTCTAAACTCCAATATTCTGTGGCTTTTAATTTTACAAAACAATTACCTATCAGGCTGAAACTCCTTAGGCTGGTTTTCGTCTCAGAGAAGAGATCTGGGGGGAGGTTTTAAAGTCTGTTCCACTTTTCTTGGCAGCCTAGACATTTAGATTCATGTAAGTGCTCTTTAAATAAAGTTGCAATTGCTTAATTATTTAAATAAACGGGAGCTGAATTATTCAAGGATTTTTCTGGCAAGACAAAAGGTTCCGGATTTTTCCTCCTACCCCTCTACTCAGAATTCTTGGTCCCATTTTGTGCTGGCCAACTAAGAATGAATTTCTCAGTTGCGTTTTGGACTATCTGCAAATCCCAGGCGTGTTTTGGGGGAGCTCTTATGTAGGTGAAGCCCATGGATCTTAAAAGTCCAGTTTAAAATTTCTGTTGATACCCCAGTGCTTACTTCAAGTTATGTTTTTTTTAATGTAACGTTATGGTTAAAATGAAGACCTTTATCACGTTCAATTTGTTGAGCACCTACAATATGAAAAGGAGAGTAGCAGAGTGGAAAGAACAGTTTGGGAACTTGAAAGACCTGGGTTTGGAACCTTGACCCTGGCATCCATGTGGCTCTGCCATTGACTTTGTAGAGTTACTTAACCGCTCTGAGCCCACCTCATAGGGTGGGGGAGGGGATTAGGGAAATGTATGCAAAAGCCTTTTAGTAGCTTGCATTTAGTAGACACTCAGTATGTAGGAACTTATGACGTCTGTGCCAGGCACTGTGCCAACTCTGAGGAGTTCCGAGGTGGATAAGACCAAGCAAGGTTCCTGTCCTTACTGCCTGGCAGTGGCAAAGCATTTTAAGCAGAGGGAACAGCATGAGCAGAGAGGTAGGTTTGGAGCCATGAAAGTCCTTTGGTTATTTGGCTAACGTTCCAGTGTGCCTAATCTTAACATTACTGTAATTGGAAATAATAAACTGATACGGTGTTTCTGAGGTTTAAAATACACATGACATCTGTTATTTCATTTGATCCTTGCAAAAACCCTATGAGGCAGACGGGGATTACCGTCCCTATTTCATAAGGGATTTGAGTGATTTACCCAAAATCATAGGTAGTAGAAGAACTGGGATCAAAGCTCAGATTTTTGCATTTCCCGTCCTATGCTCTTCCTACTGTAACATTCAACGGATTGTATGTCTTCTCTATATACACAAGTGCTAAGCCTTTAATGATAGTTTAATGAGACTTTAAGAATTTTCTTTTTGCTTAAACATTTTCACTCAAACTCCTCTGATTTTAAGATAAAATTATACAAAATCAAATTGAGGTTGTATTTTAGCAACATATGTACATCACTTGTGACCTTGTAATTAAAAAAAAAAGGTGTAATTGTATCCTCCCTCCTGCCTTCATATTGTAGAGTCAGATTTTCACCTCTTAATTTTACTTGAAGTGACTCCGTTTTGTGTTTGTACAGAAAGCACAAATCCCTGCTTATACAGATCTGCTACCCAGTTCTGACTTTCTTCTCCATTAGTGACAACAGTACATCTTTTATAGATGTATAGAATAGAGAATAGAATACTATTCTCTCTAAGGGCCGGCATTTGTTTCACTAGACTTGATTCAAACATGTTAGATTTTTGGCTGAAACTGTTAGGATTGTAGCTCTTTTGCCATCATTGGTTTTTCAGAAGCAAATGCATGAACGAGAAGCAGCCCCCCCAGTCCCGACCCCACCACCATTTGTATTCTCTTTGCTCTCCAGGAGCTGTTCCCCCGTTCCAACTGCAGGATGTTCAACACAAAAGGCCAAAAGCATGGCTCCACTTCTTAGAGAATACTTAACTTGAACCCTGAAGTTGCTTTTGGACCCTGCCAGTTATTGGCATTTCCAAATAGGAATGCAGAGCATGCATGCACTCTCAACTTGATCCTTGGATACAAAATTACTGTGAATGGATAGAAATGCCCCTGTGCTAGCCATCTGTGAAATCTTCACTATGTTGGGCACACAACAAATTAGCAGGCTCTTTCCTCTCGTGAGGAAGAGCATTGAAAGGACCGTTTTCTTTTGGTTTTGCCGAGAAGAGAATTTAAAGGCGTTCCTTTCAGTTAGGCAAAAGGCTGGTCAGGTATGAGTTTTGGCTGTGCTCGTCACAGAGCTTGTGCGCCTTCCCTGGAATACTGAAAGCTTTTCCTGAGGGTCTCGACTCTGCTGGAAGGAACCTTTTCCACAGTTGAGTCCTCGATCGTGTCAGGGCCTTTGTTCACATTTGGTATCTTCAAGTACATCCCAGAGTTTCCTACCAGTCACTGTCTTGATATTTTCTTCTTTCCCCCCGTTTTTTTCTTTGAAGTACTTGTAAAAGATACTCCTTCTCCCTCTCCCTACACCCCTCCCCCCTCCCCCTACACCCTCCCCCCCTTTTATTATCAAAATCCGTCAAAGATTTGGAAAAGAAATGATTGAACTTTTCATTGGTGGTTGCTCATGATTTCTGGAGCTTTGTGTAGGAGTGAGACTTTCTAAATTCGTATTTTGACTTTTGTAATTGTGAAAAAAATAGAAGGACCTCAAGTCGATAGCTGATAAGGTGCAAGAGGGATCTTAATAGTCTGAAAAAGAGAGCCCAGAAAGAGCTGACTTTCCCTCCCTTGAAGCCTTTTCCAGTCTCACTGGTTAGAGAAGCTCCTCTACCCCCATGGGATGGAAGGAAGGTCTGAAACTTTCTCTCCAGTTCAATCCCAAGGAGCTGAGAGTTTCTATTTTATGTGCCTTCTTAAATTAGGAGCCAGCAAGAAAGCCCAGAGGGGCAGGGAAATAGTTTCTTCCAGAAATATCAGAAGCTAGGGTACAAGACTTGTCCCCTAAGACAGGTGGACAGACCTATAATATAAACACCATTAGGAGGCATATCTTTTAGGCTGAGATTTGATTAAAGGAATGATCCCTGACCGTCTCTTGTGGTGCCTAACCTAAAATGAACTCTAAAAGGACCCAGTCTGCTCAACTTCACAGAGGAGGTGTAGCCTTGGCAAGTAGGCAAGGAGACCCTGACCCTTCGATCAGGAATGGCAGGCATTGTACCTTACGTCCCATCTCTTACTGGAGTTTAATGTGCTTTTTGGCTTGTCATTTTGCCAGGAGCTTTCAAGGAATTTGTAAGGTGCTATGATGTAGTGTCTTTCCATTTTATGAGGTTACACTGAAACTCTTTTCCTTGACCCTGTGGCAAAACTAGCTTCTTAGGGTTTGAAAATATTTTTTTAAAATATAGCACAGAAGTGAACATGAAACACTGAAAGAGAAATGTCAGCCTGGCAAATTGTGATTCTTCTCCAAGAGGAGCAGTTTGCTTCCACCTCGACTTATACGGGGCAGGAAAGTATCTCTTGCAGACACTGCTGAAGTTTTTCTTAAATTCCTCTGCTTTGAATTGTGTCTCTGGGAGCCATTCATCTTTGTCACCTGCTTTATTTCTGCTATTTTTAGCCGGGTGCCAGAGACCTTACAGCTTCCTCAAGCAAAGGATAAAGAATTAAGATCTGTTGTAAACAAAAGCTCATCACAGCATTGGGTTTTTTTTGTTGTTGTTGTGTTTTGTTTTTTTTTCTCCGCGAGATCTTCCTTCAGGTTTTCCCTTTAGTCAACTTTAATTGCTTAGAACTGGAAGACTTAGACTCTCTCTAGGAGAGAGACCTGTGTCCGTTCGGCTTCCACATTCTTGGAGATGCAAGGCGTTTTTTTTTCTTAAAGAACATTCTAGAAGAGTTGAGCAATAAAGGACTACTTCTCTTCCATCTTTATTTTCATATCAAAATGCTAAGCCATATGTAGTCCTTTAAAGAAATGTGGGTGGAGAGCCTTCTAGATCTAGGAGACTCTATAAGTTGATGCATTTTGGAATGTACCAGTCTTTGTTTAGCTCAATCGGTTAATCTTGGGGCTAAGGAATTAGAGCGTTTAAACTTCATCTTTCAGGCTGCAGTTTGCTGGAGGTGGATACTTATTTTAATGGTCACGAGGGCTTGCCTCTTTGACTTGGATCTGTGAGAAGGAAGAGTTTTTGGTGTAACTCTTAACCACGTCTGAGAAGAAACGGTTCAAGGCCTGTGCCCCATGATGAGTGCCTCTTTCTCTAATTACTAAGTAATTAGATAAAATTAATCCAACTAATGAATGTGATTTTTATCATGCAAATGTCAGATGCTTAAATGTTGGGGGTTTTTTTCCCTTTAAGAAAGTGAGGCTACCTCCTGAATCATTTCTTCCATCTCCGTATACATCACTCCCATCTTCCTCCCCCTTAAAAATTATTTTGGAGACTGAAGTATAATATTTCCCAGTAGTGCTGTTTCTTTCCTGTATAAACTTTGTTGTTTACATTTTTCTTGATCTTTTGCAAAATCTAGTGAAATACTGCATCTGCACGGAGCCCAGAAATTGTCTTTTATTCTATTTTCCAAGCTGAGTTTTGTGCTGGTCTTCTTTTTATCTCTCCATCTCTGTTTGCAGGGCCGTCTGTTTCCCCCAAGTGTTAATGTAAACACATTTTATTTTGAGACAGATCAGTTCACTTCCCTCTGGAAATCCATTCCTATAATGTGGTAAACCTCAATATAACTCTCTGGTCCGAATGACATTTCATAACTGTGTACAAATCAAACATACTGTTGATATTAAATGACAACATTTAATGCTTATGTCAACAATTCACTTAAGTCTCATTTCATTAAAATACTCCTGATCTGGAGAGAAGCTGCTTGTCTGAGCAGATAAAGCACTTGGCTTTCACCTCTAGTTTGCAGGTTAAAGTATGTACGGTTGGTGAGCTCTAATTCAGCTGGATTTCATAGCTTCTGGCCAATGGGATTAGAAGGGCAATCTAGTTCACATAATCAGAGGAAACCTTTGGTCACCTGGACAAGAGAGCATCAAAACCAGAGATTTTCACTTTATTCCCTGTGGAAGTCAGCTTGTCTTTGGGGCCGATTTCCCCCAGAACACCTCTGAACTAAGAAAGTTAAATAAGAAATTAACATGGTTAAGAAAGTTAACACCGTTCACTACTGGATTTATTCTCCCTCCCTTCCTTACCCTCCACAGCTAGCTTCGGGCCCTTCCCTCCCGCCTGGAGGCTGTTCTGAGCACCTTTTTGTTCCCTTCTAGCCCTGGATGCACTCCTGTCCTTTCTTCTTGAGAAGGACCTTGGGGCTTCAAGGACCCTCTTGAGGGGACTGGCTCTGTTCTCTGGAGCGTAACCCTCACGTACGGATCAGTCTTTATACACATGTACTCCTCTGACTCCTTACCTGTAGTTAGGAAAGAAGCCCAGCCCGGGGAGGAACCCCCGTCTTCTGCCCAAATCAGCAAGGCCCTGTGCTTCCTGCCCTTTCGTGGTCAAGGGCTCGCCACTTCAAGAATAGCCTCTTTGTTGGGCTTGCTCGCATCTTAGGCTGAGTCGTCTAACACCGTAAGTGGTCTGTGGGGGGCGTTTGAATAAATCCTAGTTGTGCGGCTCTGTGAACAATCCTGTGATGTTTTTGTCTCCTATACCTCACCGAAGTTGAGGGCTTGTCTGCAGATCCCCACTGAAATCCTAACACACACTGTGCACGCCCTGTGAAGCCTCAGCAAAGGCAGGGTGGCCAGGAGGGGAACGTGAGCCCTGTGGCTGTGAGTAACGGACATCTCCAAATGGCTCCAGGTGGGAAATGCCTGGGATTGTGCCGAATTTTTACATACCTGTGCAAATGCAGGAAGGCCCAGAGATAAATGAGCATTCTTCCCATAGTGAAACAGCCATAATATGAAATGAGCGGCTGTTAGGGTCCTCTCAGGTCTTGATAACTTGGGGAAGGCAGATAATTAATACAACGAAGATGACAGTGGGCCGTAATTGGCTGTGTATTATGGAGTTTAGATGTCGCCTTCCCTTCTATCTCTGGGAGAAGGAAATTGCTCTAGCATATGTGTGCAGAAGACATAAAACTTGCTACAGCAGTATTTTTATTTCCAAATTATTCTTAAAGCTATTTAAAAGTCACCACAGAACGTGCTTTACAGAAGCAATTTCATGGCTCCTTTAGGTTTTTGTGTAAATCCAGATAACTGAACTGTTAGCCCTGATTCATTATTGAAAAGGAAGGATGCACACCACAGCTGATGGTGGAGACTGCGTAGGGCTGAAAGGGATTGGGGTGGAGGAGGGAATGCGGCAGGCTCTTCAATTCTTTCAAAGAATTTCTGTTGTGATGGGTAATGGAAGGGGCATTTGAAAGATGATCGTTACTCGAGAAATGTTTCTGAACTGGAAACTTGCTAACTTTGAGTCCTGTTAATACTCACTGGCAATGATGGCCATTTTCCATTCCATGAGATCAATTTGGAACTTGAGCATAATTTTATTTCTGCTTCACAGTTCTTAAAATCCTGTTTGGAAATGTCATTAGGAGGATAAGGGATGTAATGAAAAATACGTTTTCTCATGTACCAAATCAAAGTGTATAGTTATGGAGCTGGCTATCTATACTGAACAACAGTTAGCAAAATGAATCGGCTGCTTTCTGCATTTGAAGTTGTAGAGTGTAAAATTCAATGAGACATTCAATAACTGGAAAGATCTCATCAGCATCAAGGATGCATTTAGCAGGTCTCCTCCCACCGTATGACTGGGGTGGAAGCACAGTCTAGAACCAGGAATAAAAACTATGGAGGAAGGTAAGAATTGTGGGCAGCCTGGAGGCGAGAGGAGACCGGGGACTGAGTGTGCCTGGGAACCCAGACTTGGATGCAGGTGGAAAGAAACTGACAGAAGGATGGGCCTTCGGGGACCAGCATTTTATGAGAATAATGCTCTTGTCAGTATCTTCCATTAAGGCCTGAAAAGTTATCTCTTGAAACTGGCATCTGTCAGGCCCCTCCTTAGGGCAAAGGACCATATATTTAGTGGTTGAATTTGCTAGGTCACAAAGAGGGATGATGTCGGATTCCCCTGTAGTGTGGAAACACGTAGTGGGGGTGTATTTTTAAAAAAAAAAAAAAAAAAAAAAAGGAGCTTCCCTTCTACCCAAAGTTCTTAACAGCTTTTCCGAGTGGGAAGTTATTCCATAAACAAATGAGTTAAATGAATGAACGAATGGAGGAATGAAAACCACGTAAGTGCCAAGGTTTGTTTGTTTTCTGGACAGGTTTTGTTTGCTGTAGAGAGATCTGGCAGAATCTTGTTTTTCCTGGTATAAAACGAAAAATCCAACAAAATGCATACTTAAGGGGTTGTGTGTATGTGTGGATTTCACTATAATATATGGGATTGTTGAACTCGCTAGAATGTTTGGAACTATAAAGTTAAGCCATTTTGAAATATTGCTCTGTTGCACAATGGCATAGGGAAATACATGTTTTCGTATAAAACACCGAGAGCATTAAGTGATGACATTGCCGGGAAATGCACCTTGCCATCTCAAACAGTAGATGTAACTTTTGAGAATGCAAATAGGAAGAACTCACAGTGGGGAAATTTCACAAAGCTCACCTAATCTTGAATTTTCTCCACCCGAGTTTTAAGTAGGGGCTGTTTCTGATTATGGCTTTTCCAGGGGGTATAAAACAGTTTTACAAGACTGACCTTAAATGCAAAGTGGATAGTAATTCAAAGCCCTGAGGGGGGCTTAAGAAATGAAGGTAACTTACTGGTTTTGGCAGGGAAAGGGTTGGCTGGTAAGACCATTGAGCCTCTTAGCTGAAAATGCTGACAAGCTGAGCAGAATGCATGTGTGTTGTCCCAAGCACAATCATTATTTTCATTGGCAGAATGTATTGCTCACAGTTTTGGGCCGTCCGTTTTGTCGGTAATTTAATCTAGGTCAGAAAAGGCATGGGGTAGAAGTGCTATTGTGCAGGCTTCCCTGGCAGGGTCCATTCCAACTTTTAATGAGGAACCATGCTTTATATTGGGGTCCTGTGGTGGCTCATAGTATCTATTTTGGCGTGTTTTAAGGTGGGGGTTAGCTCTTGAAATTGGACAAGGTGCCTGCCTCAAAGATGAGCTTTTTCCCCCCCCCTTCCCCTTCCTTGGTCTCTGCTCCTTGTTAAATTGATAATTAGGTGAGACTTTTAGACAGCAGTAGAAATACAGATGACATGGGATTCTGTCAGCTTTCCTTGCAGGGGAAGAATAATTCGGAGGATTGGAAATAAAGAATTTGAAGACAGAACCTTAATACGTTTGAGATCTTCTATATTTTTGTTGTAATTTTATTTCACGATATGTGCCAACAATACATGACATCTTGAATAATGTATTTTTATATTCCTTACCCAAGAATTAAGCCTGCGCATTTACAAGATGAGGAAATGTTGGCTTTGTAATATTGCTACTCAAACCATTCTGTTTCTTTCTTTCCCCCGGAGCAGCGCTCTTGCCTGTCTGCTAACACATTCTGCAGTTATTAGAAGATCAGTACTAACGGTCCATGTTTTCTAGGATTTTCCCCCCCAAAATATTGTGGTTTATTTACTTGAGAAAGGAAGAAATGAAATGGTTACTAAAATTGTTGAAAGTTTCATATGCTAATGAACTTGGTTCTCTAGATCATTTTGGGAATATCCTTGGCAAGTACAAGAAGGTATTTTCACACCTTGTCGCGTTGTTTTTCGGTCAGCCAAGGAAGTTGCAGAAAGAAATTTCAAAGCTGCAGGCTGAACAAGGGGACACTTAATTGTATGGCAGCCTTCATTTTCTCTAATCAGAAATCTGGTAGAATGTGTTGGGACATTCTTTTCTTATTCATTACTCCGCTTACACCATATAGGGATTTTTGTAGTACAATAAGTTCATGTTCTGGTCAAAGCAGAATGAGCAAGGGAAAGGATTGCCTTTTAAGAATCGGGATGAGAAGAACCCAGCATTGATAGTTATTATGATACATGCTGCTTATTGAACACTATATATCAGACTCTAGTGGAGGAAACTGTATTAATCTGGGTCCAATCAAGAGAGAAACCACACAGTAATTTGAACAGGGAAAGTTCACTTACTCCCCGTTTGGGATAACAAGGGATTTGCTAGTAAGAAGCAACGAGAACTCTCAAGAATCTAGAAATAGCAGATACAAGCCACAGCCAGGACACTGGGGCTGAGCTAGGGCACCCAAACAACAGCCCCCTTCCTCTTACCCCAGGCGGAGAGCCAGACTTTTGAGGGGGGGGGGACACGGCCATAGCTCAGCGCTATAGAGAAGCTACTGTGGTCCTGTGGAACTTGCTGGAAGTTTGTCCTCTGGGATGCTGGGCAAAACGGTTCATGAGAAGGTCCTTGAGGCATTTTGATACAAAATCTCCTGAGGAGGGTGTTGGGGGAGCTGCAAGACTGTGTATGCTCCTGGTTGCCCTGCTCTGTAGGAACTGGGACCTGGGACTTGGCACGGTTTTTTGGGGGGGCGGGGGCGGGGGGAGTGCTGTTCCTTCTGCAGCGTCCCTCTAGTGCCCTCTACTGACAAAGCTTAACATTGTGCGGTGTGTTGAGGGAAAATATTTAAAGGGTCCAGATCCATTTTCACAGAGCAGGCATAAAGGGTGAATTTGAAGTTGAGAGGCAAGAGGCCAGTAACCGGCAAGGGAATCTAGGCCTCTTATTCCAGAAATCAGAACTGGGTATTGTTTCTCTTCTTACAGGTGAAGAAAGTGACTTATGCTCAGAGATTAAATGACTTATTTTTGGGCCAGATAGCTGATAAATGACAGAGCCACATTTCAAACTCAGACTTGTAGTTTTAAGACCCCTGTGCTCTCCACTGGCTTCTTTGAAATACACTGATAGTCCAGCTAGACACTAACACTTGCACCAGACATTGTAACTGAGACCACCATGTCGTTGATCCTATAGCACACTTCCCACTGGTCCTAAGGCTAAGGGGAGCTATGTGGACAACTGCCTGTTTGGCTTTTACCACAGATGATCTGACTTTTGAGACTGAAAGGAATAGATAGTTCCTATTTTAGTGGCATCCCCGAAGCCCCTTGTTACCTGCGTCTTATTTGTGCTCTTTATCACCTTCTGGCTCCATACCTGTTTGGCCGTTGGACCGCTAGCTCTCTGAAGGACAGGGCAGAAGATGATGACGGCTCTTGGCTTTTGATGTGAGTGTTACCGCCCCCTACCCCAAGACTTTCTTTCCGGGGCACCCTGTACTTGATTGTTTCCTGGTTGAGTCTGAATTTCCAGCCCCCCTCTTTTCGGAGCCTCTGAGGTCCTTTTAGGCTTCCTATGTTTACCTCATTTTGGATAAGAGTTCTAAAAATGATAGAATAAGTCGGTACAAGAAGGACACCTCTTTTACAAAAATCTGAGTTATGAAACTCTCTTTTGCCTTTGGGTGAGTTACTTAATCTTTCTGGGGCTTAGTGCTTTCATCCATCCCTTAATCAATAAAGGGGGATGGCCTTTCTAAAGCTTCTCTCAGCTCAAAAACACTCAGTGACCATTTCTAGTTTAATATCTTTTGGCAGCAGTTCCAAACACGTGAGCTTTCAGTTGCTCGATCCTGTCCCTGGCAAGTAGTTGATGAATTACAAATAAATGGAGGACCGTGTGATGCACTAGTGGAAATATGGCTTTGAAGGCAGACCCACAAGGGTTAACTTCTTAGCATCACATCTTAGCTGTTTCATAACAACATAGCCAGCAACACATCCTAGTTTTTTACTTTGTATAACGCGAATGAGGATGCATGGCGTTCGTGTGTGAGCAAGAGAAATAATACAGAGCATTTTGTATGGTCCCTCTCACAGAGTAGGTGCTCTATAAATGATAGCAAATTGTAAGTTCCTTGAGGGCAGGGGCCCTGTCTTAGTCATCCCTGAATTGCTTGTAGCTTTTGATATGACAGGCGTTCCGTAATCCCACGAAATGCTCACAACCACTAGGAGTCTTTTCCAAGCAGAGTCATGATAAAGTAAATACTTTGATATGAATAATCACCCTGGAGTTGTATAAGCTTCATTGCACATATTCTTCCGTCTCCAAGCAGTACCTTTATAATTTTATGAAGTTTCCTGTTCGTAATTTCATGTCTGACTACGTGATCCTTTAACCACTATTACATGGCGTAATAGTAGTAGTAGTAGTACCATTGTTAAGGATTCACTATGTGGTAGTCCTTATTCCAGGCAATTTACACATACGGATTCCTTGAATACTCCTAATCATTTTATAATCTCCATTATCTGGATGAGAAACTGAGGCACTGATGCGCTGAATTAATTGCCCTATGTCATGCAGCTGATGAGAGAGGAGCCTGGGCTCTTCACTCCCACGTTGTATTACTTGGTTCCACTCTCGCTTTGAATCCCTTCATCAGAGGTCACTGACGAAAATCCAAACTCAAACCAGCCCCTTTGAGAATGAAAGGGAAGGTATATAGTTCAAGGCAGCTTGAGAGAAATCTATTTTTAAGCCTTTAAATACATTTTTTGGGAGATTGCCTTCCCCTTTCCAAATAATCTCTGAGGTCAGAGTGAGCAAAAGCCAAACATATGGAACTTCTATGTTTTTAAGATTAAAAGTGTCCTTGACACCACGATCTCTTGTAGTTATTACCCAGCCTCTTCCATGCTTCAGAGTTAGCCTCCCCTCTCCCTCCATATCCCTGTCCCCAGAAACAGAACCCCAGTGACCACCTGTAGCTCCCTGGACGCTCACCTTCCCTACCCTACACAGGATCTAGGGTTCTGTTTTCCCCCCAGGGCCCTAATCTTTTTACTGACCTCATCTTTGCCATTTAAGCCTCCATTTACATAGGAGGAAGGTGAACAGGAACTGATTTTCTTTGATAATGTGAAATAGTAGTAATTTCACAAGATTAATAAATTTTTAAAAACGGGTCCAATGGCTTATCCTCAGATGATATTAATGGGACCCCAGAACTTGTCATCTGCCTCCCACCTTGAGACTATTTGGAGGTAGAAATCCCAAGAAGTAGGGAACCTGAATGAGGTGTGTGTTCAGACGCCAACAGCTTATTCCATTTCTCCCTTTATTTTCGTAACAGCATTATTTTCGCTGTTAGGAAAAAGATTGGCTTGGTAGACTTTAGGAACCACTTTAGTCAGCGTGGATAAATGAAAAAACACAAGTGATCAGCTTTCATCATGACAAATGGAAACTGTCATTTAATTTTTATCCTCAATTATACAGCTCCGGGACCAATTTTTCAGGTGGAATGTTGGAGCCATTAAAAAGAAATAAGTAAACTATACCATATTCCATCATTTTTCTGGCAGCTAACCAATGATCTGTAGCCTTATTACATGTATGTTTTTATAGAGATATTTTTCTCTTAAGTTTGTAGAAGGCTTTATTAACTCTTCACTGATTTCTTCTGGAATGCATTTTTTTCAAATGAATTTTGTTTTTATCACTCAGCCGTTGGTTGGGATTTACCTTTGAGTTTGGCTGGCGGCTATACTCATTTTCAGCTTTTATGTTTTTCGAATGCTAGAATTGCATGGAGCAATGTTTCTTTAATTCCAACTGGAGTTATGTTAATGGTCCTAATGTTGGCTACAGACTGTGTTCATCTGGATTGTAGAATGTGACTTGTAAGAAATAGAATTCGTATATAAATCCCAACCGACTACCGCTTGTCTCCTACCTTGATGTGATAAAGAAAAATTGGGTACTCCCTTTTCTGTTCCTGTCACGTTCTGTGCATTCTTTTACTGTAGCACTTAATATGTTATAACTTAATTGATCTCATGACCATGTTCCCCAGTAATCTGGAATCTGGGGACTATGGGTGCCTTACGATTTGGCTATTTTATCTTTGCTTCCACAAACTTAGTGGAATGTTTGGTACTGGGTTGCCTGGGTGGCTCAGTTGGTTAAGCATCTGCCTTCGGCTCAGGTCACGATCCCAGAGTCCTGGGATCGAGTCCCGCATCGGGCTCCTTGCTCAGCGGGGAGCCTGCTTCTCCCTCTCCCTCTGCTTGCAGCAACTCCTGCTTGTGCTCACTCTCTTTCTCTCTGTCAAATAAATAAATAAAATCTTAAAATAAAAAAGAATGCTTGGTACATACTGGATTTGTAAAAAATATTTTTTGAGAGACTGATTAAATGCTCCCCCCACCCTTTTAGGGGTATTCATAATTCTTTAATATTGAGATCCACTGTCTTCCAAGGACACTAAACCCCTTTATGACCATGTGTTTAATCATTTTTATTCCATCTAGAAAATTTTTGCATGTGGCAGGTAGTCTTTGAATTTTACAGGTGAGAGAAATTGAGACCGAAGGTTAACTGATGATTTGCCAGATACTAAGAACTCCAGAGAGAGGCATGGCTGGGACCAGAACCATTGCCTTCTGGCTTCCAAACCAAAAGGGTTCTAGAGAAGATTCCAAGTTCCACTGCTCTGGGGTTTTGTGCTCCAATTGCCCAATCCACCATTACTGGCATTATCAAAAATGTCAGCGATTTATTTTCGATGCATAATTGATATAGAAAGTGGCAGTGGCGGTGATGGCTAGATTGTTTAGCTTTCGGAGAAGCTGGTTAGTGGATGAGGCCTGTTAGTTGCATCTCTACCTATGGATTTTTTTTTTTTTTTGCCCTCTTGGTGTTCAAATCTTTCTCCCTTCATTCACCTAATTAGTAAATGCTAGGAGCCTTTGGCTCAGAGCCAGAGCATGTTTTATCTGGTTGACTTTAGCATCAGAATAGTTAAACGGAGTTCTCCGTAAAAGAGGTCCTGGAGTGTATTAGGAGCAACCAGGCAACATCTTTTTTCAGATGTATGCCTTGGCATATGCTTGGAGGAGAAATGATACCCTCTTGTATCTGTTTATAAAACTGTCATCTGGTACTGCTAGCATTAGAATATGCAAGTAAGCTTCTAAACATGCTGATGAAAGGGCTCTTTTGGCTTGGAACCTTGTTAAGTCCAAGGTGTTAGATCCTGGATGTTGTCCTCAGGGGTGCTGGATGAGACAGCTGCACTTAGCCTTGTTAATGCCTGTAGTCTCCTGCTTCAGGAGTAGCAAATGACCTTTCGTCCGAGTTGCTGTAATAGGAGGTTCCTTTTAGACAAGCTGCTTATTGGGAATATGAACATCTTCGTCTAGATTGGCAGACAGCAAAGCAGGGAGCGCTTTGGAAATGTTTTTACTTTCTTTTCCCTACTAGTTACAGGAGGAGTAAATTCAATGGAACACAGGTACATGATTGCTGATCTCTCATAAATCACTGCTTTGGTAGGTATCTGTTTTGAAGGCTACATTAGCTCTTCCCATGGGAGGAGGAACTCTTGGATTTGGCTAATGTACCTGCACGGATGGAGAGGTAGTGATATTCTGTCTGTGTATAACTGAACTTTTCTTGTGGCCTTTGGGGGTGTGTGGGGGGTGTTGGGATTTGGAATTGGCGAGTCACAGAATTGCAGAGTTGGAAGACGCAGACTGTATTTAGCATAAAGCTTTGAAGTGGGCCTTTTCACTTTTAGGTAGCTGTAACAGAATGATTTTTCATATATTATCCTCTGTAATGTCCACTCATTGGTCCCTTGCCTTGTATCCCAGAGTCTAATCCTTGTTTGTCGCTGTCCATTTAGTGCGGCATCCGTGACTGTGCAGTCTCGGTTGTTTTTTTTTTTAAGATTTATTTTATTTTGGAGAGAGTGAGCAGGGGGAGAAGCAAAGAGAGGAAGGGAGGGAGGGAGGGAGAGAGAGAGAATGAATCTCAAGCAGACTCCCTGCTGAGCACGGAGCCCTACACAGGGCTTGACCTCACAACCCTGATGAGATCATGGTCTGAACTGAAATCAAGAGTCAGACGCTTAACCCGCTAAGCCACCCAGGCGCCCTGTGCAGTCCTTTTTAAGTTCCCTTATGTATCAAATGCTTTAACATCTCTCTGCCTTTGTCCTGTGCTGTGCCCTGACCCTTCTTTGACATCCTAATCATTGAATCATTCAGTTCAGAACTCAGTTCCTCTGTCCGACTGTTCCTGACATTGTTTCCCCAACCCTTTAATCCCCACGGAGGGTTCCACGGTCTCTCCATGTTATGTGCCCCTCCCTTCCCCTTCCCCACTTGGCACATGCCTCTCACGTGCCTCTACTGTGCATACACTTTATTATATTATTGTAGTTTACTATTTGTTCACCTGGCTCCGTGCTCGACTGAGTTCTGTGAAGGCAGGGTTCAGATCCTAATGGATTATAGAATTTTGGGTTCCTAGTATAACGCCCAACTCTTAGGAACAATATACATTCAGTAACCCGTTACTGTCAGCTTAGGGTAGAGGTAGCGATCACTTCTCTTGTTGGTTCCTATGGGTGTAGCTTTTAGGGTGCTCAATTACAGGCTGCTCATTGAACTTAAGATCGATGGAAACTCTCAGGACTGTCAGGGTTCCCAGAGGTGTTTCTACATAATTTGTGGAGTGTAAAATAACGAGAGGGATGCTCACGGTGACCCAGAGCAACTTGTCATTGACTTAAGTGCCCATATTTCTTTCTGAAAATCTTAGCCTGTGGCATCCAGGTGGTTGGTATGATTGAGCATCAGTATCTTGCTCACTTTCTATAAAATTTGGTCATATCCACAAATTTAATAGCAAAATGAGCAATTTTCTAAAAAAAAAAAAAAAAAAAAAATCCCTCCCCTGATCTTTAATGTCCTGATGAGAATTCACCCACTGTCCCCAGGCTTAATTGATTTTCCAGTGTCTTTGCAGTTCCATGTAGGAGTCAAAATTATTAAATGTCTTGGTAGAAATCGGACAGCTTTTTAGTTTTTTTAACCTTGTTTTTGTCTAATGGCATATTCAATATCTCTAAACTTTATCCATTTTATATTTGAATGGTCAAACGTTCCAGGCACTGGGGCACAACAAGTCCTTACTTTCATTGGCATGCCCCATCCTTCCTGGAAGGTACAATACAGCCTACCCTCCGCATGCAACAGGAGAAACCCTCAGCCAACGTGTGTGTGTGATTTCTGTGCCGACAGGGCCAGAACTGAGAAAGCAGGAACTAAATCCACTTGAGGCCTAGCCATTTTATTTTTTCCAGAAGAAAGACCTACTCCTATTCCATATTTCTAAGAGCAGTGACTGACAAAATCTTGAACTAAACCTGACTCTGGTTATTATACTTGAAGAATGAAAGCCAAAGGGCCACTTAGTGTCCACAGTTTTCTCAGATGCTCTGAAGGGAAACCTCTAGAACCAGAGTCCGTGGGATCATTATTCAAATTGTGATCTCCTGATCCCACTGAACCTGATCCCCCTGAACCTCATTCTGGAGTAGGTGATGTGCCCTACAGATTCCCCTCTGCTTTCTGCCTGGAGTCAAGTACATGGATATTTGCGTATGAGGAGGAGCAGTTCATATTTCTGCAGCATTAGAAAACCCTATTGCATTTATTCTAGGCTGGAGGGTATAATTTCTTTGTATCTGATTTATTTTTCATTCAAGATTTTCACGAATATTTATGGAGCACCTGTCGTTGGGCACCTTTGGGAAACAGTGGTGAACAAGACAGGTAGGATCCCTGCCCTCAAGAGCTTGGAGTCCAGTGAGACTACAGGCACTTCAACAAGGAGAGTATATCGTTTGTGGTAGTGTAGGGAGAGCTCCTGTCAGAAAATGAAATGGTTTCTGTTTGTCATATTAGTACTGTGATTACATATTTGGAACCCAAAGGAGAGCACGGAAGATGATGGGGAAAAGAAAAAAAGATCATGCCAAATTTATTTTGCCAAGACCGAGTATGGATGGAAATTTTAAAAATAGAGTTTGGACAGTAAAATAGGTGAATTTCTGGGGCATTTCAGTGACTCCTGAATACAAAGGGGTAGAGGATTTGAAAGAGGACCTGTATTGGCAAATTCAGTGTAAACGTTCCCTGCGTTTGCTAGTTTTTGTCATTTGTGCAGCTGAATTTGTGGAGCTGTTAATCACCAAAGAGGTGATTTTTTTTTTTAAATTACTAGCCTATAATAAAGGCATAACAGAATTTATTAAAAGTCTGATTTGCTTTAGAAATTCAGAACCCTACACCCGTGGTTTTATGGGAAAAAATAAACCAGAAAAAATGAGCAATTGTTCATGTTCTCAGTGCAGATATTATTAAAAGACCTTCTGTGCTACTGGAGTGTTATGGATTTCCCCTCTCAAAACACCACTTGGCTGTGCTTTGTCACTAAAGTTGATCTGACAATTTCCCATAGATAACTCTGAAATGAGTGTACGTTCATGACTTTGCATAATAATCGTATGCCTTTTAATATTGCTGAGGTCAGCATGTGGACATCTCTAGAAAACTTTAAAGGATTGGTCCCTTTAAATTGCAGTCTGTCATCGGACCACATCCTCCGAGACCATGAATAGAGATGTGCGTGCTTCAGTGTATTAACCTCCACAAATCAGTGATCCGCAGGCCAACAAGGGGAGGATGGAGAAGGCAAAGAGGTTGGCAGTAACGAGAAGTTTCCAGGAGAGAGGAGCTATCTGCTCCACCTCTTTCCTTCATCCAAGACCATCCCTAAAGCATCCTGGATGGGCAGCTATAAAATTTGAGAACGTGGTCTTCTTCCTTATGCACCCCCTTGCCCCCCGCTTTTTTTTTTTCTCCACCTCATTCCTTTACCTCTTGGCCAGTTTTCTCTTTACTGGTAACGAACACCTGGTTAGCCTTTCATTATAAAGTCATTTTTCCCGAGTCCCTTGCTGGAAGTAGGGTTGGGGGCTCATCAATAATAGGTTTGAAAAGTCTTTTTTGTAGCTGCTTTGCATGGCGAATAGGAGACCCACTGACTCACTGCGGGCTTCTGAGAGTGGGTGCTCTGATGGTCATACTTCACCTTTAATGCTGCTTGACAAGATTTAACCGCACATGCAACAGATCAATGCAGTCTAGAGCACAGATGCACTTGATCTATATTGTTTGTCTTCTTTTGACTGATGCAGGCAAAAGAAGCCATCAGATAGCTTCATGGTTAAATACAGCTTTGTTCTAGAAAGAAGGTAGTGATGTATTTGGGGGTGCCTATGGCCTAGGCTTGAAATGAGGAGGGTGTTTACCAGTCTGGACAACAAATTGTCAACAGCCAGCTGAACCATGCTAGAAAAGGAGCCTGGTTCTTGGGAACAAACTACGTTATGTTAAAGTTCTCTAATAGTTTATTAGCATCATTGGAAACTAGAGCCCACTAAAGATCCTAAATGATCATTTTCATGAAAGTGGTGTCATTTGTGAGTGGTTACCTATCTGTATAATTTTTTTAGAGCTGTGAAAATATATTCGACATAAGGCTGATGGTTCCTTTTTCGTTCTCTTTTTTTTTTCAGCCCTCCCAAACCTCCATGAACAGTTCTGACTGTCTGATTTATTTCATCGTTTTTTTTCTACTGCTTGTAGAACAGATGTTGGAAAATAATGCTTGTCCTGTCAGTTTCTAGGATCTGCAGCAAACCGAAGTGTATATTCAAGGTAGATGTCAGCATCCCTGCTGGTGCCGCCACCAGCCTCCTGAAAGACAGGATTAATCCTGTACTGGTAAAGTTCACTCAAAAAAAAAAAAAAAAAAAAAAAAGTCTGGATCCTTCTCTTCGGGAATAGGAAGCTCCTCCCAAAATGAACCAAGCAGAACACCAGCAAAGAGGTGATTTTGGACCAAAGGCACAAATAAAGGATGATTATTGCCTGTTACTTAGTGGTTGATTCTTTGTTCTGAGACTAGGTTATACTGTTTTGCTGGAAGCTCACAACAGATCAATAGTAATTTTGTTATGGGCCAGATGTCAAAACAGAAATGTGCTCTGCAATCCCTCTGACTTGCTATGACAACTAATATGCTAAAATGCATTTGCTCAGTGGCCAGGCATCCCCCAGTCTTCGGCAGTCCCGTTTCCTTTCACGTGGAGCCATGGAGCTGTGTGTTTCATGGAGAGTCTCCTGGTTTTGTTTTTCCTTTCTGATATACATTTCTTCTGATTGAGAGTAGAAACCTTTCCTCAAACGCTCTCCTTTCCTCCGCCCCAACAATGAGTTGGGTGTAATCTCTCCACGTAACTTGGGGTTACAGGTATTGTCTTTATGGTAAGAGAGAAGGTTCGTGGTAGGAAAATGGTTTTGCAGGAAAGCAAGCTGGCAAAAAGTGTTTCATATATTTATTGTTTTGCCTCCTCTGTATTCTGCCTTTGAGGGTTTCGTTTTAGTCTGATTAGGATTTGGGAGTTAAACATTTTCTGATGAAAAGGGGTTTCAGGGATGTGGACTTGCCTGTTGCAATATCGGTGTATTCCTATTGCTCTGCTTCTCTCTTCCGCCAAACTGGTTATCCGTCAGCTTTTGGATTGAATTAGGGTAGCATTCCACAGCCAGCATTTGTTTTTGTAGAAATATTCAGAATAAGAAGACAAAAAGTGGCAGATTTTGGCAGGTGCGTTTTGACGATGTAACTTAGAATGGTGTTAGCTTCTTAAGTCCAGAGAGAATTTGGCCTCGCCCTCATGCTTGCCTAGGTGGGCCTAGCTTTTCTTCCTCCAGTTCCCCCTAAACAGGAAAAGAACAAAGGAAAAGACTTTCCTTCTCGAGTCATGAAAAGATTGAACCAGCTCAGAATTGTGTGTTCGAGAATGTGCTAGGGATTTCCATTCCATCTCTGGGGCAGGGCCTGGGTTTCTTACCATTATGCTGCCTTGTGGAGGAGAAATATCCAACTGGGAAGAAACCTTCCATCCAAGGATGTACGTTCTCTGAGAACTTCTCATTCTGTCAGATTTTGTTGTGTATCTGTGTATATACAATTCTTGGTGCTGCTCAGCAGATTTCTCCAAGAGACCTTTTTCTCGCTTGTAAGAAGAAGGACCTGGATTCCGTTGTTCTTTCATATCTTAATGCCAATGCGATTCAGAGCATTGAAAGTGATAGTAAAGTGAAGAGAACGAAGGTCAAATCAGACTCAGGTACCTTCTGTAATAGCTCTTTAATTTATTGACCACTGAAAGAGCTCCCCCATCCCCAGCAAAAATGCATTACGTTGCCCCTGCATTCCATGCTCGGCCTTAGCGGCAGAAGAGGATTGTGCGATTAGTAAATTAGTCCCTCCGTTCCAGAACCTTACCAAGCAAGTCCTCCTACAGAGAGGCACTGGCTTTCCTCCCACTGGGTTGCAGAGGAGGATGGATCCGTATGCATTTATCCACCTCTCCTTAGCTGGCTCTTCTGGTAACTAGGAGCATAAACTGCCAAATCATGGGACTGAGAAACCAAATGGTCCACTGAGAGTTCCAGACTTGGACGCACTGGACAGAGCTAACCAATTACACCCATTGTCATTGTTACTACCTCAGTCCCAAAGAGTCCCAAGTGCTTGACAAAGGACCTCAAGTCGTAGAGCCAGAGAGTTTATAAGATGAGAAAGCCAGGTGGGTCTCTACCCCAAAACAAAATCCAACAAATGGGTGGGGGTTGAGTTTGAAAAGTGCAATTATTACCTGAGAGCAAAGCAGCAAAGCTCAAGAAGGTGAATTATGCTCCAGGAACACTTTTGGAAAAACTACCACAAAATCAACCCAAATTAAGAGCCATAAAGGATTTCAGAATTAGGGGGGAAAATGTAAGACTGTCTTGCTGTCTTTGCATCCTGTGATGCACCCAAAGTGAGCATTTCTGGAGGAGTGTGTGTATACATATCACCTTTTTTCTAAATGGGTGGGGTGGGTCGGTGAGTAAGGTGAACAGTAGAGCATTAACTTTGTCAAGTTCAGAGCCCCCATGACCGTTGTATAGGTTAGTCCTGACTTGGAGCATCTTTGTAGAGATCCTCCCGTAGTAGCCGGTGTGGTTTGCAGAGGGTTTTAGTAGGTTTCGTAAATATTCACCATCATATGCTGAGCTTTTGGCAGACTAGGAAACCTTTTCCAGACTTTTTCTGTACAGGGTCAGATGGTATGGCCCACAGGCCTAAAGTGTGTGTGATTTCGGCCACGACGGCGCTCCGCTCTGTTGTAACGTGAAAACAGCTATAGGAAATATACAAGGTAGAGAGTGTGGCTGGTTGTTCCAGGAGACCTTGACTGTGGAAACTGAAAATCTGAATTTCATACACTGTTCCCATGTCATGAAATAGTACTCTTTTGATTGTCAACCATTTAAAAATGGAAAACAATTCTTAGCTCTCTGGCTCGATTTGGCCCCCAGGCCCTGGTGTGCCAGCCCCAGCCCCAGCCCCTTGACTGTGTGTCTGCCTCCCAACCCATGTTATTAGTTAACTGGAAGCTTTACCATATTAGGATGGAATTTGGTAGCAACTACGAATACGTGAGACATTCATAATACTCCTCAGAACTGATAACCTAATCAGAGCTCAACTTTTGGGGAAAATCGCTTTGTGAAGAGTATTGTTCAATCCATTTAAGCTGGAGCTGGGGTAGGGATTTGGTGGCTTGAAGTGGGAAGATGGGTGAAGAGCAGCACTTACCGGTAAGGGGCACTGGTAACATGACCGAGTCCATGCTGTGCTCCGATACTGTTCAGTGCTGTGTACAGATCTCGCTTAATCCGCCTCGGATTTCTGTGAGTGGAGAACTACTCTCTCCCGTTTCACAGATGAGAAAACCAGGCTTGGAGGGTTCAGAAACTTGTGAAAGGCAGCAGTAAATAGTGGAGCTGGGATTCCAAGGCAGGCGCTCTGAGCCTTACTGGGCAGAGTCGGGAACTGCAAATCACTTGGCTGATTTAGAGCGCTTCACCGGGTCCCTTGCATGTGGTAGGTCCTCTACGCACTGAATGATTTGTCTGTAGCAAAGGGGACGGGTGGGGTGTTGAGGGGAGTCATAATAAGGCGTTAGAGGCTAAGGAATAGGATACTTTTGTCAGAGGTTCATTGAACCCTGCAATCAACTGATACCTTGCTTGTCAAGCCAGAATATGATTCTTGGAAACCAAAGAGGAGTCATAAAAAATAAAAGTTCAGAGAAACTCATGTGTTTAAAAATGTGGCAAATCATAGGCCTGGAGGACCCAGTGTGAAAGTCCTTACTACTGAGTTCATGAACTCCCATTTGATAGCTGGAGTGTTGTGTTTTAGAAAGCTGGAGGAAATTTTTTGACTCGCTGCCAGTCATTTACTTAAACTTAAAAGATCCTAGCATTAAAATTACTTATTTGAAGTGCTGGCAGGCTAATAAATTCAAGGGGCTATTTTAAACATTGTCAATCTAAAATGTAATCCTATTAAAATAATTGAGTATTTTCTGAGTGGAGAATTCCCTTGTCCTCCTGTCCACGGCTCACAAGAGAACAACATAAAAGGCATCTTAGAATGTCCTCTGAACATCATTGAACCAACTGACATGTTTGCATAGTGTAACTCTCGACGGCTAAGAATTTCCTTGGCTAGCCCCCTTTCAAAGGCAAAACCCCAACAGAATGACAGGTCTTTTCTAATAATGGGAATTGGGGATTATATTGGGAACGATACCTTAGAGGTCCTGGGAAACCTTCTTGGTGTGTTAATTTGTTCTCATTTCTCTGCGTGATTGAAGATGCTGTAACTTGAAACGTTTGCATTTTCTTCCTTTTGTTCATTTCTTGGGCTCCTTTTCATCCAGCAGCCTGGGTTACCTTGAATTAAATTGGTTTATGGCATGCCGTTTTCGGTAAAACTCCGCGAAAGAAATGGTCACATAACTCAGAAAGGTTTGCCCTTGGAGTGATTTAGTCGTGCTGCATGATAGCTAAGGAGGCTTATTGACTTTGAGCTCCCTTTGGAACCAGATTCAGAAAGCTGTGCACTTCGGTGGCACCTGTGAGACACTCACTTGAATAGAGCTACTGAGAAAAGCATTTCAGTTATTGGCATTTTTCCTAATGCATTTTGTATGTGTCTATACCACAGGGAGAAATGTGTGGTTATTGTTGAAATACTATCTCCATGGCTTTGCACAAGAAGGAAAGCCTCTGTACAGCAGTCAACAGACAAGTCTCCTGGTGTTGTCATGGTTTGGGGGATCTGTGCTTCTGTCTCCCCCAAACACCTGGACAGAGGGATGGCTCTGTTATTTGGATACCCCTGTTGGACTTAGAAAACCCTTTAAAGGGACCTTGAACTTGACACTTTGGTGGTTGGTAACCATGATGTAGAATGTTACTTATTTATTTATTTATTTTTTGTTCACCCTGTTTTGACCAGGAAGCTGGGCCTTAACCAGTTGAGGAACTGCGCTGTGCTACTCTAAGATAGGAAATCAGACTCTCAGAAGTGCAGAGGAGTTAATTTCTTTCTCCTCCTTAACAGATAGACTCCTGTTGAAATCAGAATTTGTGTGGACAGATTTTCATTGGTGATGGGTGAGCCGGGCATGTTGCAAGTGTCTAAAAGGAGCGGTTTCAAGTAGGTGGATGTGGAACACCCTTAGGCTATCAGGGCCACCTTACTCATTTCAACAAAATCCCTTCTGTAACAACATTGCAGAAAGTTTGGGTAATTGATCCTCCTGAGCAATACAAATATTGGAATTCTCGATCATTCCAAGAGGTGGGCGGAGCTACTGCTTTTATATTTTAAAAACCTCTGTTTGCTATTCTCAGGCATTCATTAAACAATTATTGATCGATAGCCTACCATGTGCCAGGCTCTGGGCTAGTTGCTGAGGATGCCAAGAGGGAAAAAATGCAGCATCTCTGACCTTACGGTCCACTAAGGAAGGCAGATCCCAAATGGATAATTATAATGCATGCCTTATATAAAGAATTCAAGATTCTTTAGAAATTTAATTAGTATGTGCCAGGTACTGGTGTGGGAGGGGAAGGGGACAGCGATGAGCAAAAGTGGACTTGGCCTCTGCTCTCCTGCTCCTTATAGGCAAGGAGCAAATTATTAAATATATTTCATGTAATTACTTATTAGCCGAGCAACCACACAAATGTACAGTTATAATGTGGTATGAGTGTCATGGAGGAGGAGCATATGGTGCAATGAAATCCTATACGAAGAGAATACATCCTCCTCCTGATGGCCAGGGAAGGCCTCACCAAGGAAGTAATGATTGAACTTTGATTTGAAGGGTCGGTGTTAACCAGACTATAAAAGGTAGGAAGCGCTTTCCAGAGGGAAGCATGTGCGTTGAAGGAAGTAAAAGAAGGCCATTATGGCTGCAGTCCGAGCTGGGGGCAGAGTGGAGAGGTAGGTAGCTGCTGGACCGTTTAGGGCCCTACAGGCCGTGGGAAGGATTGGGGCTTTCTTCAAAGAGGTGTGGGAAGCCTTTGAGGGGTTTTAAACAGGTAGTGAGGGGTAACATCCTAATTTGCTGGAAAAGACCACTGTGGCTACAGTGCAGAAGGGTGTGAGTGGTTACAGATGGGTACAGATACTGTAGGAGGCTACTGTCTGGACAAGAGGTGGTGGTGGCTTGTATTAGGGTAGTGAAGGGGCAAGGAGGGAAGTGGATGGGGCTGAGGAGTATTCAGGAGGTCACGTCTATAGGCTGGATGGATTGGATGTAGGCTGGGAGGGAGAAAGATGGACCCAGGATAATAAAGTCAGAGGCCATGTAGTGATTAAATAATATGAGGGGCACCTTGGTGGCTCAGTCAGTTGGGCGTCCGATTCTTGGTTTCAGCTCATGGGTCGTGGGATGGAGCCCCCTGTTGGGCTCTGCACTCAGCCAGGAGTCGACTTGGGGGTTCTCGCCCTCTGCCCCTCCCCCCACTCTTGCATGCTGACGCTCACTCTCTAAAATAAATAAATCTTAAAAAAACATGAAAACCTTATTTTACTTTGGAATTAAACTTGTGTGTTTCATATAGTAGTTGTCAATCCATTTTCCTAACTTTAGGGTACTGTTTTGTGTCTTTGAGAAAGGAAATTGCAGTTCTTACCCCTCCTTTTCCTTTTCATATAATGAAGGTGGCGGAAATACTGTTATGACTCCAGACGGAAGTGCGAAAAGAGGCAGACCCAAGCCAGAAGATAATATCAGAGTGAACTATTTCCAGCGACGTCAGCAAATTGTAAAGATACCATCAGAAACAAACATTTGCTGCCTCCTGCCTTCCCTACCAGTTTTAATTCAGAAAATTTAAATGATTTTTCTCATATCAAAAATGAGTTAAAATACTAGGGAGTCTTTTATTCTTCATAAACTGAAGTCAGAGTAATTTATTTTATCTAGAAGAGAGTATTAAATTAGCTGTCAACTGTGCTATACAGGTGGATGGTAACTTTTGAATGAAATGACCAAATCTCTGGTCCTGAGGCATTCATTTTAATCTCTGCTTTCCATAGAAATAGGCAAAACATGAAATGTTGAGATAATAGTACTAAAATTCCAAGTAATTGCTTTTGTTAGCTCAACTCATATTTACTCATATTAATTACTGAAATTTGATAACCCCTTTGTTTTTGACTTAGCATGGCTCTGAAAGCAAGGGACAGAGCTATAAATCAGGTAGGCGGTTCTCAGCTGAAGGCAGGACTCCTTTGCTTTGATGTTGGCAGCTTAAGGCTAATTCCCTTGGCTGGATAGGTTTATAATTCAAGAAGACGTGATTTAATGTTGATGGAATTTATTTTTGAAACACGTTATAGGAAGAAAGCCTTTCAAAGTAAATGAAGTTTTGAGGGGAAGCTTAAGTAAACAAAGACTGTCAGGGTCTCTAAACACCCAACTTTGGAGAGCTCTGTAGGATAGGTGTGCATGTGCCGTGTATCTCCACCCATCAGCGGGAGGGGAATGATGACGTGAAGACAGAAGAGGTGGGAGCTTTGGAGGCTTATGAGTAAGTTGTCAGTTAAAGACCTCAACTTACTTCCTCTCTTTCTAAATTTGTTTTATGTTACCTTCTTTGTAATGACATTTCACTAATAGTGTTCCTTTTAAGTTATAAAGGTAACCCTGATAGGTCTGAGTGGGTTGGGTTTGGTTTGGTTTGGCTTTCATTTCAAAAAAGGCTTGTAAGAGTTTGGAGAAATTATGAGTCCATTTTTTATTTTTACCCCAACCTGCTGACTCATAAATTTCTCCACTCTCTCCTCACCTCATTCATACATTCATTCCCTCAGGAAATACTGAGTGCCCGGCACTGGTAGGCATCGGGGATTGAGCAGGCAACAAGCCATACCAAATCCTTGCCCTCACGGATGTCCTTGTTTTGGACACTATTAGTACCATCAAAAATCACTTTTTTTTGTAACCTCATGGCACCGTTAGCTCAGTAGAGCTGAGCAAACTTAGTGCATTCTGTTTGATGAAAATTGTTCCGAAACATAATAACACAAGTCTCTGCCTTTTAAAAACGCAGTATATTGAATTTCCATTTTGTGTAAATAGATGACTTGGGATCTTTTAGAATACTAATATATTTTGTTTAGGGACCATTAACATGGGTTGGTGGTTTGGTCCTTTCTATACTCGAAGAGATTGCTATGCTTTCTGAGTTCTCCGTGTTTTAAAAATAGTTTTTCTTGTCTCCTTGTGCTCTCACCATTTTTTTTTTCCTTTTTTAAAAATCTGTTTTGATTCTGTAGTAGGCTGGAAAACAAGATAACTAAGATTAGAAATGCATGGAAAGTATGTTAGTAGAGTAAATGGTGATGGCCCATTGTCCTCCATTTAACTGTTAAATGTCATCATTAAGTGGGACTTCAGTGGGCCTGAGACATTTCAGTGACTTGGATGCTCCCCTGTGGGGTCTTGGATACTCTGGAGAGTTGGGTTTGCTGGATACCTGGTCTCACTGATGAGCTATCGCTCAAACTGTCTTGTCCAAGACCTGCTCCTGTGAAATCCTTTGAGGCAATAACCTCTTAATTGTAATGTAGGATAATGTTTTAGAATCTTATCCTTTCTGGGTTTCCAGTTGAGCTCTCACACACAATGCTAGCTGTTCGTTTTCCTTCCACAGCCAAGCTCTGGTGAGTGGGATCTTTACAATGACGTCTTTACCTTCTGTCAGTTGTATGTTAAGAATTATAACGAAGAAAGAAATAGTGAAAATAAGAATTTAGGAGCTTATAGACAATTGCAAAGCTTCTAGACTGGATACTAGATTACGTGAACACACAACATATTGATTTGGGGAATAAGAGCTATATATAGTTCAGATTCAAGTTATGACAGATGGGGGTTCACTAGCAACAAATCTGATGACTTCTAGGCACAATTCCAAACTATTAAAAAAAAATTCACCAGATGCAAGGACTCTTGCCATTCTTAATGGATTCACTGTTATATAAATGAGTCCCATTTATGTATTTTCTCCCATGGCCAATTATCCTGAAGGCGTTATAAGAATTACTTCTACCATTTAATGGATGTATTGCCATGTGGCAGTAGGGTAGTTGTGTTGGTAAAGTTGGCTCTTTTCTAAAGGAGCTCATACCTATCTAGATATTTATCTAAAATTAAAGATTTTGAATATCTAGATATCTTAAATTTATGTAAAGTCACCATCCACTGAGAACTGTTTTTTCCCTAAGTATTTGTACCCTTGTCTTGGACTGCGTTTCAAAATTAACTGCTTCTGAGGAGGTAGGTCAAGTACATCTACTAGTCCGTTGATAGAACTTGGACAGCTCAAGACGTATTTCCTTTAGTTCTTGACATTATCCCCTTTCATTACCTTCCAGTTTGTTGTAAAAATACTGTTTGGTTTAATTTCAAGTTAGTCAAGTAATACACGAATGCACATCCCTTTAAAAAAATGTTTTAGATGAGGCTGAAATTATCACCAATGGCTCCCATCCATCTCGGCTAACTTCTGTTTTCTTGTGTACTTTTTGATCTACCTACCTACCTAGTCATAGGTGTAAACATAAAATCCATAGAAACTCGGTGCATTAGCACATGTAGTACCCTACTGCATGCGTCATTTTGCAGCTTGCTTTCTTGGACGAGCAGTGTCCTAGAAGCCTGGCTGTGTTGTGTTATGTGCGGCTTTGCCGTGTGCCATTTACGTGCTACCTGGTACTCCATAGCCCACATAGACCTCTGTGGCCATTCCCCTCTTGAGAGACATTGGGGTTATTTACAGATTTTTTTTTCTGTAAATCATGCTTCAGTGGAGATTCTCCTACGTCTCCATGTGCACATTTGCTAGAGTTCCTTTACGATATACACCAAGAAACGGCATTGATGGACCATCAAGTAGGCATGCTTTACATTTTAATTGCTATCTCTTACATCTGGCTACCGGTCATTTTAAACTTCCAGTCACTAAGTGACTTTTTTTTTTTTTAAGTGAATAGAGTGGACCAAGTGATATTCTCATGTGGAACAGAAATAAAGATGGTATCTTGGTTCCCTCCTAGGTTCCCATATGCCCTCTCTATCCACAACTTTCGTTGAGTTGTAGAACAGATGAAGTAAAGTTTGTTAAGATGCAGGTCTTGGGAGACCCAGCAATATTTTCCTGGCTCTTGGCTTATGCATCAGATTTCTCTTCCTGTTTCATCTTAGTCTGTCTCTGTGAACAGGAGTGACCTAGTCCGCCATTCTGACTAAAATTATCTAGATTTTAAAAAGAGCTAAAATAGGCCAAGCCATGCAAACTGTGGAGAGACCCAGGAGGAGCAAAAGGAAAACCGGAAAGGTGAGAAAAGGCGTCTCCTGGGTAAAATGAAACCTGGTGCAGTCCAACCCGCCAAGGCCTTGTCCTCACCGACGTAAAGGGGCGATTCTCCTGCCAGATGCGTCCTTGCCAGGCACGCCTAGGGAGGACCTGGAAGCAAAACTCTTCCAACTCCTGCTTCACAGAGCACAGGGTAAAAATAAAAAGGGAAAGGATTGGGGTGCCTGGGTGGCTCAGTCGTTAAGCGTCTGCCTTCGGCTCAGGTCATGGTCCCAGGGTCCTGGGATCAAGCCCTGCATCGGGCTCGCTGCTCCACGGGGAGCCTGCTTCTCCCTCTGCCACTCCCCCCGCTTGTGTTCCCTCTCTCTCTCTGTCAAATAAATAGATAAATAGATAAATAGATAAATAGAAAATAAATAAAAAATAATAAGTAAATAAATAAAAAGGGAAAGGATTGCTTAGCAAACCAAGACTCACAGTGGAGAGTGAAGCGGCCTGGAGTCCAACCTCCCACTGCGTCTGAAGAGAATGGGCAGCTATACTTCGGCTAACATTGAAACTGTAGGAAACAAGGGTCTAGTTCAAGAAGCAGCTGGAGGTCGGAAGGGGGACCTGTGTCTTGGTGCCACTCCTCATTGTGATGACAAGCACGCCGCAGAGATACCAGAGGTCCCAGACCACCGCTATAAAGCAAGTCACAGGGATTGTTCTGGTTTCCCAGTGCATGTAAGTTATGTCTGCACCATACCTTAGGCTTGTAAGCGTGCAACAGCATTGACTGAGAAATGTGCTTACTTAATTCTTCAGTGCTGAGAAATGGTAGCCATCATCTGAGCTTTCAGCAAGTCCTAATCACTGATCTCAGATCACCATAACAAATACTG
Source organism: Callorhinus ursinus (assembly GCF_003265705.2). Taxonomy (NCBI): domain Eukaryota; kingdom Metazoa; phylum Chordata; class Mammalia; order Carnivora; family Otariidae; genus Callorhinus; species Callorhinus ursinus. The sequence goes on along the minus strand of NW_027397081.1, from coordinate 12,362,477 downwards.
GTAACGATGAAAGAGTTGGAAATAATGCGAAAATCACCAAAATGTGATGGACACGAAGTGGGCAAATGCTGTTGGAAAAAGGGTACCGATAGACTTGCTCAATGCAGTGTTAAGTTTGTTAAAACACACACACACATTCTCTCTCTCTCTCTCTCTCTCTCTCTCTCTCTCTCTCTCACACACACACACACACACACACACAATCCGTGAACACAATAAAGTGAAGAAAGGCAGAATGCCTGTAGCTTCCCTTAATTTTATATCCGATGTGAGTGGGACGATTCAGGCCCCTTGACAAGTTGAGGTGATAAAACCTTTTTCTAGCATCCACTAATGTAGGATAAAATATTCCCGAAGCTTCAAGGAAAATTCGTGGTTGGAAGATGGCGTGTGCAGCTTGCTAATACTTCTTTTCTTTTTTAAAATGTCAGTGTCTGTTGCCTTTCCTGCAGGTGGCCCTCCTGCCTCCTTGTTGCCTGAGTCCTTCAGTATCTTGGGTCGGGCTGCATCTGTTCCCGCAGAGCTTTCCCTTTCTCCAGCAGAAAGCTGGTTTGTTTGGCTGACAGATGGGGTTCCCGCTTTGGCCTAGATGCGCCTAGTTAAAGGTTTCTGTTTGAAGCCCGCAGGTGAAGCCCAGGTCCACGCAGACCCCTGCTTACAAAGTTCCCTTCATGGTCGCGTAAAGCAGTAAGGAAGTTTTTAATTGACATTGTCTACTGTTAAGAGGGCATCGTGTGGACATCTTTCGAGAGGGCTTACTTTATCTGTGAAGTGTCAGGCTATCCATTCATTGGGCAGGGCAGTGGGTTTGCTTTGGGGAAGAGAGGAACAGATTACTGTAGTCTCTCTTTTAGAATTTCTGCACGTCAAAATCCCCTTAGAAGAAACAATCTCCCAAACCTATGTTGCAATCTAAACCACAGCTTAAACTGTTTGAGAGATAGGTGTGGTTAAAATAACAGTATTTAATGCCCAGAGCACATCAAATTTGGGTGAAGAGGATGCGTTCTGCATAATTCTGAGAGATGTCTCCTTATGGTGTGGTTACCTAGCAACAAGTGGAAACTGTATGAAAATGAGGTGCTTATCTGTTGTTGAAGTGGGTGCAATGAAACTTATTACGCTAGCCTGTTTTGCTTGGCATGTTATTAAAATCACAGCTAATGTGGAAAGAACTGGAGCCTGTTCCCATTTGATACAGAAACAGTGTTAAATGCAGCTACTATAAAATGCCAGTACTTTGGTCAGGAAAATAGAATCTTGCAGTGTCCTTAAACCCCCCACATTGAGATGTTAGAAGTTGATTTATATTATCAAAGATTCATTAATAACAAAAGAGCAAACAATCTGTAGGGTGAATTAAGGAGCTGGTTATTTAGATTTCTGAAAAAAAAAAAAATCCAGAGAACCATTTATAGCTTCATCTATAATAGCTTGGTACAGCTCTGCTTCTCGTAGCCAAATTGTATTTAACTGTCTGCTAAGCTTATCGATGCATCCTAACCACAGCCTTACATTTAATTTACAGGACTGTGATGCACTGTCACGCTTCTTAAAGGTTCTGTTTTTATTTAATCACTTTAAAACAGGCTGCAGATCTTTTGTACTACATACTGTTAAATAATTTGTGAATAGAAAAGCCTCTTTAGTGTTTTGTTGTTGTTTGTGTTTTAAAAAAATGGGCTTGGGGGTGCCTGTGTGGCTCAGTTGGTTAGGCATCTTCCTTCAGCTCAGGTCCGGATCCCGGGGTTCTGGGATTGAGCCCCTCAGCGGGGGACTGCTTCTCCCTCTTCCTCTGCCCTTCCACCCCACTTGTGCTCTATCACTTGCTCTCTCTCTCTTTCTCAAATAAATAAATAAATAAAATCTTAAAAAAAAAAAAAAGTGGGTTGGGCACCTGGGCGGCTCAGTTGGTTAAGCGACTGCCTTCGGCTCAGGTCATGATCCTGGAGTCCCGGGATCAAGTCCTACATCGGGCTCCCTGCTCAGTGGGGAGTCGGCTTCTCCCTCTGACCCTCTTCCCTCTCGTGCTCCCCATCTCTCATTCTCTCTCAAATAAATAAATAAAATCTTAAAAAAAAAAAGTGGGTTTTACTACTGGCCTGCCCTACCAGCTCTTTGTGTATCCTTCAGGTAGCTTCATAGTGAAGTTTTATTTCACATACATTAAAAAAAAAATCAAACTGAGATTACCTGCTGAAATATCCCCTTCTGGGTGGCCTGTGATCCTAACACAAAACAGCACCAGTTACCCCAGAGATGAAGAAAAGTTCAAGTCCTTTCGGTGCTCATCAGACACCTGCGATGACATACAGAAATCTGGCATCGAGGACCCAACTCCGTTGGTTGTATTCTGACATTACTTCTGGGGCTTTGGAATGTGTTTATGTGTAGCAGATGGAGCTATTAGTTAGCTGTGCTATCTTGAAGAATTGCTTTCCCAGGTAATCAGCTCTGCTCATTTAGGATGTCGTTTCCCCACCTCGATATGTCAGCTCAAGAAGCAGGAATGATTAATCGCTGCAACCGGACAGTGCGCTAGAATAACTCTGTACGGGGAGCCATCCCTCCGCGCTCCCTTGCCGCAGAGTTTGGAGTGTTCCGATGCAAAGCAAACAAGATGGGACCGATGACCAGGACACTTCCTGAAGCTTACCTGTCAGTATATAGAGTTGCTGTGGCAACCTGAAGGTTTTGCAATTCATATGAAGAGTGGAGCGAGACAAAAACCTTAAGTCATGGCTGTCATTACAGTGGAATGGATGCCACCAACACCTGGCAACCTCTATTACTTCGACTTGTTTCTTTTCACGCTTGGAGGAATAAAATGCATAAAAGATTAATATGCATAGTAAACCTTTTGGTAAAATATGTATGTGTTTTGCATTTCAGATGAGTCAAAATTTCAAGGGTTCCCCCTTCACTTAAATCAATAGTAGTTAATAATGTTCAGAGTGAGCTTGCCATCATACTCTTGATGGAATAAGAACTGTGATGTGAAGAGAAAGAATCTCTTTCTAATTAAAAAAAAAAAGGAAAAAGATGGATTGCTGGGTATTTTAAAAATCATTGTCCCTCTTGGAAGTGCTCATAACATATTAATCTAAACTGCATGCCCTCCCTCCCCTTACCCCCCTTTGTTGCTTAGCAACAGGAAAATAAAGTTCTGAGTTTTGTTAGTGCTTTTCTATTCCTTCTTAAGTGATGGGTATTCTAAATGTATCCAGGTGCGAGTATAGTCCTGTCAAGATGAGTGTAAAAACACACAATTGAGGATTTTCTTTCTGGGGGGGGGGCGGCGCTGAAGTTTCTAAATACGGTCCTATCATTTATACATTTCTGTAATCCCACCATTTAATGGAAATGTAGGATTCGCAGCATCAAACTAATGTTCCAGTTGCCCTCCTTTGGGGCTCCCGAATGCTGGAAGTAGAATGCTACATAAATCAAAACATACTTAAGTTTGCCCAGTTATCACTGGGCTTTGCTCTTGTCCCTGTTGTTTTAGAAGTGCACAAATATGGGGCAAAAAGTGCTTGTAGCCTTTCCTGGGTTTGTGTTTTAGCGTGTTTAGAAACCCGTTTTCATTTTTTTTGCTGTAGAAGAAAATGTTTTGCCAAGCATGTGTCTGAAAAACGGTTAAACTGAACTCTGCCTGGAATTTTCTGGGGTATGCAATCTTCGGAAAATCTGTTCCTGAATGTCAGAAAAATGTAAAGTTGCAATAAAACCGTGGCCGTCAGTTTCCTGACAGGTGCATTAAGTCTGGAATCAAATCTGAAGGCTGTGTTAAAAACACATTAAATATTTAATATTAAAGATCAGCCTATAGTTTTGCTCTCGTCTCTTGGAAGGGCAAAGAGAACGATCAGTTCTAAGGAGCTGCACTTGTAAAAGGGTCTGTTCGATTTAAACCAGGATCCAGAAATCTAGGTTATGGCTAAGAGGGTGAGAAAACCAGTAGATGTGTTCAGCTCCTACACCTGACTTTATAGCTTTAACTGTCATGTTGTCCCTGTTGAGATGGGAAAACCTTTTGATTGGTATGTTGCAGCTCACTGCCACACTGGGCATCTCTTCAAACCAGTATAGTATTGTAATTGGAGATCATCTTCTCAAAGATGGAACCTTTTATTTTTGTGGCTTTCTGGGGAGTTGTAATGCCTGCCTGCTTTTGCTTTTAATCAGATGTTTGAGAGCTGCAGCTTCGGGTCAAGCGAGCATATTCACACCTGATTTTTACAGTATTTTCAGTAACTTGAGTGTTATGTTTGAATGGAAAAGTATCCTGAATGGTCCCCTTTTAGGAAATAGCCCGAGAGCAGCATTTTCTGGTATTCGGTGGATTTGAGCGATGGCAGTAGCACCTACAATTTGTAACCAGTTAAAATGGTTTACCTTGCCTGGACACACTGGCGGACCAGGGGAAAAGCTGTTTATTTGAAGTGGAGCTGTGTAATCTTACTTGTATGCCCAGATGTCCTTTAATTTATTTTCCAGGGAACTAATAACAGCGGCAAGATTTTAAAGTGGATTGCCAGATTCCAGTAAGGATTCCCAGGAAGGGGCCGGAAGAATACCGTCAGGGCAGAAGCCCGGGTGCGGATGTGTGAGGAAGCGCTCATTTTGAATTCCCATAATCATTGCTCAGAAATATTTAAGATGGGGATCTATCACGTCTTACCTGTTGAGACACGATCCCTTTTGTATCTGGCAGGACTCGTGCAACAAATCTTCTTTCTTTTAAGTGATCTCTGGAGCTGTCAAGATCATCCGAGTGAACCGTGCTTGAGGGAAACACGTACCATTTTCTCTGGCAGTGGCATGCTGCTGATGACATATTTTTAGAATTAGCTTTTTCTCTCCCCCACCCTTCTAGAAACTGAACTTTTATTTAAGCTCCCTGCTGTTAACATTGGAAAGAAAGTTTCCTGTGCCAATGTTTGCCCAAATGAAAGAAAATGTTTGCATTTTGTATGCAGTGTTCATAAACTTGATGAGTCTAACAGTTTGGCACCGCTGGTGAGCACGTCTGCTTCGAGTTGTGAAGGGCAGGCAGGCACAGTGTGGTGAAGCTCTGCCGGCACTGGGAAAAGGTGTGGCTGAGCGCTCCTCTCCGAGGGTGGAGGCCGGGAAGTCCCACTTGGTTTTTCCTAGTGCTTTGAAGGGCAGCGCTGAGGACCCAGATCTCCAGTTTTCTCAAGCAGTTGTGAGCAAAAGATCCTTTCTTCCCTCGTTCTCCTTTGGTTAAGGCTAGCCGAGACAGTGGAGTGATTGGATTTCTCCAGGCAGGATTGGTTTAGCAAAGCCATTTGACTTTTTCGAGGTTTTTGGTTTTAGTTGCAAAGATCTTGCCCAACTTCATCAGGGTGCATTAAAGTCTTCGAACCCTTTGCCCCGGAAGCTGTGCCACCATGTTAAGTATCTGTAGCACGTTATAGGTACACTGTTAAAAAAAAAAAAAAAAAATCACCGCAGCGTGATTTAACAAACTCAGATTTTTGTGTGTGCAGTGCAAAGTTCGGGGAACGAGGAATCTTTCTGCACAGACGAGTCCTTTGCGTAGAGAATGTGCCATGGATGATAAAGAGTGTGAAAGCAGTAGGGAATTAACTGCTAAGTGTATGGCAAGTGACCTAGACAAGGATCCAAGGCAAGAATGATTTGTTCCAAGAACCTGTGTAGGACAGCTTAGGAAGATGCACTTTTCTTTGGCCTCTGTCCTACGGCAACCTTGAAACAGGTAAGTGAAACGGCTTTGGCGTGGCTCATCATCGGTAAGCCAAGAAGAACACGGCATGGGTCATTAAGATGTACAGCTCCAATGTAAATACTTCAGGACCCACAAACAATAATTAAAAAACTAACTGTGGCACTGTTTGGAGTCTGGTCCTCTGGGCCCCCTTTGAGGGGGAACCTCTCCTGTTTTGGCGTGGAGACCTGTCCATCTGGGTGCAGATGGTTGTAAGAGCTTTTTAATGACCTTTCCTAATGCTGGTGAATGTGTCTTTGGACACCATCGGGACCAGTGGCTGAGGAAGGTGGAAAACAGCAGGACGGTGGCAGCTGAGGCATTAAATGTCCTGCATTTGTCAGACATCGGCAGAAACATGCAGTTCGTTGGACAGGAGATTGTAAACAAAACAGACGGAGTCAATTATCAATACACCCGCGACACCCCAGGACGCTAGTTCTCGTAGTAGAATGGCAACTTTGAAAGTCCATACCCCTTGGAGCAACCTGTTGAATATTCCAACGGAGTGCCAGGTCTGTGGGATGCTGCTTTTGCCCACGGGGCCAGAGCCTGGCTGACGGCCTTCCCCCGGCAGAGGAGCGGAGGATGGTCTCAACCGGACGAGTTCCCTGCTCTGGCTTGTCTCCTTGTCTATGTGGTGACCTTGTGTGGCTGCTAAGCCAGTGGTGCCTAAGCAGTGGTACATAACCAGTGGTACGTAGATCTTTCAGAGGAGCTTCAGGAGATAAGGAGCTTACAAAGTATACCTACCTGCTTAGGGGCTTCTCCCTGAGAATCTGAGTCAGTAGATGTATGGGACCTTTGGCATGTGCATGTATTTTTTTAAAGTTCTGGTGATTCTGATCTACACATCTGGCTAAGAAATGTGTCTCAAAGTAACACTGGACTGGGAGAGTTTCTGGACCAAGTCACAGGTCCCAAAATGAATTCATTGATCAAGAAAACAACTCATTACGCGGATAAGCATTGTTTGGGGCCTGGGCACATTCGAGATGAAAGTGGCTAAGGACAAAACTGTGTTCCCTTGACTAATCTCTATAGAAGAGCCAAGTGACTGACTTTGGGTTTGGCTAGAAGCCACTTCCTGATTCTAGCATCTGTTCCCAGCTCTGGATCTTCCCACTTGAGGTCCATTCTGTCAACGTGTTCACCCAGTTTAACTAATCAGATTATTGAATCTCGGGGGCTCATTTTCAGGTTCATGGTCAAAGATTTCTTAATTCTCTCGAGGATTCAGTTAATTTCCTACTTTAAAAGACCAGATGGGGTATTGGCTTTATGAACCTGACAACATAGCTTTCATTAACTGGGAGATTTTTGGAAACTGGAAATCTCTGATGATTGTAATTTGTAGTAATTATTACGAGTAGTCCGAGTTTTGAAAATTCAAAAGGAATAGGTCTGTTTCTGGTGTGTTTCTTAAAGGCTAGGGGCGGGGGTGAGCATCAGAGCGAGTCCCCAACAATTTTTGCCTTATACTGGGATTGGGGAAAGGGGTAGAAATGCTGTATAAAATTACTTGAGTGCCTCAGTCTTTTCGAGAGGTTGGACACTTGTGAGAAAGGAGACTAGGAGATTGAAACGGGGGTGGTCTACAAGGGAAGAGGCGAATGGCTGGGAATTATTTAGGAACTGGAGAAAAGCAAAAGGTGTGTGAGTGTGACATTCTAAGGATGGAATAAAAGGGGAAGGGAATTCTAAGTATGAAAACTTCAAAGGCATCTCTGTCTGGGAAGCAGAATATGCTGTCAGTAATAGACCATAGCAAAATTAGAGACCCATTTTGCTTTTTGTTAATACATTTACATTTTCACCCCTTATTGATCTTGTCTCTTGCCTTCAGAAGAATCCTCATTGTGCATTCATTTATAGGACCGGGTAAGAGCTGTCTCCTTTTCTTCCTTTCTGTTATATTTGTATTCTAAAGTGTGATTTAATGGGCTCCTGAATCTTTTATCTTTAGTAGATGATGTTGTATAGTTTATGTAAATATTTGTCTTGAGGTGCTTTAAGTACTTACTCCGGTAAAGTCTCACATTGGCATTGTTTTATTGCAGTCACTCTGTTTAAATTAAGCCCTAATCTCTTCAGTCCTATTGTCAAGGCCTCACTCTTGGCTTGGGTTTAATGGAGATAGAATTTGGTTGGTTGCTTAATGTGGTATGTTTAATTTAATTTTGCAGGTAGTGATAAACATTGGGGTTTGGGCTATAGGCTCTTTGACATTAATATGTATCAACTCTGATCTCAAATATGGAGCAATTTAATGTGTTGCCCTGAATGCAGTTTGCAGCGGGATTTTTTTTTTTTTTTTTTTTAAGTGCATGATATGGAGTAATATTTCTGGTCCAGATTCTGGTGTAGATCTTAGCTGAAGCAAACCCCCAATGGCTCATGCTTTCCTGAGGCTTATAGAATTTTTTGGAGGCCTGGAAGGGGAGTAGTTTGATATTCATCTCCCCGTTCTCATGGACTGGAGGGCTTTTCTAAATGTAGCCATCTTGACTGTAAATAGATCCCATGAAGCAGTGGGCTAGTGGACTGTCCCTTCTTGTTAAGGCTAATGATATAAACCACTTAAATGTTCCATTTTCCCTTTTACCCTCGGGCTATATTATTAAAGAAGTTTCATTTTCTTCTGTGCATTATCAATCAAAATACACAGAGCGTAACCACTGGGCCACAAGTGACCTTTGCATTCCAGGATGGGTAAGGCGAATGTTTTTCTCTTAAGAGTCTTCATGAAATCTTTGTTGAAGATGGACCATATATATATATGATGGGTAGTGGAGGAGGGAGCACCTTTTTCTTCACATCAAGTCAAATCCCTCTACCTCTTCTCAGTATTGCTTCTTACCCACTTCTGAATTAGGTGTGAAAGAGTCCAATCCATAGTGTAATTTGAGGTAGGTAAGTATTAATGCAGCATATTTTCATTACAGTAAGTGCCCTCTGCTTGAAGACTTGCAACGTTCAAATCGGAGTTAGGTCTCTCTGGGGTGAGAGAGTTCCTCCAGCCCAGTCATGAATTACTTCCCCATGAGTTCCTCATAAACAGTGAGCTCCCTTAGTCATGGATGGCATGATTCAATTAAAAATGTTTTGATTTGCATTTAACTTCGTAGGAATTGACTGTCAAGGTGATGTAACAGTTTAATGAGTTATTGGGGGAAATTGGGTAGTCTCCAGCCAGACAGTTTTCAAGTGAGTTGAAATCTGTCTTCCCCTGGATGGCTAAAGAAACACATGTATTGGAGCACATTTTCCTCTAGACGTTTCCCCCCTACCCCGTGTTCCTCTAAACATATCTATACTTATGTATTGAATTAACATAAAGTCTGTTTATATTTAATGCCCATCTCAAAAGTCGCTCAATTCACTGAAAAATGCTTTTGTTCTGTTGTTTTAGAAACTTTCCCCCTTTCTCACTTCTGCTATCATGTTCAGCTGAATGCCCTGTGGTTGATAAGATTCGGTCTCAGAGTAATTATTTGAATAGTTTGGAAAAAGCCAGAATATCTTATAGAATGTTTCAAGATTTCTTTAGTCCTAGCCGGTCACATCGTGTTGCTTGCCGGAGTTTGTAGACTATGAGTACAAAATCTACCAGTTGTGTTCTGTGTGTGTCTGTAATCCTTGTAATTAACACGCATGAGGGGGGTCAGTGGCTACGGTCTCTGACAGTAGACCCAACAGGTTCGTACTGTGGCTGTATGTTGAATCTGAAAAGAAGCATCTAGGTTTGTATAGGACAGAATACTGGGATACTAGAACACCAGGCGAATTTAAATAGTGTGGTGCGCTTTATCTGTGGTTGTTGGTTCTAACTGTCCCTGCTGCTTAAATACTGATAAGGAGAGTCTACAAGAATACTAGATGTGATTTGTGCTACTTGAGTTTACTGTTCCCCAGCAGATTTATTCCTTCCATGTTTACAATCTGAGCAGTTCTCTTCATATCAGGGTTTAGTGATTCTGATGGGCAAAAATAGAAATACATTGTTTCATATTTTTTCACTCTGGAGATTTAATACAGGGAAGCAGCGGACAATTGGCCAGAGATGCACAGCTTTGAATAGGATTCCTGCTTTTCACAAAAATGTGTCTTTGATTATCTCTCCATAAACGCATGACCTGGAGCTAAAATTTTCTGTCAGTGTCTTCAGTGGAGTTGTATATTAATGGCGTGAGTTGGCACTATCAGCAGAAGAGTGATGCTACTACACTATTTTGAGCTGCATGCTAGACCTGGCAGGTGGCGCAAGAGCTAATAATGAACTGAAGGTCTTCACAGGCCCCATATTGCTTTGTCCCCAGCAGGTGTGTTTGGGGGAAGGGGGTTCCTTTCCCAGGACACAAAAGGAGTAGTGAGGTGGATGTAAGATCTTTTAAACCTATGATCACCCAGCCTTATCTTTCTTTCTTGCAGCTTCTTCCAGGAAGACTACCCTGATTATGCTAGTTGGAATCAAATTCTTGGGATTTTCCCCTTGTTTCTTATTTTTACAACTCTGTTATGTTACTTACTTGCTTTGTGTGCTGATTTCCCCCCCCCCACACGTCTTCTCTTAATGATCTTTGAAAATTCATAACTCAAGCAGATTTTTAAAAACAGTTACCTTGTTTTGAGCTTTTAGCTACTTCCCACAATCTAACAGGTCCTATCAGGAGGCAATCAATATGTAACCTATGAATGATGAATGCTTGGTGAAACCAACTATCAACTCATGGAAGGGAAGGATGAGTAGAAGAGTGGCCAGCATTTGGTTATTCATTTACAGATTAAAAATTGCCCTCACATCCCAGTTGGTTAAGCATCTGACTCTTGATTTCGGCTCAGGTCATGATCTCAGGGTCCTGAGATTGAGCCCCACGTCGGGCTCTGCACTAGGTGTGGAGCCTGCTTAAGATTCTCTCTGCCCACCGCCCCCCCCAACATGCACGCTCTCTCTCGCTCTCTCTCTTACTGCCCCCATATGTGTTACCTCTTCTCCTCACTGCACTGTGAGCTAGGGAATATTCTACTCTCCAGGTGTGAAATTGTCTGAGACAGGTTAAGGGATTTCTCCCATTTCTCACTACAGCTGTTGTGTAATTGAACTCGGATTTGAAACCAGTTTTTCAGACTCAAAACTCTTCTGTCATAAGACCACTCTGCTGGAAGAGATGCTAGTTCTAGTTCAAGTCTGAAGTGGAGTTCCTTCTAAAATGCAGATCGTGTACAGAAAATCCTCCTTATTAGGGGCTGATTGATGTCTGGAAAGGCCACTCACTGAAGTGAATTCACTGTGAAAGCCGGTATCTGAATTTCATAGTAAATAGAGATAAAGAGCTTTGGTTGAACTTTATCGGGATAAGTGAAACCAAAAATTAGGAATATTTTATATTTAACAACACTTAAGCTATAATTTGCAACTCTGGAATTCTGAGAATGAGCAAAGAATCAAGTGTTGATAGTGTGTGTGTGTGGTTTTGTGTTTTGTGGGTTTTTTGTTTGTTTGTTTTGTTTTTTTATTTGCTGCTACGATTTGTCTGACAAAGTTGGAGGCAGAATGCCACCATGTCCTTCCCTTCACTTCAGTGCTTGGCCTGTCTCATCCTTGCCTTTTCCCTCCTGGTTGTTATTTGGTCTAACTGTGCCAGATACTCATTGGTTGGTGATTTTACTTATGATTCAAGCAGTCTTTTTCATCACTTTCATTGACTTCCTGAAATTCTGCATCTTTGGTGAGAGTTACCATTTTCATGTTGCAGTCTGGTTTTGTATACGCAATATAGAACCTTCTGGAGACCTAGAATTCTATGGCTAGAGATAGATTAGTGAGGAGAGATGGATTTTTAGAAGTGGTTGATGTGATTTTTTTGTTGTTATGATGACTTTTGCCTTCTTACTAGTTATGGGGGCTCGAATGATGACTATCAAGCTAACCAGAACTCCCTGAACCAATAAAATATTACACTAGGGCGCCTGGGTGGCTCAGACGTTTGGGCGTCTGCCTTCGGCTCAGGTCATGATCCCAGGGTACTGGGATCGAGTCCCACATCAGGCTTCCTGCTCGGCGGGGAGTCTGCTTCTCCCTCTCCCTCTGCCTGCCACTCCCCCCCCCACTTGTGCGCTCTCTCTCTCTCTCTCTCTCTCTCTGTGTCAAATAAATTTAAAAAAATCTTTAAAAAAAATTACTACAGTGCGTGCGTGCATGCATGCGTGTGTGCATGCGTGTAGATAGTGTTTACATAAAGGATCACTCCTTCTGAGTGTGCTAGGGTACTGATGGTGGTTTTCAGCTTGAGCTTAATTTCGGCTTAGTGGGTAAGAGCTGAATTCTGGAGCCAGGCTGCCTGGGATCCTATTACGCCTCTGCCATTTGCTAGCTGTGGGATCACGTTCAGGTTATGTAATCTGACTCTGCCACACATTCCCTATCTGGATAGTGGAGATGTGTAATTAGAGCATCTTCCTCTCATAGACCTGTTTTGAGAATCAGTTGAGTTAATAATTGCGAAGTGTCTTAGAACAGTATCTGGTACATAGTAAGCACTCAATAAATGTGAGCAGTTGTGATCTGATCATTGAGATGATTAATATTACAGCGTTTTTGCAAAGGAGGAAATCTGATGAAAGAAAACCGTTTTAAGTTGGGCTTAGAATGTGAGGTCTATCTTTTGTTGTCCGCAAAGTAAAAATTTAAATATTTGCTGGAAGCAAAGTTTACTGTTGAATGATCTCCAAGAGGTTGTAGTACTTCTGAGCAAACGTTCAGTGTCGCCTGTGTGCATCCTGTCTTCTCTGTCATGTGTGTTCTCAACTCCCATTGCCTTCCCCTGTGGGTCAGTAAACCAGGCATTTCTTTAGGCTTGTACCTAGAAACCTCGAAGCAATCATAAGTAAATAGCCTAAATGAAATGGTGGTTTTTAATTTTTTAGGTGTAAACACAGTGGAAGTTCAGTGAGAATTTATCTTTCAGTTGATTACTTGCTTCGGGTTTTAGGAGTGATGGTGACAGATGAACAGTAATTGAGGTGTGATTAAAATTTTGGAAAAGATAAATGATATCATTTCTTGTGGAAAATATTACATTCTTCCATTATGGCGCATGGCTGTTCATGAGCTATTTCTCACAGGTAGGGCTCTTGCTGCTGGTAAAACATCACTGGTTTTGAATTGGCTCTGAATATGTTAATGGTAGATGCTCTCCTGGAAGCAGGGACCTCACTCCCTGGCAGTCCGGTTGCCTACATAACAGTCCTAATGCAAGACAGATTTCAGCAACTAGATTTTGCTTCTCTTTTCCCGAGCGATAATGACTCACAGGAGGGCTGTGTCCCTGGCACGCTGCCTACCTCACTGGTCTCTGACTTTAGAATCACTTGGAAGACCACATTGTTCTCCCTTGTGCAGACATGCAATTGTGAGTCACTTTTGAAAAGCAGCTTCAGTAGGATTTTTTTTAAAACAGTCAAGTTTGCTTCATAAAGCTGTGTGTGAAAGCAGAACAAGCATTCTGTTTTAAAAAAAGTGAAACCAGAATATTTCCAAGCTTTACATTAAAAAAAAAAAAGGCTTGAAGTCTGTTATTTAGGGTTTTGCAAAAATTTTTGTTTTCAGTTTAGTAAGGAAGTTGCCTCATAAAAATCAGACAGTGGTTAGAATGAAGAGATTTAATTACAGTCTTAAGTTATTTTAGTTCAAGGCATTTGCTGTGTTTTAATTGACTTTGTATTTGTTGTGTTTTTGTTTTGTTTTTGTTTTCTAATCAGATTCCAGTTCTGTTTGGAGAAATAAAGCTTCAGCAACCTTTAAGAAGTGCTAGTTTGCCAGTGAGGGTATATGTAAAATTATAGGCGACAAGTGACTGATGGTTAACTTTCCTTCTGTAAAGCTCTAGTTCTAAACTCGAATTTCCATTGTCTTTACTTCCTTTGACCACAGGGAGTTGCAGTTTTACTTAATTGTTTATTTTAAGGGCGAAATTAAATCAGACTGGATGGGGTCACCATGGGTAGGCTTGTTTTGCTGTTTAAATCTCATGTGGGAAATTGGAGTGAGGCTCTCCTAATTCTTGGCATATTCCAGTTTTTATTAAGTTTAAAATGTAAGCATTTCCTATCATTCCATGACTAAATATAGTAATGAAATTTTATCTGAAGTCAGGAACATTATCCAAATCTGATTTGATGTGTGTAGGACACTGCACATTCATTGAGTGGTACAGATTGTGTTAAATGGGCCTGAAATAATGTTCAGGAAGGAGAATCACTTTCTATTCTTCTTGACACAGTTTGTCACAGATATGCATTCCTAATCCCCATCTCGTTAGTGTAGTCCTTGTATTTTTCATTTCTAGTCTTATGCAAATATTCTAGTTTTCCTTGATTGGGTTTACATGACTGCATTGTAATTATAGACTAGGTGTTATTAATATGTATGATTAAATGTGTAATTAATGTGTAATTACACAGTGAGAAAATGCACCAGAGCTGGGCTCTATGCTGATTTATTGTATAGGTGCCACATGCACAAAGACATAGGATTTTATGCTTAACATTTACTCCCATGGTAAATCTGAGTGGTTTGTCATCGGTATATGCTTTTTTCGTTTGAGTACAGGAGAAGCATTTTTATGGTCATGGGAGCACCTGGATTGTCTTTTACTGGGGCTATATCCACTGGAGAACTCACAGAAGAAGGGTTTGGCGTGGTGTCACAGTCCTGAGTGTGTGAGCAGAGTGATGCTCTGCTAGCCACACTCGGGAATGCGCGAGTATTCTTAATTTTATATGTATGTATATGTATTCTTAATTTTAATTGGTCACATATTTTAAGCTTCACTTTAAACTCCTCTTTTATTTACTTATTTTAAAGACTTTATTTTTAAGTAATCCCTACACTCAACATGGGGCTTGAACTTAGAACCCCGAGATCAAGAGTCGTAGGCTCTTCCCACTGAGCTAGCCAGGTGCCCCCAAATTCCTCTTTTAAATACCCTGTTTCTTTCCCATCTTTTATGTTTGGTGACTTTCCCTCTTAGCTAAATGAACCCACTTGAGGCATCTAGGAGCACCTTTCTGCTTTATCTGCTCCTGTCCGTGCCCATCCTGTTCTCACCCGATTCCTTGTAAAACTCTGTAAACAGGGTGGGGTGGTGGGGGGCGATGTGGTCCATGCTTCCTGATCAGCATTTCTTCTGGGGCTCTTTCCCATGCCCCTCCCTAACCCCCACCACTTCTTGACCGTTTCTCTTTCTTAGAGAGGAATTGTGAATTAAACTGTACCAGAACAGAAAAATGGCGAGGGCAGAGCATCCTGAAGGACTGGTGGATGCAAGTGAGAGGCTTGAAAGCAGGATCAACTAGGGTAACTGAGGTTGATGCTGGGACATACCCTTTCCTCAGATAATCGTGCTGGACACAGACCGCAGCAGAGAGAAGGGAAGGAACACAGTTTCAAAGAGGCTTAAAATGGCAACAGAAGGCATGCTTATGCCTGGCGTCGTTAATGAGCAAAGTAGTCCAGGTCACAGTTGATTGGAGTGTGCTCAAAACCTTGCATGGTGTGTTGTTCTCAGTGTTTTGGGTAGAATGTTGGGGATGGCCCAAGGGCTCAATAACTACTTGTATATAATTTTGATTCGAGTGCTTAAGTAGATATGCATTCCTGAAAAAAGGAAAAAAAAAACAACAACACATGAGCATTAAAAGTTGACTTGGATCTCGCATTCGGCTCATTTCCAAGGGGGACCTGGGAACAGATGTGTTGTCTGCTCTGAATGCATTGGGATCCATCCATGTTTTGCTTACAGACCCCCTTCTGTCTGGTGCACTCTGCCCTCTAAAAGCTTCCTGAATTGCTTTGTAAACAAGGCAGCTACTACAGCTGCAACTGTTGGGTTTGGACTTTTGCCAGCTTGAAATTTATCCCTGCCCTAATGCTATAGATCTGGGAGCAGGCAAAGTGGATTTTGTTTTTTTAAGCATATGGAAGCATTCCCTGAGGAAGAGCGTGTTGGGGGTTGAGGGGGCTCAGTTTCCCTAAGACCGCACGCATTTTCCATGGATGTATGATGCCGCCAGTCCAGTTTTTCGGCACCTTTGGCTTACTCTTCCCCAGTTACTTAGTTGGGTCGCTGCTTCATTAAAAACCCATAATTCCCCCGCCCTTTATCTTGGTGGGGCCCCTGGGGTTCAAGAGGACTTGATTCAGTAAGTGAATGAAGATGGTTTTTCAAGACTTGTTTCTTTGGTATGCTAATACTTACCAAGGAAAGAAGAGAAAGACCAAACGAGGAAAAACCAAAAAAACAAGAAAGGGATAAAGTGGAGAATGTGATTTCTTAGGAAATCTTGTTTGGGGATTAGCCCTACCTGCTAGTTGCTTCAGTGACTGGAGGCCGCCCGGATTTCAGGATTTCACGTTTCCTTTGTACACAAAGAGGGGTTGCCGCGCCCTCTGAGTGCTGAGATGCCAGTATGCTTTGCAGAAATTGAAGTTTAGTTTTGCTTTATTATAGTCTTGGCTTGTTGATGAGTTTTTCATGTAAGGCTCTTTCTTTGTCCTTTTTTTATCTAGCCTTTGAAGCCTTCTGCTCAGGTGGGCTCCTTTATGCCTTCTCCCTAGATCAGGATTTTTAAAAAGAAGTGTTTGTTGTTCATCTCTTCATACACTTGACAGCTTTCTGGGCTGGTCTTTGGACCCCTTGAACTGATGGTGTGTGACACTGTGCAGCCAGAGTTCCTATTTGCCAGTCTGTCTGCTTCTGGATTACCAGATTAGAACTAAAGTCTGTTTCATTTTAGTAGCAGCAGAAAGCACACAATCTGGAGGTTCCTGCCAATGTTCTCTCTCTGGAACGACATCAAAACATAACTTCAGGTGCAAGAAGTATTGCCTGGCCAACATCTCCCCCCCTCCCCCTGCCCCCCGCCTCTGGGTGATGAGATAACATTGACTTCTTGTGTGTCAGGGTTTTGATTATTTAGAAACCCTTCCACGTGAGAGTGATGACTTCACTAATTTTCTTGGAGTAGAGTTGATTCTGAATGCCTGCTGGAAGGAAGAGCCATGTGGCACCTTTGTGGCACTGAAAGGATTAAATGAGGTTTCCCAGGATTAGATGGGGGCATGGCCTTCCTCTGTCCTGTAATTTTAGATCCCTGGCCAGCGCAGTTGTGAACTTCCCCATCTTAGAAGAGTGCTGGCCTGCATAGTGGGAGCGGGATCCAGGCCTTCATTGATGTATTCCTTTTGGTTTCGGTCCCAGAGCTTGAGCTGTGCGGGGATTTCAGCTGATCAGGGACAGACTACTCGCTGTAGTAGAAAGAAATGGGCTGTTGTGCTGGGGAGAAATCTGTTGTTTGAGGAACTAAAATTGACACATTTTCTGTAGGCAGAGGAAAGTGAATCCATGATCAGACTGTTTTTGTTTTTGAGATTTTATTTATTTGAGAGAGGGAGAGCATGTGAGAGAGAGAGAGAGAGAGAGAGTGCATGAGCTGGGGGTGGGGGATAGAGGCAGAGGGAGAAGCAGATTCCCCCTTGAGCAGGGAGCCCGACTCGATCCCAGGACCCTGGAATCATGACCTGAGCCCAAGGCAGACTTAGCTTAACTGGCTGAGCCACCCAGGCACCCCTGTTGTTATTTTTTAAGAGGACCTCCTTGCTTCATTCTTATGCCCAATGAACAGTGTGGCTTTTGTTTGAAGGTTTTGTCAATACCAACATTTACCACCTTCTTCCAAGTTTCTTTTCAAAGGCTCTGTTGGAAAATGGACTTCAGGCTGGCACTTCTCATTCAGCTTCTGAGCCCACAGGCGCGTCTTCCCCACCCCTCTCCCCAGGCCCTCAGAGCGAGGAGAACACTTCTAGAAACTTGGTAGTTAAGAGGCTTATTTCCTATTTAAAGATGCTGCTTATCCTTATTGAATACACAAAAATGAAAACTCGGGCTTTAGACAACAGCCTGTCATTTCAGAGTTAATCTTGAAATAAAAGTCCTCGTCTTGGCCTGGGGTTTTGAAACAGGCCTAATGTCGACCGTCAGATTTTGGGGGGGCACATGTAGGCTCTTAGGCGGTGTTTGAGAATGGATGCTCCAGCCTGTCCACATCGAGGTGCTGCTGGCCCACGCTTGGCACCCGTGCTCCGGTTCTGTTTCCTTGCAGTGGTGACACGGTTCGACTGACAATACACGAAGTCAGGGGTGGGGAGCCAGAGAACTGAATCTTTTTCCTTTGTGAAATCACTGTGTGGGAGAAATGGGGTTAGGTCCCGGCCTTGTTGTTAACATTATTAGCCAACCGTGCTCATCATCTTAGAGAAGGGAAGCAAGCAGATAGGTGAATGGGGTCTCTTCAGCCTTCACCCAAACCTCTAGCACTTCTAAGGCGAGAGTGTGTTGACCTTCCAGGTGGGGACTCCTCACAGTAGCTCGTGGGGGGATTCGGAAGCAATAGCACTTTATACCGAGCATGATATGGGAAAAAATGCCTTTCTTATATATATAAACCTGACACAAGATTATTAAATTTTTATCATGCTTCCTCAACCGTGGGCTATTTCACAATTATAGATCACTTTTCAACATACAAATTGCATAGTAATGTATAACCTGGCATTTATTATGGAAAATGCAGTTTTGTTTGGTTGTTTAATCTTCATTAAAGGCATCATAAATGGTCTGATTTTTTTTTTTTTTAAATCAAAGCTCTTTAAAACATCTTAACATCTTAAATATATTCTAGGGTGTAGCATACTCTGGAGGGATTTGGTCAAAATTTTTCCAAATAGAAATCCTTAAGGAAATAAGTGAATATATGAATAATGAGGAAGGAAGTATTTGGGTATTTTTAAGGAAACAAAAGGCAGCCTTAGTCTTAGAATGTGGGATCTAAAGATACCCTGTATGTTTTTATACCAAGATAAAAATCCAGAAAAAAAGACATAATTTAATGAAAAAACTGCAAAAACCCATCAGAGTTAAGCAAAATCCAACTGAAGAATCCTATTAACAGTAAAGGCCTATATTATATATATATTCTTTTTGAAATCATGCATTTTGCATTTATGGGAAAAGCTTACAGAAAGTTCCACAGGAGGCCCCTGGATGGCTCAGTCAGTTGCGCGTCTAACTCCTGATTTTGGCTCAGGTCCTGACCCCAGGGTCTGAGATGGAGCCCCTGCATCAGGCTCTGCGCTCGGGAGAGAGTCTGCTTGGGATTCTCTCTCTCTCTCTCTCTGGCCCTCCACTGCATGTGCATGTGCTGTCTCTCCAAAATAAATAAATACGTCTTTTAAAAAAAGTACCATAGGAAATAACCACACCTAGCTTGCCACGTTTTCTCATCACATTTTGGAACTTGACTATGTGCAAACCCTGTTACATTTGCCTCTCCCTCCCCTCGTTTCCCATCCTCCTTCTGGGGGTTAAAGTGTAATTCTGAATTCAGTGTTTATTACCTCTGTATCCGTGGTCGGCCTTTTCCCACAAACATGTGTCCCTATGTAGTATGTAGTAGTTTTGCATGGTTTTAATAAATTATTAAACCTAATAATATGCATACTGTCATGTTGCCATATTCTGAAATTTGCTTTTTACTTTCACCCTGTATTTGTGAGATTTAATCATTTTAATACAAATAGCTCTAGTTTACTTATTCTCACTACTGTATATTATTCCCTTTTGTGGCCATACCACTGTTTATTCATTTTGTACAAAATGTGAGCTAGAAGCTCATTTTCAGTGTTGGATTCTGATCCTTAGTGCTACAATGAGCGTTCTTGTGCTTCTTTTCTGCATATGTCTTCTACTCTTGAACATCCGTAGGAGTTTCTCTAGGGTAATACCCAGAAGTGGAGGTACTTTGGACATCTCAGCTTGCTTGGATAAATGTCTCCCCCTACAACAATCGTGATTGCGCCCACGGATGCTCTCATAGGCACAGCGTGTGAGCCTCTGTAGCTTTCCATGTCCTATGCTGGTATTGCCAGATAAGAAAATTTTTCTGCCAATTTAATGGTAGTGAAAATACCTTCTTGGTTCAATTTGTATTTTCCTCACTCATGTGGTTGAGTATCATTTTATATTTATTGGCCATTTGGGTTTTCTTCCGTCAGTTGCCTGATCAGATCTTTTGTCTGTTTTTCTATTGGATTGTTTGGTCTTTCTTTTTGATATGCAGAAACTCCTTATATTCTGAATACTACTAATCTTTTGTCTTGTCAGATATATGCATTTCAAGTGTATGGCTTGCTTTATTTACTTTGTTCATGCTATCTTTTGTACAAAAGTTGTTAATTTTAATGTAGGCATACTCAAGGTCATAAAAATGTTTTTTTCCCCCAACAAAGTTTCAAAGTTTTGTTTTTTACTTTTAGTTAACAAATTTTTGTGTCTAGTTAACAAAATTTTGTGTTTAGAAAACAAAATTTTAGTTTTTTCCAGGTAGGTATCTGATTGTCTCAGTGCCATTTTTTTTTTTTTTTAAGATTTTATTTATTTATTTGACAGAGAGAAACACAGCGAGAGCAGGAACACAAGCAGGGGGAGTAGGAGAGGGAGAAGCAGGCTCCTTGCTGAGCAGGGAGCCCGATGTGGGGCTCGATCCCAGGACCCTGGGATCATGACCTGAACCGAAGGCAGGTGCTTAACGACTGAGCCACCCAGGTGCCCCTAAACCATTTCTTTTTAAGAAATGCTTTTTATTGAATTTCTTTTAAAGTAAGCTCTATGCCCATCGTGGGGCTTGAACTCATGACCTGGAGATCAAGAGTCCATGCTCTACCGATTGAGCCAGCCAGGCGCCCCTGCCTTTTATTTAATTTTTAAAAACAATTTTAACTTGAAAAATTTCAGAATTATAGAACAGTTGCAAAAAGAAACAAATTCCCCTCGACCTTTCACCCGGTTTTCCCAAATGTTAACATCTGCCACCATAGGCTAAGGTGGTATCTGCCATGGTTTCCCCACATTAAGATGACTGCTTCCTTTTGCAATTCTAGCATCCCTTTTTGCTTGTGGAGTTTGCCGGGTGATTTTTCTGTTTCCATCATTCTTCCTACATTTATTTTCTGGAATTCTGTCAGCAATATTTCTTGATAAGTCCATTTTTTTTCTTCTCCGATTTTACCTTTTTACCCCTATACTGACTTCTAAATCTACATCTCTACTAGACTCTGCCAAGTCTGCTCCTTGAGGGGTTGGTACCATTTTGCCTACCCACCAGCAGGATACACAGGTGCCATTGCCCCCTCGGCCTCATACACCGAGGATGTTGTCAGACTTCCGGATTTTTGCCAATCTGATCAGTGAAAAATGAATGCACATCTCTTGGTATGAGTAATGTTGAGCATCTGTTCACATGTTTGGGGCTATTTTCACTTATTCTCTGTATATTCTCTGCTCCTCTGCCTATTTTTCTCTGGGGATGTTGGTATTTTTTTTTTTTTTTGGTAGATTTTTTAAGGAGCTCTTTGTACCTAAGGGGTGTTATTTCTTTGTAATAAGTTGCAAATATCTTTTTCAAGTAGGTCATTTGTCTTTTGGCTGATGGCACTTATTGCTATGCAAAATATTCTTACTTTTAAATAAATTTTTATGTAGACAAGTTATTTCTTCTTTCTGGACCTGCCTTTCCTCACCATTTATAAGGGGAGTCACTCAAATTCTTTTTTTCAATAATTGTGATTTTATTTTTCAATTTAGATTTAGGGTCCATTTGGGGTGCATATCATGTGGGATGTGGATGCAATTTAAATTTTTTTCAGTGGCATCCAGTTGCCCAACCATTTCATAAGAAGTTCATCTTTTTCTCCACTGATTGGAGATACTAACTTTCCGTGTATACCTGGGTCAGTTTCTGTAGTTTCTGAGCTTTTTGTTTTGTTCCGTTGGTCTATTTATGTAACGAAACCACTATTTTTATAGGAGGTTTCTTTTCTTTCTTCTTCCTTTTTTTTTTTTTTTTTAAGTTTTCTAATATGTTATCTAATAGAACTCCCCACCCCAACATAAAACATACACGGACAGGGACTGACACATGGATGGATAGACACCGACAGACACATACCTTTTGTTTTATAGGTTTTCCTGGTAATTCTTTGTTTGGTTTGTTTATTTAAAGTTTGAATTTCATAACAGATCTAGTTGGCATCCAGATAGTTGTCACTTCTTTGCTATTTCCAGAGACTTTCTTTGCTACCTAGTCTTGACCAATTTTTTTATGTGTCACATATGTTAAAGAATATAACTTCTGTATTTGGCGGGTGCAGTTTTGTACATATATCATACACATCTTTTTAGGAATTTAAAGTGTATGTGGGATTCTGAAGCACTCTGAAGCATGTTTAAGCATAAGGGCTTAAACACTATAGTCTAGTGTCCTTCCAGATGTTTTTCATATAGGGTCAGTGGGAAAACCTCAAGAGGACTTTGAACCCACTGAAGCTGTATGAGAGAGGTGTCTCTATCTAATTTTCTGGAGAAGAGGACTCATTAGTCTTTTACAGATGTTCTAGCATCTCAAAAACAAAAATGTATTCTAGGGTAAGGTGGGGAAAAAGACTGGAATTTAAATACTCCATAACAAGAAATACGAGATGGCCTTGAAAAATTCAGAGAGATGAAGAAATTGCTGCTCTTCAACTATTGTGCTCAGAATATAGTGATTATAAAATGAAAGTATATTTTAATATTTCCATAGGTAAAATTTCTAAGAGGTCAGTGCCTGCATTTACAATGTTTTCTCTCCTCTTTCTTTTAGGTAAGTGACCTTCTTATGCTTGGATACATCAACTTCAGAAAGGATGGATGTTTAAGGCTCCATCCCTCGTCTCTGATGCTGTGGTAGTAAGTTATGGTTGACATGTGTTCTCTGGTTTGGTATGGCCAAGGGGATTGTCTTCTGACAAGAAGCTAGGTCGTTTCCCGTAGATCCTTTACCTCTTGCTTGTGACGCGTGTTTTGTCAAGGACTCTTTGTATGGGTCATCTCTGAGATTACACAGAAGAACAGAAAGACATGGTTCCTGCTTTCAGGAAGACTGGATTTCAGTATAGCAGAAAGAACTTGGGTTTTGGAGTTGTATTGGGTTTGAATTCCACTCTTCTATTACTAATTGTTGGATACCTCTATTTCTGTATTTCTTAAGTGGGTATAATAATAATACCTACCTTGGGGTGCCTGGGTGGCTCAGTTGGTTAAGCGACTGCCTTCGGCTCAGGTCATGATCCTGGAGTCCTGGGATCGAGTCCCACATCGGGCTCCCTGCTCGGCGGGGAGTCTGCTTCTCCCTCTGACCCTCTTCCCTCTCGTGCTCTCTATCTCTCATTCTCTCTCTCTCAAATAAATAAATAAAATCTTTAAAAAAAAAAAAAGACTACAGGTAGAGTCTGAATGAAAATTTAAAAAAAATAATAATAATACTTACCTTGTCAGATTGCTGGGAGGATGAAGTCAGGGAATTCTGTGCTTATCAAACTCTTCCAGTATATGGATTTTCCCCTCATTTCATCTTTTCAACTCAAACTCTTTATCCAGAAAGAACCAGCAAGGTCTAGAAAGGGCAATAGAGACCAGCTCTCCTCCTCTTATCTGAAGAGTCTTTGGTTAAGATTCAGGAAATCTGGGAGACCGGGCACCAAAGGATTTCATGAAGGAATCTGTAGTGGCTCTAAGAAGGCACTTTTCCAAAGTCGCAGACATCCCCCTTGAACTTCATAGTCACGTTGGAAAAGCCTCGTTAAGTGCAACTTGGGTAGTGATTCACAAGTGGTTCTAGTAGAATTTCCATGAATATGTTAGTACGTTACGTTGGGAAAATGTGCCTTGGTTTAATCTAAAATGGAATTCAAACAAACGACTAAAGAATGTAAGCAGAGGCCTTTTGATCTCATGTGATTCTTTAAATGATTGTCACATTGTTGTGTCCAAAGTTATCTAGCTATCTAGCCTTGTAAACAGATGAACGATATTCACTGAGAAGGGGAAGTATACACAGTCTGGTTTGGAAAGTGGAAGCGGATGGGGCCAGAGTTGAAAAAACATCAGTCAGAAAGGCAGAGGGCAACGCAGGCCCGGACGGTGTGGTTTGCATGGCTCGGGTACCTCTTACCCAGTGGCAGAGGCCTAACTAGAAATGTCCATCTCTGAGGAGAGGCTGGGGCCAAGGGAGACTACAGTTCATTGCACATTCAGAGATTAAAATATCTCTAAATTAGTTCCAGTGAATCATTTTAAATTATTTTAAAAGCTCTTTATATTTTAATCAGAGCCTATTCACGACCAGTTAATTTGGATGGCACGTTCTAAAATTACTTTCCTCCAATGATGTGTTGTGCCATTGCCTTAGAATGCAGAAGCCTCACGGAAGAGGGGAGTGGAGAAGTCTGAAAGTTCCGAGGAGCTGTCAGATGTTCACCGGTTCAAGAGTGGATTCACATTTTGTTCTTGCCACTTGCTTTAGATGGGGTCATGTTCACATTGCCTCTTTCAGGGAGCCAGCTGGTGATTCCACAGGATGCCGGAGGTCTAGCAGTGCCCTTGTTTCCCCTAAATATTGAGGGAAGACTCGATGCTCTGGTCATTGCTCCAGTACAGGCTTTTATATTTGAGTGTTGTCTTTGGTTTCGAGAAGGACCCCGTTAGCAGTCTTTGACATCTCAAACTGTGTATTCCTCACTTTGCTAATCTTTTCTACAGTTAGTAAAGTCGTGGGCCTTGCGAAGGAAACTTCTAACTGCCTGGAACACTTAGTCATTCGGGTACACGGTGGCCTTTACCGTCCCATTAGTAGAAAGACTTCATGCCTTGTGCTTAGCAGGACCATTCAGGGACCGTCCTACATCTGGACACGTGGACTGTCCACGGTGGGAGAGGGCTGCCTCCTCTTCCCAGGAGTGGTCTCTCGTGCAGTTAACGAAGATAAGAGGAGCCAGTGATGTTCCCTATTGCTGTGCTTTTCCCCCAGAAAGGTTGGCTCAAGGTACTAGAATCCATCTTGGGATGTTGTGTATTACCCATAGCTCCCAGTCTTGTGCAGGGAAAGAATTAAAATAGAAGAAAGGTATGGGCAGGATGGGTTTGTTAAATTACGGCACTGAGTAGCAACTGCTAGTCAAGAATTTTTTGGCAGTTTGTTAGAATCTCATTTTAAAGCAATAACACACTCAGAGTTGTATTCAAACACTGAGATAAATGCATCAACCTAAATTCGTGGTTTTGTTTTTTTCCATGTCGCTGCTAATTATTGAACATAACGAGGCTTATTCATGATTTCTTTTCTCCTGCTCGATAGCCATAATCCTGCATTTGTGCTGCTGCCATCCCTGTGGTAACAGACTACTGTCTGAGGCATGAGATTATTAAATCCAGAACAGGACATTAAAATGATGCTAGGGTTCTGACTTACAGAGGGACTTTCACACTGGGGCACACTTCAAAAAAGGGAACGCTGCCGCAAAAAGCAATTTGCTTGGCCAGTAATGTTTAGTGTTCCCATAGCTGTGATGGAAGAGATTTGTTTGAATTCTAGCTTCTTCCTTCCCAGCTCATCATCTCCTTTGGCTTTCCAGCCAAGTCTTAATCTGGTGTTTATGATGTCAGTCTGTTGCCATGGGAGTTCTTCTGTCACAGATGTATTGTGACTTCACTGGAGGATGGAGGCAGGAGAAAATTGAGGATGGAAGAGTACAGCTCAGGTTAACCTCTGGCCTCTCTGTTCTGCGAAGAAGGATTCCCTTCACCTTTATGTGCCATTTGAGAAAAAAAAAAAAAAAGGTTAGTTAAGCCATACTTTGTCGAAGGTTGGCCCTTCATACATGTCGCGGAAATCACCACAGTGCCAAAAAGCCAGCGCTTGGGGAAGAAGTGTTATGCAGCCGGACCTTTAGGTCTTTGAAGAGTCGTCAAGATTTGTGTTCTTAATCCTATGCTACGGTAGCAAAGCGCAGCCCCGTTCGTGGCATGCCAGCGGAGGCACTCGTTCTCCTGGGTTTCTCCTAAGAGCGTTTCCTATCTCTTCAGTCGAATATGATCGCAGGCGCAAGTGCGTGTTTCTTGCCCTCCGCCCTTTGGTTCCACTGCGGGTAGCAGCCACGTCTCTACTCTTCACGGAGATAGGTGGAAAGTCTGCCAAACGGAGAGGCGTCTTTGAAGCCAAATTTTGTAGTGCTCGTAAGCGTGTTGGCATTATGGTCCCTCCGGGGCCCCTTCATCATCTGGTATCTGGGCCAGTCTCCCATTTGGATGGCATAAAAATAATCTCTCCGCTTTCCTGGGGATGAAAGATTTCCACGGATTTAAGCTAAGTACACAGGTGGTGCTCTGTACACGATGAACTCTTTGAATGTCATGAGCCAGGAGTACAAACAGAACACATGTACCTTCAACTATGTTTTTTTTTTTTTTTTAAGGTATAGGGGGTAGAAGGAGGTAGAGGGGAGGAAAATGTTATGTAAGGAGGACAGTCTTTTAGACTATGTTTAATATGTGCCATCAGAAAATTCACTGCCATGGGTCTTTTTTTTTTTTTTTTTTAATTATTGGGATTATACCAGGTTTAGGATTCCTTCTCCCTCTTTGAATTTAACAGAGGGTTTTAATGTCCCTTATTAGAAGAAAAACTAAGGTAGGCCAGGCCAAGGAAGTTCACATTCTTCAAGCATCTCTTTCTAATTGCTGCCAATTTGTCACTAGGAAGCCGCGGTGGTCACCTTGGAATCTGCATAGCCTCGCTTTGAGTTTGTAATAAGACTCTCTCCCTTCTGCTGTCACCCAGTTCCACATCCTTCTTGAAGGGATGAGGCTGTGCGGGATAAACTCATGTCAGCAGAATGTGCCATGTACCTTGATAATGATTTTTTCAGAGTTTTGTGGAGCCAGCTTCAGGAACAACAGTGCATATATGTGCAAATGATTTTCTTAAAAAAAAAAAAGATTAATGCATTGGTTTAGTGTTTGTTCCTTTATTTCTTCCTCCCTCTCTTGCTTTCTTTCTTCCTTTTTTTTTTTTAACTCCCTGGAATGATGTCTAAGGTAAATCTCAAAGGGGAGGGGAGAAGGATTTATTTGATTTCTATACTTTATGTCAGTGGTTCCCAGACTTGAGGAGCTTCAAAAACTCTGGATCCTGGTTTCATTTTCTGATTGTTTGGGGTTTGGCCTGGGCTTTGGAATTTGTTAAAGATCTCCAGATGATTCTAATATATACATGGGCAAGTTTGGCAGCCCTCCGCTTTCTATGTAATGATGGCTGATAATAGAAGTAGCAAGGGCAAATCTAAATGGCACAGATGTACTTGACTTTTCTAGACCTGCTTCGTTGCTCCCGACTTTATGCCGAGTCTCCCTGGTACTCTCTCACTTCCTCTTTCACAAACACATACCATTAAAAGAATCCCAAAGTTCTGACCCATTGTTTTTTTTTTTTTTAACCCCCTTTCTCTGGAAGGAGAACAGTGGCGGAGCACTACCTACCTCTCGGGTTTTCTTTGACACACTACCATTGTCTTAAAAAAAAATAGGCTCCAATTTTAGAAGGTATTGGATTAAGACTGTGAAACAAACATTCACGCAGTTAGGAGGGAAAAGAACAGAATTCCCACCGTAGATCCTCGATGAGCGCGGGGAATTGAACTTTGGTTTCTGACATTGGGTTCCACACCATGCACTACGGTGCTCAGCCTGCGTCAGATTGGTTTCCTTTTGCTCTTTCTAAACGATGAGAGGACATTAAAAGACTACTTGAATCATGTTTTCGTTTTTCAATATGTAACGCTAGAGGAGAAGAGAAAGTAGATTTCTTCATCTCATAAAACAAAGTATGTTTGCAATAAAGTTCTGACTAACGCTTAACCCGGCATTTTTTTCATTTATCTCTGTTACTGCTTTTTCACATGTCTCGTGGTGCTTGTAAACATGATTTTCCCGCTGGATCTGGATACAAAGCAAAGGCTACAAAGGAAAGTGCTGGTATCCAAGCATCTTGCTTCTGATGTTTAGCCTTGAGAAATATATTTGAGCTTAAAAGAAAAGTAATAGGTTTGCTTGAATTTTCTTACCTTTCCTTCACATTCTCTTTTACGGCACCTATGGAGAGCCCTAAAACTTGGTTTAGATAGAGATCTGATGTAATTTCACGAAGCGGTGCTGTCAGATGACTGCAAAGGATGTTCTTATTTCTGTTGACACAGTCTTGTAGATTTCCGCAGAGCATGTGCAGATGCACAACCATCATTTCCGTTTTAAACATTTGAATTTGCTTTAGAATCGTCCAAATGATTACTCTGCCTGTAGAGATTAAGAAAAAGGGCATCTGTAAGAAGCTTGGGTAGTTCTTTTCTTCTGACCATCCATAAAGTTAGAGATGTTTTTGTGAATTTAGCCTTTTCCTAGCAGATGATTTATCACTGTGATCAGGGACTCTCTCTTTGTCTGATTTATTGAGAAGTCCACTTATTATCAGTAATTTTAGTTCATACGCATGGCAAAGGACGGTGCTAATGCCATAAATGTCTTGTTTTTCTCCTCTCAGGTTTGTTCCTCTTCGGTAGCTATTCGAGTTAGGAAATAAAACTTGTAAGGTTCCCTGTCAAATTTCAGATTGAATTTTAAAAGAAAAATCGTAAGAATATAATTTGGGGATGAAAGGACCTCACGGAGGTTATTCAGGGCTGCGGTTTGCTGTTTGCTGTTTTTTATTTAAAAGAGATTAAGGGTGTTCTATTTCTTAAAAATGCTACTTCTGTGTTTTTTCAAATAATGCTAATGTCTGCTACTTCCCCCTCCCCCAAGACTTTATTCTTCTTGCTAATAATGACACCTCTTAAAAGCATATTTTATCCTAAGTCATCCATTAAATCTTTCTTTCATTAAGCTTTTTTTCTGCTATAAAGATAGAACATGTTTATTTTAATAAGAAAATCCATAAAAGTATAGTTGAGAGAACAAAATTCACTTATAATCCTAACACTCAGAGATAAATACTTTTGATAATATCTTCTGCCTACCTTTTCCATTGCCCTGCATGGTTCAGAACAGATTTAGCTTGCTTTTATTTACTTGACATTGTATAATTCACTCTGGTCTTTGTAAAAATTCTTCAAGCACACATTTTAAAGACTGGATAGTAGTTGATTTAATGGATGTCCCATAAACAACGGAACTGTTTCTCCATTGTTAATGCTCTGGATTGTTTCCAGAATTTTGCTATTGTAAATAATGCTTTGATGAAGATCTTTGATCTTTGTATTTGAGTATTTCTTTGGAATGAGGTTTCACAGTGACCATTCCTGGGTCAGAGATAGGGCCAATTTTTAGTTCACAGTCTTATTTCCAAATGACTGTGTAGAATGGTGGTTTTACACTCAGTGCTGCTGTCTGGGAAATGAGCATCGTACTGCGCTGTCATTGCAGTAAGGGGAATCTTAGTTTTAGAAATCTTTGCTAATTACCTGGAGGAAAACATATTGTTTTGTTTCAGCGTTTGTTTGGTGTTGGTGAATTTTTCTCCAAATGTTTATTAACCCTTTACTGTTCTTTCTAGCAGTTGCTGAGTCAGTGCTTAGGAATGTGTGTGTGCTCCTTAATGTCAATAGGCTTTTTATAGTAAACGTAATAACCCTTTCTCTGTCCTATTATAACTCTTTAAAGATTCTCTGCCTAATTTTTGCCTTTTCTACTGGAAATAAGAAGAGCTTTAAGAAATCATTTAGCTTAATGAAAGACTCATTCATTTAACCGACATTTACTGAATGTTTTCTGTGTATTATGTGCCAGGCACTGGGGTGTATCAGTGAATTAAACAGACAAACATGCCACCCTCTCTAGAACTTCTATTCGAGCAAAAACTCCTGTAGTGTTTCGAGGGCGAGAACAACTACGGAGAAAACCCGAGCTGGGTGAGAGGGATGGGGAGTGCTAGGAACCACCAGTTTTTTGGGTTTTTTTGTTTTTAATTTTTATTGTTATGTTAATCACCATATATTACATCATTTGTTTTGGTGTAGTGTTCCATGATGGAACCATCAGTTTTTAAATGGGATGGTTAGGGTGGGGCATAAGGAGAATAGGGCATTGGAACAAGGGGCTGGATTTATTGTTTTTACTTTTGTAGAATACTTGTTCTTAGCTGTGATCTTGTCACTAGGCCTGTTTTGTCTTGTTAATGAAGCCAGCTGAATCCTGTGCTGTGCAGTTTCCCTCCTTTTTAGGAGAGCCAACAGCAATGGCCATGGTCAGGAACTCCTCCTTCACGTTGCGGGAGGGTTTTGGAGGTGAACTTTCCTGCCTGAGAGGATCAGTCCTTCTGCTTGAAGTCCGGCCCCACCAGCTGCAACACCAGAGTGCTGACTGACCTCGTTGTCCAAGTCAGAGGGGCAAAACTGACAAGAAGTTCTGTAAACGTTGAGTTGAGGGTAGTAGAGAAGGCAAGAAGGAAAACTGGAATGATATTTGCTCACCACTTGGTAGAAATAATGTAATCGATTCTGCACGAAGCCCCGGTGTTCAGTGTTCTTAGAGGAAGAAAAGTCACAGGAGTGAGTGTTCACTTTTCATTATTTATATGTTGGAATTGCCCATCCCCCCCCATCATTCTCTTTTTTGCCTTCTCTACTTATATGTCTCCCCCTTGTTCTTAATTTTAGAATTTGTTAGTGTTGCTGGGTGTGATTTCTGCTCTGGTCTAACCACTGCAGTTGCCTTTTGGAGCTGTGTTCCAAGGCCATTCATATTTTCGAATGGGACTATGTTGTTTTTGTCCTTCATCACTCAAGTCTGAAAGGCCATTGTAACTGTTCTGCTGATAAAGAACTTGAACGCAAAGGAGAAGAAACAGTGGTAAACCAGACAGCCTTCAGGGTTGTGCTGCCTTGAAAAGGAACGTGGGATCATACAGAAGTTCTTTCTTTGGGTTCATTCAAATTGATGGATTCTTTAAATTGTACGTCTAATTGTACTCATTTTTTATAGTTTAGTGCAGATAGGTTTAAGATTCTAGAAACTAATGAACATTGATTTCTTTCACAAGTTTGGAGACAATTGTTGATTCATAAAACATGACAGGAACTTTGGGTAATTGTCCATTGTAGGACCATTTTGCTTCTTTGCATTCCTATTGCTTTGCTATCTGCAGTCATTAAATTGATTCCAATTGAAATCTGAATGAGAAATTAGTGTATTCTTATGAATGTGCCTCACGTAAATTTTAAATGCAGCGTTTGACTTTTTCATCCAAATCAAGTTGGCAAAGAATTTTAAATATTGGCTGAGTTAACGAGATTCAGTTGACGGTTTAAGATTACTCAAACCTGGTTAGAGTAGGAAATAAATACAATTAGATGCTTACAAATGTGTAAATCTTAAACAGGAAGCGAGCTATAATTGTTTAATCAAGGGACTTCCTCTTTTTTGCCATACACAGTTCTCTTAATAATCCCTTATTTAAAAAAATAGCCTGACATTTTGGCAGTGCCCGTGGGAGACTCACATGCTGTTCGGAAAACTGAAACGGCACCCCCCATTCATCTTCTTTCAGCCTTTCAGTTACACAAACATTTGTATCTCATCATAGTCACCTACTTTTACAAAGTCTATCGTCAGCCCCCCCCCCCTTCCCTCTCCCTACCCTTTCCCTCTCTCGCTCTCTGAATACTGCGGTGAACCATCTATGCGGAGACAGTTTCTCTACACAGGGTGACTGGGCTGGGCCGGTTCCACCTGTAGAATACTAGTCACTGACTCGGGCTGAACTGCAAGATTTCAGCCTGAATGTCTGCTCGCCAGCATCTGCCCGCCAGTGGTAAGAACGTGACTCTTGAGCCCAACAAAGTACAGAGCTGCCAGGTGAAGCCACCGTTGCACTCCGTCCTTGTCAGTGCCTTGCTTTTCTTTCCCCTCTTATCCGGTGGGGTGAGGCAGGGTTTGGTGGGATGGCATTAAGTGATCCACCATCTTCTGATGGCTCAGAATAACAAGGAAGGAGCCACTTTTGGCTCATGAATGTGTGGATTTACAATGTTAAATAAGTCCTACCAAACACGGTCTCATAACATGACTTCCCCTTTCTCTCTATTTCATTTCCCATCTTTGGGACCAGAAGTAACTCAAATTAGATTTGGATAGCTGAGCATCCGCAGTAAGTATCATTTACTTTGTACAGCAGGTGTCCCTAAAGATCTTAAGTCAATTAAAATTATTTCTATGCACTTGTAGTAAGTTGCTGTTCTAAGAATAAAGCTTATTTTTAGGGGCACCTGGGTGGCTCAGTCGTTAAGCATCTGCCTTCGGTTCGGGGCATGATCCCGAGGGCGTGGGATCGAGCCCCGCGTCGGGCTCCCTGCTCGGCGGGGAGCCTGCTTCTCCCTCTCCCACTCCCCCTGCTTGTGTTCCCTCCCTTGCTGTGTCTCTGTCAAATAAATAAAATCTTTTAAAAAAAAGAATAAGGCTTATTTTTCATCATAACATTATTAATAAGCGTTATATATTTGCAATATACAGAAAGCGGAAGGGAAAAAAATCATCCATAAGCTATCTCTGGGGGACAGATGACCAGTGTTGGCATTTTCTTGGATTTCTTTCTAGCCTTTTTTCTATGATTTGTTTTTCATTTTCATTTGCCTCTTTTACCCACACGTGATCATACTGTGTATATCTGTAATCTTGTTGTTTTCACTTAATACATGTTTTCAGTTGTTACTGTAAACTTCTACGCACACATTTAAAGGCTGCATAGGGTTCTTTTGAATTTACATAGCATAATTTAATTAACCATTTTCGGTTTTTTTTAATACATGTGCTTTACGATTTTTTGCTTTTCATTTAAAGATTTATTTATTTGTTTCAGAGAGAGGAGAGAGTGCACGTGCAAACATGAGCCAGGCGAGGGGCAAAGGGAGAGGGTGAGTGAGGGAAGGAGAAGCAGACTCCCCCCACTGAGCGTGGAGCCCCACATGGGACTTGATTCCACGACCTGGAGATCATGACCTGAGCCATAACCAAGAGTCAGCCACTCAACTGACTGAGCCAACCAGGCGCCCCTAGAATTCTTTGCTTTTATCAGCAATGCGGTGACCCATATCTTTGCATCACATTTTGTCCACATGCAGATGATATTGACAGAAATAAGGTTATGAGGTTATAAACACTGTGTGTCATTTTCAATTTACTGGGTTGTGTGGGAGAGCAGGCCTTTTATTTTCGTAACTTTTTTGAGAAATTTTCAGATTTACTGAAAAGTTGCAGGAATAGTACAAAGAAACCCATATTTCTTTGTACACATTCACCTCTTAGTGACCTTTTGTTGCTTGTGTTTATGAACACTTCTTGCCTCTTGTTCTCCATCTTTCTCTATGCATGTTTTTCTTGAACCCTCTGAAAGTAAGTTGCATACATCGTGTCCCTTTGTTTCCACATACTTAGGAGGATTAGTTCCAGGGAATGAGAACATTTTTTTAAAGATTTTATTTATTTGTCAGGAGAGAGAAAGAGTGCGTGCACAAGCAGGGGGAGTGGCAGGCAGAGGGAGAAGCAGACACCCCGCCAAGCAGGGAGCTTGATGCGGGACTTGATCCCAAGACTCTGGGATCATGACCTGAGCCAAAGGCAGATGCCTAACCAACTGAGCCACCCACGTGTCCCAAGAACATTTTCTTATGTAACTACGATACAGTAACCAACTTCAGAAAACTTAATATGGACATAAGGCTTTAATCTTCTGTTCATATGTTCGTTTGGTGAGTTGATCCTAGAGTATCCTTTAGAGCCTCCCTTGCCCTTCCAATATAGCATCCTTTCGAGGAGCATCTACTGCATTTAGTTTTTGTGTCGTCTTTAATGGGGGAACAGTTTTTTGGAACTGTCTTTGTCTTACAGGACATTGACCTTTAAAAAAAAAAATAGCCCCCTTCCCTTTTTTTTTAATAAAAAGGTCCTCATTTGGGCTTGTCTGCTGTTTCCTCCTAGTGAGATTAGGGCTGTGTATTCCCAGCAAGAATAGTATGTCAGTGACCTGTCCTTCTTAAGGAATTACATGCAGAGGCACCTAGCGCCCTGCCCTTGGTTGGTGATCTTTGGTTATCTGGTCAAGGTGTTGTCTGATTCTTTTTTTTCCTACTGTATAGTTACTATTCTTTCCCTCGAAACTAATAAGCCATCTGTGGGGACAGACACACTTTAAGATCATGCAAATATCTTTTCAAAAATTTCTCCTTGGATTTAACTTCTGCTGATTCTTGCACGAACCAGGCTTTTCTACGATGATTTTTGTGACTATCGCAATCAACATTTACCATTCGGTAGTTCCTTCCATCATCTGTCTGTCCATCCATTTTCTATCATCTTTCTATTATTGGTATTGACTCACAGACTGCTTTTTAGTGTTTTATTATTTACTACTTCTCTTAAATATTTTTATGCTCAAATTCTCCTAGATTTAATGAGTGAGAGCCCTTCGAGATTGTCTTCTGTGTTCTTTGGAGATGGTCCCATCACTCTTCTGAGCACCAACTTTTTTTCTGATACGACGTTCTGGGCTCATTTTGTACCTTCTCTGCTGTAGCCCTGTAGTCATCCGTTTCTCTGACGATTTCTGGCTCCTTCTAGAGAAGGGTTTTAGAAACCGGTATTGGGGTGCCAGGTGTGTCACTTACCAACGGCATAGATTCCCTCGTGTGCCACTGTAGGAATTAGCTACATGCACACGTGCACACATGCTGTATTTTGGAAATCCTGGATTTCCGTTAGTACTTCCAAGTCCAAACCATTCCTATAGCGTCTTATCTCCATTCTATAATTAATTCTCCTTCCACAGTGAAAACCCTGGCTCCTAGCACATTTACTCATTTACTCAGTCCTATAGCACATCTAAAAATAGGTTCCGAATTGTTTCACCCGCATGACTACAGAAAACAAACCTAAAAAAGGTTCCGGATGTGTTTGCTGTTTTCCCTCTCTGCCTTCTGAGCAGAGTATATAGTAAAATACTGAGATCATCCAAGTATTATTCTTTTTCTCATCTCCCTTCAGAACGGTCGTGTTGTGAATTTGAAGTACTGTTTGCCTTCATTTGCTTCTGTTTGCTTTCAACCTTAGGTCTTCCTTTTTTTCCTCCACCCTTGTTTGTTTAATGTTAATTTCTGAATGCCTAAGCCACAAACGTGTTTCCCAATTCCAAACTCCCTAGGAAGGTGTCCTGAGGCAGGCATCCATACAGGAAGCTGGTCCTTTAATTAAAGGAAGTGTGGTTCATTCTCTGAGTTTAAAACCATCCTCCTCCTCCTCCTCCTCCTCCTTCTTCCTTTTCTTCTTCTTCCTTTTCTTTTCTTCCTTCCTTCCTTCCTTCTTCCTTCTTCCTTCCTTCTTCCTTCCTTCTTCCTTCCTTCTTCCTCTTTCTTCTTTTTTTTATTACACCTACTTTTCAAGAACTCAAAGAGAACACAAGCCCCACTTGGGGTTTGCAGGCAGCCTGAAGCATTTTGTAGAGCAGAAAATGAGAAACATTTGGTTCACAGAAGGGGTAAGTAAGTACCAGGTACTTCATGACCTTGTCTTTCTTTAACTCCTTTGTCTGTGTATCCTGAGGACTAAGTTCTCTGATTCCAGGCACTTTTGCCCCCTGCTTGGCTTCGTTCTTTCTTGGACTCCTTTGTAAGCTTACCCATGATCTTTTTCACTAGTTTCTAGTCTTCCAGTTGATC
This sequence comes from Callorhinus ursinus, assembly GCF_003265705.2. Classification (NCBI taxonomy): domain Eukaryota; kingdom Metazoa; phylum Chordata; class Mammalia; order Carnivora; family Otariidae; genus Callorhinus; species Callorhinus ursinus. The sequence continues at coordinate 12,327,036 of NW_027397081.1, read as the reverse complement.
TCTGAAAACATCTGAGTGATGGGCCTATCAAGTGTGTGCATTTTTCAAGAGTCAGGCGCCTGATTAAATGTGTTTTCTTTAAAACAAGAAGGCTTAAATCTGTGTTTAATAGACAAGGTTGACCTGTACCCCAGCTCCACGTGGGATAGAAGTGTGTTCCTCCTGCGTTGGGTGGTGAAACTTAAGAGGCTTTCTTCAAATCTCTGGAATTTGTGGACCTTGCCTGTGAGATATTCTTTTATCTTCTTGTTCAGAAGACAGTTAGGTTTTGTGGCATGATGGGTCCCCAACAGTTAATCCCGCATGACTTAATGAACTGCTGCACAGCTTTGGGGGAGATGGTGTTCCAGGACCGACCTTCATTTGTAGAATTAGGGGGCACAACAGACTTTGCAATTGCTCTTTCCATTCCCACAGATCATTCTGTTCGAGGTAATCATGTAATCTTAATATGTGCATGGGTCCACCTCTGTATCCTGTTCTTACGCAGGGAAGGTCCCAGTGCACAGAAATAAAGCAGCTTGGATACCAAAGGCACTTTAGACTCAGTGTCTGGGGGGCTGTCAGCAAGCTTTCTCTGTGTTTTTGATACTGGACTGTTGTGACTGAGTGTAGAAATGGGTCTGAAAGGAGGGCACCTTCTTGCAGCCTCTTCAACGGCTCAGCAGGGCCAGTCTGAATGGTGAACTTAAGGCTTCTACCTACTTGTGTTGGGAAAGGATTTTCTGAAGAACAGATGTGAAATCTTCTGGATTAAGTTGGCCACTAGTCTGATAGTGTACCGAGCTGTGGTGTGTGGGTGTTTTTCCCTTTGATTCTTCAAATTTTCCTAGTTTCTGTAAGTGGTAAAAAATCTGGCTTCATATTAGCAAGACCTCCTGTACGTTCCAAGACAAACTTAAAAACCGTTATCGTGAATACGCACAAAATAGTTGAGATGATCGTCGGAAGTGTGTCCCCTAGTAGAGTCCTTCCAATGACACTGCACAGCTAGATGGAGGCCTTGCTTTACAGCCTGATTCCCCTCAGAGGAATTAATAAATAGGGGCCCAGTTCACAGTACTCACACGTAGGGAAAGCTTGGCAGTACCTTTATCATTTCACTCAGGACCAGCAAATCTTATTTCCACATTTGATATTTTTGAACTTGTCTCATGGAGCTTCCCCCCCCCCCAGCTTCATTTACTGTGTCTGTTGTTTTTATCTTGTTGATTTTGAATTTTTTAATTGAAAACGTACCTGTTCCTTTAAAAACACACTTTCGAAAATAAATCAATGCTGCTCAGCTAGGTGGTAAAAACTAAAATGAGTATGAATGTATGTTTTCTGTAAGGGTTCTGAAAACAATAATGGGATCTCTTTAAGCTCTACTGTATAGGAAGGCGAGCGATCCATCAAAAGCACAGTCTTGGATTCAGGTCTTCTATTTAGATTAGGAATGTTAAGAAAGATGGATGGTAAATGTCTTTTAGCTGCATTGTCCCCCAAACCTGAAATGAAATCTAAAGACTCTCAAAGAAGGTTTCAATTACACTAGCAAATGACTTGAACAAGGATTGGGTAAGGGGAGGTCACGGGCCAATGGAATGCCAGTTGTGGATTTATATTGTTTAAAATGAAAACATTATTTCCATTAACCCCTTTCCACTAACACCTTCACCAGAGTTATTTCCAGATCGTACGTTTGTAGGTGTTAGTCATATTTGATAGAAATACCTTATCACTAGTGTGAATTGCACAGCCTGTCCATGGGTGTAATTTTTTTTCCCTGCCCAATACACAATCCAAGGTTTCATTTGGCTAATCCTCTAGAGAGATACTGGCATCCCTGTGTTCTCCAGACTTGATTTTAAAATGTAACAGTAAGCTACCCAGTTGCAAAGAAGCATTTGTAAATGTTTTAATTAAAAAGAGAAGGAATGGATTCTGTGTTGTGGTTTTCCCCGATAACAGCTAGCCGACTGCCAAATCACACCGTGTACTTGAGTTTAGGGAGCGAAAATTCTGGGTTTCAGGGTAACTCTCGAAATATTTGCCCTTAACTGTCGACGTGGGGGTTTTAGTGTGGTTTTTGCCCTCTCGCTGCAAATAGAGAAGAGAGTCGGTAAGCAGAAGCTGAGGCATCCTTCTAATGAGGTGGCTGTAGTGTGCTATATAGCGTGTGCTCACGGCCGACACTTTAGAAGAGCACCATTAATTTGAATAAAACAGGAGAAGGTAGGTACTTTGTACATCCATAAAGCACTGAAGGGGATAAATCCAATTATCTGTTCAATATTTAATGGCCATAAAGTTAAAAATTTTAAAGGCAGTACCTTGGAGACTGCTTAGTCAATTCTGTCCATATTATTTTTGACATTCAAAAGTCAAGGTAGAATAGCCATATTGATGCCAGCGCTCCTCACACGACTATGCCGATTTAGTGGCAATGACCCTGGGACTGGTGTTTCTCTACACAGATGAAGATCAGTTGCATTTTTCCCCCCCAGGAACTCTATGGAATCCTTGGAGTCTACTGAGCTCCTGGCTTTTCTTTTCAGTTCTTGGCTGTTGGTTCTTAGTATGAAAGGTAATCAAGAATGGTTGACTAAAATAGTAGAAAACAGAAGAACCAGAATAAAGATCAGCTGTTTGAACTGAACTACGGCTGTTAAAGAAAACAGTTTTTAAAAATACATTTAAAAACTTCTTGTCTGAGAAATGCTCTTCAATCCCAAACCTCTTTTTACAGATTGTTTTTACACTGTGCATATATCCTAAGCAAGTTGTGAAGGAAAGATAATTTATTAATTTCGCCACCTCTCTCTGTTCTTCTCTGCGGCCCTATTTAGCCAGTGATGCAGGTGGGCACTGCTCTGTGGTTCAAAGGCAGCTGGATCATAAAGCTTCTAAGAAAATCGATGCACCAGCGACAGTTGGAATGAATGTCAATATGACAGAGTGATTTTGTGATATGGTGAAGCTTTATTCTTCTTGCCTATTAGCCAATATAGGGTCTTAATTAGTCATTAACATCCTCTCACCTTATCTGGCCCAAACTATAGAAGCATAACTGATATTTCAGAGAGGGTCAGTGTAGCTGTCTTTTTACTTATTCTATTCTGCTTTACATATTTCTTCTTGCAGTGAATATTGCCCTTTTGTACATTTCCGCCATAGAACTGTATGCTCCCTGGGCATTAGATCTCTTTCAATGTGGTTACGCTTGCCTGTAGCTTTTTGTTTTTATTAAACCACCCCCCCCTTTTAAAAAAAACTAATACTATGTGACATGGAGGTTTACTATTAAAATGTTGTAAGAGGAATCGTGCAGGAAGACAACTTCAATAGAGATTAAGAAGCAAAAGTTAATCTATGACATGAATTAGGAGAGGATGATAGGACACTTTGTTTTGTTCTGTTTTGTTTGGTTTTAAGATATGTAAGAATTTCAAGGTCCTGCCTGTTGTGCATGCTTTTCAGGAGTCTGGTTTTCCTTGGGAATGCTCATCAAGTCCTTTATCTTTTTCTTATTTTGCTACCCTTTTGCCTTGAAAAGGACACTTCGTGTGTTTCACTCGATTTTCAAATGCAAATTTAGCTTATTCCTGTCACACGGATGGTCTCTAAGGATGGTACTTGCTGAAATCTAAAACCATTTAGTGTTCTTGGATCTTAGAGTTTTAAGTGGATTGTTCCCTGTTTTGTTCTAAGTGCCTTGAGTGATTTGGCTGTTAAACCTGCAGAAACCATTGTTTCCTTAGTGTCATATGAGGAAAATAGAGGTAAGAAAATGATTTCCTGGATAATTCAAAGAGAAGATTTAACATCCAAATCCCTACCATGCTACTACATGGGGACTTCCAAATCAGCTTATGTTGCAACTCAGCATGACAATTGTTCAACTCATTTATTTTTAAAGAGCTTTTATATGTGATACATGTTAAAAGAGCCCAGAAGAGAGGGACTTTTAACACCATTCTTCTTGAACGGCGTCTTGAATGGCTCTGAACTTGAAATACGTGAGCACTGAATTTGTTCGCTCATTTGTGACCCACCCAGCCCTTACGCTGTAAACTTGTCGAGGACAGAAACCCTTTCTTATGTATGTATATTTCTAAAGCAGTGTTTCTTTCTTGTATGACTTTTGTGCATATCTTTATATTGCCAATATTATTGACATGATATTTCCCTCTAAGTTGACTTTTTTTTTTAAAATCCAACCTCATCCAGATCAGTATTTGCCTTGAAATTACAGATTTGTTAGGCTTCATTTTCTTTTAATATGTTTAAGTTAAAAATCTCAAATGTTAAAAGTGAGAATGTTTTATTTACCACTTAAAATCGTTTCCTGTATCACACTCGAGAGCCAGTGTCTTAGCATTGCCTTGCACGTTCTCAAATTCAGTGAATATTTAATTGTGTAGGGGAGGAAACAGGGTTGTTACATACTTAGTGTGTCAAGTACTGTTTGCAATAGTTTATATAGGTTTTCCCACTTAATCTTTTTAACAACCCACCAAGTAAGATGTCCCCATTTTGCAGATGAGAGGACAGGCTCCCAAGGGCAAATGGCTTAGTGAAAATCAGAACTGAGATATGAACCAGACCCATCAGGTTCCAAAGTCCGTTTTTGCTACATGTTGCTGACTCCCAGTAATGAATGAATGGACCTCCTGGATCCTCTGCTTTCCACTGTTACTCCTCTGTGGGTTGAAAGGGTTTTCTGAGTGGTATTTATAGTTGTGGATTTTCCTCTGGAATTGTAGTTTGCGTGACTTTGAAACTTACTACCTACCTTCCTTTTAAAAGGGTTTGTGTGAAAGGGAGCCTCTCCACACTTCTGGGAGGCCTATGCTCATTTTTGATTCTTTTAAAACATCATTAGTTAAAAAGTATAAAGCAAATACTAAGTTCCTCACTTAAGTTCAAGCTAGTCTCTCTGTATGTAATCCTTTATTTCTTGTGGCCTAAATCACTGTTACTCTTTGGAGATGAAGCTTAGAGACAGTCCCATCCACTTCTCCATCCTTATCCAAGACGAATGCTTGGATCCCTTTGTCGGCACACGTGTGTGATCACCTAACCTTTGCTTGATTACCACCAATGATGCAGTCTCACTATCTACTCCAGTAACTGTTTTAAAATTGGAGGGCTTAGGTAACCACAGTTTCCTAGTACTTAAAGGTTGCAACGTAGTCTAATGCTTGCTCACTTAACTTTTTTGGAGGTGGAAAAGAGAAAAAAAAGCTTTGAAATTACTATTTGCCTTTTGATAAACTCAGAAAACATTTTATATTTCCCCTTAAGTCATTTGGTTGCCATTTCAGATCATCATTAGGGTTTTCTTTTCATTCAGCTGGATGGCATACCCAGAGATTGTTTAATGGGATCACTTACATTGATGGATGGCTTCATATTTTGAAGCTAGCACACAGTCGCACGTGAGGGATGTGACTTGCCTGTGATGGACATCGGAGCTAGGAGTTTTGTGAAACTTCTCTTTAGCTGCTAACTGAGCATTTTATACTTTTTTCTTTTTCTAGCTTGTACTCCTCTTGGTTTCCTGTCTGACTTATTTACCATATTCACATTGTGTATTCTAAATTAAGGGAAATGGGGAAATAGCGGAACTGGAGGTTTCCCTTTCTGAGTGTGGTCTGGCTGTTCTGGTTTGAATGGGATGGGGCCGCTGAGTGGCAGGAGTCAGTGTTGGATGTAGTGCATCTTCTTGGCTGACTTCAAATGGACTGTTTTCACCCCATTGATTTGGCCTCTATCTGTTGATTTCATTATATAGTCTATACTGAAGGGGGATGAAGAGGCTGTTGTTTTATTACTGTCTCATGAAATTAATTGGAGCCTAAAACAAATATTATTAAAGATACCGTATTTTATAACATATCAAGATGACGGCTAGTTTCAGTATGGAGTTGATTGCTGTGTGTTTATGTCAATAAGCTCATAAAATCAAGAAAGTGAAATGAGTCATAATTTTTAGATTTAGTCTCACAAGGTAAAGTTGATCGGGGTGGTGACCACATAGTTTCCCCATGACTCAAACAAGCAAATAATGTAACATGCCCAACAGCAGGTTTTGCTCATTTCAGGAAACTGAGTCACCACTCCTTCCCCACTCCACATAGAGAATTTTAGCTTTACACTGAAGACAAAAATCTAGTGCAGCAGTTTGTCAGAGAATATTTTAAGCTTCTGTGTTTTGCCTGTTGTTTTTTTCCATGAATGTGTGAAATGTTGGTATCACAAGAAATGCAGGCTATTTTTGGTCTCCTAAAATGTAACTCCACCGGCCCCATGCCGGGCTGAATCCTTCCATAGTGTGCTGTTTTCTTCAACCTAACCTTTCTGTAGGGAGGAGTAATGCGTTTATTGTCAGGATGGTGGATATTTTAATTGAAGATAAACGGGTTTTCTTTTTAAATGTCTTCAGTATTACATATCTTCAGTTTTATTATCTTAATTTCAGTAGATTGGCAAAGCCAGATAAGCCCAACGACCCTAACCTGATTCAGCATTCATTACTGCTGCTAAATCAAATAAGACCTGGCTAATAGAAACATGGCTTGTGCAGCCATTCTTCAATTTAATTAGAATATTGTACATTGTATTGCACTTATATGTGTATACCAGAGACAGAACTTTTTAATCCATTTGGAGACACTCCTGCTGCACCCTCTAGGCTAGAGAGATTTATCATTCATTGTGAAATCTCCTCTTTGTGGGGGAAATCCGTAAATTATTAAATACCAGGATTGCTTGAAGGAATAGAGCTGGGGCGAGCTCACTTGGATATACCATCAAAGGTCAGGATTTTGGTTCCCTTTCATTCTCATGGAGGTGGGCAAGGTTCTTCTGCAAAGGGCAAGTTAGTAAATATGTTAGGCTTCGCGGGCCATACAGCGCCTTTCAGAACCCCTCAGCTCTGCCGTCGAAGCTCCAAAGCTGCCACACACAGTATGCAAACGAACAAGCATGGCTGTGTGCCAATAAAACTTTATTTGTGGACACTGACATTTGAATTTCCTATAACTTTCATGGGTTGTGATATATTAGTCTTGAAAGAAATGTTTTCCCCCAACCACTTAATAATGTGAAAATGAGGGGCACCTGGCTGGCTTAGTCAGTAGAGCTTGTGACTCTTGATCTCAGGGTCATGAGTTCAAGCCTCATGCTGGGCATAGAGCTTACCTTAAAAAAGGGGTGGCGGGAGGGATGATCTTTAGCTCAGGGTCCACAGAATAGCAGACAGTGGGCTGTCTTTTATGCATGAGCCTTAGTTTGCTGACCCCTGTGCCATCACGTCCCATGTCCAGTGTATTTTTATTTTAGTTACATATTTGTATATTTATTTACTTAGGGGGTTTGCTCTGTGTCTTTGCTCAGTTTTCCATCATACAGGAACTGTGGGTAGATTGGCTTCTTCCTGTCCTTCTGTTTGCTAGTCTCCGCTTGATGTGGCAGAGGAGAATCAGGCGTTCAGCCTCCAGTGAGGAGAATTTCTGTTATCAGTTGGTAGTTGCTGTTTAATTCTCGAAGCGAAGACAATGCAGTGCGACTGACTTGCCTCATTTCCACATTCTGGGAGATGATCTCTTAGTTCTGAGGGTGCTGTCAGTTTTCTGGTGTGACTGTCCGCGCGCATGGTCATTAACAACAGCGGAGTCCATAAATTGATCCTGTGTTCGAGTTGTAGCTTGTTGGCCCTGCAAACCTGGTGGACAGACTTGCTGTCAGAATTTGTATCGATGGAACGAGCCTGAGCTTGGTTGCTTCATGACTGTGCCCTAACCATCTAATAGCGGTCTCCGATTTTTAGGTTGTGTTGTAAGTGGATTCTCGTCTAGAAACTTGCTGTAAGATCTGTTCACCCCAGATTTTTTACGAGACCGTGAATCATTCAGATTTAAGGTTGGCATTGTCTTTTTAAAATGGTTTGCGAGAAGGACTGGATTAATTTGTAAGATCCAGATCTTGAGAAATTCTTTTCTCTTATAGTGAAAGTTCAGTTTGCTAATAAATCGGTGAGGACTCTGTCATTTGACATTACGGATGCTTGTCTCTTTATAAATACAGATTTAGTCATTTAATTCTAGAAGCCATCGGCATCTCTTGCAGGAGTGGTCATAGTCTTGGCTCTCTGGGAGATGCCTTCTGGATTCATTCGGAAAAAGGAAAGTGAGACTGCTAATTTGTCTCTTGACCAGGCAACTTAAAGGCTAGATTGAGGTATATGATATTGTTGCCCATTGTGATGGAGGACTGTTCGGCTCTGAAGATTGCAGACAGCTTATTTATCGAATTACTTATTGAATGAGAAACTCAACGAGCTGTGCCGTTCGTGAGTTCAGCTCAGCCCTGATCAGGTTGCCCCGTGGTCTCCTGCAAAAGTGATCAGTCATTGTTTGGCATCCTCGTGGAAGAAAGCTCAAAAAGGACAAGTGCTTGCTTTTCCCACTGCACTTTTATTCATCTCTTTGTTGTTCCGCGGTTTCTGTAAAGTGAACGGGATACACCAGACCTCTCCACAAATGTTCCTAGCTGTTTCCCTCCCCTCAATAAGCTGATCATTTGCAAACCACTTGGAAAGTCGTTCGAAGTATCAGAGAGCTTTCTTAGCCACCTCTGCTGGTGGTACACAAAGTTCTGTAGGTCAGCTTGAAATCATAATGCTTGCAAGGAAAAAAAAAATTAAAATTGACTTCAAAGGACAACTCTGACACGGTCAATTAATAATTAAAACAGTTTTTTAATGAGCTATGCAATTACCTGTGGGTCCCTAGAGATGATGGTTTATGGTATTATTGCAGTGCCCTTTCTTAGTCATGGCGCATGACATTTGTAATTTAAAGCCGGCTAGACATTAAAGTGACAGAACTTTCATTAACCTTGTCTAAAGTTTGCTGATGACAAATGACTTCTAAAACATGCTGTTGTCAAAATATACCACATTATTTAAGTACCTTACAAGTCCTATGGGCTCTGAGAGGCTCTGGAGCCTCCGAGAGAGACCACGGCCACTGGTATCATCTGGAATTACCTGACGGGATCCCCAGTGACCGGCACGATTTCTTCATTCTCAGGTAAGTGGTACCTGCTTCAGACGAGAGCTAATGGACTTTTCATGGCTGTCTGGCTTGGGTGGGTTTCCCATGGGTTTTTGTACCACCTGACCTCATTCTCTCAACCAGTGGTTTATGACTGTTGAATGATTTCTTCTAAGTCCGCCTTGCCTTGTCAACTTTCAAGTTGAAGAGCGGTTTTAATTTTTCAGCTTGAACCCATTACAACAATTAGGTTTTGATTTTTAACTTTTCTGGTATCTTGCTTTTGAATTCTTAGCCATCCAGCTGTGCTGTGTCATAGCCATCTTTATTGTTTTGTTTTATTTGAAATAAAACATGCCTTTTTTTCCCCCAGAACCCGTGTTAGTAGCATCCTATATATTGCAGTTTTCTTCATCGTATTTCTTTTAAGAGGGGCATTCTGAAAGTACTGGAGGCGATCTATTCTTTTATCCTCTTAGGAGAGGAATTCTTTACAACAGTAGTCAATACATAGTAATTTTTAATGAACAGGCAGCATGTGCTGGGCACGGCCGCTAAGAGTTCTATCTCATTTAATCCTCAGAATAACCGGAAGAGGTAATACTACTACTCTGTTTACTAATGTGGAAATTAAGGCACGAGCAGAGGAAGGACTTATTGTCCTACAACTTATAGGTAAGCAAGGATTTCTGAATGACTGATACCAAAGGTCTTCCTTGCAACCATTTAGCAACATGGCCTCTCAACTCACTTTGGCTTTTTCAAAATAAGTTACCTGTTTATTTGCTTTACTTTCACCTATGTACAATATAGTGATTTCATCTTTGTACTGTACAGTATGCCAATAAATGTATACTGGCTAGTCGATCAGTAAAAATGAATATGATTAACATTGTGAGGAAAAGTTGAAAGGATATCTTACTTGAAAGAAGAGTTAAAAGAATTTATAAACATCTTGTAACTCAACTAACCCAATAGATACTTCATAAGTATTTGCTATTAGCATATTCTGTGTATTTAATGTGTATGTCCTGGTTCTGTTATGGGTCTGTCTTATGTTTAGTTCCCATAAGATTAAAGGCCACAACACAACATTCACAACACATTGTCATCTTCCTTTTAATCAATGTCCATAAATTTCTTAAACACTATGTATTATGCATTAACAAGGTATTAAATACTTCCGTCCTATCCAACACATTTCCTATGGTTATTTAGTCTAGATTTCTGCAGACTAATCTTAGCTATTTTTTTGGTCAAAGTAGAACACCAGAAAGTTACACAAAATATAAATGTAAAATTCAGTAATTATCACAAAATAAACACCTGAGTAACCATTACTCAGGTCAAGAGATAGAATTTTGCCAGTACCCAGAAGTCTCCCTCATGTCCTATCAAAATTACCACTCTTCTCTCCTCAGAGACAACCCAGATTTGAACTTCAGTGCTAATAGTTATTGTATTTTTTGCTTTTGCTTGTGACATTTTAACTTATTGTGGAAAACGTCAAACACGCAGAAGGAGAGGGAAAAGTGTATTGGACCCTCATGTTCCCATCACTCAATTTCAGTAACTAACTCATGGCCACTGTTACTTCATCTGTCACCTCATCCATTCCCCCCCCCGCCCCACCCTCAGCGGATCATTTGAAAGTAAATTGTTGACAAAATATCATCTCATCCCTGAAGAGTTCAGTGTATTTCTCTAGAAGACAGGACTTATTTTTTTTTTTTTTTAAAGATTCTGTTTTCAGATGTGAGGGCGATCTTGCTGCAACATCTGTCACCCCGTTGGTCAGTAGGGTTGATTCGGCTGATATGGCTGGCTAGGTGGTGTTCCTTTCTTCCCTCACTACTCCATGTGAGCCCCTCTTGAAGCTGCATGTTCAGTTGAGGAGGACGACCTTCCCCAGTAGAGGAGGACCATTCTCTGAACAAGGGTATACGAGTAGCTCCTCTCTCCTGCTAGAACCTCCAAACAAGCCCTCAGGGTCCGTTTGTAGGAGAATATAGGGTAGTCAAGCTTCCAAGACTCCAGACGCATCCGAATGAGGCACTGCATGTGGCAGTCTGCCTTTCTAAAATAAAAAACAACAAAAACAAAACTATTTTCATACCTTAACTGTAATTCCTAGGATCAACAATACCCAGCCAGTATTCAAATTCTATAATTGTCTTATTTTTATAAAACTTTTTGTTTGTTTGAATCAAGAGCCAAATAAAGTTCATGAAATACACCTGTTTGATAAATAGGACAAGTCTCTTTTAACCTAGAACTTCTCCTTCCATCCTTCTTATTTCTCCCTAAAGTTTGTTGGAGAAACTGGACTGTGTTCTGTAGAGTTTCCTGAAACCTGATTTGGCTTATTCTAGCCTTTAGATGTTGGCTCACGTGTTTCTTTATTTCTTGATCTCCTGTAAATCAAACTAGAAATACTGTCTGATAGAGGGTTGACTTTCTTTTTTGGGGGGTTGGGTGTATGAAAAGCAAGAATACTTCATGGGTTGGCACATAATTTCTTTCCCTCTGTGTGTGTGTGAGGTTAGTAACTGTTTGAAGATCATTACTTATATTCACTCTTTTAATAGGGGCTGCAAAGTGGGATAATCCTGTTCTGCCCTTCCTTCATGAGGAGAAACTTCCCCTCATCATTTACCTCAAGGTGCAGTAGATACAGGGCAAGATAGTAGGATTCATTCTTGACCTTTATTTACCAACTTTGAAAATAGTTGCTTCTCCAGCACCCTTAAAATGTTGTCATGGAGGCTTTATTTTCATTTAGTCTTTTGAAATCATAGCTTTGAATATAGTTATGCTTCAAGCCATTACAATTATTATTCTGTTGATGCTCATATGATCCTGTTTTTGCCTCGGGAGCCTCTTCGTGTTGGTTCCCGAGGCCCTTGGCCATGATTCTAGATCTTTGTTAACATCCTTCTTTCCTGGTCTAAGATATTCTAGGTTCATTTTATAACATTTGTTTTTCTTTCTCAGACCTGGAATAGGCTATTTGTCCTCGGAGCTTGTTCCTTTTAATGGGAAATGTTATTTAGAAACCATAATCTGGTCACTAGAGGATGCTTATTGCTTTTGGATAGATCATTGTTTTTAGATCTTTTTAATGTACAGAGCTTAGAAATACAATTTTGCTCTTGTCTTAAAGATAAAATGCATAATGACTTCATCTTGTCTCTTCCAATTCCAATTCAGTCTATATAATTTTTACTTAAAATCAGACATTTACTTAAGTCATGCAGTTGTATTCTCATTTGTTTTTATGCCAAAAATCCTGGTTCCTAATGACTCTAACACTGAGGGTTCTCAAAGTGGGATTATATCAGACATGCCCTGGGATAGTCTCTGGTAGGTAAAGCTCCACATCTGCATTCTTAAGGTACGTAGGAGATTCAGGTGTTCACCAAAAGTATGGAACCACTCATCTATCTTAGGAACTGTTTCGTTACAGATATCCAGCTGTACTTCCCCTTTTCTGACTTGATTGACCATATTCTCGAGGAGCCACCTATGTACCGTCTGAATTTTTTTTTTCGTTGTGTAACTCACTGCTCTCTACATCTAATAGAAAAGACTGTGTAGTTCTTTGACCCCTGTGAAAGCTAGGCTGCAGTTATCTTTGACCACTTGGAATGCTAAAATACAGGTGAACCTCACAACTAAGGCTCTGCCTGAGGCCAGAGGGAGAATCCTCACTGCTTTGAGCAGAATGCCTGGGACTGTGTAGATTTGCTTAAGGGCAATTCTGCATTTGATAAAATATCAGAGCAATTTATGTCCTTGTACCCATGTTCTTTTTCTTTCCTCTTATGCAGAAATATTAATTGACAATCAAAGGAGTAACAAATGCATACCTGAATTCACAAGCCTTTGGGGGCCCATCTTTAATACTTTGGCAAACCCAGGCCTGGTTTGAGTGATGCCTTTTTTCATTCATGCTCACCTGAGAGTCCCAGTGTTCGCCTTGTTCTTGCTTCTGTATTCAGAGTTCTGAAATCTGCCTGGTCACTTTATTGCTCTCTTAGAATAGACTGAGGGTTCTATGTTGGTCCTTCTAACTTTTCATTGATTTTTGTTAACCTGAAAATGATCAAATTTTTGGTTTAAAAAAACTATCCATCAATTTTGATAATCCTTTAACTTCATTTAATATTAGCCTTGTTTTATGTTTTTAAATTTTCAGACTTTCACATTTTTAAAATGTTGTCGAGAGGGAGGCAAGGTAAGGTGACCACTGTTGTTCTCACTTTATGGTGTAAAACAGAACTTCAGAGCAGTCAACTCCACCCCTCTGATTGAGTTCACATATCTTATATGTGGCGGGGCAAATACTCACATATGATTCGTGATATTCTTTCTTAGAAAATACAACTCGTATTTTTTTTTAAAGAATTTATTTATTTATTTAGCTAGCAGGGAGAGGGGCAGAGGGAGAAGGAGAGAGAGAATCCCAAGTAGACGCCACGGTGAGCACGAAGCCCAGTGCGGGGCTCAAACTCACCCCTGAGATCATGACCTGAGCCGAAATCAAGAGTTGGACACTTAATCGGCTGAACCACCCAGGTGCCCCTAAAATACAAGTCTCAAAAAAACATTCAAAGTAGCTTCCAATATTACAGTGCAAGTGAAATAATTTTAGGACAGGTCGAAAACCAATTAGAAGACGAGAGTGAGGATCCTGCTAAGTGCCTGGGATGGATTTATTTTTATTTATTTATTTATTTATTTTTAAAGGAAGATTTTTTTTTAAAAAGATTATTTATTTATTTATTTATTTGAGAGAGAGAGAATGAGAGATAGCATGAGAGGGAAGAAGGTCAGAGGGAGAAGCAGACTCCCTGCTGAGCAGGGAGCCCGATGTGGGACTCGATCCCGGGACCCCAGGATCATGACCTGAGCCGAAGGCAGTCGCTTAACCAACTGAGCCACCCAGGCGCCCGGGATGGATTTATTTTTAGACTTTGGCCACTAAGTTGAGCATTGAGCTTTCTGATTGTTAGCCAAGACGTAAAGGGAAAACTTTGGCTCATATAATACTTATCTGATTAAAGAAAGCACATGAATTCACAATGAATGCAGACATTTTCCTGGCACTGATTTCTGTGAAGAATATATGATCCTACTAAGAGACATTTGTAACAATGAATTATATGTTCAGTGATAATTTGGTAAAAGATATAAAAATAAACTTCAAGTGAACAGTTTTCATACTTTTCTTGATTAATATCATCTGAATTCATTGGCAGGATTTTACACTTGATGTATATCAGACATTAGAAGAAAATGCTAATGGGACGTATTTATGCTATGTTTTAGTGTCAGTGTGATGTATTTTTTTCTTTTTACTTTTATTTCTTGTATAAGTTTAAAATTGGGGCCTGCTTTTTCAAAAAAAATTATTCAATCTGACAATCTCTGCCTTTTACTTGGGGTATTTACACCATTTACTCTTAATATGGTTATGGACATACTTAGGCTAATTCATCTTGCTGTTTGTCACATCAGTTTTTCTTTTTCTGCCTTTTGTGTGAGTTAAGTACTTATACTTCCAGTTTATCTCCTCTTTTGGTTTATTAGTTACAATTCTTTTTAAAAACATTTTCATGATTGTTTTAGGGTTTATAGTATACATCTTTAACTTGTCATAGTCAATCTGCAAGTGATACTATACCACTTCACATGTAATATAAGGACCTCACATCCTATGCTTCTGTTTTTCTCTCCTATGTGCTACTTTTGTCATACATTTTATTTTTACATACATTATAAACTCCACATTTGTTTTTGTTTGGTTGACTCATTAGCTTTTAAAAACAATCTATGTATTTAAAGATATCTTTCAAATAATAGAATATTCTTATACATTTACCTGTGTAGTTACCATTTTTGATGTACTTTCTTTAGACCTGTATTTCCATCTAATATCCTTTTCATTTTCCCTGACAACTTTTTAAACATTTCTTATAATGCAGATTTATTGATAACAAATTCTTTCAGCTTTTGTAGGTCTAAACAATTTTTTTTAAGTATTTAACTTTTTTTGCTTTTGTTTTTGGAAGTGAATTTCACTGGTTATTCTAGTTTGACAGATATTTTACTTACAAGCTTTAAAGACATTTTTCCATTGCCTTTCTACTTGCAACATCTCTAATGAGGAATCCAGTGTTATCCTTATCTTTTTAGAATATGTCATTTTTCTCTGGCCCCTTCTAAGTTTTTCTCTTCACCTAGTTTTGAGCAGTTTTATAGTGATGTGATTGGGTTTAGTTTTCTTTGTTTTTATGGTTGGAATAATTGAGCTTCCCATATCTATGGTTGTCCCACAGCTTGATGATTTTTTGTTTTTATTTCCTTTCTTGTCACTGTTTCATTTGGGGCTGTTTTTATTTTGTCCTCAAAGCAAATCTTTTCTTCTGGAATACCCAGTCAGCTCTTAAATCTTATCCAGTGTATTTTTCATTTCACACATGGAAGTCTACCTCCAGAAGTTCCATTTGGGCTTTAAAAAAATATCTCCCATGTCTCTATTTTGAATATGTAGAATACAGTTATATTCTTTTAATCTCTTTGTCTGTTAATTCCGTCATTTGTGTCAGTCTGGGTCAGCTTTGATTTTTATTCTTAATATGGGTCTGTTTTTCTGCTTCTTTGCATGCCTACTGATCTTTGTTTGGATGCTAGACATGACATTTTCCTTGTTTGGTGCTGGATATTTTTATATGTACTCTTGAATTTTGTTCTGGTATGAAGTCATGTTGCTTGGAAATAGTTTGATACTTTTGGTTCTGCTTTCAAGATTTATTGAACGGAAATGGAGCAGTGTTTCTTCTAGGGTTAATTATTTCTATTACTGAGGCAGTACCTTTCTGAGTAATCTGATCTATGAAAATGATGGTTTTCATTCTGTCTGGTGGGAATAGACACTATTTCTAGACTCGTGTGTGGTGCTCATTGTTTTCTTTAACATTTCAGATGCCTTTTTCCCCCTAGCCCCAGGTAGTTGTTCACACGCATGCACGGATTAGTGCTCTGTTGAATGCTTGGGAGGGGCCCTCTGCAGATCTCTGGGATTCCCCTCTATATAGCTTTCTCCTCCTTGGTTCTTGGTCCTGCAAACTAGATGCTTTGTTCTCTCTGGGCTCCACCTGTTTCCCCTCCCTGGGCTGTGTCCTGGAAACTGTACAAAAAGTAAGTTCAGGGCAGTAGGAGGGCTCACCTCATCTGTTCTGTCTCTCAGGAATTGGCTACCCTTTGTTGCTTTTGTGAAAACCAATGTTTCTCTCTTTTTTCCCCCCTCAGTAGAAGGGTGAATTTGATCCTGGTTACTCCATATTGGCAGGAAGCAGAAGTCTTTATTAGTTTTAAGTGTAGATTAAATAGGCAGTAATTCTGAATTCTTTAATGGCCAGGGTGTGGTGACACTGGGCTTTTATTCTGGATGCTTCTGAACTTGCCTTTCATAGGTGGGTATGTGGGGATCAGGGCAGCCAAAGTATAAAACCCAAGTTGAAGATGCAACTGTATTAGTCAGGCTGGGCCGCTGTAACCAAATACCACACACTGGGTGGCTTAAAGAACAGAAATTTATTTTTCACAGTGCTGGAGTCTGGGAAGTCCAGGATTAAGTTGCCGGCAATGTAGACTTCATTCTGAGACCTTTTTCTCTTGGCTCGTGGGTGGGTCCCCTCTTGCTCTGTGTTCACATGACCTCTTTGTGCACAGAGAGAGGGCAGGCTCTCCAGTGTCTTTCCAAAGGGCACTAATTCCATCATGAGAGTCCCACCCTTATAACCTCACTAACCCTAGTTGCCTCCCAAAGGCCCCATCTTTAAATACCATAACCTGGGGGGGTTAGGACTTGAACATATGAATTTTGTGGGAGACGCAAGCATTCAGCCCATGTCAGCAGCCACAAGTGACATGCAGCGTTCTGTGGACCTGAATCTTTGTATTGCTTGTGCAGTTTGTGATGGAGGCCTCTGAACCCTACATCTGCTCTGCGGTCTTCCTTACTGCTCTAGGAGGCTCCAGAGCAATATAAGGAACACTTTACCCATCACCAGGCTGGAACCTAACCTGTACTTTCCTGGTGAGAGGATTTTTGTTCCCATAATTCGTTTTTTTTTTTAATTTTATTTATTTATTTGACAGAGACACAGTGAGAGAGGGAGCACAAGCAGGGGCAGAGGGAGAGGGAGAAGCAGGCTTCCTGCCGAGCAGGGAGCCCGATGTGGGGCTCGATCCCAGGACCCTGAGATCACGACCCAAGCCGAAGGCAGACGCTTAACGACTGAGCCACCCAGGCACCCCCCATAATTCTTTTTGAAGTGCCAAGAACTTATTCGATTCCGTTGGATTAAAGGGAGCAAAATTATCTGCTTGAATCGGGAGCAACTTGTGGGAAGAGATCAGGGCTCTGAAGCCTGCTGGAAGATGTGCATTTTTAGGGAGATGACTTCAGCAAGGCTAAGTCCTAGCTTAACATCTTACTTGTAAATGACAGATTTGTTGCAAAGAAAATGCAAGTGGACGGCATCAGTGCTGTGCTTTTTTTCCTGTGGCAGCATTTCAGAGTAATGTATTGGAGCTTGATTTTTTGCTCATGCTTCTCCCTTCAGTTCATATCGGAGTCTGAAGCCTGATCAGACAGTGCTGTTTTTTTCTTGCTAATCAATGCTTGCAGACAGGTGAAATCTGTAAGGATATTTTAATGAAATAAAAAATCTTCCGTGAGCAAGATGGCTGAATTTTATTTCAGTTGTTAATGTTGTTATAAATGCGAATGTACTTTTTTGTTGTTGTTGTTAGAGATTCCACGATGCCGTTAAATTTGTTCAGAATTTTATGTAGCTTCACGGGATAGGATGTTGTATTTTAATTTACTCTATGACTCGTTAGCTGTCTTTTCTCTGAACATTGGAGATTGATCTTCCTGGTTTTAAAGATTAATTGAAAAATAAAATTGTGACTATGTTTTAACTAATGCATCTCCTGCCAGGTTTCTTGTAGCAAGCAACGTTATAAAATCTTACGTGTCCAGGTTATATTACTTGCTCTGAACAACTGTTGAACCACTCCCATAGAATCCTAGAGTGATTTAAAAATACCATCATAGCCTCCCTAAGGTTTTGCAGGTTTGCCCAAGGGTTGCAAAGGTGCCATAGGAAATACATGCTGGAATGGTGGAAATTGTCTTTTAGTGGCAGTTTTGCAGGGAGACTGGGTTGTCAGAGGCCTTGGAGTTCCTTTACGAAGGACAGTCTGCTCCTTACAGTGATTCCATGATGCCCTTACTAACGAAGAGAGAGAGGCCACTCTTCTTAGGATTCCTTTAACAAATTCTTCCCCAAAACAAAGTAAACACCAGGTTTTGCTCACTCAGCTAGCTGTAAGAAGGCCTGGCACAGTCCAATGGTGCTGTTATGAAATGGGGTGGCCACTCGCCACCTGCGGCTATTTAGAGTTAACGGAAGCTAACAATGCAGTTCCTCGGTCGCATGAGCCATATTACAAGTGCTCGAGAGCCACATGTGGTTATTGGCCACAATATTGGACAGAGCAGACAAGAGCATTTCCATCATTGCAGAGAGTTCTGTTGGAAAGTGTTGCACTAGAGGTCATTATACGGATTCATTTACACCCAAATGTGGTTTCTGTAGTGTTTGCAGGCTTAGTGCCACGGTAACCAAGGGACAGACAGGAAAACAAAAGCACAAACAAAAACATGCTCTAAGGAAAATTACTGTGAGATATTGATGTGTTCTTGTCACTCTGTGTGCCCTTAATATTAGGACTCCCCCCCCCAATTATCTTTCAAATAAAGAAGTCATCTAACGTGTTCAAATTCTTCCAAAGGATCTCATTTTTCATACCGATCAATCTCAGCTGCTGTGAACACCGGAATGGCCTTCATGAATGCTTGCTTATGATGCTTACCAAAGTCACTTGGGCAGCATCAGGGGGAAAAGAAAAATCTCAGAAACATAGTAATTTAGGTATGACCTCACAATGATAAGTGCTGGCTATTATTGTAAATAAGCCTTTTAAAGAACAGATAAATTAGTATCACAAGTGTCTTTATTATGGGGATCACAATCACGTGCCTATGAGACGTATGAAAACTGTCCTACCGTTTAGTGAATTGGTGCTCATGGCAACTGTGTCCTACGTGAATGTGGAGAAGTGCTGGGTCTGAGATCAACTGCAAGGGAACATGATTTGCTCAGGTATCCCTATCTAGTAATAATGAAGACACTTGGGTGCCTGGGGAGTGCTTAATGAAATGGGAGAGAAAACAAAGCTCTTTCCTAAATTGAACATGCTCTTTAATAGTCCATGTGCTTTTGAACATGTACATAGAACTAATTGAAGGAAATACACCTAGATATTTAGCCATCTCCGTGTCGGTCCAGAAGAGAGTCAAGTTTTAAAAAAACCAAAGCAAAACAAAAAAATCCAGCGAAGCCTTATTTATTTATTTTTTTAAAGGATCATCTCGTGGAAAATGGGAAATTGTCCATTATTTAGGAAATCACTTAAATTTGGACATAGGAAATGTTTATTTCTAGGGATGGTCTTACTTTTTTTTTTTTCCCCAAGACACTCATAGTAGTTTTCACAGAGGAGGGTAGACTTAAATTTATTGAAGCGATGAAAATAAAATTCAAAGACTGCTGAATAATCTCCTTAAAAATAATGTTAAAATATAAAATGTATGCATATAATAATGTGCTAAAACTGCCCAGAAGAATAACTTGAAACGAAGGAAAATGTTAACAGTGATTGACTTTGGGCAGTGGGATCCCTGTGATCTCTTTGCTCCTTTATTCTTTTCTGCTTCGTTTTCTAGGATGAATATGCATTAGTTTTATAATTAGAATAAAAGGAAAACTTAAATTATCACTTAAACAGAACATATTGAAGAGAACTCTTGATTTATAGGTCCATACTTATACGTTACTCAGTCAGTAAATGAAGAAAGGAGAGTCTGTGCACAAAGACGGGTTCCGTGTGCGCACCGGATGCTTTCCTAAAGGAAAATGTACTGTCTAGCCAGCACCTCTTGTTTGTCTGCTTTCATTTTTAACAGTATTCAGAAGTCCTGCTAAAAATACGTCTTGCCGATTCTTATGTATATTACTGACTTTTGTTTTCTGTAGCAAATAGAGTAACATTGCATGGCTCACCCAAGATCTGAAATATCCCAAATCTCAATAGCCAGGATGCCAGGATACTGGAAGGAAGGATTGACTGCATGTGAAGTAGTTTAAAAAGTGCTCAGCTCTTGGGGAGCCTGGGTGGCTCAGTCCGTTAAGCAGGTTAAGCGTGCGACTCTTGATTTCAGCTCAGGTCAGGATCTCAGAGTTGGAAGATGGAGCCCCAGGTCAGGCTCCCTGCTCAGCGGTGAGTCTGCTTGAGATTCTTTCCCTCTGCTCCTCCCCCAGCTACACACGCGCACACACACACACACACACACACACACACACACACACACTCTCTCTCTCTCTCTCTCTCTCTCTCTCTCTCAAGTAAATTTTTTTTTAAGTGTTCAGCTTCTTTCAGACCATTTCACATTAATTCCTGGTGAAATAATATAGAAAGATTCCTTTGGAGATGAAGGTAATTTAGGTCTACTTTTTGTGTGTCATTGTCTTACTATGACCTTGAGTAAGTCAAATTAGATATTTCTAATTTCCTCCGTATGACTCATTTGATACCTTACGGAGGTTTTTCCTTTTTTTGTAACTTATTTTGACCTCTTCGGAAGAAACACACATTCTAAGAAATGCGACCACATATCTGTTCTTGGGATGCTGCTTCTCTTTTTCTCCTCCAGTGCCACTTGTTAAATCACATGGACTCGGTGACAAAAAGGCTTATGTCTTTGCATGTTGTCATGAGTCAAAGAAAGAAAAAGATTAGAAACTCGCATTTAGAAAGGGACTTTTCCCAAGATACCCAGGGGATGTGAACTTCCAGGCTCTAGAAGACTAACCCTCTTTACTACCTTACAGAATGTGGTACAGAAGCCCCACGTGTAAAATGTACTGCCTGTTGCCTTGGACATCACTTGACACTAAAAAGCTATGCATTTTGTATTTTTGCATGTCGGAATCTTAGCCAGAGGAATTAAAAATAAATATTTAAGTAGGTTCCTGACTTTTCCTATCAGGGAGGCACCGAGACAGGCAATTTGCTTAGCAAGTCTTTTTGTTCACCTGTTTTCTTGTGCTGCAGAGAAATGGGGTGTTTGCTTCTGATGATTCCAAATGCGCATGCATTATATGATCAGAGCAGAGTGTAGGATACGCCGATGCCATCTGCAGAGGGCTAGATGGTAACGGGGGACCCTAGTGACAGAAAGAAGTGTGTCCTGGCAAAAAGGAGTCCTTCATCTGGATGAAAATAGAACCACACAGTGTGGGGATTAATCCCGCTAAGTGGCTGGTAGCAGCCCTCCTGTATAAACCTCTTGTGTCCTCACAAATGCTGGCCAAGTAGATGGCTGTCCCCACACTAACTAGGGCTGTGGTCAGCCACTTGGTTGAAATCCTCCCGTGTTCCTGAGACTGAATTTCTCAATACTCTGGTCCTGGTCGTTGCTTCGCAGTTGAAGCCAGATTAGCAATATGGGCATGTTAGCTTTTTCGGTTGGATATTTTGAAAATATTTATAAATCTGGGTCCGCGTGACAAAAGGTTTGGCTGCATTTCAGGACACCTGAGCTTATAGGAGGTGATTACAAAGTCACGGAAGTCCTCTTGTCTGCTTTGACACCAGTCGTTGACTAATCAAAGTTCTAACAAATTGCAATACATACTTTCAACTTTTTATTTTACCATTTATGTCTATATCCATCCTCTCTCTTTTTATTTTACCATTTATGTCTATATCCATCCTCTCTCTTTTTTCTTTGTTGATAGTTGATGTTAGGTCAGAGCATTTTCTGGTTGGCAGTTCTCATCTTTCTTGCATTAGCTGTACCCACCAAGCAATCTATATGATTCCCAACCCATGTCTGCTTAGAGTAGTAATTTATTTTGTTTTTTAATTTTTTTTTAAGATTTTATTTATTTATTTGACAGAGACACAGCGAGAGAGGGAACACGAGCACAGGGAGCTGGAGAGGGAGAAGCAGGCTCCCCATGGAGCAGGGAGCCCGATGCGGGACTTGATCCCAGGACCCTGGGACCATGACCTGAGACTGAGCCACCCAGGTGCCCCTTGGAGTACTAATTTAAGGACCTTGTGCAAGCATCTTCATGCATAATCCTTACAGGCTTTATGTATGCTAAACTCCCCCCCCCAAACTCTTCAGTTCTTTAACCTACAACCGATTCAGTGCTAATTTTTATTTTTATTTTTTAAAGATTTTATTCATTTATTTGAGAGAGAGAAAGTGAGAGAGAGAGGGAGAGAGAGCATATGAGAGGGGAGGGTCAGAGGGAGAAGCAGACTCCCCGCCGAGCAGGGAGCCCGATGCGGGGCTCGATCCCGGGACTCCAGGATCATGACCTGAGCCGAAGGCAGCCGCTTAATGGACTGCCACCCAGGGGCCCCTCAGTGCTAATTTTTAAATGACTCCTCTTTATGAAGTCCTTTCAAACATTCTGTGTAATTTCGATAGAAATGACAAATCAGGGGCGCCTGGGTGGCTCAGTTGGTTAAACGTCCTACTCTTGATTTTGGCTCAGGTCATGATCTCAGGGTCCTGGGATCGAGCCCCGCATCAGGCTCTGGGCTCAGCGGGGAGTCTGCTTGGGATTTTCTCTCTCTCCCTCCTGTCCTCCCTCCCTCCCGACGCCCCTCCCCCCACTGGTGCGTGCACGCACACTTTCTCTCTCTAAATAAAAAATCTAAAACCCGACAAATCACTTTTTTTATACTCCTGTTTCACTGATTTACATGACGTCCTCTGTTTACATACTGTTTAGTTACATTCTGCAATTGCACTAACAGAACTGGAATAAACAAGCTTGGGAACAAACCCAAGGAACATGCCGTAGGTTTCAGCTCAGCTGGTGGGGCCAGTCCTGCAGGGGCGTACCAGCGAAGTCCACACGGAGGACGCTTGAGAATGCACTGAGCCCATTAGCGTGTTATACAGAGGAATGGACACGACGCCTGTCAGGTTTTTCTGCAAACAGCTACAAATTGCTCTAGCTGAAAATTGATGAAGAATTTAATTTTTACCGTTGTTTTCCTTTCTCTTTTCCAAATTGGAAGCCACATACAGTTAAGTAAATACTAATGAAACTTATTAAGTGAGGTACGTGTCAATATTGATATTATAAAGTCCGAAGTGGTTATTTTTACTACTTTGGACATGTATTATGTATGTAGTATATTAAGGGATTGGTGTGTGACGCTCTTTAAATTTTTCAAGAGTAGAGAGGGACATGCTGCCAAATGTGAAACAGAATTAGAACGTGAAATTATCAATGATTTAAGTATAGTACTGACAGTTCTCGGAGCATCATAGATACCCCAGTACTAGGTCGGGAGTAAGATATTAGCAGAGCGGATCTGGCCCCTACCAGACAAATTAAAGTTTTTGTTTTTGTTTTTGTTTCCTTTTTCTTACTGCTTTATATTTTACTCTGCTATGGCAAATGCACAGGGGACTTTTTCAATGGTGACATTTATGGCCATGATAGATGTGTTTCCACCGGACCAAGTCCAGGAATTTCCACTGGGAATACAAGGAAGGAGCTGATTTAAGCAAACGTTTGCTTAAAAAGGAAAAGGAGTACAAGGAGGATACCAGGGAATGCTAAATGGGAGGATTTCAAGTATAAAGGAGACTTAATGATGGATATCATGTAAATGTTAGGAACACTTTTGAAAGGAAAACTTGGCATTACAGAAGAGTTGATAGAAGCAAATATTTCAGGAGCTGTAGGTTTTGAGGCCGAGACACACTCGCTGCCAGAATAAGAATGAACAGGGGGCACCTGGGTGGCTCAGTCGTTCAGCGTCTGCCTTCAGCTCTGGTCGTGATCCCAGCGTCCTGGGATCGAGCCCCGCATCGGGCTCCCTGGGGCTCCCTGCTCCGCGGGAAGCCTGCTTCTCCCTCTCCCCCTCCCCCTGCTTGTGTTCCCTCTCTTGCTGTGTCTCTCTCTGTCAAATAAATAAATAAAATCTTAAAAAAAAAAAAAAAGAATGAACAGACCTGAAATTTCACCGAGAAGGATCATGGATATATTTAAAATTATAAGCGATCCCAAGATCATTTGGTTCAAGCCCCCGAGAAAGCACTAGGGACAGAATGGCCCAGGATCTTAGCCTTTCCCATTAGGGAACCAAATACATTCTTCAGCCTTTCCTAGTTGAACTGATGCAATGATCAGTGGACCTTGAATCTAAGGAAACAAATTTCTGTTTATCTTAAACCTACTCTATTGTGCTCTTGCATGCATTCATCTTATTCTTAACTTAGTCATCCAGATTGCTGCTTAAAGGGGAAAATTACCTTAAAACAGACTTGGCAAATAAACAAATCTATCACTGTCCAGGGTTTCTGAATCCTTCTTAACACATTTCTTTTAAGAAGGGAAGGAATGGTCCTTTTTAAAAAAAAAACATTTAGAAGTCCTTACCTGCTCCACCCTAATCAGCCTTGGTCCGCAAGTTGAATGATTCAGTAGAACGTAGTGGGCTCCATGTGACTTTCAGAGGAAAGTAGCAACTGTCAAAAAACGGTGGGAGATGGTGATAATGACCCCCACTTAAGGTCACTGGTGCTTGAATGCATGCGGTATTTTGGCACTAGCTAGGCCACATCCTGCTGGTCGAGTAACTGAAGCCAGGCTAACTCTGTGGGGCCAAGGGAACTTTGAGTGTAGTGACAAGAGGCAAAAGAGCCTGAGCTCTAGGCTTGGACGATGGATCCTTAAGAGAAGATTTATCTGGATGTGGTGTGTCTGTCTGCGTTTTCTCCTGGTAGCGACTTGAAGGAACGAGTGAATGAGATACACATGAAATTCAGATCCTTTAACATCCAATGACAGTTTTACTCCCCTGTGTGTCCCCTAACACCTAGTAGGTGCTTGATTGTGGAATGAAAGATCAGCTGGATTACATTTTCTGGGTAAAAACCTCTGTGTGGACATCTAATAAAATTAGTATTGGCATTGGATTTGCAGAAGTGATGATGTTACCGGTACACATCTTAACAGGGAGGATTACTTCCTTGGGGTTTATAAGCATAAAAATACTCCATGACCTCACAGCTTTGTTGATGTCTATTTGTGAAGGATTAAATAGTGTTTTGCCTCTTTTGCTTTGCTTTTAATCATTCATTGTTAAATAGAGGCTTAGGCCATCTGTCTCTGCCAAGATCTGCCTAGATATGGAAGACTGTATTATAGAGATACTTAAAAAAAACCAAAAACATTCTAATCATCTGTTTATACGATTACTCTCCGGGCATTTCCCTAAAACAGTTTTAAGTAAATTTCCTACCAACTAAACCACACATTTTATCTGTTAATTAAAACTATTTTTGTTGACTAGGTCTCAATGCTCTTGAGGCCTGTGGGAATTGTACTTTGCTATTTTTTTCTCTTGAAGATAAGACAGAAAACAGGAAACCTTGTCAGGTTTAAAAGGTAAAATACAAAACTGTCAGTTTTCTGATATCAAGGTATATTCTTTTGAGAATCAATATTCCAAATGGCTAATCTAGTTAATTCTGAGTGGTACAAGATAGGGCAAAGGGGATTGACCATGGTTTGGCCCTTGATTTTATTTTATTTTATACCAAGTGCTTCTTGGACACTTCTGCCTCATCAATATTCCATAGATGTAGGCATCATTAACCTCAGTGAAGACTTTGTTACAAGCCTTGTTGGAACTTGTTTGGGAATAATATTACTCCGTTACTTAAATAAGACAAACTACCTGTATCTAAACTGAATCAACAGAGTTGGGAGAATTATTCAGAACGTGGAAGGAGAAGGTTGGGCTGTGTGATTGGGGGGCAGCGCTGCTTGCTTCCTGTGAGTGTGTGTGAATACAGGTGTGTGTCTGTGCGCCCCCCCGCCCCCCCGCCCCCCAGGTACAATCTGAATGTACGGTAGGAATTTTTCTTGAGGTCAGTTTTGTTCTTTGAATTGTTTCCTTAGTCAGATGCAAAATACGGTGAAGAAGCATAAGCAATCATCAATAATGGCTGTATCCACCGTTCGGGGTCAACTTCAACAACACACAGGTCACTCAATACATTCAGAGGCTGTAATGCTTGAATCTGATCTGGGATTCTTAAAATGTTTCAAGTGAGAGCCGGGTAGTCCCAGGTAGGAGCTGAGTTACACATTTTGGTTTCCTTTATGGGCTGCAGATTAACTGCAATGGTACTACTTCATTATAATCCTACTGACCTCTCTCTGGCAAGAGAATTACCAAGATACCCAGCACTTCACGCCTGAAAACCTGGCAGTAGCTCTAGATTAAAAAGGATTATTTGTTAAGGAGATCGCAGAGGCAGGCAGGAGCTATTGGTGGTGATTCAGTGTTGTGTGCTGTATGAATGTTTTTACTTGCTCAGGTGCCTTTCTGTTTTCCATTTTGGAGGCAAATTCTCACGCCCCCTCCCACTCCCCATCCCCACCCCCCATCCCCACCTTTTTGAGAATTTAAGAGCCAAGAAGTAGGGCATTCTCAATTACATATAGACAGTATAGATGTTCTAGGGATTCTTAGTCAAAATGTAAATTACAGGTTACAGTGTAGTTTGAGCACTTTGAAAGCCAAGTGCATTTGTCCCCGTAAATATTCGTGGTCACCATGAGGACCAAAAATGTATCGAGGCAGCTTCA
Source organism: Callorhinus ursinus (assembly GCF_003265705.2). Classification (NCBI taxonomy): domain Eukaryota; kingdom Metazoa; phylum Chordata; class Mammalia; order Carnivora; family Otariidae; genus Callorhinus; species Callorhinus ursinus. The sequence continues at coordinate 12,300,158 of NW_027397081.1, read as the reverse complement.
TCTTGCTGCAGAATTGCAATCTTAAAAAAATAAATTCTTGTTGGATCTCGTGAGTTGGCTACAAGGGCCGGGGAAGACTTTCAAGTAAGAGTGTACCTGTAGGAGGGGCTCAAGGTCACAGTCATCCGCTTTCTTTGAGAACGTGTGAATTGCCTCCAAGACACTTTTATTGTGCGTTCCTCTGGGGCTTCTGCTGACAAGCACGCCCCTTTCTGTGCATCAGCACAATTAGAATTGGAGACTGCAGTGCCGCTTGTGGGCTTTAGGATTTAGCCATGGAATGTAAGGAATTTTCAACAGGAAATGTATCTGGCTTTGAAATATTTTCATCTGCGGCTGTCCCTTAACTGGCATGCCTTTTGGGTGTCAGCTTTTGATTCTAGAATTTCATCTGGAATGTGTATGTGTATGGTTTTCTCTCAAGTGACCCATTTGATGCTGTTTGTGTACGGTCCCTGTTACCATTAATAATCACGTAAGCAGTGTTAGCAAGTTTTGGCAAATGCTCCAATTCATCTACGCCCAAGAACGTAAAACTCTTATCGGCAATATAATTTAATTTCACCATACGTTTTGGGTTAGGATGCAGCCGCAAGGTCGGCAAAAAGTACAGGTTGTTTTCACGTGGCTGGTTTGTGTTGTGGTTGTAGTTCTCTGATCTGTCTGCTTTGGGGGTCTTCAATAACAAATACAGTGTCAATGTCAGCTGTTAGATATAAGGTGGTATCTTATTTTGTTGCCAGAGAAAGGCTTACTTAAGCCCTCCTCTGAATGATTAATATTCTCAGCCAGTTACCTGTAGAATTTGACCTAGCAGAGTGTGGCACATAGTAGGTACACAATGAATGGATGGTAGCCATTATTGTGGTGGTTATTCAAGGGCCTCAAAATATGTTTGAGTGAAGGGCCCCTGGGAGTTGAAATATAAGGCTCTTGCAAGGGTAATTGAGGGACATTGGGTGAAGCTTGTATAACGTCATGTTTTAGAGGGTCTCAAACTTAGCCCTACTAGGGGATGAATTTGAAACAGTACAAAGCCTGTGCGTGTGCGTGTTTGCCTGTGCCATTCTTATATTTAAACTAAAGCAATCTAGAATATTCAACAAAGACACAGGTCCATCTTATCCTTAAAATAGCCATGTGCTGGGCACATAGTAAACACTGTGAATATTGGCTAACTAGCTTAGGGCTGAATGCCTAGGAGAAGGGCAATTTTGATGAATGACTGAAAATGTGAGATTCAGTGTAGTTAAGGAAGAGACCCGTTTCTCTAAGGAAGTTTATAATGTGACGACATCACATATTTGTCTTGGGCTGGTCTTTTACCAGGTTGTTACCCTAATGGCTGTGCTTTGCTGGGATACCTACTGCGTGCTAACAGTTGGACTTGGTGCTTGATATCTGTCGTCTCCTCTTGAGATCCTGTACTAGTTAGAAATAGAAGACATTTGATATTGGAATGAAAGAATTTTTAATCCAATTTTTATATCTCCTGAAGTTAAAGGGAATTACTTGCTTGCCGTTTGCACTGGTTCTCTACCAGAAGCTCATGCCTTTGAGCAGTGTACTTGACCACTCAGCTGGAAAATCATCAGTTTTCATAGGAACGCTATTTTAGATGCTAGAACATCTGTAGAACAGTTTCTCAAAAATACCCACCATCTTATCACAAGCCACACAGATGTGCCTCTCATTTTGTAGTATTTTTTTTTAAATGGTAATGCGTATATGTTTACAGAGTGATCCTGAGAGTCTGCTTTGATGATTGATTCAAGATTCCTCATCTTGGTTTTGTTGCTTGATGTGAGCAGCACAAAACATTTATCTTTCTGTACTGACAATAATAGTGGTCAGTATGAAATATTCAAAGGGTATGTGAAGCATTGACTAATAGGGAAATAGTATTTAGCTTGCTGCGTTTGGGAAGCAGATTCTTAGAAAAGTGGTTAATTCTAGATTTATTTGTACTCAAGAGTTTGTAGGGGTGAGTTTAGTGGGAGGGATGATCATTGAAGCAAATGGTACAGGTTCGTGTGTTGGATCAAATGAGATGATGATGCTGTCCACTGTGTTTTAGAATTATTGATGTAACAGGGATGCATCTCAAAATAATTCCACCAAGCGAAATAAGCCAGATAAAAAGAGCACATACTATACGATTCCTTTTGTATAGAATTCTAGAAGTCTAGAAAAACACACAATAAACTATGGTAAGACAAGGTAGATTGGTGACCGAGGGGAAGTATCACAGATGGGTACAAGGGAATTTTGTGGATGGTGGATATGTTCATTATCTTGATTGCATATAATGCTATGGTGGTTCACAGCATTAAACTTACGTCAGAGCCTAGTAAGCTGTGTACTTTATATACAGTTAATTGTGTGTCAATTATACCCCAATAAATCTGTTAGAAAAAAATACAAATTTTTGCGACACTTACGCCATTGTGAGCAAGTAATTGTTTACCATCTATTATGCCAGACTGCAGGCACCAAGAAGACAGGCTCTTTCTGTTTCATTCCTGTGTTCTTCGGGCCTAACCTGTGAGAGGACTCTACTTAAGTCCTCACGTAGGTGTGATGAGTGAGTAGGTAGACACATCTATGTCACGTCAGCCACAGACAGCTATCACCATTTGCGCTGTGACCGGCGCTACCTAAAAATACATTATTTTATTAATCTTCACAGCGTATTTTTTTTGAGAGAGACCATCATATTACCCCACTTTATAGGAAAGGAAGTAGAGCGTAGAATGGTTAAGTAACATGCCCTAGACCGCTGGCTAATGAGTGGAGAGGAAGCTGAAGTCCAGGCTGTCTTGATCTAAAGTCTGTGATAACCTCTACACTTGGACCCTCTGGCATTTCTTTACGGTTTAGGTGGATTTTTATGAAGCCATGACAGGGAAATTTGCAAGAATAGAAGACTCAGTTCCTAGCACCTCACCTTCAACACAATAGGAGCTCAGTAAACATTTATAAATGAGTGACTGAACTCAGTGCTGAAAGGTCTTCTTACAGGAAAACCCTCTTCCTTTTGTTTATTTTTGCAGTATTAATAGAGCAAAGTTGTCATATTACATGCGGCTCTGTTTGTACTGTCTGAGACCCAAATACAATGTGGGATAGGCAAGCAGAAGAAAACCCCTTTGCGGGGAGCATGGGTTTCTGCCAGCGAATGTAGCCGGGGCTCCTGGGGGGCCCAAGGAACACTTCTTCATTGTCACATGTGAGGTTTTGTGCCAGGAGGGGAGGAAAAGAGCATAAATTTACATTTTCTTCACAGTTGTATTATTAGGTTCCTCTATAAGCTAGTTGATTTTTGTACACCAACATTAAAATTCCAAAAAGGGATTATAAAAATGTTTGCATTGTACTTTTAGAACATGTTGGAATACCCTCTCCCTCACTTGGTTAGAATGCCATGGTTGCATTTCTGAAAATACCTACTTTTTTTTAAAGGTAACTGAGGTTTTTTTTTTTTTTAAAGAGCTGTTATAACATCAAATTTATCTTCATTTGTGTGTGTTTGTATGTGTGTGTTTTTAATGATAGTGCACTAAACTTAAACTGCCAAATTTTCTGAATTTGGCTTAGTAGGACTAGTTCCCAAATAGTGGTAGTATTTCTCATATACTACTAGGTAGAGGCCACGTTGGGATTTATGTGGGCTGCTATTTTCCCTATAAGTGCTACTTAAAACACCACCACCACCATCACTACCACCACCAACAAAAAAACTTGGAATGCCTTATAGCCCCATTAAAAAAAAAAAAAGAAAGAAAGAAAAAAAGAAAAATCTCTTGTAGGGAAATAGGAACTATGGTTGATTTCATCAGACTCATCATCCATTGACATTCTCTTGTTTGCTAATTCATATAAAAACAATTTGTCAAGCCCACATTATGTGCCAGCGTCTCTGTTGGGTGTTGAAGGTAACTGGGGGACGTTAATAAGTATTTTCTGTGTTGGTGGAGGGGAGTTGTCCTCTCTGCCTGTGGTTTTGCTTTTGGAGATATCAGAAGTACCAGGGTTGGTAATGCTTTTATATTTGTCAGCCCTGCCAAAATCACAGGGTATTTAGGTCAAGTTGCTTGACCCTATGCCCTTGTTTCTTATTTCATAAGATGGGCATAGTAACTGCTTCTCTTATATGAGTTATAGAACAGATAATGCACTTCAGGAAAAGAGTTACAAAAATCCATAAAATGTAAGAGAATAATGTAGCGAGCAACCCACTTTCTGAGTGTGCAGGAATGTGCACGCGTGTGCGTGCATGTGTGTGCGAGGGATTTGAAGTTGAACTTAATCTATTTAGTTCTCGATTTCTAGGTAGTTTCCCTATAACTTGATTTCTCTGGAGATGCCTTTTAAATTAATTATTTCCTTTGTGTTTTGGATTGAAAATGTGGAAAGTTTTTGCTTTTGGAGTTGGATCATTTTCATGACTGTCATTCTAGCAAATTAAATTTCTCCAAGATGTATAGGAGTGTTTTTGTTCAAGTACAAGGGAAATGGGCACGGATAGGATTTCTCCTAACTGGCGTTGGTGGATACATTAGAGATGTTTAGGGAAATCTTCCCTACAGTGTATCGGTGGTGCATAAAAGGAATGCATAATATCTTATAATTAAGCTAATGATCACTAATTTGTGGAGAGTCCTTCTTTGTAATGATATCAAAGAACACTCTGGAGACTGAGGTGGTTATCCTTAATTTCAGTATTACTTGAAAACTTGGAGTTACTGTAGTCCCACAGTTCCCAGGGAAATTTCATATGCACATAAACTCGCTTTCTCTCATGACTTCCCATTGTTGTTTAGGGCTTAATGTATTGAATATTGTGATTTTCTGGCCACTTGTAAATCCCTTAAAGGCAAAGATGATGTCATATTGCAATTTGTGTCTCCAATATTTTGATCGGGGCCCGCTACATAGTTGGCTGTAGAAATTGTTGGCTTAATAGAAGGGCCCATCACCAAGGCTCAGAAACCTCCTCATATTCCTTTTTCTTCTTTTTTTTCCCCAAGACTTATTTATTTGAGAGAGAGAGAGAGAAAGGGCACATGTGTGAGTGAGGGGAGGGGCAGAGGGAGAGCATCCTCAGGCAGACTCCCTGCTGAGTGCAGAGCCCAAAGCCTGGGGCTTGATCCCACACCCCGTGAGATTATGACCTGAGCCAAAATCGAGTCAGATACTTAACCAGCTGAGCCACCCAGGCACCCTTCTCTCTGTATTTCTTGGTGTTCGCCCTGTTTCAGCCAGTTGATTTCCAGGACTTGGCAATCAGGGTTGTGTGGGTGGAAAGAACTTGCTTGATCCTTGACCACAGACGGATCTGAGCTTGCATATCTCTTACCAGCTGTGTGACCTTGGGTAAGTTACACATTCTCTGTGCCTTGTTTCTTAATTTGAAATGATCTTAATTTGGAATGATCATGCTTAATTTATGGACTTGAGAGGCCTAATTCTAATAATGATTAGCATAATGATGGCACATAGTGGGTCTTCAGTGAATGATAAATTTCCTTGATCTTTTTACCAGTTAACCATCTTCAAGATTTTTTAAAGTTTTTCTTGCACCAGATTATGGTAATAGCTTCTTACCCGTCCGTTTTCCCTAACATTTTTCATTCTTTTTTGCTTCCAGGTCAGCTTAGATATTGCTGCCAGATTAAATACTGATTAGTTATTACAGATTAATTAATATAGGTTAATTATTTACTATACTAGACACTATGGTTTTACTGTTGTGTCTGTGGTTTAAAACAAGTAACAAAGAACCCATCACGGTTTTGGACCTACAGAATAAAATTGACTTAGGTTGGTAGTCTGTCACCATAACCTGGTTTTCTAGCCTTCTCTTCCATTTCCCTTCGCGTACTTTACAATCCTTACAAATTGAATACCTTTGTTCTTCCTAGTTATTAAGAATTGGGATGAGATCTTCAAGGACCCAGGCTCACACCCTATCCTGCCAATTATCTCTCGCCACTCACCACCCTCTCTTCCTAGTGCAGGAAAGAGCAGAATGGGAGTCTGCATTCGAGACTCCAGGGCAGACTTCTCAGAGAAACTGGATGGGATCGTGGGTTTAGGCTTGAACCCAAATGATGCCTTCAGTTCTTCTGTCTATTCCAGATCTTAATCTGGGGACCTTAGTGCCCTTTGGCAAAGCACACTAAAGACTGAAACTGAGAAGCCAAAAGTCTGAGGAGTGCTAAAAACAGATACTGAACTGAACCTCTAGCACCGAGGGATCCTGCCCACTTGTAACCCCCATCAGCTCTGTGCTCTCATGGTAGGTTAGAGAAAAACCTTTCTTGGAGATGAGTTGGGTGATATCTGGGAAGGCAGCGGGCAAAGTTGGATGGCATGGAGAAAAGGGGGTACAAGTTCCATTCTGTCTACTCCTGCTACATCACCTGAGCCGGTGATTGATAATGTTTGTTATATTCTCTTAAAATTTCCTGTAGCTCATGGGCCCCTCAGAATATCCTCCAAATTCACTCTTTCCCTGTCAGCCCAAAAGAGTTAAGTTGTTTGTGTTCATTTTTATCATCGACACATAATCCATTCATATTATGATAAATATAACTTCCAAGCTTCTGTCTTTAATGATCTTTTTTCTTGCATTTTAGTTAGTTCAGTAAGCATCTAGTCAGTGCCTGTTGCTTGCAAAGTACTGGACTCAGTGCTGGAGATCTACTGTAGAAGGCCTGGCTTCCAGTCCTTGAAAAAATTAAGGTCTGCAAGCATAGACACAGAACACTATGAGGAGTTATTTTCCCCCCAAAAGTGCAAGTGAGTGATGAGGCGGTAAAGCTTGTCACTGGCCAAGAGACCGTGGCCTTGGGATGCACTGGATTAAGGAGCTTGCATTTTATTTAGTAAGAGTGAGAGCCCACCAAAGGATTTTAACCAGAAGTGTGCCTGGTTTCACACTTGCATTTTAGGAAGGTCACCCTGGGAATTTTGTGGCAGATGGATTTAAATGAGGCACTATTGGAAGATGGGAGACCAGGACTGAGACTGTTACAAAGATCCAAAAGGAATGGGGCCAGACTGGAGCAGAGCATAAGGACCAGAGTGTATGGAGAAAGGTCTGAGAAACAGACAAAAGTTGACATGATTCGAAGATGGCTTTAAACTTTTGACTTGTTTGATGAAAGAAACATGGAACAGGTTTGTGAGGGAAAATGATCAACATTTTATTATGTCTTTCCTGGATTCTAAGTTTCTTGAGAATAAGGCCTCAGCATTTGTCCCTTGGTCTGTCCAGCCGGTCATCCATGTATCCAACATTGGGTGTATACTACAGATACGGACCTGGTGTATAGTGTGTGAATGTGTTTTTGTAGGACTCTTATCTGTTTGTTCTCGCCATAGCCTTTAGTGGATGTCTATTTGTTGTAGTAATATTTGTTGAATGAATTATGTGAGAGGTAGGACTTGGGATGAGAACATGAGCATACCTGCTGTTGCCCCCCTCCTCCCTTCCCACCTCCCACCCGGCACACATGTCGCCACAGGGTAGTAGGGACAAGAGAGGGTTCCAAGTTATAAAACACTGTGTGTATGGTGTGTCGAGTAGTTACTGAACTTTGACTTGTGAACCGATAGAAAATTACTAAGAGTTGATTTCCCAAAGAAGATGCATAACAGATCTCGCATTCCGTTAGCTGAACAAACGATTATAGGATTGAACTTAACGTATAAATAGCAGCATGTGGCTGTTTACATTTAAACCTAATTAGTAAAATTAAAACTTCAGGTTTACAATCACAGTCACATTGCAAATGCTCAGTAACTACAGGTGGCTAGTGGTTTCTGTCTTGAATAGTGTGGGTATAGCCATTCCCATCATCATAGACCGTTCTAGCGAACAGCGCTATTCTAAATAGTGGAGTGTAAGTTAAAAGCACAGATTCTCAAGCTGGACTGCTTGGGCTTGGAGTCTGGCCGTGCCGGGCACTGGTTGAATGAAACTTACTTCTGTCTTACCTGCAAGATGAGGATAATACTACCTATTTCATATGGCATTGTGAGGATTAAGCTAGTTAATTCATGTGAGATACTTAGAGCAGTGCCCAGCACTGAAGAGATGCTGTGTGTTTGCTCTCCTCCTGCTCTTCTGTCTTCTTAGTAGGAAATACGTGTTCCTTGACTATGGAGGCAAAAGGAATTTACTTTTCTCCGTCTCTAATAAATATATATAATTTTTTGTTTTTTCCTGGAGATGAGCTCTTAGCTGGCTTCTGGGGGAAAAAATATTTTCTCTACTTTAGCCAGCACTCTACATAACCTGTGACAGGTAGCTCAAAATGTCTGTTAGATGTGGTAGATAGAAGCCATCTGGGAAGACTAGCTCGTACAGAGCCTCCATTCGTTCATCCCACAGGGGCTTGGGGATTGCTTCTGAAGAACAGGACCTGTATCTGCTCACTAGGGAGCCTCGTTCCCTGCCAAAAAGCCCCGAACCACAGGGATGGCTGCTCTTTGTAGAAAAGCGGGGACAGGCTTTCCTTCACAGGTTTTGTTGGGAGACTGTCAGCTGGGCCGGGCCCTGAATTCCCTTTAGTAGATTTATCCTATTTGGGATGTTTTGTTATGGTAACTTGAGGGCCTTGCATTTGTTTTCGTTAGATTCTTCCTTAGACTCTTAAGGCAGTGGCCTTTTCGGCACTGCACGTGTACAGTTTGGTGTTTGGGGGGACTTACCGATGTCAAGCCTTCTATGACTATTGGGAATGTTAATAAAGCCTCTTAAAGTACTCGTTCAATTAGATTCCCTGACTTGCTGTCCCGAGGCTGAGCCGTGGTTAACTGAGGACTCACTGAGGACCCTTCCTGGGGTTTAAGTGGTGCTGGGGAAGCCCTTGGCTTTCCTCCTCTTTGTCTTGCCTGTTTCTCTGGCTGCTCCCTGGCCTAGAGCTCCAAAGGAGCGTTCAGTGCCCCAGAGGCTGAGAGGGCTGATGCGGTTTTCTATTACCAGTGTGCCTATTTTTGATTTTAAAAAAGTTTAAAAAGTTAGAAAGCTGAAGGATTTGTTTTCCTTTTTTGGAGAATTGCTGCTTTCTGCCTCCCGCATCGGGGTCACGATGCCATATTTTGTGTGCGTGAAGTTTGAAGTGGTTTCATTCAGGTCTTTGGGGAGGAATTCAAAACGTTTAATTGTTCCCTGGTTGCGATCTTATGGATATTGGACCTTTGGATCAGCTTGCCCAGGATAGAAAAACCATCCTTTAATGACACCAGGTACTGTCTGTGTCCCACTGCGGGACTCCAAGGGGCCATGAAATACTTGGATTTGATGTTGGTACCACGTGCTATCAATCCCCGATCTGTTGTGAAACCCTTCTGTTGTCAGATTTGTAGCTTTCTTTTCAGATAATGGAACATCTGATTTCGAGCATGAAGGTACATCTTCCTAAGTTTCTATGATGGAAGGATATCGAGGAAGAGGGAGAAAAGCCAGATACCAGAGACTAGACAACCTGGCAGGAAATTGCCAACATGGTGGAATTTCCAGCACCTTCCTTTTTTTTTTTTTTGAAGTCATGGATAATTTAAAAAGTACTAGCTTTTACTTTTGTTTGTTTCTTTGCTTGCAACCACGTCTATCTGCCAACCTTTCTGAAATGTCATGATGTAATTATTTTAACAGGCACTGTATGCTCCTTTATTTGGGGGATATTAACCTTTCTAAACAAAAGGAATGTTAATATACACTGGAGACACAACTAATGGGATTTCATTTTTCTTGTTAGGCAAGAAGCTTGATTTTCTTTTTTTTTTTTTTTTTTAAACTTCTCGTGAAAGAACGCGGCTAGTGAAGTAATTGCCTTAAGCTAATCCATGATAGCGATTTTAAACGTGACTTTCCAGATCACTTTTATATGGCTTAGAAAAAATAATGTGATTTTCTTGTTTTTGTTTGCTTTAGCTAAACAGTGTTGAAGGATGATATAAATTCAATGAATTCAAAACAAAGAAAATGCTAATTGGTAATGTGCTGAGTTCTTTTAAGGCATGAAATATAGTGTTTAATTCATAAGCATTGTTTAATTTTATATAGATTTAGTTAATTTTTTGAAAGTTAGTATAGGACAGACTCAGAATAAATTAGCTGGCTAGCCACTTTCTTAATCTCCATGTATTCCTTTTTGCTGTTCAAATATATATGACCCGGGTATGTTGTCCTTTCCATAAGATGGTGGTCATAGGCTCAGACATGACGACTGCATTCTAAATAATCTTAGAATTATTCTAAGGGCCCCTTCTCACCCTGTTTCTCTCCCTTCCTCCCTCCTTTCTTCCCTCCTTCCTCTCCTTGCCTGGTATCCACTGAACCATTTTCATGCACTTTTATATCACCCTCTGACCAACAGCATACATTCGTGATGGGGTAGTTAGCCTTAGAGCTGGTGAGGCAATGAAACAGATTAGAACTAATTGGTCCATGTGGGTGTCAGGCCCATGACTTTGGCCTTATTATCGAGGAATCTCAGGCCCCAAACTGCCCAACCGAACAGTTCTGCAGACATGCACAGTCTGGATGAAGTATGTGTCATTAATCGCTTTGCTGATAGGGGGCTTAGAACAACGGGGCTCGGAGAGAAAGGAGAGAAGACTGTTGAACTGAACTGTGATCTTCTCTGCCAAGCCCTCGAACAGCTTTCCCTTTAAGCAACAGAGATGACAAGTTTTTGCTATTTTGGGTTAGTGAGACAGTATGAAATGGTTTCCCTTTCCTTCCAGGCAAAAATACCAACAGAATCTGCCTTTGGAATGAAAGTGCTAATTTCATTTGGTGACTTTCAGACTTGAAATCTGGGCTCAAACAGGAGCTGTGCATTAGTCAGCTGAGACAGTGGGGGTTATTTTTACAGTGCTAATTATTATTTCATGACAGTGATTTACTTTGTGTTGTCTGCCATTTACACCCCCAAACTAGCCATTGTTTGGGGAAATGAATCGATTGGACTGTCATGTTCTTTTTCAAAGGCAGATCTTACTATTTTATGGGTGGAGGTACTTTCCTGAAATAAAGAAGTGGAGCTTTATTGAAGAGAGTCTTGCATATGAAATGTAATCTGGATAAATGTTCAAAACTAATAGGTTTACATTTTAGTCTTGATTTTTAAAGTTTATTTTTCTGGCGCCCTAATCGTCTTGCTTTATCTGCATTAAACTTAATCTGTTTTACTAGGATGCAGCTAAATTTTTGTTGCTCACATTGAACTTCGGAAGGAGCGACACATATAGTTAACAAATAAATACAAAATGAAATTTAATATAACCCCTTGATGCGTAAAGGAAGATGAGTGGAAGACAGAGTTGATTGCATGTCTAGAAGCATATCTGCCTGATTTATGCTCTAATTTTAGTACTGAGTTTCCTTTGTAATAGTAAAATGTCACATTAGCATGTCCCTTTTAATAATCTAATATGCTACCAGTGACAATAAATACATGCATCGAGTCTAGCTCAGGGTGTCTCAAACTTCAGAGGCCTGTGACCCTTCCCAGTGTAGTTAAATTGCCCAGATAACCCTCCTGTCATATATTTTTAATTGTAAAGCACTTGAAATTAATCATGTTTTATTTCTTTTTAAATAAGCACCTCAAGAGCAGTGGTGAGCAGTTTTGCTCACGGCACTTATCCACTCTTAAAGAAAATTAAAGATTGGAAGGGGCCCTGAGTCTCCGTGGCAGTGGAGTTCTCTACTTGGGGAAAAACCGAGCAGGCAAGAAACTGCATTTACTGCTACTCTTCCACACTCCCTTGCCAGTGCGCTCAGTGAAAATTGGCATCGGTGAATGTAACAAAGTAAAAGCATTTGGAATTATTACTACAAATCTTCAAGTGGTCATAGCCTGAGATTTCAAGCATCTCCACGAAGGCCAAGGTTTTCTACAATTTGTATGGTAACTGAGTGCCTTTAATTTAAACTACACTGAGCTAATCTTTAGGAGAATTGGAATCTGCCTCTGAACTAATTATGATTTACAGAAATTGATAATTTGTCTTCTGCATGTGTCTGCAGGAAGAAATTACTATGAAATTTGATTAACGAATGACAGATTTCAGGCCTGTAATTTACCATCTTTATTAGCAAACTTAGAAAACTTCTAATAGTAATCTTTTCACACAGATCAACTTTATTCTGGTCAAGTTTACCTGGAAACGACAGATGTGTGTGGCTTTAGAATGACCTACCTTACGCTTAACAAATAAATCTTGGTGTGGTTTGTCTTTTCGATTCTCAAGCACAGCCTAAGTGCTGAAAGTGATTTCCCGTGATACTCCGAACTTAATAATACGTAATTAACTTCCAAAAATGAATGCTCCGTTCTTCTGCATACATTCCTGAAGAATTTCCTCAAAATACATATAATTGTATAAAAGGAAGCAGAGCATTATATTAACCCTAGTTTTCACGTACCCCTTTGTCAAATGTTTTCCTTTGCCTTCAAACAGGTTACAGTTGTGCGTAATGGATAATACTCTTGGTGCGAGCTGAGCCGTAATATATGATTGACAGTGTGAGTGATTCTGAAACCCACTTTGGATGTACATAACTGAGATGTAAAACTATTGTAGTATGGCAGGAAGAGTGAGGGCATTATATTTTCTTTACATGACTAACATGTGGTTTTTAAAAATATCTTATTTGTACGTGTTTTTACATTGTTGAAAAAAAAATAATCTCCTGGACTCAGCAACCTCATAGAATTGTCACCGTGGTTAAAAATGCCCTTTCATGTTTTTGTGTCAGGAGAATCTTATCCTCTTGCGTGTCAAAAAGGGAAGATGAACTATTAGCCTTGTAAAGACCCAGAGGTAAAGTTTAATTTTATAATGACATGAAATAAATGTTCTGTTGTCTAAGTAGTAGTTCACCGAAGAGTCTGAAATGGCCTCCTTTCCCAAGGATGCAGTGTGCGTGTGATGCTAATATTAAAATGGACCTGCCAGATTGAGTGATGGGTGGTGCTAATAATTCCAAGTGGGGAGATGAAAACAACATTGCACACACCTGCTGTCTGTAGTCCCATTCCGTTATCGAATGGGTGAACCTCAATGGTGAGAGAGTGGAATGAAGTTCCACCAAAAAGAGGCGGAAGTGTGGGCCTTGGGCCCTGCCACATGGCGAGTAAGCTGGACATCCTTTGTGTAGGAAGTCTGAGGTTCATCCTTGACCTTCAACTTGATGCAAAAGAAGTTTAGATGGTTAATAGCAGTCTATCCCGGGCAGTTGTATTGCTAGGGAGGATTGTTTTATTCACCTGGACCCCTGCCTTAGTTCATTGGTGTGTTGAATTGCAAATGTATGTTTGTATGCTCATTTTGTTGAAATGCCCTCCATTTCATTCTGTCTTTGGCTTTTTGGAAAAAATCAACAGATATTTCTTTCTTGACAGTGTATGGTATTATTCTTTTGTAGGGCCATACTTAATCTGATTGGGTAGAAGGAATTAATTCAGGCAATTTGTTAGCGGGTGTCGCTAGTCAGTCACTTTTCTTGACTGGAACAATTTAATAACAAACAAAACAAATGTGTGGGGCAAGCCCTCACAACATAGGAGGTATTCTGGGGGCAGTCCATCTCTGTTTGGTCCAGTTTAGGCCTCTCCCTGACATTTACTTCTCCCATAAAAGCCAAGGAAAAGTTGAGTTCCAAAAAGAGCGCTGGTCAGCTCTCTCTTATTCACCCCCATGGAAAAGCAGCTTTATGAAGTGTCTCCCGATAGTAGGTCCCTAAAATTATTTAGAGTTGGCTTTGTAATGTATTGTAAAGTTTTACCCCATAAGTTAACCTAATTCTGTTTTGCTTTTTCTCATGTTGACATTGCTTCACATAAGCGCATAACTTCTGAATACGAGTCAAGCCATGTAGCGAGTAGCAAGGTATGGTGACGTGGGATTGAAAGGCTTCCAGGGATGACGCTAAGCCACCCGTGGGTATTTTCTGAGGACTGCATCTGCCATGCCCTGTACAGCTTGCAAGCTGAGGCTCTCTGGAGAGTGAAACTTTTAAAAATAGGAGGAGTCCCATGAACAGGAGGGTCCATCACAGTTTGGCTGGTTTCAGTGGTGATGATCAACAGATCACATAACTGAATGGGTAGGCGGACGTGGTACAAAAAAAGACATCTGGAGAACCTAGTGAAAAAGATGATTTCAGCCTGTGTTTTCAGAGAAACTGTTAGCCGTGGATACATTTCCCTATGTAATTTAGAATTAAAAAAAAAATTGAAATGCAAACTAAAATAATTGAGTAACAAAATGCTTGAACATCTGGGAGGTGAAGCAAAAGGGTTCCTGGTTGGGTAAGGAGCGCTACATTTAAACTCTGACAAATGGCGCCCCTGCCCCTCGCCTCTGGCAATAAAAGCCCTTCCCGGAAACGAACAATAAAACATGCAGGGTGTAAACATCAGCAACTTAAGTACTTGCCAGCTCAGTTGTTAGGAATGGAGGTAAAGTGAAAGATTAAAGACAGCTTGACAAAATCGTCCACAGCATCCGGCTGGGCCTTACGCGTTATGAAATGTGGTAGGACAGAATGAGGGTGTTTAAAAAAACTTACTGCTATTATGCAGCTGGAGGGCAATGGGCTGAGTTGGGAATATGCTGCTTGTGTAGATAAACTTGCAGGACTTTAGCTTTCAACTCCATCCAGTCCTTTCTGTCAGATTCTCTTAACCTTGTCTTGTCCCTTGCTGAGCACTGACATTTTCAGAGCAGAGGAAAATCATGGTAAATGTATGTATGGGGAGGGGGATGTCTGTGTGTATCTCTGGACTCTGGTTGTAAGTATTTGGGCTCTTTTGATTCGTTCTTCCCTTGGTTTGTTTTGCAGTCTCAGAAGAGCTTATAACCCAGCGCTGGGTAGGAGTCGCATTTAGATTCCTGCGTTCTCTGGTCTGCCTGGTGGCGGGCGGTCCTTCTGGCGCTTCTGCGGGAGAGCCTCAGCCCCTCCTGAGGAGCCGAGGGGCCCCAGAGCAGAGCGCACCACCGCTGAACCTCCTAAGCCCGTTTCAACCCACACGGTGCTGTTTGTGTCAGTTTAATTTATTGGGATTTTTGTCTAAGATTTTGTTAGGTGAAAGGATCTGAGAAATCTCTGAAAAGCTCCTATGTTGGGAGGACTGTGATCCGGGCCAAGTTGTAGAGGCTCTTGAATGCCTGACAAAGGGGAATCTCTCTTTATTTTACCTGAAGATAGGTGACCGAGAACCATTGAGGATGAGGGAGCTGGAGAGAGAGAATCCATATGAAGGATGGGCTGGAGAGATCTGTACCAGCGCCTAGTTATAGGGCTCTTTCGCTAGTCCAGTCACGGTACAAGAAACGGTTTGTATTGGAGTGGTGGGAGAAGTCATGGTTAACACAGCGGGACATCATGGATGGGAATTGGGTTTCATCTTGCATCCCAACTCCGGTCATTGGCTGGGGCCCCCTTGGAGTGCTGGGATGAGAATTGTGAAGTTGTGTCTGGGCTCTGCGGGAGGCGTTCCGCGGTCACTTAGTGATGTCTCGCATGCATGAAAGGATAGAGGATGACGGCATCTCTTCTGTGGGTGTGTTGCCCCCATAGTCATAATCTACAACGCGATCGGAGATGTATTAGGAATTAGTGACACACCACAGGTGGAGAATCAGAATGTTGGATGAGTACGTGATGACGGATACTTACGCCTGGCTGAGCGGACTTAGAAAAGTGCCAAGTGAAGGAGCCATGATGTTGAAGTATGGGATTGGGATCAGTGCCAGAGCTTTGGACTGGAGATGATGTGCATAGATGTGATAGTTGATTTTGCTCTTGCAATTCGGTTAGGGGTGAGAAGCAGGAGAGACTGGGGGGCATTAGGAGAGGTCAGCTTGAGTTGATGTATCTCTTTTGGTGCTGAGCTCTGAATGTGGACATGTTTACATCTTGAGTCACGTTGCCAGAAGGAGACCAAGAAGTGAATCTGGCATAAGCAGTTGGAAGCAGGTGAGTATTTAGGATGCTGTATCTGAATAACATTTAAATTTTATCCAAACGCCATTGAAGCTTTCTGTTTGTTTTAAAGTCTTACCTAGCCTCTACACTGTTTATTAATGAGTAGGTGTCAGGGTTGGTGTGAGCAAAAGGTCTCTTCTTTGTGATCTTGAGATGATAGAGAATAAGGATGCTAGAAGAAATTCAGTTTGAATTCCTGTTACGGAAGAAACAACAAGGACTCAGGAAAAGCCAAAACCAGGTTAAGGTTTTGCCCAACATCAGAGAGAGTAGGTGGTACGGTTGGGTTTGAGACTTAGGGCATGTGATTTTTCTCCTAAGTGCTTTTTTTGTTACTGTTTGCTGGCTTTTCTAGAATATATAGAATACAATGGGAACTTTATGTATAAAAATACAGGATAAATGACGTGCATAATCTGATGGAATAATTTCGAGAGATGAAGATACAGACACTTCCCAGCTTTTTGCCCTTTACATTTTGCTGTTTCGTTCATATGTTCATAAGTATATTTAAGCCAGTCTTGAATATTTAGGTCATTTCTAGTCGTTTGCTCTTTTAAGTAGGAAAAGACAGTTGAAGGTAGCTGGACTGCCTAGGTTTAAATCCAAGGTTTACCATTTCTTACTTCGGGGATTTTTGATCACGTTCTTAAACTCTGTGCCCCAGTTTCCTTATCTCCAAACTGGGGATGATAATGGTGCTTACCTCAGAGGTTTCCTGTGAAGGTTCCATGGGGATGGGAAGGGAAAGTATTTAGAATACGCTTTGGTGCCTGGCAAGTTCTATCTAGGAAGAGCGCAGACTTTGGAGTCAGAACTTTTGGGTTCACAGTCCAGCCCCATCTCTTCCTAGTTGTTTGACCTTGGAATTACCTTACCTTCTCTGAGCTTAGATGATAATATCTACCTTCCAGGGTAGCTATGAGAATTAAGTAAGGTAAGACAAAATGCTTTCATAGTGCTTGACTTAAAATACGGACACAATACATGATAATTGTTTTTGTTATTACCATCATAATCATTATAGTTATGAATTATGCTGTAATGAACATCCATACACAGAAGCCTTTGTATGTCTTTGTGAATGTTTCCTTAGGGTAAATTCTTAGAAGTGAAATTACTGTGCTTCCTCTTAACTTGCTAAAATGTCTTGAATAAAGTTTTCTTTACAGAAAAAAATGACACTTTCATTGAGCTCATTGTAGGTGCAATTTCCCAGTCTAGGCCTAGTAGGTTATACAAGGCTGGATATTCCCTTACCTGTCATGAGCTCATGATCTGGTATGAGAAATAAGAGATGAAAGGTAACCATGGTCAAGTATACAACGTGATGCATGTCTTTGAAAAGGAGCAGAGTCCTAGGGAAGCCGCAGTTGGAGGGGTTAATTTTGGCAAAGGGAAATCGAAGACTTCACGAAAGAGATGACAAAAGTGGATATTGAGGATGCATCGTATTTTGATAGGTGGAGATAGGGAAGGTTATTGTTGACATAGTGAGGCCGGCCTCATATGATTGTTTCTGTCTTTGGGGCCATAGGGTTTAAGCATGTGGACTAGCCATTGGTTTTGAAGACTTAAGAGACTAGTAAGGAGCTTATTTTCTCTCTACTTACTTTTCTCCACCTAGATTCTCTTCATCTTCCTGTTTAGTCTCCTTCAGGAGACAGACAGTTTCTTTTGGATTTCCTAGAGTCTCTTAGAAACCTGATACTGCATCATGTATTACTTAAGACTGATTCAGGCCAGAATACACACTCAACTCTTCAGTGCATCAAATTGGAACTCAAGTTTCTAGGTTCTGTATGATTACTTTAATCTGAGTTCTCTGAAGAAATGTTAATCTCTTGTTACAGTATGATGGCAAGGCTTTGCAAGCATAGACATTTTAATGGAGGCACAATTCTTAAGTTAAAGCCTTTTTAGCTGTTACTTATTTTTCAGTGACAGTTATGACAAATGGTTGGCATAATTTATTTTTGCTTTGTAGATGGGGTATAACTCAAGATCTGTATTGGCTATGCATTTTTTTTTACGAATTCATAAAATTTCAGTCGAGAACATTGGATTAGATGTTAAAGCATTTATATTGACAAGCAAGAAGTAAATCGTATTCTGATCCAGTTTGTATAGTAACGTGCAACCCAATTGACTAAGTTCGTGTTGGTAATTTTGCATTGCTCTGAGACTCAAGTTACATATATAAGAGTTGACAGTCATTTCAACATGTGTTACACTTGAACTTCAGAAGGTAAAGGAGTTCTGCTACTTCATTTCTGTTCAAAAACAGTCAAAAATAGTGGAAGAAAAGGATCCTCCTATAATTCTCTGCCTCACACTGGTAAGTACACAGTCAAACCAAATCCACCATTAACCAATGCTGTGAGCTACTTAAGTTGCTTGTTTCCTTAAAGCTTTCATGTGACAAATTTATAATTTCATGTTATTTCTAGGTCAACAGTTAGATTAATGTTTTATCTCCTGAGCAAAAGCACAGTGTTTTTCTTTGTAAACTTTGTTATCTTACTCAAACCGAAAATTGCAAAACAAAGAATTTTTTTGTTCTCACATTCCTCAGTGGAGAGCTTTGTTTATATAGAGGTTATCTTGTGGCTTATTTTATATTCTACTTTACTCTAAATTTTCTGCAGGTGGAATAAGTATCCTCTTTAAGGCTTTCAAATCTTATTAATTAAAGCTAGTTGGTTGTCATTACTGATCATTTACTAGCTTTTATTTTTGCTTTGTTAGAGCCCAGCAGGAGGCCTCTTAGTTGATCAGAATACATGCCTTGTCCTGCTCACTAAAACATACCTAGTGCCTAGCCACAGAAAAATCCTCAAAAAATATTGGTTGAATGAGTAAATGATTGTCTCTGACCTGGGAGGGTATAAGGCTAAGAAAGTAGTTTGGAGTATGCAGATCTCTCTACCAGTCTGAGAGCTGGTAACTTTGGACATTTTCTATTTGAACTAGTACCATTTTTCTTTTCTTTTTTTCTTTTTTTGGGAGTACTGATATGTTATCAGTTCTTAAGTAGGCGCGGGGACTCGTATTGTAATTCTATTTTTGAAATAAATTACATTTTACAGACTTCATACCACTGTTTTCTTCTATTTGCATGGATTGAAAATTTAGTTTGTTTTGTGACTCTCAGACTATGGAAAATTTGATTTTCAATAGATCCCATGATACCATATGTATTATGATTGTTGTTTTTTTTCCTTTCCATAACTCCACCCTAAAATCCTATTACATTTCAGTGACTACATTAGCTTCATCATTAAAAATTCTTTAGGACAGCCAGTTCTAGCTGTTAGAGAGTTCCTGGAAAGACACATTATAAAAGGGATTGTCATAAAGGGTTTTGCACACCTGCTCACAGGAACAATGGACCCTGCATTTGTGACCAAAGATGCAATAAGATAACCCAAGATGTGACCCAAATGTCATAAAAGCAAAAATGCAACCATAAACCTATGTATTATTTTATCTTCGTTTTTATTTAATAAACATTTCAGGTATGTCAGATATGAATCTTAAGTAGTCATTATGCTCAGAAGAATTTTTGGGTCATTGAGGAGGGAGAAAGACCCCATCTGAGTGGACTCAGGAAGAACCATGTGTGAAGTCCTCCACGTTCAGCAGACACGCTGGAGCACGGCTCTTATGGCAGCTGAGTAGTCTGGAATCCCATTTTTATCATTTGGATGCCCTGGTTTGGGATGGTAGAGCGGACCTCACAGACTGATTTTAAATCTGATCTCAGGTAGTTTGGTGATCTTGTTTGAGATACAGATAAAACTTAGAGTACTTAGAGGGATCAATATTTTTTTTTCTGTAACTCTTTTTTTTTTTTTTATCAGCCACAGTGATTTATTGAGTGCTTTAATAATACAAGTGTACATCAACTGATCCACAGTCAAAAGTGGCAGGTCCCTAAGAAATTTACAAGCACTTTAAGTAAATCAAAATACATATTATTTTGTTCAATCCAACAGTCTTCTGTGTGGGGAACAGAAGGCTAGTGATAAACAGAGTCTCAGTAATGCACAGTGATTCTGATTGAAGCTTTTGTACAAAAAACTTGTTCCCAGTAGCATGCACCCACCAATAAAGACTTCAGTACAAAAAATTAACCCTAAGCACTGCGTTTAAGTAGAAATGAGATATAATTCTGAATTCGTGTTTTCCCAAAGATCACATAAAAGGAAAAAAATCAAAATAAAACAAAAAACAAAACCACACAGTAATACAAAGCTTTGTAAGAAAGCTCTTACTATTACAGATCCAACACTGTTTGCACTGAAAACAAAAGTTCCCATTCCATGTTAAGATGGGAAAAAAAAAACCCCAAATCTTTCAAGTTAATAGAAATCAAAAAAGGGAATAAATTGAGAAGGCAGGGGCGGGGGGTGGTGGAGGGAAGAGAGAAGGAAAAGGAGGAAGAGGAGGGAGGGAAAAAGGAGTGGGGGATGGATGACATACCATCAGAAAAAGATTCAGAATTTAATAAAAATAAGAAAATAAGAACCGAGGTCCGGAGGGGTGGGTAGGGCTATTGATGCACTTGGTGAATGTGCTTGCACAGGTCCGGCGGGGGCGGCAAGCAGCAGGCCCCTGTGTGGCATACCGCTTGGTCCACTGTCTGGCCATCCGGTCGTGCTCTGCTCTGTTGGTCATGTACTGTGTGGCAGTGCTGCCCACCAGAGGGTCAGCAGGCTTGCAATCTGTAAGAAGTGAGCAGATGGAGAGGAGAACTTTAGAAATGGTCAGGGCTGGACTCCAGTTGTCCTTTAGGATGTCCAGACAGGTGACGCCCTGGCTGTTAATATTACAGTGATAGATTCTTGTTCGGAAGGTAACCTTAGGGGGTTTAAACAGATAGTCTGGTGAAAAGGTAATGTCAAGAAAGAACACCCCTCCTTCATAGACAGATCCTGGGGGTCCCAATACAGTTGACCTCCATTCATAAATGTTGTCTCCTTTGGGTCCAGCACTACAGTTGGGAGGAGGGTCCAACGTAATCTCTGCAAGTTCCTTCTGAATTCTTTTAGCACTAGTCGACAATTTAGCAGCTGTTTTGCTGGATATTTTTCCCTCCTTTTTCTTGGGCTGAACTTGTTCTCTTTCGGGTTCTTGCTGAACACTTTCACGTTGGTCTCCATCAGAACTTCCTCCACTAGTGCTTGGACTGTCATCAACTCTTTGTGCCTCAGTGGACGTTTTAGATCCCTCAGCACCGCCACCGCCGCCCGCGGCCGTTCCAGCTTCGGCTCCCGAGGCTGCTGCTGTGGCCGCCCCTGAGTCCTGGAAAGTGAAGCCACCGCCTCCGTGAGACGCTGCCGCCGCCCGGCCGTCCGCGCGCACTCTCTGTAACTCTTTTTAATTAAAACATTCTGACTCTTGGTTGGATTGGAGAGGTAGCGGACTGAAGAGGGATTGGTGCCTGAGTTCTCTAGTAAAAGCTTCGATGCACTTACTCTGGGTGGTAGATTGAAAGGAAGTGCATTCTCTCAGTTGATGGTTAAGAGACTTGCCAAATGAGAGTTGCCCAACTGGTTACCGACTTTGGGTCTAATGCTCTTTCCGTCATTTCCTTATATTCTGATACGAGCTAGCTGCTTGAATGGCTATCCATCACTAAATAATTGGAAGATGTTAAAAATGAAAACTGAATTCGGAAGTAAAATTAGGGAAGAGGCAAAAGGTAAGGGCAGCCTCTGTGACGCTCCATGAAACTGTGATTAGATTTGTTTGCTCTTTTAATCACAACCTCCTTAGATGGTCGGAAAGATGGACCAAAACCTCTTCAAAACAGAAAGTACCGGATCTTATAAAGAGGACGTCACTTAGAGTCTCCCCCCCCCCCCATCAGTTTTATGCCAAGGAAAGATTGAGGAATCTGGATATTCGGAGAGAAAGCAGAGTGAGATGTAATTGTGTGGTATTTAAGGAGAGCTGCGCTGTGGCACAGACCAGAGGAGGGATGCTGTGACCAATACGGCAGCAGGTGGAGACCGTGGTTCCCACACAGTGTGGCTCCGGCTCGGGAGCTGCTGCCGTTGGTCACACTAAGTCAAAGGGCTTAAGTGATTATGGTAGTTGAAAGCATGTTGAGTTCAAGGATTTATAATATTCCTTAAAAGGACAATAAATTCAAGGTTAAACAGAGAGTGCA
Organism: Callorhinus ursinus; assembly: GCF_003265705.2. NCBI lineage: Eukaryota > Metazoa > Chordata > Mammalia > Carnivora > Otariidae > Callorhinus > Callorhinus ursinus. The sequence goes on along the minus strand of NW_027397081.1, from coordinate 12,277,965 downwards.
CTGGTGTGTGCCTAGGTATTAGCGGTTCTTTAAATCTTTCTCCAAATGGTAATTTCTCTAAAATTTGAGACATAAACATTAGGTAATTGAGTGTCAGGCAAATATTTAAACAGTTTGAATGAATTGATTCAACCTAGCCCTACTACTTACTAGCTGTGTAACCTTAGGCAATTACTTAAATTTTTCTGTGACTTAATTTTCTCATCTATCAAATGCAGTTGACAATGGCGCCTACCCCTTAGGGTTTTTGTGAGTGTGAAATGCGTTAACCTAAATCAAGTGCTTAGAATAGTGTCTGGCTGATAGTAGTGCGGTACATGCGTTAGTGGTGGCACTGGTGGTGTTCATGTCGTCGTCCTTCCTTCCTCTCCTCCTTCCTCCAGCGCCTGTACAAGCGGGAGCTTTCTCCCAGTTTAGTCATTCACTCCTTCAGAAGAACCATTCTTCTAGATCTGTGCTTTATAACCCGAGATATTATGATCCACTCATGGCCGTTCGGTAGTGGCCAGCTTTGTGCTTAGGTTATTCCCAGCCAATCTCTTGAAGCAGGACTTCCAAGCTCACCCTCAGTTCAGCAATGGGAATTATTTTTCCCGGGTTATCCCTGAGCTGATGTATTACTAGAAGCCCCGGGATGACCCTCTTAGAACATGTTTATCTGTGACAAGTTCCTTAAGAAATCGATTCTTAATAAATCATTATCACAACTCCAGGGGGGGTTATGAACCACCTTTGTGGGCATTTTGTTTACACATAGTACTGTGTTAGAAGTTGTGGGGAAGAAGGCAAAAAGAAATTACAGCTGAGTGGGGAGGATGTAACAAAGACAGAGCACGGAGGACTAAGTAGCTTTAAGAACACGAGTAAAGAGCCAAGGGAGGTGGGGGTAAGGAGAGAGAATGCCGGCCCCCAGGCCCGAGGGAAGAGTTCGTAGAAGTATGAAAAGCGGGTCCTCAAAAGACAGTTGGCGTTGAGAAATAATTGAATAGCAAGTTGGTAGGCTAGAAAGAGAAACAATTATATGGCAAGAATGGGATTTGTTAACTGTGAGCTTGACTGTCTCCAGCACACCAAATTAACTTTATGTCTCAAGCATTGATTCTACCAACTCAGTCTCAATAGGAAGCTAACTAACTGAAGAACATCATCAAGGCTCTGCTTGCATGGTGTGTATCAAAGCTGCTGGCCCTGGAGACCTCTGAATGAAGGGCAGGAACCAAGAGCTTCCGCATCAAGTCAGTCAAGTTTAGACAGACTTGGTTTTAAACTTAGCTACTTACTAGTTGTATTAGGGCACAAGTTAATTAACTCTGAACCTCAGTTGCCTCATCTGTAAAATGGTGATAATATGAAGGTGGCACCTTTGAAATTTTGAGGATTGAGATGGATATCTCGGGGTCGTGGGTTCGAGCCCCACGTTGAATGTAGAGATTAACCAAATAATAATAATAATAATAATAATAATAATAATAAAAACTTAAAAAAATTCAAACCTGCAGTGTAAGTGAATACTTAGTGGTAATAGTATTAGCAGTACAGTGTTTCAACCAGATAGAGGAACTTCACCTTTTTTCCCCATATTGAGATGCCATGTAAAATGTTAACTGTTTAGTGCTCTACTTCCTAAGAGAAAGTTGGAAAAACACTGGTACACTTAGTTGTCACCTCACTACTGTGAAATGATAGTGCTTCTAATTAAGGTTTTGAGATCTCTAGCAATCCTTATATAAAAGGACTAAATTGTGAGCATACACATCAGGAGAGGACTTTGGTGTCTATTGTGTTCGTGTTTTGGTCCCAGTTACTGTATTTTAAAATTTTAAGAAGAGAAGCCAAAAGAGTAGGTCAGTGAGAAAACTGAATAGGGCTTTCACCAAGTCCTTTAGTAATAAAGGTTTTCCTGCCCCAGGAACCCTACATCTCTTCTTCCTCCAAATCTGCCACTTAGTTTTATTTTTAAATGCTGACACAAATCCATTTCAATTTTCCATGCGATGTAATATGGTGGAAAGAAGACAGACCGAACAAAACCCCAAGATGAATTTCCTCTGGGCCGTTTGCTAGCTTGTGTGATCTTGAGTAAATAATTTCATATTCTTGAGTCTCACTTCCTATAAGATGGGGCAAGTCAGGATGCTTACCCTAAGTATCTCCCAAGTATTTAGGACTGAATAAAATACTCTATTTGAAAATCTTGTATAAACTCTGAAGTATGGTTCTCAAAGTGTGGCCGATGGATACCTGGAGATCTCCAAGATTCTTTCAGGGAATGCATGAGATCGAAATTCTTCTCACAGTAGTACGAAGATGTCCTTTGCCTTTTTCAGCGTGTTTCCACTGGTGGCACAAAAGCAGTGGATAAAATTGCTGGCACCTTAGCCTGAATTGAGTCAGTTGGCACCAAACTCTCCTAGAAATTGTATTCCACGTACTTGGAATAAGGCCCTGATGAAGCAGTAGCAACTGTTAAATTTATTCAGTCTTGACCTGAGTACACATCATTTGAATAGTCTGTGTGATGAAAGGGGAAGTACGCGTGAGGTACTTCTCTGCCAACCAAAGTACGACGGTCTCAAAGTTGAGTCCTTGTGACCTTGAGTTACAAGCTGAACTCTTTGAACACTTGGACACATTCCACTTCATGGAATGCCATTTTTACTTGACAGGATGATTAACAAACTGAGGTTATTCAGACTTGGGTAGTAAGCTTTTTTTGGGGGGGGGGGGAAGTAAAGTGAGCTTGTCATTTTAAGAGAAACAGGGGACAGTGTGTGTTGTCAATGATAAAATTCTCTTGAATGAAAATAAGAATTTGAGAAAACGTGTATCCTCCACTGTAAACTTAACAGCTTCCTTAATACTTAAAGACTTTTCCCAATAAGGTTGCTGGTGATACTAATGAATGTGATTTATTTATTTTTGTAATGAGATGTGTCCACATTTGGAAGGTCTCCAGAACCCAGTGGACTGTTTTCCAAATGACCAATACATGATGTCAAAAAAACAAAAAAAAATCAGGCATCAAGATCCATTCAAAGTGCAAGACAGAGCAGTGGATTTTCATGTAGCAGAGTATGAAAGTTTTTTGATATGGCTTCCAATGCCACATTCTAACTTAGCATGAAGAAACCACATCTTGTTGAGTTTTGGTATAGTATCAAAGAAGAATATCCATAATTATCTGAAAAGACCATTAAAATACTTCTCCCTTTCCTACTACATATCTGCATGAGGCTGGATTTTCTTCACAGGCTTGAAGCAGAATATATCACAACAGACTGAATAAAGAAGCAGAAGAATCCAGATGTCTTTTATTAAGCCGGCATTTAAAGAGATTTGCAGAAATTTCTCAGTAATCTTTTTGCTTTGGAAAATGTAGTTTTTCACAAAAATACGCTATTTAGATTAACATGTAATGGATTTTTATTTTAAGTGGATTAATAAAAATATTAAAGATTTTCAATCTTAATTTCTGATATAAACATTAACAGATGTAAATCATATAAACAGAAGCCCTTTGGGGTCCTCAATAATTTTTTTAAGAGTTTTTAAAGGGTCCTGACATCATGAAGTTTGAGAACCTCACTTCTGAAGTGATAAATTAAGACTTAACGATTTTTATGGTTTACCAACGCATGATATTGCCATCTCGTGACAAAAATAGGGAAATGCAGGTATTTTTGAAGAGCTCAGCTGTCAGGTCCTTGCAGTGATTTCGAATGACTGCTTTTTTGGAAATTGATCAAAAGAAAAGACCTAAGTTCATATTTCCAAGGGATATGTCTTAAGATATGTGTGCCCGAAACACTAATTGTCAGGAGATGAAGGAAGAACAGGTGATGAAGTGGTTGCTTTTAAAGGCCAGCGTTGGTCTTATGTTCGCATAGTAAGAACACATTTAGTTTTTGGTATCAATATGTGTGTTTCCTAGTACACAGAGCCCCCTTGGATGTGATGTTACAGGCTGTAAAAGAGGTATTTACTATTTGCAAGGCTGATAAAAGCTTATGGCGGTATCATATACTTTGGTGGCATTTCCTTATCACCTGTAATTAGGGTTCAATTATTGGTCAGGAATACAGACTCTAGTTATCATAGTCTTCTGAAGGGCAATGTGATCATTTTTGGTTTTTGTTTTCTGGGGCTTTTTTTGGTGAGGATTTTAGGCCCACACTCTGGTGACGAATTTGGATTTGTATCTGCCCTCAGATACTACATCCTGGCAAGATCCTGTGTGATGGGTTCTGTGCAAACATGCAGAGTAAGCAGCGTTCCTTACCTTCTAGTTCCCTGAGAACACAAATCCACAATGTAAATACGCCCAAACATGTAGAAGGACATATAGACAAATAGAGCCCGAGCCCAATGCTGGAAGATACAGCTGCAAAACCAGGCTCATGAATAATGGACATTTATGCTATGGAATAGCTTCAGTGGGTCTGTTTTTGCATCGATGAACTATGTGAAAAGGAAGGAACCTCACTTCATTTTCATTCAGTTAGAGGAAGGCCCACTGGCCAGTTTTATTTATTTATTTTTTTACTCAATTCAGCTGATTGTTTTCAAAATAACCTGTTCTTTTCAAACAGTCATGTGTGGAGGGACAGCTGTGCTCGGATGAAATGCCTGAGCCCTCCACTCTAACTACTGTACTAATTTTCTGCCTAGATTCACGATGTGCCCAGTGACCCTGCTGATGAACATTTTAGACATCTGCATGAATAATCAGATTGCCCACAGGAGAGCCACTTGCTTGTTTGTGAGGCTGGAGATGCTGGCTGGATGATGCTGACTCTGGTTCTGTGCACCAATGTGAAAGTAATAAATACCTAAGTAGTAAATTCTTAATCGGGATTGCCTCTGAGCATCCACGGGTGCTCTGAAACTGGTTGCCACATTCTACATGTAGGTAGATGTGTGTGTATGTTGGTGTTTCGGAGAAAACTCTAGAGCTTTTATCAGACTCTTCAAAGGGACTGTGACCATAAAGGCTAAGAAGCGCTGGATGCTGCTTCAGTCTTCAGAGTGCTTCTACATACATTTTTATTTGATCCTCCCAATAGTTCTGAGAGAGACATGGCAGAGATTCTCTTTCTCTCTCGCTCTCCTCCCCTCCTTTTTTTTGTAAAGAAGAGCCAGGACTGAGAGCCGAAGTGGTTTTAAGTTTCATCCTGTAGGCACAGGGAGCTATTGAAGGTTTTAATTCAGGAAGTGATCCCGTCAGATTTGTTATTTACAGAGATTGCCCTGGTGATAGAGCACAGGGGATGTCTCAGAGGAGTGAGGAGCTCGTTAGGAGTTCCATTTGGAAGATCAGGTGAGAAAAGATGGCCTGAGTCTGTGGCAGTCAGATTGGGAAAGAGCCAGTGGATTTTCAAGAGTTGAAATTCTTTGGATTTGTTTACCAGTTGGTGTTGGAGGGAGGGTGGAGGAGGGAGATAAGGGAGAAAAAAAAGGAAGTTTTTGAAGATGACTTTCTGGCTTGGTTGACTAAGTGAATGGAGGCAGGGACATTTTAAGCTTAGTTTTAGCCGTGTGGATTTTGAAGCAATACCATCATCCAGAGGGAAAGACCAGTAAGCAATCTGAAGTGTGTGCTGGTCCAGAACCGGGGCTTGGTGTACAGGACGAGAAGTGAAGAGGCGACGGGGTTCTGGGCAGGCCACCCTGGAGTGCGCCACTTTGACATGTGGATATTGGACAGTCGGGGACCTAGGGGACCCAGAAGGAGCTTCTTGCTTCACTTTTAATTGCCTCTCAGAATTTCATAGAGGGCCCGGAGCAGAAAGAGAGCTGGGAGCCGAGATAACTACAGACTCTGGGCCAGGGGTGGGGAGCTGGGGGTCGCTGCAGGCCTGTTTGTGCAAAATCCTCTCCTGTCCCGTTGTCTCCATTCCAGTGAGGAGCTCTTGTGTACCAGACAGTTGCTCTTTCCATCTTCCTATGAATTGCCTTCCTCCCCTTTGAGCCCCAGACCCCATCCCCCTTCCCCTTTGTCCTTAGCTCAGGATGGCCTCTAAGCCTCAATTGCCTGGGAAGAAGTCTCATGTCTTTCGGGTTCCCTTAGGAATGAAATTAAATTTTTCTCCTGTAAATCTGTTTTATGTCAACTTAATTATTAAGCCCGTCAAAAGAACCCAGAAGGGAGAAGTGTGCCTTCCCTACAAGGGCTTGTGTAGAACAGCGCGGAGATACCAACCAGTGTTCAGCCAGCTGGAGTGATGGTCTTAGGGTGGCCAAGGAACATCACTTATTAAAAAATTCTCTCTATTCCCAAGTAGAGAAGTAGGGATCAAATCTATCTCTTGACTTTCTTCACACTCAGATTACTCCCACTATTTCGGGATGACCTTAAATCAGACGCCACTGTAATCTGCCTTTAAGTCAGTGGGGGCACCAGACCAAGGATCTCTGATCTCCCGCATTCTTAGAAACGGGAATTGACACTTTACCAAGCACGTGTAAACGCCAGCCAAACGTTAAGTCCCTCTCCGCTGTCCCGGCCCCCCACAGTTGCTTCAAGAGAGTCTCACGTTTTCCTCCGTGATGCTACACGGCATCCTCCCGAAGTATAGCATTCCTTTTGATGACTTCGCTAACACCCAGATGTCACAGTTCTCCTCCCTCAACTAAGATGACCTTCATCTTCATTCCACTTCAGCCGTGCATACACATGCCCCACCTAATAGATCGGCTCCACTTCCAGCATTCCAAACTCTGTTCGTCTCTTCTTTGAAGTCCCAACTTCTCCCTGCCCGCCTCTTTTCTCTTGAGCCTGCTCTTTTCTCTCCTCCTTGGTGCCATCCCTTGTTCTCTTCTTGTTTCCTGGTGGGGGGAGACGGGCAGAGAGGAGGCTGGTACTCCTTCAGATACCCTGCTTGTGTACCCTGCTCAGAAATAATACGATGGCTCGGTCATGTGGATTTCCTCTCTGTGTTCTTCAGTAATTTCCAGCCAGATTCTTTCCCTACCATGGGTCTCTCGCCCCCGCCCCCCGCCTGTTTTTGGGCAGCTGGACATTGTTAGAAAACCTCACAAAAACTGGGGCAGTTGGATCAATAAATGTATGTTGAATAAGGGAACCTATCTAATAATTCTCCCCCGTCCCCCCCATGGGGAAGCTGAGAACTGTGCTGAAGAAAAACGGATCAGTATTTCATTTCCGTTTCATCCTATCATCTCCGCTAGCTTTGCCTATGTGAATATTTGTTATGTGTGTCAACGTGATAGCTCAGAAATCTGGGGTCTTCCTAACTTGGAGTGCTTTTATGGGAAAACCAGGCTTTGCATCTCCAGGTTTTTCCTTACAGGCTATAGACGGGCTGAAAATCTTGCTGAGAATTTCCCCCAGATATTTATTTACCCTTTGCAAGTTAGGAATTGGACTATGCAAATGCTTTCCCTTCTAAGCTGTGAGTGATATTTATTTATTTTATTTTTGTCAGGTGGTTCCATGGTTCATGAATTCTTTATTGTAGTAGGAGTCATCAATTGGATGGAGAACTATTGAAATCGTAAGTTTAGGACATTATCTGGAATAACCTAAACAATGCTTTTACCTTTTGGGCCCTTAATTTAATTCAAAATTAAATGAGTCTTATGATGGTAAGCTTCACAGATATGCCTGCAGGGCTTTCGGGATGGAAATGTGAGTCTCTGTGTTGCAGGGGAGGCTCTTTTGTTTAGTTGAATGGGCTAGGAAATCTTTGCCTAAAAACACTCATTGTTTAGAGGGTGTAAATAACTGAACATATTGTTAGTGCGACGTTTCATTTGAGATTGAACCACTGACTCCCAAGAATGTAGCAAAGTGACTGGAAGTGCTGTGAACAGTGTCTTCTCTATTTCCTTTAAAATACGCATGAAATTGTCTGAAAAGGAAACAAATCCCCAGAAGGAACCACAATGAGCATCAGGCGTTGAGCCCATTGTCAAGTTTTTGGAAGGAGTTTTTATTCTTCCCTGTGGTTGAAACCAGATTAAGAGTTGCCCCTTGCGGGTGCCTGGGTGGCGCAGTCGGTTAAGCATCCCACTCTTGGATTCAGCTCAGGTCATGATCTCAGGGCCCTGATCTCAGTGTCCTGAGATCAAGCGCCGCATGGGCCTCTGCACTCAGGCTGGAGTCGGCTGGAGATTATCTCCCCCTGCTGGTGCTCTCTTTTTCTAAAATAAATAAATAATCTTTAAAAAGAGTTGCCCCTTCTTCAGCAACCCCTTCCCAATGTGACATGATCCTTACGTCTCCTCCAGCCCGCCCCCCCCCGCCCCGGCCATCTTCTACCTCTCCAGTCGTGGGTGGGGTCCCGCTCTCCAGTCGTGGGTGGGGTCCCGCTCTCCAGTCGCAGGTGGGGTCCCGCTCTCCTTATCCCGGTCTCTTGCCCCTTTTGTTCCTCTCCAGCACTGCTAATTTCTTCCTTTGGTTTGGCAAATACCTGCTCCTTCTGATACGCTCAATTTTTTTGTGTGGGGTGCAGTGTAGTAGATGGAGATTGTTCTTATTGAACAGACTCCTGGCTCCCACCCAGGTTCTGGCTTGGTCTGTGACCTTGGGTTGCTTGGAAGTCAAGCGCCAGGATTTGTGCCTACTATCCATCATCCTTTGACCCCCTTTCTTGTTGCCAGTGTAGGCTTTGTTTGTCTCCCCCAGTAGGAAGGCCCACAAGGGCAGAGAAGGAAGAGTTGGGGTGGTGGTGTATTCCTTTTCATCGACTCTCCAGCAATTTATGCAATTGCTAGCACACGGGAAGCATGGAAGAGATTTGTCAAATCATTAATGAGACTCAATTACTGGAAAGGGCTTTAAAGCAGACCTCAGGTGTGGTAAGCATTGAAGCCCAAGGTCAACAAACCAAGCTCAAGGATGTGAGAAAGGAACCAAACCACCTATTACAGATGCATAATGAAAACAAAAATCAACCGCTCCGTAGCCAAGAAGTTGTAGGAATCTGCAGCAAAATCATAAACACATTTGCTTTATGAAACCAACTGTAAGCAAAGCTCTGCTTTGTAAACTCAATGAGATACATAAAGAGGGTGCATCTAGTAAATGAGAATTTTAGAACGGGTATAATGAAATGAAAACCCTGATAAGTAAAATAAATCGTCATTGTAAATAATAAACAGATTTTACTTAGAAAACCCAGCCAGTGATAGAGAATAAATTTCAGGAAAATGCCCAAAATGTAACAGAGAAGTCTAGAAAGACACAGATCCAGCCTACGCATGAGATTATTGAGGAAGATTGAGCGAAACAAATGGACCAAATGTGATAATTATTGGAGGGACATTTTTCAGATCGAAGATTCCTGATCTTAGGTATTGATATGCCTTATGACATTCCAGGCAGAATTTCTAATTACAGGTCAACACAAAAAATATTCTGAGCTGTTTTTCTTTAACTTGTTAAAAAGAAACCACAGCCCAAAATGGCATCACTTAGGTTACATAGTAAGTCTTGGTTTACCGACTTGGGGCCTTAACCTAACTAGTTCCAACCTCCCAGAAATGTCACCTTTATCAGGCCACATGAGAATTTCCTGGGCAGCACTAGGAAATTTACTGATGGACCCCTTCAGTTCCACTTTGCCTAAAGCAATGTATTCTTTGCTAGTAATTTCCTCCCCCCCCCAACTCTCTCTACCTTTATTTATTTATTTTTTTTAATATTTTATTTATTTATTTGACAGCAAGACATAGCGAGAGAGGGAACACAAGCGGCGGGGGGGGGGGGAGTGGGAGAGGGAGAAGCAGGCTTCCCGCCGAGCAGGGAGCCTGATGCCAGCTGGATCCCAGGACCCTGGGATCATGACCTGAGCCGAAGGCAGACGCTTAACGACTGAGCCACCCAGGCGCCCCCCTCTCTCTACCTTGAAACACTTTACCTTTTCTGTAGCCCTTTGGAACTCCCCTGTAATTGCTAGACAGGATGTTGCCTGAATCATGAGTTGATTAATAAAAGCCAGTGAGATCTTTAAAATTTACTTGGTTGAATTTTTGTTATTTAACAAAGTAGAAAACTGGTAGGTAGAATAGAGGAAGTAAAAGTGCTAAATTATTAATTTTTCATTAAAGGGAGACTAATCTTTTGAGGTTGCATTGAGAGTAGATACATAGTGCTTTTAGATTTATTAAAAGTTTTAGTAGAAGAAACAGGATCCCTGTAAAAATCAGTACAGAAAACAAAAAAAAAAAAAATCCCATCTAGCTATAGATAAAGCAGTAGTTGCATATTTCTTTTCTTGTCTGCAGACTCACATTTATCTCCTTTTCCAGAGAGATTAAATTTGGAAATGGCAATATCTATGTATTTCCAAATAATATATAATTAGACTCTTAAGAATCTTAAATATTCCTTTCAAACAACTTGTGTGACCTAAGTAAACAACGGAATCTAGCACTTAATATCATTTTGTCATTGCACAAGTGTCTGACCCACCTAATAAGGCACAAAGAAATATTTCTTGAAGGAGTGAATGAAGACCTATAAACATTCACTAAGTATATACTTGGAAAATGTAATTTCATCTACAGACAACAACTTTAGAAGTAATTGCACTGTTTCTCCCTTGTAACAAGAGATGGAGATAACAAAAATGTACTGTGAAATCTGGACCAAACATCTGTCATGAAGGAAGACATGGAGGAAATGTTGAGATTAGCATGCAGTAATGAACATGTTGATAAGTGCTGGGGAAGGCAGAAATCAGAATTTAAATAAGTCCTAATTTGGGGGCTCTCAAAAGGTTAATTCAGATTGTTCTAGATGTCATCCTATCAGAGAGATTTGGCCAATCTGGTAGAAAATCAGAGGTCAACAGAAGTGATTAAGCAGCTAGAAAAATCAGTTCACAAAGGAGATCTTAGTATATAATTTTGAAAAAGAATTTGAATTTCTCTAAGCCCAGGGAAATCAAAAGGATAGTTTAGAATGATTTGGAGAGCTGTGGAGCCGATGGCATAAAATTGAGTAGAAAAAATACCTATTGAGTGTAAGACAGTTCTTAATAGACAAATTACAACAACCATGGAGCATCCAAGGAAAGGAGTAAAGATATTTTGATAATATCTGACACCCCAAAGAAAGACAACAGCTACCATTTATTGGGGACTCCACGTCCGACACTCTAGATGTATCATTTCATTTAATCTCCTCCGTAATCTACAAACGAGGTCCTAACGTCTTCATTTTACGAAGGAGGGTATGAAGGCTGGTGGCTGCTAAGCAGGGAGCTCTGTGGACGCTGGCTGCAGATCCCAGTTCTGATCACCATTCCATGTCTGCCTTCCAGGCGAGGCAGTTGGGTGAGAACAGGTATGTTGTGCAGAGATTTGACAGAGTCAACTAGCTAGTTTTCCATATGCTAAACCACGTGATCCCAACAAGCCATTTCCCGTTAAATTAATAATCTCTTCTGTATTCCAATCAAAGGTGCAGTTTTGTTCAGTCTTCTGGATGAGTGAATCCTTGCAGAAACAAGATTTGTAGAGGAGAAGGCTTTCTTTTTTTTTTTTAATTTTTTTATTATGTTAATCACCATATATTACATCATTAGTTTTTTTTTTTAAAGATTTTATTTATTTATTCATGAAAGACAGAGAGAGAGAGAGAGAGAGAGAGAGGCAGAGGGAGAAGCAGCCTCCCAAGGAGCAGGGAGCCCGACACGGGACTCGATCCCAGGACCCTGGGATCATGACCTGAGCCGAAGGCAGACGCTTAACCATCTGAGCCACCCAGGCAACCCCACATCATTAGTTTTTGATGTAGTGTTCCGTGATTTATTGTTTGTTCATAACACCCAGTGCTCCATGCAGAATGTGCCCTCTTTAATACCCATCACCAGGCTAACCCATCCCCCTACCTTCCTCCCCTCTAGAACCCTCAGTTTGTTTTTCAGAGTCCATCATCTCTCATGGTTCCTCTCCCCCTCTGACTTACTCCCCTTCATTCTTCCTCGAGGAGAAGGCTTTCTTAATGCCGGTGTAAAGTAAGTAGGTACTGAGCCCCAGAGTAAGCAGTGTCCAGCAAATGTCAGCCCTTCAGGAGGCTTTATAGGCCAGAAAATCGGCTGCAGAGTAGGGTGTAAGGAATTGGCAGGAGAGACCTGCGTTGGAGTTCCTGTTCTACCTTTCATTGGCTTACACTTCGCAAGGGAGGAAAACTTTCCCTTTCTTCCCTTCTCAGTTCTTTGGCCTAATAATGAAATTGACCTGAAACGGATTAGTGGGGGGACCATTTTAATTTTGCATGTCTGCGAACTCAGGGAACTAGAACTCTCAAAGAAGTGACCAAGGCAGGCAGCTCTTTTATTCCTTCTAAATGAAGCAACAGTGAACTCATGAAAAATTGACAAGAGGCTTGGGCCTGGGGTAGTAAATTAGTGAAGTAAAGGGTTGATTTTTATAGCTTTCCCAGCCCTGAATTTACTATTACTGGTGATAAGGATGTCTTTTTCCCTTCTGTACAGGGAGGGTACCTTTCATACAAGAGATTCATTTTCTGCTTTCAGGGGGACAAAGGAGGGTCAGAGTGTCCTTCGTGCACTGGCTGTTTAAGTAACTTTAATACGAAGTAATCGGTATGGAAGAGTGGCATATTTGGGGGCAGCCTGCCCTGAACCCCATCACTCCCCCTCTGAAACTTCCTGGAAGTTTCATATATTAAATGCTAAGCCGATGGCTGTAGAGAGCAGAATCAGGTTAGCAGCTGAGTAGTAGAGTGCTTCATATGTCATTGAGCTTCTCTCTTCATTGTGAGAACAGTTGTGACTCATTTTAGGAGGCAGTGATCCAGGTAGGCTCTCAAAGCTAGGCCTATATTACATAAACACCCAGGTGTTTAATAAGAGGCATTTCTAGAGAAACAAAAGAAAAATAGTGGGTGATGATTGGAGCAAACTATAAACCAGTTTAAGTTCTTTTTTTAAGATTTTACTTATTTTTGCGAGAGTGGGGAGCAGAGGGAGAAGCAAACTCCCCATTGAGCAGGGAGCCCGGTGTGGGACTCGATCCCAGGACCCCGGGATCATGACCTGAGCCGAAGGTAGATGCCTAACCACCTGAGCCACCCAGGTGCCCTAAACCACTTTAAATTCTGAGAGTGTCCAATGGAAAAGGTTTGTGGATGTCAGACTCAAAGCATCTTCAGATAGAGTGAGGCAGGTGGTGGCAATCTGATGGATTTTCCTGGTTTGTGGTTTGAATGTCTGGTGATTTTTCTGAGTGCTGTGTACAACAAAGGCATGAAGACTGTCTATATATGAGCTGTTGTGGTGATTTTCATGAGTTTATATTAAGTTCAACTTCACCGTGCATGGCTTCGGAAAAAAAAAAAAAAGGCAGTTTTAATTTTCAGTGACTCCAAGTCAGAAGGGTGGGAGAAAAATTGGAAGCATTTGTTTGGAGAGTTGCCACCCGACATTGGACGAAACTAGAAGAATTCAGGTTCTAGTTCAGCTTCTAGGTGGAGAACACAACCTATAAGACAGTGAACAGGATTAAAATCTGATATTCACAAAGGTGTGTTACAGATTTTTGCTTCATACAGTTACCCCCATTTTTACCAGAGGTAAAATAAGTTTGCAAAATAAATCTAGTCTTAATAAACAGCAAGAGTAGTAATTGACGGGGCGCCTGGGTGGCTCAGTCAGTTAAGTGTCTGCCTTCGGCTCAGGTCATGATCCCAGCGTCCTGGGATCGAGCCCCGCATTGGGCTCCCTGCTCAGCGTGGAGCCTGCTTCTTCCTCTGCCTGCCACTCCCCCAGCTTGTGCTCCCCCTCTCTCTGACAAATAAATAAATAAAAATAATAAAATCTTTTAGAGTAGTGATTGACCATATAGAATCTCTTAATCTGCTTTGTTGAAATCTTCTTTATAAGGAATCTCTGATTGAGCTTTTTAAAAGCCTCTTAAGCCTAGGAGCCAAGTCAAGTTCGAGACATCACACTTCACCTGCAATGCTTACGTATTTAAGTTAATTCTTTTTCTCAAGGTCTCCATTATATCCTGAGGTTCTTGTGCCTGCCTGCCAGGAAGTGACCATCATTCCTCACCTGGTAAGGCTGCTGGGAACCCTGTATGTAAGGTACCAGGCCTGTTTCTTCAAGGGGCTCTTTTGGCTCCGTTAAGTCAACCTTAGTTCCTTAAAACTGTCTGGTCATATCTGAGTCTTTGTACATCTCCACAGTATGACATTTCAGTCAAAGCCTTGGTAATACAAGCAGTGTTTCCAATTGTATCCTGTTACAAAGAGAACAGATTCTTAGTTAACTTATGTAAATACCTGTATTGCCATGAAAATTAGAATACTCACTGCGAGTTTCTGAATTCTAGAGGGATCACGTAGAGAGAAAAAGATAAAGGCTTTGCTTTTGTTCACAAAGGAGTATTTTATCAAATTGCTCTAAGTCATAGGTAGCTTGAGAGAAAAGAGGAAAAAAGGCTTCCCTAAATCTGGAAAAATACTTTAAAAAATCGATGTTTTTAAAAAAATCATAAAAAATTATAATCATCCTTCGTTTATTCAGTTCCATGTAATTAATATTTGTTTTGGTTAGTTTTTCCATTAGTTCAGAAAATTCTTACCCAGTTCAGTGGGGGGTTTTTTGTTTGTTTTTGAATTTAAAATTATTAGGAACCTGTATTCTATAGTATTTTCCATGAGTCTCGTGGAAGACTAAGCACTTTTGCAAACACTCTTGCGGAAGCATCAGAGGAGAATAATAACCATTTATGAGTGAGAAAAATCTTAAAAATGGCCATGGTTAAGGATCTGATGGGAGTTCATTACAATGCAATTAACAAGAAAATTTGTTTATTTCTGCGACACATAACATTTTGAGATAATAACTAGAATTGTGACTGATAACATTATAACCAGGGCATATTAGATTTCTAGGAATTGCATACAATTTGTAGAACACTTACAACATATACCTCAATACAACATGAAGAAGGCTTAGTATTACCTTTCATCTGACAATATTTTCCATGTAATTGAACTCCTCAAAGAAGCCTAATTAGTTTAACATCTTTTTTTTTAAGGGGAGAGGACACATCTTTTGAAATGTTCCAGGGACCCTTGGGAACATCCCAAAGTTAGTCTAAGGTCAAAAAGACTTATTTAGAATTTGGTTTTGGGAACTTGTCAAAACCATCAAAGAGGTTTTAAAATACTTGGTCAAATAGGATCATAGGTCACTGTGAAACAATACCTGGTTATCTCTTTTGCCACAGTGATAAGAGACTTTGCAGGCAAATAAAGGTAAATAGTTGTTTAAAAAAAAACAGAATAAACAAACTTTGCGCTTTTAATAAAGAAGACTCAGTTTTTTTTTCTTAATCAAAGACCTGATAAAGATGGAGGGAATCATTTTGACAAAACATAAATTCTTTGTTTTATAGGCAGGTTACTTTAAAAGGTAAAGAAAAACCTTTTATAATCTCTTATCAAGAGCGGACCAATGGTTCAAGAAAATTTTGTCCTAAATTTTAACAGAAAACCACATTCTAATTTTACACCAGCTTATTTTTGATATTAAAATTCATTTAACTTAATTAGATTTATTCTAATCTTAGCTAGCTTGACTACACATTAAAATTCCTTTCCAAAGATTCCTTTTCCATAAACCTACAACTTTATTTTTTACATTCAGATTTTGTCCTGTGTTTTTTTTTTTTTTTTTTCCTCTTTCCCATTTTGAAATAACTTGCCTCTCTTCAGGGCAAAATCCGCCCCCCCCCAACAAAAACACATTCTCATTTCTCATTCCTTCCCACCCCACCCCCACCCCCCAGTAAAAACCTACGTCTTGCTTTCCTTGTATTTGGAGTTGTTTCCCTTATTTCTTATTGCTTTATTTCCATATATTAGAATTTTTAACCCTTAAGAACCTTAATTTTTAGTGAAAATAATGAAGTAAACAATTATGAACTGTCTTTTATGTTAGCATTCTGTGGCTTGGCAAATTTAGCAATAGTTTTTTTTAAATAAGTCAGTCGGTCCTCTAGCCTTCCTGGGAATAATAATAGCTTACCTCACGGGGTAGAAAATTTGATGCTATGCATATGTAAGGATAGCATGTGTGTATGCAAATAACATTGTATGCATATAAAGATGGTGCGTAGATAGGATAGAATGTATATAGTAACAGCACAGTGTATGTATGTAAAATGCTTAGCTCGGTGCCCACACAGAATGCCTGTTCAATTAATACTTGCTGGCATTATTATTCATTGTTCAGATGCAGTCCTCAAGTAAATATTTTAGGAAGTATAGCCAAGTGATACTGTAGGGTGGTAAGTTTTAAAAAAAGATTTTAATTTTATGCATTCCTTCAGCTGATGCATTTAATAATAAAATTTCACCCTCCGTGTCCCCTTTTCACAATTTGGGAATTTACAGAATGCTCTGGTGTTTTAAAGGCAGGAGTTTGTTCACTGAAAACACAGCTTATGACAAATGCAGTGGTTGCCAAGTTCTAATACGTTAGTAGGCAGAAGCATGCTTTTAATATTCATCATTTTTAAGTGCTACCAACTGACATTCAGCACTAAATGTGCAGATATGGGTGCTGAGCAAAACAGAGCTAGGAAGAGAGGACTTGCTAATTTGTATTCTAGATGGAAATCTTAAATTAGTTTCCAAGATTTTTAAATGGATTTTTAAATGCTGAGCACATAGGATATTGAGTTCATATTAATATTTATGAGGTTATAGAAGATATTTAGTGAAATATTTGTATAATTTAATTTTGGTCATAATCAAGTAGGAAACCATAACAAGAAGGACATTGTACTTTACTTTGGTGACTGTTTCGTGGCCTGTAGTCAGGAATATCCTTCTGGAAGAGCCCCAGACAATGCAAATTGAAGAAGTGCTTCTTTATTATAAGCCAGAAGTCATAGGTTATTTGTGTATAAATTCCTTGGTTTGGATAGTTTCAGGTTAATTTCATTTATGTTAATTAATTTAGAAATAAGTATTGATAATGACCTTTTAAAAGCATTTATTGACAGTTTTGCAGAACTCTGTAATCTAGCAGCTTTTACATTCTTTATTATACAAAACAGCTCTGTTGGTTCACAGAAAACCTGCTTCCTGTAGTTTTGCTTAGGGCTAATTGAGTTTAATGTAGTTTTGTGTGCAGAAGGTATTGACTTGTGCATAGTATTTAATTTGTGTAAATATGTGTGTATGTAACGTTTTGCCCCTCTGAGTTTTATTTTAAATGTAACCCTTAAAACTGGGATAATAGAAATTCTTAGCTTAGGCCTGCTAGCAGTTGCAGGTGCCAACAGTTTAAACTGCTGTAGAAATACAATTATGAGCAGCCAAGAGCAAATCTTGTTTTAAGGTCCATGTGTAATGAATGCCTGTTAGTATCATAGAATACAATTAAAAAGAGGTTTACCTCTCCTAGGCTGTGATTGGTTCCTTCTGATGGAAGTGTGGAGTCCCATGAGTAGAATGTGTATTCTGCTCTCGGTGATTTAGATACCGGTGAGCCTGGCATACTGCAGGCTTGGATAAATTCAGGGCAGTTATAGTCAAGCAGAGATGGGAAAAGACTGAAAGATTAATGAGGGAGCTTAAAACAAAGCTCCAAAAATGAGAGCAATGCACTGCTTGGTCTTATGTAATTGTGCCGAATAGAAGTCAGTCTTGGCTGCTGCTGTTTAAAAATTTCAGGAGGTTGGCAGGAAATGTTTGTTTGTTATAAAAATTGGGTCTAGAGAATGCTCATGAAAACCTGGGACAAAAAAATCTAATTCTCACTTGCTTGTGTCTTCCTTCAGAGACACACCC
This sequence comes from Callorhinus ursinus, assembly GCF_003265705.2. Lineage (NCBI taxonomy): Eukaryota > Metazoa > Chordata > Mammalia > Carnivora > Otariidae > Callorhinus > Callorhinus ursinus. The sequence goes on along the minus strand of NW_027397081.1, from coordinate 12,260,162 downwards.
TTCTGTTCATCCTCCTTTTATTCCAGTTTCACCAACCACCTGTCTCCACCCCCTGCCCCCCTTCTTTTGGGCCAGGACCCTTAAGGAGAACTCTGATCTGATCCGAGGCTGCCTCCCATCGCAGGGCCATCAAGAGATGCGCCTCTGAGATGTGTTCCTGGGAGTGACCCTCTTTCGCCCCAAGGCCAAAGAGGGGCGTGGGAGACCTCCGAAGGTAATCCAAGTTACCATTGGTTACCTGTGGCTGTTGTGGGCACCAGCAACCGTGTTCTTTCTAGTGGGTGGTTGTAGATAGCAGTTCTGCAGCAGTTCTTCCTGTAGATCTTAACTTAAGGGATCCTAATGGCCTTAAAATGCTATTTTACCTTTGAAAATCCTTTTAATAGGTGCCGTAACGAACCTTCCATTTAAGTGATGGACACAGTTGAGCAGTGCAGTGAAGCTGGCCATACTGTTAATGTGAGGCTGGGCACTTAGAGGGAAGAAAAGCAGCTCATAAATAACGTGGATGCAGGTGAATCACTTCTGAAATTTAAAGCTTGCCAATACCAGTGACGAAAAGCTGCCTCGAAAGAGAAATTGCCAACTCACGAGCAAATTCTTCAGCTTCAATCTAATCACACCGGGCCTTTTAACTCTGCTTTCTGTTTCCTCTTCAAGGAGTTTGGCGCCACCTACAGGAAGCAGGAAGCACAGAAACCTGCACTGCCTCTCGTAGCACCTGGGTTTTCCCATTGGTCATCCCTCATCTTTACTTTTTAGAAATTCGATCACTTGGTTGTCATATAGTATTTATCAGCCTTCCTCTTGGCCACGAAATGAAGCTAAGCTCTGTGGGGAGAAAGGTTACATCTGTACTAGCTGTTTGGCAGGAAATCCTCACCCTTACTGCTTTTTAAGGTATCTGGGTATTTCTGCTGCCATGCACCTTCTCCACGGACACACTGACCCGAGCACGGTTAGCCATTGAGGGCCTAAGTCTGTAAAGGTACCACTGATCCTTCACTGTTTTGCCTTCTTTTGTTTCTTGTAGAGAGCCCTCGTGGCTTCCAAATCACCGTGCCTATTGTTGATGTTCGTTTGTTTTGTTTTTATTGGCTTTATTTGGAGAGAAATGTTAGGAAGTTTAAAAACTCACACAGAGGCAGAGAAAGTTTGGGATGCGTGATTCAGTTTGGAGAAGCCTGAGGGGAGACACGTGATGACTTGCACAGGTGCATTAAGAAGGATCAGTTATTTTCATTCATCAGCTCATAACTATATCACTGAATTAAGTTCTTCATTGTTTCAAACTAGAATGAATGGGCTTGAAAGGCGTTAAGAACAATGTGCGGCTTTTCTCTTTGCCGAGTGAACTGACTGCAGCTCTTTTTTTTTTTTCTCCCCGGTGATATCTCGAATCCCGACCTTCTGAACTCCATGTTTGTGCGTTCTGCTGGGTTCTTTGCATGGCTCCCCACTTGCTGTTCTGGAACGCCAACTCCCATATCCCAGCCCAAATCCCAGGGTGACCTCATGGATTCTCTGCCCTTCAAAAAGCAACAAAACCCACTCTGCATAACTAGTCCTCCTTCAGTGGGTGTGTGTTTTTGTCGCCCTCTCCCTGCTCCCCATCTTATCCTGGGCTAATGATGCCGTAATTCATCCCCTTCCCTAGCAAATAACTGTTAATCTTCAAAACCTCTGTGCTACCAGAGCCCACATCTGTCAAGTCCCATTGCTTTTCCTCTAGAACGTTGCTTGAATCTCCCTGTTTGGAAGTGGAATCCATGCTTTGTTCTTCTCGCCATAATTTTGTCTTCCAGAATTTCCCGTAACTCGGCCACTCCCAAGTCACTTACCTTCTTCAGAAGTTCTTATTAGTTGACTTCCAGTAGATCTGGGAAATGGGCTAGAAAGAACAGACTAGTTGAGGGAAATTTTACCTCCTCCTTGGTAAATACCAACCCATCCCACTCCCCAGGAAAATTATGCTATGGATTCTCAAGACTTGTCTGTTTTTGGACATTTGTGCTAGTGTTTTGAGTTAAACATCAAAGAGCCTTTTTTTTTTTTTAAGACTTTATTTATTTGACAATGACACAGCGAGAGAAGGAACACAAGCAGGGGGAGTGGGAGTTAGGGAGAAGCAGGCTTCCCGCAGAGCAGGGGACCCAATGTGGGGCTTGATCCCAGGACCTGGGACCATGACCTGAGCTGAAGGCAGACACTTAACGACTGAGCCACCCAGGCATCCCTCAAAGAGCCTTTAGAACGAGAACTATATTAGTGGGGAAGGTTGCCAATATGGAAGATTGCCAATATAGCACTTCATGTATTTCTTCCAAATGGTTGATTAAAAGTTGCTCAGAACATAGAGTGCGTCTGTCCACGTGGCCAATAAGCACATGAAAAGATGCTCAAGTTCATTAGTGACTAGAGAAATTCAAATCAAAACCACAGTGAGCCACTACTTCACATTCACTGGGATGACTAAAGTAAAGAACAAATATTAGTAAGTGTTGACAAAGATGTGGAGAAGTTGGAACCTTTGTCCATTGCTTGTGGTAATGTAAAATAGTCCAACCAGTAATGTAAAATGATGCAGCTTGGCACTTTCTCCAAAAGTTAAACATAGTTAGATATGATCCAGCAGTTCCACTCCTGGCTATATACCTAAGAGAATGAGAGCCACACACAAACATGTACGTGAATGTTTATAGCAGCATTATTCTAGATGTCCACCAACTGATAAATAATGTGGTATATCCATACAAGAAAATACTATTGATCACCAAAAAATAATGAGATACCAATACATGCTGTAACATAGATTACTATTGAAAACATGCTACATGAAAGCAGCCCAAGGGCCACATATTATATGATTCCATTTATATGAAATGTCCTGACTAGGCAAAGCTAGAGGGACAGAAGTAGGTGAGGGGTCTGCCAGGGGCTCAGGGGCGAGGAGGAGAACAGCAATGGCTATTCATGGGTATGAAATTACTTTTGGAATGAAGACAATGTTCTGAAATTAGATAGTGGTGATAGTTGTACGATTCCGCAAATTTACTAAAAAACAATTGAATTGCACGCTTTAAAATGGGTGAATTGCATGATATGTGAATTATCTCAATAAAACTATTGCATATGCGCACTACACACACACACACACACACACACACACACACACTCACACACTCACACCACACAAACACAGTGGGATCATCAGGAGCTGCACATTCTTAGAATTTGTGTCTGATTTGTCTTCGCATCTTCCAAAGTACTAAGCACAATACGCTGCATTTGGAAGCCCTTGATAAATGGTTAAAGAAATGAGTGCATGACCGATCAAACAGACTCATGAGTGGTCTCCTTAGAACGTATGGAAGAATTTTTTTGGCAAGTGCTGTAGGAGAGAGGTAAAGAACAAAGACTGAAAACTGAACCTTCTGTTCACTCAGGCTGACAGTTCAGCTGCACTGTCACTGATCTGATATCAGAGTGATAGAATCTTGCCGTGCTTTGGCGTCAGCTAGATGGTGTATTTCTTTTTTGAGTGATAGGTTGGCAAAATATACTTTAGCAACTGTATGTTATGTGTATGATGCATGATGCTAATACTCTGTTGTGACCTTTATTTTTATGAGCTGTGAGAATTAAGAACCTACCAGTTTTAGTTTAATTAAGCAGTAAGCCACAGCAGATGGTGCATTTGTGGGTGATGATTGCATTCCTCTGGTTCCCTCAAGCAGTGCTCTAACCCTATGGAATGCTTTTCCTGGAGTGTCATACCACTGTTGCAAAATTACTAGGAAGACAAGCACATGGTGTTGATGTAGGCAGGAAGTCTTGGAGGACAATTTACAATAGGCCCTGCATACCACAGGAAGTTCTAGTAGTTAGCCGCTATTAGAACTAGGGCATTAGAAAGAAGAATCCATGACATTATGGTTGTAGTAGTTTACCGCCCATCTTTACTCTCCAACATTTGCAAGTAGAGCACATGGAGATTTTTATTGCCCTGATACTCTTTTGTGTAATCTGGGTCAAACATTAAGCATGCATTGGAATATGATTTGCATGTTTTAAAGTGCCCGGAGAAGAATAGGTAAATGGAGAAGCACGGAATTTATGGCAGATTGTTTTATTATGTTTGCTTTTAGTCACTACGGAGAGCCTAGAGAGTGTCCTACAGTAGGCATTTTTCCCCCAAGTACTATGTGCTTACTGCTAGTATATTGACTCCAGAGGATGTTAAAAACACATATAAGCAGAGAGAATATGGAATTAATCCAGTGTTTCTCACTGATCATCACACAGCTCTTCAGGGAGAAAACCCAAATTGTGAAGTTGAATTGCCTTCTCTCATTGTTAAGGGAAAGACTATTTGTCTAGCCCAGATCTTTTCCCTTTGCTCTCTTTGAAGAACTGAATTACTTGAAAGCTGGCATAAAACTTGTAATTACACAATATTTTAGGTCCTAAGATAATATGCTCTGATTTTTCTCATTAATGCAATATATGAAATCATCAAAATGAAATACATTCACTTACTGGCCATAATGTTGTTAAAAGTATGAACTATGTGGATATTTTAAAATATTGCTTTAGATAGAAGAATCCATTTGTCTCATCTCCTTGCTACAAAGACTAGATTTGGAATTCTAGTTAAATCATGAACCTCAAAAATAATATTTTAACAAGAGAATATAATTTCTCTTTGGGAAGGCCCATAGTTTATGTCAAATTTTTTTCTAAATTATACAAAGAAACGGTTTCTTCTGATTTTTAAGGGTGTTGTCATCACGAAACCCCTAACTCCATCATCCTTTCAGATGTTCTGCCTGGGGAAGGTACAAACGCTAATTTTGCAATTCTTCTTGTGGGAATAACAGATTATTAACCTTTCAGTTAATATAGTGCATATATTATGCACCTAACCAGTGCATAATATAGGGAAATATCTATAAACATTTACCTGCATAGGAAATCTAACATAATAACTGATTGTAGCCTATAAATTATTAATGACTTTGACAGGAGAAATTGCAGATTATTTTTATATGGAAACCTACTTTTATTGCAAAATCATTGGTATTTTGTTTCTTTATAGAACTTGACATTCATCTAATTAAAATTTAGAAAAGAAGGAACTAGATTATTTCCCGTTTATTCAGTATATAGGTAACTTGCCATTTCTTTGGTAGCTCTGTTTAATAAAAACATTCTATATGGTGAGGCGCCTGGGTGGCTCAGTCATTAAGCGTCTGCCTTCGGCTTCAGGTGATGATCCCAGGGTCCTGAGATCAATCCCTGCCCTGGGCTCCTTGCTCATCGGGAAGCCTGCTTCCCTCTCTCCCACTCCCCCTGCTTGTGTTCCCTCTCTCACTGTATCTCTGTCAGGTAAGTAAATAAAATCTTAAAAAAAAAATTCTATGGGACCCCCCAAATGAAACCTCAACAGGAAGAAAAACTTGTGCCTGATGATCTTAGGGATGTTAGAATTATTGATTTAGTTCTCTAAAATTGGTAATGTGTTAATAACCTATCATCGGATTGTGTATCTGATGCTAAAACTTTCCTTTTACAATGATGCTGAGTATTTTGCATTTTTTGTTTTAGAGGAAGTAACGGAATCTGTCAAGATGTGCATGCACCAGTAATTGACAATCTACACTTGCAGCCTCAATCTCTCCTGATACTTCTAGCCCTTTTGTTACAAGCATAGGACTTAGAATCAGGGAGACTTGCCTTCACTTCCTGACCACTACTTATTACCTGTGTGACTGTATCATTTAGGAATTTCCTTTTGACTCTCAAAGAGACCCCCCCCAAGTAGTGGTTTAAACACTAGTTTATTTTGTCACCTACAAGAGGTCCTAGAGACGGGCAGACAATTCAGTGCTTCCATCCAGATCTTCAGGAACTCGGCCTCCATCTTTCTTTCTGCTTCGCCATCCCCAGTTTGTGACTTGTACCCTGGAGGTCAGAGTCCAAGGTGATTGCTGGAGCTGCCTCTTGGACACCAGGAAAGACAAGAGCTCCTCCCAGCAGAACCAGCTGTTTTTGTTTTTTGTTTGTTTGTTTTTCCCCTCATCCACACAACACTTCCACTTACAGCACATGACCTAGATGTGAGGGAGGGAGGTAGGAAATGTTATCCTTACCACGGACACCTAAAAAAGAAGGGTTCTGTTACCAAGGGTAAAGGGAAGAGTGAATATTTGCTAAGCAACTAGCATTTTCTGCCATAGTGACCTTGGGCAATTTAATACCATTGAGCCTCAGCTTCCTTGTCCTTAAAAATGCTTGTAAAAATAGGATCTAATCCATAGATCTTACTGTTTTGAGTATCAAGTGAGCTTATATATCTAATGCATTTAGCACTGTGCCTAGCATATAATAAGCAATAAATGTGCATTATGCTTTCTAGCTACTTCCTTGAATATCTGTAGGTCGATATCCTATAGATACCTAAAGCTTAAAATGTTCAAGTGCGTTACAGATCTTTATTGCATTCCCTAGCTCACCATCTGCATATTCTTCCAGGCTAGAAACTTCAGAGCAATCTCTAAAATAGCTCTTTATTATTGTCTGTACCCAACAATCACCAAGTGGAATTCTACCTGGAAAATTGTGGATTTCTCAACCTTGCTGTTCCATGTCCATTGCCACTCTTTGAATTCAAGCTGTCTTGATCCCTTTCCTTCAGTAGATCTTTGCGATCCACCTGATCGCACCCAAACTCCCTAGAATAGTATTCAAGTGTTCCTGTAGTCTGACTGCACTAGTCAGAGTTTATCTTCATTCAACCACATCTCCCTTCTCTCCGCACATTTCTTGTTCTCTGACTTCATTGAAAACCCCAAATAGGACATTGTGATTATAGTTTCATCTTCGGGGTAAATGTTGAAGAAGTCTCAAGTTGAAACATGAGGAAACTAATAAGCATAGAGGTATTTCAGTCTGTAATCTTAAATATCAAGGTATGATTTCTGGAAACTTCTGTGTGACTTGGTTTATGGAGCCATCAGATAGATAGGTATACCAGCACTGTTTACCATAGCTGGGTATCTAAGTGTATAAATGTGAAAGAACAAAGGGCTCTTCAGTGAAAGGAATGGGTGTGGGATGAGGGTTGGAGTTGAGGTCTCGCTAATGGATGGGTGAGTGTGTTTGGCAATTCTCAAAGTACAGGTGTACATCTAGAAACTCATTTTTATTTTGCTGGACAATAGCATTAGGTTAGGTACTTAATGTGGATGTTACAAATGCATTTTGCTTTCAAACTAAAGAAGTAGAGGAGCCTAGCTTTATTTGTGGGAGTGTGTGTGTATGCAGTGCGTAATGGGATGCGTAATATAATTTCAAAGCCCTCTGATGCAATATTTTGAAACCAAGTTTGTAGTACAATTAAAACATATCTTTGGTCATAGATTACTTGGCCTTTTGCCATTTTCATAGGCAATGTCCTACTTAAATAGCCTGGATTGGCTGAGAAAAATAATTGCTGCTATGAAATAATTTTGCAATTACCGCTGTAATTAAGGGCAGTTTGTTAATGAAAGTGCTTGGTGAATAATGACCGCAGGGCACTCCATCTTGCAGCTTCATGCCAGATGATTGGTTCGCGTTGTGGAGGTAGTTAGGGAATTAGTGACACAGCTGTCATGGTTACAGGATGGATGTAAATATCCTTTGCAGTTGATGATGAAGAATAGTCATTAGCCTCCTGCCCCTTGGGAACTGGTCAGAAGAACAAAAATAAACTTAACACATGATGGTGAAAGCCATTCCTTATGGCTCCTTTTCTTCAGTTTGAACAATTAACATTCTAATAGAAGCTGCAGAGAGCATGTGGATGAGCCCTCTCCACTTTACGGGCATGTTAGTGTGATAAATGTTCCTCCTGATAGGGCATTGGTTGTTCACAGTTTATATCCACTCTTATTAGCTTATGGGCCAGTTAAAAACTGCTCTTTGGAGACCCACAGGCCCCATTTAAATTTTTCTTGTTCGTCTCCAGGTGTTGTGTATTCACTTGGACCCTTCGAAGATGGCCCACGGGTGGAATTTTGCGTGCTGTCTGCTTGGCTGCGGGGGCAATTGAAGATCAGTTTTCTGTGGTTGGGCTTATTTGCCTCTGTAAAATATATATTGTTATGAAGACAACCTGGACGCTTATTTGATCTTGCTCTGGAGTTTGAAAAAGTCATTGTTGAAGGTTGAGCATCTTTTTTTCCCCCCCTTCTTAAAAATAAGACATCCTAGATGTTTAAGTGGGCTTCATATTTATATTCATTCCACTTCCTTGGTGTTTTGATGTTGTTTTTCATTGTAAATTTGCTTAAGCAATCTTGGAGAGTAATTTCATAACATGCACACACTGTGGTTTTACATTGAGGTGCTTGTGATCTGCAACTCATTAACTTCACTGGGAAGTTGGTATAGCATATGGCATTTTCTCTCATTTTCTCTTGCCATATCGTCAGTTTTGTTCTCGTAAATGACATTAGTAGAACACTTCCAAGAATCCTCTCCATGTCCAGTGTGGCTTCTCTCCATGTCCCGTATGCTAAATCTTCTCCTCAGGGCCCGAAGGATAGATATTGGAGTTTGTGTCATTATATCAGGGTCAACCCAGTATCCTCACTAAAGGGACATAACAGTTTTCTGGGATTCAGCTCCAAGTGGCCACTCGAGGTGGCGGCACCATCCACTTTCAGGGTGAGTTTGTTGTTCTGTGCGTCTGGGTAAGACCCACTGCATTTGCTTAACGCTCCTCTTGATGCCTGTGTCTCTTGGCTTTAGCAAAAGGAGGAGGTGCCAGATGGAAGGGATGGGCATTCTGTCTCAGAACTAGGACACATGGTGGTCCAAACCTCTGCTTCTTCCTTCTCCCTTCCTTGGCTGTCAGGTAGAATGAAAAGCGTCAACAAGCTCAGGTGTGAACAAGAGCCTTGTTCTGATGTTTAAGTGCCTCCTTTGTCTATGGAGTCATCGACTCTCTCAAGAGGAGCTCCCTTTCTCATTACCCAGAGATAAGTCACTGTGGAGATTGTTCTAGTGAACCTAATTGTGAGCAGACATTCAAGGATACAATTTAGCCTGCTAGCCTTAATTGGGTAGAGGTAAGTCCCTAAAGGCCAAATCACTTGGAAAACCTCACATGTTGAACATTTATATGTCTGTCTATCTCAGTCCCAATAAATGACAGTTTCTCTTTGGAAGACTGAGGTTATTCTCAGGCATGGCTTGGCAAAATTATCTGGGTTCTGGTGGGATGTGACTTTCCAGGCTTTCTCTTCATGGAATGCCTAAGTGCAGGAGGACCTGGTAATGGCTTTGCATTAAATCAACATTGGGAAGCAGGTAAAGAGACATATGCTAGAAAACATCCTCCCAACCTAATGAAAATTGCATGGCATTGTATTATTACTTATTCTGTTTTTAGCTGGAATGCAGGCTTTTATGATAGATCAAGATAAGTACAATAGGAAAGCGAAAAAACAATTGTCTTTAATTGGTGTGGCTCAAGGTAAGGGGAGAGGTAACACACTACAGCATTTAGACATTCAGTGTGTGTTCCATTTTTGTTTGGTGGCATTTTGATTGATTATTTATTCTTTTGGCTAAACATAGGAGACTTGAGTTTAATTGAATTTCCAAGCAACTCTCCAGGCCCTTGTCTCATAAAGTGTATTAAAAAAGGTACTGCAGATTCTAAAGAGAGGTGGCCATGTGAATTTGACAATCTGCAAGGAGAGGGGGTGAAGACCGTTTCTGAGTTTGGGTAAGTAGTTGAAATTCCCAAGTAAAAGAGAATCCATTCCCATGAACTTCTCTGGGCTGCTTTGGGTGAGAGTTGGAATCTCACCTTTTTTTTTTAGACATAACAGCTCTTGTGGGTCTCCCTCCTTTCCCCAGGACAAGTCAAAAACTTGAGAGTTCGCCACAACGAGAACGGATCGTGTCCCATCCCGTCCTGTCACCATCCTTTCTAGCAAAGCAACACTAATTATAAAAATTGAACATAAATGTGGACTGTTTAATAGGTTTGGGTTTAATTTTGCCTCAGTGGGAAGACATTCGATTAAAAGAATCTTTTCCTCCCCCCTCCTCCTCACCGCTTTTTCTTTTGGTGGAACAGTTAGTAAAGGCAGAGGGAATTGATTTGAGTGTCACAAAGGACATTTCTGACAGGAACGTACTTTGAAATGATTCAGCGGATCTCTTTCTCTTGCAGATGCCCAGCACTGCTGAGAGCTGAACCGAAATTGAACTGGTTCACGTGTCAGCTCAGAACCTGGTCGCAATTTACATCCCAGTTGCTTGGTTGGAATTGTTAACGTTTTGTGAACTTCCTCCCCTCGTTTACGAAACAAGTTCTCGCTCAAAGTGACCATTTGTTCTCAATGCCAATATGTCACGGTCAAAACTGATTTAGCCTGAGCGTGATTTGTTTCTGTATGGTCACTTTGCCTACAGAACAGAATCCTCTTCACAGTCTGTATTGGGGTACTTACTTCTGGCAGGGTTTGGGGGTGGCTTCTTGGTGGGTGTTTCTGGTAGGGCTTCTCTTCTCCTGGTGCTGTGTCTGTCAGACAAGCTGGCTCTGGGAACACCGCTGTTAAGGGTTCCCCAGCACAGGAATTGTGTGCCCTGTGTTTACCCGCATATCTGTGGCATCCAGCAATGTACCTGGGAGGCACTGAAAATCAATCTTCTATAAATGAGTGGGGAGCGAACACTTGCCACATGATCATACTATAGTCTTAAGACTCTTGACTCTGACTACTCACTTGTCTACCCTGCTCATGTTTCTTGGAAATTAGTAAGGCTCACTTGTATCAATTATAGTGAGGCATGTCCTTTGAAGTTGAAGGGCAGGGGCAATTATTTTGTGCGTGTGAACTTTTTACATTCATAGAAGAAATAATTTACTGGGGATGAGAAAGAGAAGTGACTATGTTGATGCATAGTAGGGACCTGGGCCCATTAACTTAATTACTTAGTGGTCCCTGACAATTCTTTTCTCCCTAGTGTTCAGCCACTTACGTTTCCACAGTATTTACCAGTGACTGTTGATTAGGGAATCTGGAGGAGAATGGCTTCTACTCCTGCCCTTCCCTATGCTTACCAGGCCAAAGCCAACTGAGGTAGTGGTGGTGTTTATACGGGGGTATCCTGGGTCCAGTGGACACCCTTGGTTAACCATATAGATTAACTGGTCAGTCCATGATGAGTCAGTTGAGAACATTATCTGTAATATTGTTGCCAGTACTCTTGCGTCTTTATTAGTAATTCTGAGACTATATTAGTGAGGATAGAAAGCTTAAAATTTGCAGTGAGTTGAACATGTAGAAATTTATTTAATAGCCTAGGGTGGGTGTTCTAGGTCCGTGGATAGCCTGGTTCCACTCAGCCATCCACTGACATAGGCTAATGGTGGCTCTGCCAACTTCCACGTGTAGCTCCTAGAGTCATGGTTGGTCCTATCATTTCAGCCTCTTGGGAGGGGGAAAGAGAAAGCGGAGGAGGGGCCGCCTGCTCTTCAGACAGCAGGCTAGGATTAGCACGTGTCACTTCTGCTCACACTGGAAAGAACTTAGCCACCTGGTCAACTAGCTGTAGGGGAGGCTGGGAAATGCAGAGTGGCAGGCCAGCCTGGTGCCAGGCTGCACAGAACAAGTTTGCGGGCTGTTGGAACTTAGGCTTTTCCTAACTGGTCAGCTGCCTGTCAGCTTTGTTTGGCAAAGTCCCACAGTTAATCTTAGACTTTAGAGGAGAGCTAATACTGTCTGCAATGATCATTTCCCCCTTTAGTTTCTTAGGGCCCAAGCTATTTATAAAGATGATTGTAACAAGTGGCTCACCTCCTTCAGTTAATATCAAGAGTTCAGTACTTTGCACACACACATTTTCACACTGTGAAATCATCATGTAAGTCTTTCTGACAAATAACTTGCTGTTTTCCAACATTTTGAATGCTTACTTGCTTCATTTCCTTTTTTTTTTTTCCCCCCTTCTCTAGGAAGCATGGTCGGATAGGGACATTTTGGTAGGCTTATAATTCATTTTGTTCATTTGGGAAGATATACTGTACATACTGCTGACGGGCTAATCATTATGCAGGAAAACCCAGAAAGCATAATCACTATTGTGGGCAAATATTATTGTATAGTATATACAGATGGTCACTGCCTAATGTAAAATCGGGTTTCCATTCAGGATCTGTGTTCAGAAACTGTTCTTGAGTTGACATGAGAAATTCCTGCCAATATTACTGCTTTTGGGTTTTCTAGTATATTTCTTCCAGGGGCCTACAGCACACTGTCCCCTACGTTGATTCAATTTTAGAGGCGATGTCAGGTTTTCTGCTCAAGCTGTTTAGAGAAATTACACTCCCAACATCTCCTGATGCTTTAGGATGAGCTAGGTCTTTGAGATCTCTGAGGTGTTGAAGTTGGCTTTGGTCCCCTTCTACTTTACACAAGCGAGAGGTTGTTAGAGTTCTGGCTGCACAATTGCTGTTATTGTTAAGATTCGATTTAGGTGAGAGTCATCTGACTTTGTCTTAGCACAACCAGACAATTTTGGTTTTGTGCAGACACAGACCACCTTTGGTTTGACTTTTGGTGAGGGAGGGGCAAGAAATAAGTTAGCAAGAAATAAGTTAATCATGGTCAAAATATGCTCTTTATTTTATGTAGAAGGTAGTTTTTAAGTACACTATTCTCTGATCTTTTTTCTGTAGTACTAATACTGGATAAAACAATAGATATTTTTCAAAGTGTTTCCTGAAGGTGATTCACTATAATCTCCCAGTCCTGTGATTTCAACTATATTGAGGCTACTGTTAATAGATTAGTACATTTCAGTAGTATATTTATGTAGCATCCTACCCTCCAGTGATCAAAACATGAGATGCTGGAGTATAGAATTGCTTGCTAAAGATGGCGGGGAGAAAATGTACTCATCTCATAGTGCTATTAATCTGTTTTCAATGTCTTATGAACGCACTTAATGTCTAGGGCATTTTAAATTGGAGTAACCAAAATCCAGAGTCTTTTAAATGAAGTAGCCCTGGAGCAAGAAACATTTTTTTTTCCCCTTGATAGTTAACCAGTTCCCACCTTGCCCTGAGCACTTCTTAGAGCATCTCGTGTGGCTTTCCCTGTGTTGTCGCATCCTTCTATAATTCAATATTTACATTTCTGTCTTCCATTCTAGACTGTGAGCTTCTTACAGGTAGGGGACATGTTCTATTCACGCTTGCGTGGCACATCTCCATAAATGGTTGATGAATGAATGAAAAATCTGTCTTAAAGTAGGGAAATATTATCCCTGTGCCAGTAAGTGGAAACTACTCTGGAGACAGCCCCTCGAAGCTTGGAAAAACTCATTTATGTGGTCTGTACATAGGGCATCTTTTCATTGGCCTTTCTCTGTCCATCTGATTACTGAATCTTAAAAATCAAGAGAAAATACACACCAGGGATATGGATCTAAAATGATGAAGCTGTTGTTTTATTTACCTCATTGGAAAAACAAAAGCTTCTCATGAAGAAAGGGGGCATTTTCTCCTGTGAAATGGGTCTGAACTCACCAGCCACCTCCTTGCCCACCCTGAGCCTGTTTACTCAGCTGGGAAACCTAAGTGGTAATGGGATTTCCCTCACCAGCGCCCCGTGAGGACTGAGCAAGAGGCTTTTATAGCCCATTGGTTCACACAGAGTAAGCTCCCAACAAATGTTAGCCCTGAAGATAATGATGATTATTATGGTTTGTTCTTTCCCTCAGAGGTCTTCCTTGATTAAATATTTAAAATTTCTACTACCTATTTGTTGTTGTTTTACCCCGTCATGCTTTTAAATAAATCTGGTTCCACAGAAGGTGTTGGGCGGCATCCTCCATCACTGTGCATAGGAAAAGTTGGGTATAGTTCCACAGTCATGGAAAACAGGACATAATAAGATCATCATTCTCCCTGCTTTATAGAGGTGTCATATCATGAATTGGTTCAACTATGTAAAGTGGCACTTGTTTGTTTTTCCAGTGTATAATGCATGTAACTAATAGAATCCCGGGCTATCAGATGGTTCTGAAAGCTTGCTCAAAGCACAGCGAAATGATAAGATGCTACAGACTTTGGTGTTACCTACAATATCCCTTTTCTCATTTTATTTTTTTTTTCTTTCATTGTAAAGAGTGGATTTCTAGGTCAGAAACTGAAATGTGTTCCAGGAATCTCCCCTTCTCCCCCTGCCGCCTTTTACTGAAGGGAGTATTTTCTAGTTATTCTAGGATCTGGTGATGCGGCCACTGCAGTGTCACCTCCCTGATCTGGAGGCCATGTATCAGAGAAGCTTCAGCTGTCTGTAACACACCAGAGAGCTAGGAACAAGGCCTCTCGAGCTGCCATAAAATAGGTCTGCATATTTGCTTCTGAATTTAGGCAAATGACTCAAAAGCCCCCTGGGTTTTACCAAAACCAAATTATTTCTCAATTTTATAATCCTATAGAACATGCGCAGGTTTTTTTTCTTATTTCTCTTTTTTTACCCCCCCCCCACACACACACATACATTGAAACCAGAAAAGTTGAGGTTTGACAGGTACAGGGTGTGTGGGGGGGGCGGTATCAGAGGTACAGAATCAAGTAGCCTCAAGGAGCATGAAAAGTTCAGTGATGTCACTGAGCAGGATGCCAGTGTGACCTGAATCTACAATACAGATGAAATTCTTTCCATTTTCCTCTGTTTAGGAGGGCAGGTACTATAAAACTTCTAGAACATTCTCACCAATAAAATTTAAGAAAGAAACCGTGATTATATGGAATGCTTCATCGTGGGTCTAGATATGGGAATTCCTGCTTTTCTTTGGCATTTTCAGCTAGCCATGGAGTTCCTGGGACGTAAATTGGCTTTTTCGTTTTGAGTGTTTCCTCTTTTGCCTTTCCCCATTGTGCATAGGTGATTCTCCTCTTATTTTTCACCTTAAAGGAATTTAAAATGAATGTTTAGATAGTAAAGAAACTTAAGGTGTCTGGAGTATTGAATTTACCAAAGTTTGGGGTTTTTTGTTTTGTTTTGTTTTAAGCATCCCACCCTCCGTTGGTGCTCTCACCCCAAGTACTGGACACTAACCCCAGCCACAAAAAGCAACTGTATCAACATCGATTTCCCTTCCTTAACTGTGTTTATAAACTTAAGGCTAGGGATGATTCTCTGCAGAGTGTCACTAGAATTGCGCACCATACCGCGCACATAGAAAGTGCTCAGTAAATCTCGAAGCAATAGTTGGGGATAGATACTAATTTTATCCCCGTTTACAGGTGAGAATGTGGAAGGTCAGAGAGATTGCGTGGCTGGCCCCCGAATCACAGCAGTGGAGGGGACAGCCGGAGCTGGCACCGGCCCCTGGGCCATGGTGCCAACTCTCTCTGGGAGCTGCGAGGCTCCCTTGGTCTTCCTGGATCCCCCATTCCACTTCTGTACAGTGTATGAGCATTGCACTCCTGTTTCTTAATTGACAAAAAGTAAAAAGAAAAAAAAAGGATTGATTGAAATCTTTATTATTAAAGTTCTCTGGTTGATTGAATTGGCATAACTGTCTAGCTCAAAGAAAATGAACTATTTTAAAAAGCACTAAGATTTCATGATCCCCCCACCCCCCTTTCACCTACTCTTTTAGTTTTTTAGTTTGACAGAATTCTTAGGTTGTATGCTGAAAAGCCTATGGGTTAAAGCTAATCTGTATGTTTAAAATGATGCATTGACAATCCTTCTTTTGGTTTTCTTTTTTTAACTTTTTAGAGGGTTGACAACTTTAAAAGAAATGGCATGTTTCTTTAACCCCAAGAACACTTTATTTAAATTTAGTCATTGGCTTGGAGAAAGAATAAACAGAACCTTCACTTAAATGTTCCCATGTCTTAAAAGAATGAATGGGTAGTGATATGATTTATAGCTGGCGTAAGAATAAAGAAGATAAAAGAAAATTGAAACCCAAAATTACTGGTTTCAGCAGAGTATTTCTGATTTAATTCTGAACTGTGAATACAGTTTACGCCTTGCTTAAATGTTTCTTGCCAGGTTGTGGAAGCAAATCTCTATCTTCTGTATGCCATGTAGCCTAATTGAATGTTCATTGTCTATATAGAGAACTTAAGCCATATTTACATCTGGCACAGTGCCTCAATATCTGTTGATTGAATGAATAGAAGAATGAATGAATGAAACTCATTCAAAAAGGAAGACATTGATATGTTAGCATTTATATCATGTGGAGCGGGTATATTTTATTAAAGTTAGTGATAAAAGGACTAGTGCAAACTATGAAAAAACTTTCGGTGTCACAGACACCAGCACCTTGCTACAAGAAAATCCACGCATGAAAAGTGGAATAGGTCAGGTTAATGAATTCCCCCTAAGAATCTAATATTTTCCATAGGGGCCCCAAAGGTCAGTTTTGTATTGAATGCAGATTATCTTTCATGGTCTTCATTTAAATGCTTTGTAATATATTTAGTAAGTGAAAACACAGATTTCAAACTCTAGAAAACAGAGTTGGATTCCTTCAGCTGATAACACAATGTTGTGCTCCAGAGTATTGAAACCTTCTGTTGTGATGTTTAAAATTTTCACCTGTTAAGATCATAAAAACCTTCTTGTGGGTTTAAAAACACACGCGCACACCCTTAGTGTTTTTTACAGTAATCGTTGTAAAAGGTCACACAGACTTATTTCATTGAGGTTGCTACTGAGCAAAACCTTTTTTCTGTTTCTCTTCATGAATTTTATTTGTATTATTTGAATCTTCCCAATAGTAGCAGATCTTCATCCTTTGGGATAATTTGACTTACTTGAAACTAGCCCAGAGCCATTTGGAATCACATTATTAAGGTAGACCTCACAGTTGTGGTTTAAAAAAAAAAGAAAAGAAAAGAAAACCTAGATGTTGCTCTAAAATCCTAGGAGCAGTAGTGTGATCTCAGTGGCTGTCATGGAAAGGAAGGGTCAAAGGGGCAGTTCAGACTATGCGGGAATACAGCAGACTTACTTGGACAAGTATATGGCCTTTCAAGATGGCTATTTTAGAGGATGATATACATTTAAAATTTTAAATCTATACATTCCAATGATTTTTCTTTAAAGTTTTCACCTCATTGATTAAAAGCCTCACCTTACACAGACTTAAAGATTTGGGTACAATGCTAGAACAGGAAGAAGCTGGGTGCTTAGCACCTCGTTGGTCTTCAGTTGCTGAAGAACATGAAGGTCAATGTCAGCCTTGGTGTTAGGTGATGCTAGGAACTGTGCCTCAGCGTTTTGTGTGTGTGTGTGTGTGTGTGTTTTGTTTTTAGCTTAAATAGCTGAAAATCCATTTAAAAATGTTTTTCGGACCTTATTCTTTTGCGTTTATGTTTTTTTGTCATCTTATCTCATTGGAAACAAGAGTAACTGCTTTCTTGGCCTTCCTCCTGATGGAAGGGGAAGGTAGGGCCGTATGAGGAACATATTTCCTGATTTGCATATCCGACCACCTGGGACACTTTCCCTTTTCAAGTTGCTTTTTGCAAAGAAAATGACGTTGTCAAAAAATTATTTAGGCTCTAGTTATCATACATGCTTACTTCTGCTTGACGTTTTTACCAAGCAAGCATGACCAGCAAATACTTTAAATGGGTCGGAGGCATGTCTATAACAAATATGTCTGCAATGTGGGAAATTAAATTTGTCCTCAAGTATGAAGATCCAGATTAAGAGGAATGAAAGCATTTAAAATACATGTTATAAATAATCTTGTAATGAGTGTTTGGCCTGGTGACTTTAACTGTTTTATTGCAGCAGCATGAGGCTAGCTCTCACATTGACCATCACTCACTCGGGGGATCGTGGTTGCTATTCTGCATGAAGATAGTGATGGACAACTTAAATACTTCTCATTTTGAAAAGTGAAGCATGAGTGATTAAGTGATGCATCCCTAAGTTGGATACCAGGTTTTTACTGAGGCCCCGTAATGAATAAGAAGTGCATTAACCAAATTAAAACTCTTGCTTGTCTATATATTGGCTATCGGTACACCTTTGTGAATTTCATTACCATGTAGCAGAGCCATGCTCATCAAAGAGCTTCCTCAGAAATCTCTCTTGTTTTAAAGCTTTGGTGTACTGCTAAAGTGGATAACTATGATTGTGTGTGTGTGTGTGTGTGTGTGTGTGTGTGTGTGTGTGTGTATCTTGTATTTCCCCCACAGATAAACCTTGAAGTTGTGAAGTTAAATAATGCTTACTGCTAAAAGTGGTTTGATGCCTAGAAAAATGCTTCAGAATAATATATAATTGAGATCAGATATTACACTGCCTGAGAGGTTACACTGCGTAGACTTTTATTTCACATGTAACAGAACTTGATGAGAATGAAATATCCTGATATGAATGACCAGTCTGTTTCCAGCTGTAACACGAGTCACTAATAAACCATGGAGGGACACCCATGGTGCTTCACCTCTTTGGAAGCTTCAGAAATTGGGCTGTTGCCCACCCCTGAAAAAAAAAAAAAATCTGCAGTCAAGATGCCAGGTTCCTATTAGCTGCAGAAAATACAAAAGGGTGGGAGCTAGTGCTGGTGGAAGGAACTAAGTTTTAATAGAACTTAACAGAATCCCTCTTCCACTGTGACCAGCCGATGCTCTCTTTATCCTTTACTTCACTGTGCTATGACTCTCCAAGCTGGAGAGGAGAGAAAAGATTGAGAATCAAAGTGTGGATAAGAAGCAGAGACCAAAAGGACAAAAAAGCAAAAGCTGACTGGAGGAAGCAGAAGACGACAAACACAGAGAATGAGCGGAATTTCAAAGAGAATCGGATGGACACATGTTGAAACCAGTAAGAGGAAAAGTTTGTTCTGATAATGCAAACTGGGTTGAGGTCTGTATCCATAATCAGAGACTTGTCTGAGTGAGCTGGAGGGAGCCCAGAACCGGGAGTCAAGACAGTCTTCTGGCCCTTCGGGGGCTTGGATGGCAAGTGAGGCCAGGATCTAATTTTTTTTCTGTCTCAACATCATCTCCGTTAAGCACTTGTCCAGCAGTGATTTGAGGGCTCCGAGTGATTTGGATCCCCATGCATTTCTCAGCAGTCAGGCGTCTCAGGTAGCTGAATGAGTTCTCATTTCACCAACGTGAGCTTCCGTGTCTCCTCTCTAAGCTTCTGTTCCTTGGGCGGCGAGACCACCTCTGCCATCTCGGATTACAGCACCGAGTAACAGGGGCGGTTATTCCTTTACATCTCAGAGGAGAGATGGTGGGTTGGTAGGTTTCTCCGCCGTTGACGTAATGGTCATGCACAGCTGTAAACACAAAGGCGGCAGGCAGTCATCTCCTACTACCAGGTAACTTGACTTCTTCAAAAACAAGGACAAAAGCTGCCTGTGAAAATCAGGACTTAATAAAGTGAAGCTTGTCACTTGTTTTGTTTTCCTTATTTCAGTTGTGAATTTAAATATATTTGTTTGTTATCCGTTTTATTAATATTTATATGTGCATGTAACAGGGTTTTATCTTAGGCAGTTTTAATTCTTTGTATGTCTGAATACCTGCTTGAAGTAGGATATCCGATCAGATTCTTTCTTTGATAATTCGGAGATGAAATGCACAGGTGGAGGATGTGTCATCTTTAGTGCAATGTCTCCATTTAAGTGTTCTTTGAAGCCTAGAAGTTTGGACATAAGCTGTTTATTATGCTATAGTTCCAGCTCTTCCTAAAGAAAACCACCATTGAATTAACTTTTGCATAGTGTATTTCTATCAAACCATTTGATCCTTGTTTCTGCAAGATAATCCTAAGAACTTTTTATTTTGAGAATAGAAAACCATGATGGATTTAATTCATAAAGGGAAGCTGCTGCAAGGAATGTAAATGGAAGCGCTTGATAAGGTAGGATTTCCTAGTTGCTATGGCAACCTGTGGGTCATGAGCCTGAGAAAATATAAAGTAAGTCCTGAAGCTGTGAAGATGATTATAAAATTTAACTGTCATTCTTCATTTAGAGTTGATGGCAAACATTATTTACTTAAGTTTATCTCAAGGCAAGCGAGGATCCGTTTTTAAAAATCTGAGACTCAGATCACAAATGAATCCATGTTGCACATGTCTAACATTATAAAGCACACACAGCGTTTATTATTCTAACCAGACTATTTGTACATAATATCCCTGTAGATTTGGTCACCTTCCTATGGAAGCCAACAGTTTTTGTCTCTTGAATTCTTAATGAAAACTGTAGAATTCAGCTGTATACATTGAGTAATTTTGCAAAACTCTGTGTGCTTCCCATGCCAAAAAGAAGGCCTAGGGGATTGTGTAGGAAAGAGCCCTTTGTGCCTTCTTTTCAGGTTCAACTGTAAATAGTAAACTGTTTAGGGTGGGTGGGTGCCAGGAAGGAATGTTAATACAGTTGTCTATTTTCAAAATATACCGGAACCTGGAGATTAAAGAGGTGGGTTAAAATCTCTTTCGTGGGGGCGCCTGGGTGGCTCAGTTGGTTAAGCGACTGCGTTCGGCTCAGGTCATGATCCTGGAGTCCTGGGATCGAGTCCCGCATCGGGCTCCCTGCTCAGCGAGGAGTCTGCTTCTCCCTCAGACCCTCTTCCTTCTCGTGCTCTCGATCTCTCATTCTCTCTCTCTCAAATAAATAAATAAAATCTTTAAAAAAAAAAAATCTCTTTTGTGAATGCTTCCCCCTTTCCCTGCCAAGGGGTGGTGGTGGTGGAATCCACTTTTTCTGCTACAGAAGAATGCACATGAGGTGTCAGATTCCTAAATTGAAATATGATGCTCAACTGTGCACTATGACAAAGTATCAGTTTTTCTTGCTTTATCTTTTACAGAATGTTGTTAATTTGCACTAATGACCTATGAGACCCATTGCAAATTACCCAATCTTGCAAATTAGTGAGTATGTGAACAAACACTATAAAACTATCAGATACTACATCAAACAAATGTAGTTTATTGCAGGAAGAAAAATAGACTTGCATATTGAGAGGGAACATATTTTTACAGCCAGATAAGTGCTTTCCTTTCGTGTGCTTGCCCATCGGGGAGCGTCAGCACATTATATGGTCTGTGGCATCCAATGGCTTACTGGCTCTTGAGCAAAAACATCATTTTTTAAAATGCAAGCATAGAAAATCTCAGTGATTACATGCATACTGGTATCTGATATTGAATTTTTCCCATATCCTTTGCCTCCTTAAAAAAAAAAAATTCTCTTTCCCACTTTGTATGCTGAACTTTTACACTAAAAAGGAGAACAAAATTTAAGGTTATTGAGAATAGGATGTATACTTGTCTGGCTTTTCTATACTGCACCCGTTTGAGGCTGACCCTGCGGGATTATGCACCCCCTCCCTCCTGGAGGGTGAGGGAGAATCCAGCCCACACAACAAGCAGCGTATAGTCCACTCATCAAAGCACTTTTCTCAGTTGGTTTGTTTTCATGTCTAGCAGCAGAAATAGCTGCTTTTTTTTTTCTTCTTCTTCTTTTTTCTTCTGGCATCTTGTAATTGCGACTGGTAATGTGTCTTCTTGCTAACCTGGGAGCAGCATTCCCCCGTTCCCCCCTCACCCAGCCTGGCTCCCAGCCGGAGGCCAGGGACAGATTGGCACGGCACCACCCTTCCCCTTCCTATCGGTCCGTCCAGCCCCCTTCACAGGTGGACCCCACTTGGGTCTGCAGGGGCCCCTTCACTCTTGACGCCCCAGTGACACGTCTTCTACCTGGCTTGCTAATAACCACAGCCGCAAAATTCCGCCTCCGCCATGAGCGTTTTTAAGTGCTTATCATGTGCTAGGTACTGTGATAAGCTCTGTATTGTTCTTGTGTTTATTGAATCCTTGACCCAGTGTAATTGAAATACATACATATATATTTTTAATTTTGTTTAAAAATTATCGTACAATAAAATTACCCTTTTTTTGTGCACAGTTACTGTAAATGTTAACAAATGAACATATGTAATCAAGATCTAAAAGAGTTCCATCACTCCCCCCCCAAAAAAACCCCTCATGTGTGATAAGCATTTTGAATGCCTTTGTGTCTTAATCTCTCAATGTTATTGGGTGTGTATTACTATTTTTTTTTTTTTTACTTTATTTTCTGATGAGGAAAGTGAGACTCAGATATTCAGTAACTTGGTCAAGGTTGTACACCTAATTAGCGATGAAGCTAGGAGTGGACTAGTTCCAGAACTCGAGGTTTTTATGCACTATTCTGTGCCACCACTCACAAAAAGTGGCTCGGGGCTATATTCTCAGCAAAGCACAAAGGTCTACATGTGACTTTTAAATGACAGAATGTGACGTTGCATCTCGGAAAGGATCACAGAGATTTTTATGTGATGCACTCTCGAAAGAGCCCAGTAGAGGAGGGTTTTGGTTCGTTTGTGCGTTTCGTTTTGTTTTGACTTCAGTAAAGCCTGGTAAGAAGATGGAGTTGAACAGCTTGGTTCAGCTAGAAACTGTGAATACTTTCTGGATGAAACTTACCAACACCCACGTCTCATTACTGTCGTGATTGTTCCCCTGCCCCCCCAGGCTGTGTCATCCAGCTACACATTAGAAACCGAAGCTGGGCTCTTCCATTAGCCACGGTCAGCTCACGCTATCCTCTCTCTCTTTTCAAAACTAAAACCCTTTTCGGTAGCTGTGGGCTCTTCTGTGAGGGTGAGTCAGCTTCAGGAATAATAACCAGAATCTTTCATCCATGCTTTCACTCTAATGTGCTGATGCTGAAATCATCCTAAATATCAATACAGAATTTTGCTTTAGACTAAGGATTCTGCTGCCATCATTCAGTGCAAATCCCCCGAAGTGCAAAGGAAACTCTGAGCAATAAAGGAAGTGCTAAAGTTCTGTGTGGAGTGGGGGGAAAGGGCAAAATAGTTTGTTCAGGGAAAAGCGAGGGCTTCAGAGATGGTTAGAGAAGCTCCGCACTCAAAACGTGCAGCCTGGAGCGCGCCACCTCCAATTGAGCTTGACTCGGATAAATGTGATTTTGTGACCAGCACCTGCATGCATGTTGAATGGTTTTAAATCCTGTATTCACGTCTTCGGGATGGCCATGATCCATGATGATCATGGAGACACCGTGAGGAGGCCGCCCTAAGGGTTCTCCCTCTCTCATTCTCTTTCCTTCTCATAGTTTTGCTTCCAATGTAATCCTGATAGATCTGGGCTGTTATGATAAATTGTGAGAGATAATGAGCATTCCCTTTATACACGTTCAACAATATTAGCCCTGAAAATTTTGTTTCAAGAGTTCTTTTTCAGGACAGAATTTGTGTAGCACTTCCTTTGGGTCTTATATGTGCTTAAGAATCCACCTTGTATTGGTATGAAAAAAAGAGGAAGGAAGCCAGATATTAACATGAAATCCTAGCTTGGATTCTTTGATCCCTTAATTTGATCTTTCTCAAAGCAGCATCTTAGACCTTCCCCCACCCCCTACCCCCCGTTGGAGATGGCATTCCTGTCTGAGGACAGACGACAGGTTCTATTTTCAAAGTGAGGATGGGAATATTAAAACCTGAAAGCCAGAAAAGGAATTTCTTCTATTAGTAACTCTGTTCTTGATGAAGAGGGTAGGAATTATTACCATGATTTAGCTGAGGGAGCCCCCTGAAAATTCTTATCTTGCAAATACTTGTTTCTAGGAATGTTATCCATGATTATCATTAGCAGCTAATAGTACCATGAGTTGTATGTATCTATTTAGGTAGCTTCTCTTAAAAATTATTTAATATTTTTCTTCCATATTTGTAGCCTTTTTTTAGGCTAGATCAACTGAAAAAATCTATGGCATTTGCCTTTTATAACACATTTAGAGGAGCTAATCTGAAATCACAGTTTTCAATCAGAAGGAATATTGGATGCCTTTATGGAAAGATTACCACAAACGAAGTTTTCTTTCCTTTTTTCTGATTTAGATTCCTTGAGTGTACTTTGTTAATGTTTGAACATTGAATCAAACAGTGTATTTCTCCCATCTTTAAACATTGCAAATTCAAGGCAGGGGCCTCTGCTTCTGTCTTCAAATGAACAAGAAAACCATTTTAAGGGAAAATGGCGGCTACCGTGTCAATGCTCTGTATCACCTCTATCAAAGAGACTGATTACAATGTTGATGGTGGTTTTCAAGGCCATCTCTGTCTTGCTTCTGCTTCTTAAGAATGTATAATGCAGTCCAACCTTAAGACAAATAGGTCAAACTGCAAAACTCTGCAGGAATATAAGAATGAATTTCAAAATAATAAAGCAGTCCAACTTTGAGATTCTATATACTGTATAAATACCTCCTAACTTAGAGGAAATACCTTTTAAACACTTTTCCGTGATGATGCACACCAGTATCTAGGCTTGCCGTTCTCCCTCATTTACAGCCATTGTTTCTAGAATTTATTAAGACTTACTCATGTTTAATCTTTCCTGATGGTTGAAGGCGGGAGGAGGGAAGTACATCACAGTGTTCACCAATTCTTGCTGCTAATGAACCCTGGGGTGGGGGGGGATTGTTCTCCTGTGGGGCAGGAAAAAATATTTTTGAGACTATCCCATCTGCAGATAAAGTAAGTGGCCATTTCTGGAGCTGTCAAAGATAAAAATAAATGCAGTGTTCAACTGTATTAAATACCCGTACTTGAGCATAAAGGAGAGTGCATTTGTCTTATTTCATTTGTCTTCCCAGCCTGTGCCCATTTAGCACTGCAATAGCAGTGAACTTCACGGGCAGTCAAGCCTACTCTTTCATGTTTCCTTCCAGGTCTAAAATTGAAAATATTTTTTTGAAAAGAACTATGACAAAAGCAATTTGAGTTAGTGATATCTTGGAAGAGAACCCAATTTAAGATTACCTTTACGGTTGGTCATTGTTACTTACAGTAGGCAGATGTCATGGTGATCTTCTTAATATTAGTATTCTGAGAGAGTCTGACCTGACAGTGTTCAGGTAACATCACAGACTGGGCTCTAATATTGAGATTTCAGGTGGTGGTGCAAAGGACTGCTTGTGGAAATCTAGCGCTGGGAGAACCTCTGTAACCGAGAAGGAGTGCAGTCGTGCACCTCCTTGGGCTGGTGCTCTGGGACCTACTTCTGTGTTTAGCCAACATCTCATGATGGCGAGTAGCCAATTAAAGTGTGTTGCAAATGGGCTCTGTAGCTGTAAAATGTAGAGATGGAAATGGGAAAACACCGGTGTCTTCGCCGATTTTCCAACCTGTAACTTAAAATGCTGTCTTTCCGCTTTCTCATCAAAGACCCCCCCCATGCTGGTGTGGTGCAGTCTGATCTTTCATCATCATGCCATTATAGTTGGAGCAGGATCAATGACTCGTGGGCGTATGGGGCTCAAGGCTTTTACGGGACAGAGTGAGGACTCTAGAAGGGGAAAGCGTGGTTACAGAGGACCCATCTGTCTTTGAAATATGATTTCCTGGGGCATCCACCTCTGCTCCAAGCCATGAAAATAGGCCCGGTGGCTGGATTGCTTCCTCGTGCATGCATGCTCTTTGCCTTGTTCCCTTTCTCCTTCTCACCCTAACCCTAGAGCCAGAATCAGTCAACAAACGCTATAAGAAATGATGTTATCACAAGCCCCATAGCTTCTTCTAAAGAGAGGAATGCAATACACTGGTATCTTACACTCCTAAAAATCCCTCCCAGACAATACCACTAAGTGCTACAACTGCCTCGGTGTGTCGGGAGGAACCCAGGACAGGGGGATGAATTGGTATGCCTAACACCGAAGGGTGTCCATAACCATGCTGAGACCTGTGCTCGGGTCTCTACTATGTGGATTATTCACAGCAACTCTTATTCCCCAAAGAATCCCTAATTACCACCTACATCCCTGTCAGCTGGTGTGTGATCAGGGAATCTACTCTCATTTTAACCTGTGCAGAAATGAAATGAGAAAACAGCGTTACTTCTAAGGTACCATGTGGTGCATTCCTGAGGCAGATATGACTGACATTTAGCTCTGCCACTTTGGCCGACATTAGTGCAACCCTCCGCTCTCCTAACCACCAAGACCTAGTTATCCTTAAGCCTCAGTGTCCTGTCTACTTGTTCACAATTTACCTTCATTTTCCAAATTTACTGTCCTACGGTTTGTTTGCCTTTTAAATCCATTTTGGTGCTTACAGTTTGTGTCATGTTCTGGCCCTTGGGGATGTTCTGGGTCACATAGGATAGTCTGTGGAATATATATTAGTTTCTTGATCTCAGCAGAGTAATGGATGCTGAAATATTTCAGGAAGATGTATTCTGTAAAGATGCACAAACTGCATACTCTGCCTGTGTTCGAAGCACAACATGTATGATTTTATTTGTGGCTTAATCAACAGGAAAAAATGCCAAGCAGCTCTGACTCACTGGCAGTGGATCTGTTTGTGTTTGCCTTATTTTTTTCTAGAAGGCACCTGCTGGAGATGAGAGCCGGCAGAAACACCCAGTAGGTATCCAGGGTTTCATTATAGCAGTATCTCTAATGATCAAAGAAGCCTTTTTATACAATCTTGTTCCTGATCATGCAGCTGAACATCTGTCTACCTGTCTGTCCACCTTTTAATTGCATCATCCAGGTCTCTCTGATCCCAGACAGTTCTGTCAATGCAGCTCTGCTTTCTACCTCTTCTGATCACAGTTAACACAAAATTTTCTGCAAAGCAAACCAGTAAAACTGAGAGCTTTCTAATAAACTTGGACTAAACCATTTTATGAGAAGTTAATTTTCTATTGCATATCCAGTGAAGCCCTTGAGCTAATTTATTCTTCAAAGCCAAATACTGGATAGCAAGAGGGGGAGTGCTTTAGGAATACTTGAAGCATTCTATCTATTGGGTACAAAAGGAGAGTGTTCTACCTAGATGCTGCGGTCTGCTAAACACTGATTTGTTGGGGGGGGGAAATTGGCAGTAGGAAGCCAGGACTTTAATTCACTGATTTATTCATTAATTCATTTGTCAAATACTTATTAAGTCAAACCCATTATGTGTAGGACTGTGTGTGTGATTCAGTGGTGAGATACACTGTTCTTCATCTAAAAAGAGATGAGCTATGTATAGATTAATTATAAGGAAAACCTAGATTGATCTCAATAAGAAAACACTCAGAAAGTAGCACAGTGTGCCAGTGGAGGAAGAATTCATTTCTGGTTGGGCTGATCAAAACTGGGGCTTTATGAAAGGAGGATGCCCTTGAACTGGGCATTGACAAATGGAAAAGATTTGTGATATTGTAAGAATATAATAGTTGAAGGTGTTCTAAATAGAGGGGCCAGCATGAGACAAAGCATGGAAGCAGGAGACCCCAAGTCATGTTGAGAGAATGGTGTGTCATATGCTAGTTTGAAACCTGGGGAGAGTAATCGTGGTACATAATGCTGGAAGAACAGATTATAGTCCATCCTTCGGGGATTTCATTCTCATGTTAGGAACTTTGCATTGTCTTCAGTAGAGAGCAAACAGGTCACCGAAGTCCTTTAAGAAGGGGGAATAGTGGAAGTATGTATGGATTGCAGAAGGGAGAGACTGAAGGCGGGAGTTCACAGTACAGCCAAGGGGCACTGAAGCTTTAACTAAGGCAGACGCAGTGAGGAATACCATAGGAAGGACTCCAGGATGGAGAATGTACAAAGTCAAGGCAATTGATGGCAAATGAGAGGAGTCAAAATGACTACAGAAGATGCCCTTAACAGTGATGGAGGGCCAGGGGGAGGGGCAGCTGCATGGATCGGTGTGACGGATTTTGTTGTGGATTTACTGAATGCTCATCGATCCAGGTGCAAATGTCCAGGACTTTGTTATCAGCATGGACATTAGGTGGACGAAGTGTGTTTGAGTGTCGGAGAGCGATGTTGGGAGTTTCTATATACAATTAATAGTTGAGTTCATAGCAAATTTATAAGAAAATGCATCTAAGCAAATTATATTTATTAAGTAATAAGCACTGGGTCCCATTGACACGTTGAGCTGATAAAATTCTATGCAAGACTTTGGAGCTTTATCACAAGTACTTTTGAAAGTTCTAGTTGCCTGAGACCCCTCTCTCCACTTCATTACTTATAAGGACCCTCAGAGGAATCAACACATGTAATGGGCAGGAAGAAGAGGCATTGAGGGTGGGGTCCAACAGCCAGAAAGGTTGGCCAGTTGAAGGAGGGAGTTTGGGGTGGCAGTGGGGTCAGCCCTTTGTCGGCTGCTGAAGGAGATGGAGGTAGATGAGAATAGGCTGTTGGATGGAGTGTCTAAGAGGAAGCTGGTTCAAGAGAGTAGCTTCTGTAGTCCGGTGGCAGGAAAAGCAGCAGAGCTGAGGGGAAGGAATGTTTGGTGAGGTAGTGGAAGCCGCGAGCATAGAGAACCCTAATGGAGAGATGGCTGGCTTTCCCCGGGGGGGGGGGGGCACAGCCGAGGCCCCCTCCTCTTGCAAATGTCGGACTTGAGAGGGCATTTCAGATTCCCGTGAGGAGCCGTCTGTAGGGTGTGGTAGGGCCGCCTAGCAGCTTCGTGGGAAGAGGCAGGCTGGCTCTGATCATGCTCCCTGCCAACAGCCAATGTTATTACCTGTTCTGCCAGGCCCCTTCTCTCCACCTGGTACTCTAAATAAAGCATGGTGGACCTTGGGAAGCCATGGTCACTTCTTAATACTCGCGTCTCTCATTTGTGCTTGTGAGGTCGCTTAAGATGTGCCGTCTTTCTTTTCTGACTTAACCTCTCAATCATAGTCTCATCTGAAAGATTATTTATGAAGAATAACTGGTCTGTTTCCTATGTCTGAAATTAGGACTTAAATTATAATACGTTGATTACTAATCAAAATCTGCAAAATCCTGGGCTGTTTCTTGGCTTAAGCAGCATGATAACAGAATTAATCATAGTCAATAATATTATTAAGCAACAATGAGACCAAAACTGATGGGTATCTCATTCCGCAACACAGCCTCCAGGGAAGCACACAGCCACATTCATTTCTTTGCTTCAAATGAATGGTTTTGGAGTCGATGAGACCTTTTGGGTGGAAACTTTAGATACAAGTTAGTCTTTGTTGTCCTGTGTGCTCTGGAGTAAGGGATGAGAACCCCCGAGACCTTTAAAGGACTGTGTAGGGGTGTCTGTAGGACAACACCGTTAAAGTTCATCCTGTAGCTCTCAAGGAGTCACTGAAGATTGAGGTTTTCTGCTTTTCCTTTTTAAATGTTATTTCTTCACAGTAGTTTAAATGACAGCTAATTGTTCTGCAGCATTTGGTAAATGTCATGTATCCTACTTTCCTAAAAGCAGTAAAGTAGGGTAAACATGTGGCTTCTTTTTTCAAAAGATCCATCGAGTAATTATCCTGAAGGCTATTACAATATGCAAATAGCAAGGGGTGTCCTTGTCTCCTAAATTAGAATATCAATATTGATTCAACTTGGGCAAAAAGCAAACAGTATTCCTGACCAAATGCTAAGCCTGTTTCAGGAGAACGGAAGAAACACTGGCTGTCAAGCTCTGACCAGGGTCTGAGTGGTAGCCGCCCCGCCGAACCATCTTCTGTGTGACATTTGCTGAACCTCTGTCCTGCTTTCACCTTCCTCTTCTACCCAATGGACGTTGTAATGTCTGCTCTGCCTGACGCAGAGGCTCCTGGGAGGATCAGATGTGATAATGTCCTCCGTACGCCATAATGTGCTATACAAGTGTAGACTATTATTATTTCAGAAGAAACTTTGTCGTCTCTGAATTATTAATTATTACTAATATAAAATGTATTAAGCATCTGATTTGTTCTGGCTTCCACACAGAATTTAAATGGGCCCCGGATAGGGATGTGAGGTAGTTCCGATCTTTCCTGTTAGGGAAATTGAGGCAAGTAGAAGTAAAATCGCCTGCTTTTCAGGGTCCATTTCAATCATTTATCCCTTGCATGTTACTAATGAACTGCATAGGCTTATTGTAATTAAATTTAGATTGCCTGAAATTACTGCATGAGGCGACGAAGAGAATTTCTTCTGAAAATGAAATGACACAGCCCTACAGCAGCCTGCCATTTGGGGGCAGACGGGAGAGCCCGTGCTCTGTCCGGTGTCCCCACTTCGGCGTGCAGGTGTGTATTTGGAATCTTTGGACTTCAGACCCCAGCAAGGTTGTCAGTGACTGTTGAGAAATGAGTGGTTTTTGCCTCACCCCCGGGTCACCGACCCCACCAGCTGTTGTTTCAGTGGGTGGTAAGCAACAGAGAGGAACCCCTGGTCACCATTGCTCTTAGACGTGGCATTCTTCTCCTGGTGCACTTCCTAGAGGTTTCCGGTAGACCGCTTACTTTCTGACATTACTCAGAGGCCTTATTCTCAGAGATGCTGAAGAAGGGCTGCTCTGTAGTCCCTTAGAGTGACTTTCCCAGTGAAAATCGTCAGGCCAGAGTTAAAGAGGAGCATGCAATTAAAGATTCATTTTTAATTTTTTTTTTTTATTCACTCCCTGCTGCAGACCACAGGTTTTACAAGAGCTCTCGGACCTGGAGTGCTGTATACTCAACTGTTTCTTATTATTTTTTTCCAACTGTTTTTTTTTTAATTATTATTAATTAATATCCCTTCTCAGGCCCACGTGATCGTGAGAGAGTTTGGGCTGGACATTTTGGCTCAGGGATGCTAATGTATAAGTCCTTTCAGTGGAATATTATGGAAGTGTGTAATGATAATATCAAAACTGCATTTAATTCCTGAAGAGGAAGGAAGGATAGCACATGAGAGACAGAAATCTGCTGTTCTCTTTGTAAGTGAAAGGTCATGCTACTGAGCGCTGCAGGGTGGATTGGTGAGAAATGAGCTCCCGTTTGCTAGGAATTAGAATGAGTCTATCTGATTTTCCTTCACTTGTGACCTTTAAAGATGCAGCTTTTAGATTGATAAGCAGGTGGATGCTTTTAGTAAACCCAATGCAGAATTTGTTTCATATAAAAAGACTATCTTTCAGACACCAAAGATATTGCTTCCACAAAGGGTTTTTTCCTACAAAGCCTCTGGAGAAAGAAATTCAACGATTATATCTTATCTGTCACACAAAAAGAAAATTCGGAACTACTGTACGTTCAATTAGAACATTTTTTTTCCCTCAAAGCATTAATCATTTTCTGGAACACACATCCTCCAGTTAAGAATCTCTAGGCAGGCTGGCGAGTGGTCACTCCTCGTGGATCTTCCTGCCCGGCTCTGCAGAACCTCCTCCACTCAGATAAAAAGAGCTTCCCGGTTGCTCTAGCGATCGCTTTTCCTGTTGGGCCCCGCTCTGTCTCGAAGGCAGTCGGAGGAGAACGAGGAGTGGGGAGCAATGTAGAGCTAACGTCAGGCTGCTGAAGGTGATCTGAGCTATTATGTTTGGAGCCGGTTTAGTCTGCTGAAGACAGGATGCCGGCTAATGCAAACCCTCAACCTTCTACCGTGGACCCAATTTGAGGTTTGGATATTTAAATACAGAATTTTCTTATGGTCTGTGTAGGCTCTAAACATACTTCCCTTGGTATTAAAAAAAAAAAAAAAAAGTTGAAATAGCTCACTTTGCAGAGCCAGCAAGCTCAAATTTCTCTTCCTCCGTGCTTGTTTTCAGTTCTTAATTACATCATCCATCTTATTTGTTCTAATTTCCTCTTTTTATTTTCCTTATCCCCTCAGCCATCAATAGCTCCAGCCCATCAGCGTCTGTTTTGTTTTGTCAAATGCTGGTGTTTTATTGGGCTTCTCTGCTGTTTCTGTTTCTCATTTGATATTCCTACCTGATAATAAATTCTTCATAAAGCACCCCTGATCAAATACATCAGCCCTTCTTTCTTTTCCTGTGTACAGGTTTTAATTTCCTACTCAAAATCACAAATGAGGTGAGCAAAATTCATCCCTCCTGCATGGCGTGCCTGACTTCGGAGATGTTTTAGGGAAAGCCGAGGAATTAGCCTAGTGACTTCTAGCACCTCGGACTTCCCGCGGCCGGCTGTAGTGAGAACCATCAGCTCCCAGAGTCAGCCAGCCAGCGTTAGCATAACAAATTCCTCTCTAATTTAAAAATATTCTCTTGGGAAAAAAAAAAAAAAAAGCAAGCAAGCACAGGAGTGGGGCACAGTGTCCATGAAGAAAACATGCCCATTGGAAGGGTCTCTGAGCTTCCGAGCCACCACGTATAGACAATGTCAGCATGTCCACAGTGGGTACAGCAGGGCCTCTGCAACCTGACCTCACCCTCCCCCCGCAGCCTCCCTCCCTCCCTCCCTCCCTCCCTCCTCCCCAACCCCCCTCCGTTGGTGTGTGTAGGTGTGATTTTGCGGATGACTAAGAATGTCCCAGGCACTGCCAAGGCTCTGAGCACAACCACCGAGGCTCTGGCCCTCGGGGAACTTATATTCAAATCACTTCTGACCCCTCTGCAGGAGAGGGCACCCCAGAGGAGGCTCTCGTCCTGTGGTGGAGGCCACTTACCCGAGATGGCCATCTGAATGATGGCCAAGCAGAATGAACTACAACTAGAAATTCAGATCCATGGTCCCTCTAGCCACGCTCCCCGTGCTCCGGCGCGTCACAGGTCCCATGTCCACCCTGTCAGACGGTACAGATGCGACATCCCCATTATCACAGAGTTCTGTGCTACCGTGCTGCCCAGGACCATCTCCCATTCTTTAAGGCAAACAGTTATTAAAGAGGCGAATGTGTAAATAAATAACACTCTTAGCTTTCATCTGCAGAAAGGTTTCGGCTTCTTAGGATTTCTCAGTTCTTCCTGAGAACAGTCAGCCCAAAAAGCCGTATTTTTTAAAGATTTATTATTTATTTGAGAGAGTGTGCAAGCAAGTGTGAGGAGTACCCTCAAGCACACGCCCCGCTGAGCACAGAGCCCGACACAGGGCTCCATCCCAGGACCCTGAGACCGTGACTCGAGCCAAAACCAAGAGTCGGATGCTTAACTGACTGAACCACCCAGATGCCCCCCGAAAAGCCATTTTTAAGCACTATTGGCCTGCTGCTTATCCTAAGCTGGGGGTAGTGTGAGATAAACAGACCCTGTCCAGGGAGGGAGGAAGGCAAGGGGAGTTGATGCCATCTGAGTCGTGGACCTCCGGGGTGAAGTTACAAGAGCAAGGTCAAAATGGGGAAGCTGAGTGCCTATCCAACTTTTCATTCATCCATGCCCCAAGCTTCTTGGGCAGTGAGAGGTCATTGCAGTGAAGTAAATAAAGCCCTTTTTATCTCGACAGGAAGGAGACAAGTGGCAGACAGTGACAGGGCAGTGTGATGAGTGCTGTGATACAGGACCCCATGAGCATCTGTGAGAACACAGGAGACATGGTACCTGACTTCCCAAGGCAGTGGGGTGCAGGGAGGGGAATGGAAGAAGTAAGTACGTCAGGGAGGGGCCACAAGTCGCACCCAAATGTGATTCTTGTTTGTTTTGTCTTTAAGGTACTCTCTTAGCATCAACTAGTTTAAAACTCTAGGTTATTTAGAAACGGGTTTATGATGGCTGATTATACAGAATAAACCTACAGTTCTTCAAGTAGCAAAACCAGCAGGCAGTTCATTTGAAATATTTCCTGTAAAAAGTAATTTTTCTCCTGGTATTCCGGAAGCAAAGTATTGTTTTATTTGGTTCTGCGTGTGAATTCCTAGAAGCCCGGCCGTGTTCCCTCTCTTGTCACCTCTTACTCCTCACCATGCTGACTTCCTCGCTGTTTCTGGAACCCTCCAAGCCCATTCCCCCTGGAGAGCCCCTGCTTTATTGCTCCATTTGCTGGGAACTAAAACACACATCCTCCCAGATCCCCATTTCGCCCTGTCCCCCACGTGCTCCACATTCTGCTCGAGTGTCCCTTCATCCCACAGGCTTTGCTGAGTGCTTTCCACCCCTCCCCACCCCCACAACCTCAGCTGAGTTTTTCAAAGTGCTGGTCTTCGCCCAACATAGGTTATCATGTCTTTATAGTCTGCCCCGCATCTCTAGCATGTAAGTCCCATGAAGACAGGGATCCGACATGTTCACTGCCGTGCCCAGCACCTCCGAGAGTAGCTGGCACATAGTAGGTCTCAATAAATAGATAGCGAGTGACTAAGATCTGGCTTGGTATATGTTGCAGATCCCAAAAGGAACCATTCTTCTGATTATTTCTTTATCCGTCCTAGAAAGATAATTGACATTCGTGTTTGGGAGCAATTTGTAATTCAGCGTTTCTCTGTAGCCAAATCTTAGAGGCCGGCTCCCACTGTCACTACACCACATAACTATCTTTTGCCACCCCTCAGATGCCCCGGTCGACTGTGCCGTGGCATTGTTCAAGTATAATTCGCCGTGTTTGAACACTTCTCCCTGGCAGGTGCCCAGAGAGCTGGCAACGTGGGCGCAGCACGTCTGGGTGGCCAGATCACCGAATCTCAAAGGACCACCCTGTTTTTGGGATTTTAAACCAGGCATCTGGGCTTGCCTTTCCCCCTCCCTCCCTTCCTTCCATCGTACCTTTCAGTGGAATAACAGCACCCAATCATCAGCCAGTCCCTGTGGAGGCTTGTGTTAGCATCTCATCTCCAAGAATCTGGGGATCAGCGCCGGAGATTATCCATGTAGAAACTTCAGGAGAAAAACTTTGCTGCGATGGATACGAGGCCCAGCGTGCCATTCTTAATTGACAGAACGCAAGTTTCTTGCTTCTCTTTGGCTACTTGGCCCTCAATCTAACAGGAGAGAAAAAGAAAGGCCTTGTTTCCAACAGGCACTGGTTAGGAGAGGGGGTCGGGAGAGAGCCACTTCTCTTTTATTGATTTTGCAAAATTGTTTGAGGAGTGATTCAGCATTTGGGGGTATAAAAATAACAGCTTTGAGTCGCTTTTCAATTAGGCGAGTGTACTTTTGCTGAAAGGTTCTGTTGTTCTTGAAATGCACTTTCCTTCTGTTCTTTCCGAGCCCCTTTAATCAGTAGTGATGTGACAGGAGGTATGGCAACCTTCCTGACACCCCCTGCTTCTACCCCTTCCTCTCTTTTTTGTGAGGCTGAGTCGCCAGGAAAACTGATTGGCAAAATTGTTCCTTAATTGGGGAGAAAGGTAGTTCTATAAAGACAGACGCTATCCAGAACATAACAAATTGAACTACCAGAATGTGTGTTTTACCCTGGGTAGGTTTTGTTTCAAACTAGAAATCCTAAGCAGCCCCAGATTGGGTTTGAAGCCAGCATTTATCTTAACATTAAAATATTCCTGAGGTTTAATTTTTTTTTGTATTATTATTGAGAGCATGGTAATGAGAATTTTGTTTCATTATTGTGTCCATTGTCAGGTCAGTGCATTTAAATTCCTTTTAAAATGCATACAGTAATGAGTTTTGTATACAAGCTGAATGCCCTGGGCTTTAACAAAATGGTTAATAGGTGTTTAGTGGACTAAAGAAAATGAAACTCCCTTTGGTTCCGTGTGTGTGTGTGTGTGTGTGTGTGTGTGTGTGTGTGTGTGTGTGAGAGAGAGAGAGAGAGAGAGAAAGAGGATTATAATGTAGCATTATATTACCCCTTGTTGAATATTGATTACAGTGGGTGATATGTGTTTGCCCTACATGCAAAATAAACTTCAGTGGGCATAGGGCTAGTAGCAATTTTCAGTTTGCTAATTTAAAAAAAAAAATTAGTTCTACACATCTAAAATACCACTCCCTTTGGAAGAACTGAGAGCTGATTGTGCCTATTATTGTCTGTAGTTTTAAAGTTTCCATGTGTCTGTGTTTTAGAGTGATCATGACGCTTTCTTAGGGATCATCTCAGTAACTGTGGAAAGGTGACGGATGTGCTCATTAACTTGATTGTGGTAATCATGTCACAATGTATACGTAGATGAAATTGTCACATTGTGCACCTTTTTACAAAATCCCTTGTACGACCTAAATACATACAATTTGTATTCATCAGTTCTACCTCAATAAAACTGAGGGGGTGGGTGAAGGAATTAATTTCATTTTCTCCTCACAACAACCACATCTTTGATAATTTTATAGATGAAAACACTAAGTAAAAGCGAATATTGAGTGTCGAGGTTTCAGGCTCCAGGCTAGGCTCTGGGGATTCGTGGTCCCTGAGAGCCAAGCTCTGCCCCACAGGAACTCGGGACAGGTGAGGTGGGGGGGGGGGGGGGGGGAGGGCGCACGCACACCTGCAGGGCATGTGCATGCGAGTCAGCCATGGCCTCCCGTGGGCTCTTGGACAAATTATCTGGTATCTCTGCTTCCTCATCTATCAAAATGAGGCTTCCAATACCCACTTTGTATTTGTTTCAGCATGAAGTGAAATATGTAGAAACACACCAGTCCTTCCGTGAATGTTAATTTTTCTTCATGTTTCCAGTCCAAGCCCCACTGATACTTTATATCACAGACACACCTGCAAACCTCTACCAAATGTGCCAGGCTTTGACACTTGTTGGGTGACCTTGATCAAGTTAGTAAACTTCTCTGCCTCAGTTTTCCCATTTGTAAAATGGGGATGAGTACTACTTCATTGGGTTTTCGCTGAGGATTTATGAGTTAATGCATCTGAAGTACTTAGGACAGTTTCTATCAGAGTAAGTGTTCAATAAATGTTAGATATTATGAGCTATAATAGCCTTCCTCCTTTAAGTTACAAATTGCATTCCCAAATATTTTCATTGTGAATGCATCTATTAAAACATTGTAGTAAGTTCTAAGGTGTTTGATTTGATTTTAAACCCGAGTCTTTGGACTATATAAATCAGGGAGTTGGCAATTTGGTTTCTGATTCCTTGGCATTGACTGATCAACATTTGGTTCATTGGTGAACACTTAAGAACCACCAGTGAGAACGTAAGAAATTAGCAATCCTTCATACTGTCAGGAAGCATTGAGATTGAGCTGTCAGAGGCTGAGGGTGAATGCTTCATTGGATTGAGCCACTGAACCAGTTGGATTCTTTGTCTTCCATGGCATTCTTGGAAAGAGTCCATTTAACTAGGAAGTAAAGACTTTGGTCAGTTCATTTAATACAAACAAACTTAGAAAAATCCTATGTTAACCACTTAAACATTGGAAATAGGAGAACGAGTTATTGATCTAATGCCTTTAAAAAGAAATAGGAAAATACTAAGGCAGGAAATAATACATAATCTTGACTTTAATATATAACCTAAACCTACCTTTAAAAAAGCATTGGAATTTTTTTCTTTTTTCTTTCTTTTTCTTTTTTTAGTTTATCAGAATGACCATACGTTTTGGTGATTGGGGTGTAGTGACAGGAGAAAACTGAGCGTTTGGAATTGTGGTTGGTGACAGATTCTAAAGTTGCATGAATGTGCTTTATTCTTTTTGAAGACTATCTTCCTTTTTTTTTTTTTAAACCTTGTCTGACTGACTATAACCTTTAAATAATTGGTAAACTGGAGCAGTGAAACTGACATTAAAATCTAATGAAGAGAAATGGTAGGAGGGAGCATTATTCTAGCAAAGGACTGGCCAGCCATTGTCCCCTTCTGTTGTGCTGGGAATGGGAATGATTTCTTCTGGCAATGAGCAACATTGGCAGTAATAGTAGTAGTAAAACACTTCACATCTATTTCTGTTAGTAACAGTACAATAATAAATCGTCTCTAGGCCATGAAATAATTGGCCCATTTCTAGGAGCAGCAAGTCTTCAAACTACAAGTGCTCATCTCTCCAGCCATGGTGTGCTTTACCTTCTCTTCAGCCGCGCTGCGCACACATGGTCTGTGCTCAGAGGCCTCCACCCTGGCTCCTGCAGGTCCCTATGCCTGAAATGCCTCTTTCAGCCTCAATAATTTTATCATCTTTAGCAGCTAGTCCAAGACCTGACCCCGTTATGAGCTTTTCCTCACCTTTTCTCCCTGGATTGCATTCAGGCCAATGCCAGAGGTGTGGACTGTGCGCGGTACTAGAGATCCCACCCAGGTCAAGGTGGGCATGGCCTCTGCTCTCAAAGACCTTACGCAGCAGGGAGATGCAGGCAAGGTCAGGCCTTTTCCGCAGCACGGTCGGTGGTAGGACGGGGGTCCCCGATGTCCTGGGAGCGCAGATGGGGCGCCTGGTCCAGATCTTGCCCACTTGTCCTCTTGGATCTCCCCTTGCCTGGAATATCTCGAGTAACTGTAGTAGCGTCTAGGGAACTGTCCTGAGGGAAATGGCCTTTATTTTCTTTTTTTATGCTGCCTTTTAAAACTCTGTAGGGTCTCACTTAACATTCAGTTGATGGAAGACTCAGGAAACACTTGTTGATTTGCTTAGAACCTCTTGTCTTTCCTCCTCCTCTTTTGGCTTTGCATAGGAATGGCTTCCCTTCTCTGCATGCCTGTACCTGCCTTCTGTGATTTGAAAATGGTTGGCTTCTGCCCCTTGTTCACTTATGGCTAGTGAACTCCAGCTGATCGTAGTCACTGTCTCCGGGCACTTGGTTCCTGGGTAGCAGCCCGTCTTTCTGCCACCACACCCTTGGTTCCTCAGCGCC
Source organism: Callorhinus ursinus (assembly GCF_003265705.2). NCBI lineage: Eukaryota > Metazoa > Chordata > Mammalia > Carnivora > Otariidae > Callorhinus > Callorhinus ursinus. Next base: position 12,221,640 of record NW_027397081.1, on the reverse strand, counting down.
CATCCGTTTAATCCTACCTCGGGCCCTCCGGGCACAGGCCTACCATCGTCCCTGAAATGGTTTCCTCTTTCTGGGACACTTTTCCTAATGAGGGCGGAGTATAATTTAGAGGCTTAATTTTAGAAAACTATATGAAGCAGCAGACCCATAAAATGTTATGATTCACAACCACTTGTTTTGTTTTCATAATGCAACCTAAACGAAAAAGCCATTTATCAAAGCTATAAAAGCTGTTCATGGCTGTCTTTACTATATCGTGCAGAGTATAATTCAGCCCACAGAGCGGCAAAAGATGGATTCGTGGGGCCATTTGCCTTGGTGTGCGTTAAAGGCCAGTAATTTCTGAGCTCTGTGGAAGACCTTGCTTTACTGTAAGCCCTGGGTTCTTTCTTAACTCCACTTAGTTTTACTTGCCATTTTAGTATCAGTGTCTCCTCATGTATAGACCCTTCTTTCCCTTGTAAATCATTGCCAAGCCCCTGATCGTCCCCTCATCCACAGCCCTCTGGTCTCTGCTACCTTTGCCTCAACAGAGGAGATTGGCGTACGAAGATGCGTCGGCTAGAAACCCAAAATGCAGCCTCCATGGAGCATCACCTTGGTCATTTGTCAGCTGTAAAAATCCCTAGGAGAATACTTGGTCTTCCCCTCACAACTCCCTAGAAGGCAAATAACCAACATTTTCCTAGAAATGAATGAGAGAAAAAAGCCCATGGGCATCCTAGGCTATGTTTTTTCCAGTGTTATAATAGGAACTCAGTGGTGATTGTTAACCCACATTGCTAACTATAGCGCTTTCAATAAGACTTAAGACTCCTCTTGCATTGTGAGACTGTTGAATCACAGATCTGTACTTCTGAAACAAATAACGCAACATATTTTAAGAAAAAAGAAAAGAAGAAGATAACAGGAGAGGAAGAAAAGGGGAGTATGTCAGAGGGGGAGACGAACCATGAGAGATGATGGACTCTGAAAAACAAACTGAGGGTTCTAGAGGGTAGGGGGGTGGGGGGATGGGTTAGCCTGGTGATGGGTATTGAGGAGGGCACGTTCTGCATGGAGCACTGGGTGTTATGAACCAACAATGAATCATGGAACACTGCACCAAAAACTAATGATGTAATATATGGTGATTAACATAACAATAAAAAATTTAAAAAAAAAGAATAAAAAAAAAAACATTGTGATTTGTATTTCAATACTGAGGTTAAGTGCCAGGTCCTACCTTGTACGTTTCTTCCTGGTCCTATATTTAGGTCATCACACTCGAGAAAAGTACATATGAAATAAGATCCTGGAAGTTAAGGGCTCATGCCATCCAGTCCCATGTCATCCAAACCCATGACCTTGGGTTTGAACCTTGACTTAAGCACTCGTTGACGGGGCTCCTTAGGCAGGTTACCTAACCTCTTGGTTTCCTCCTGGGTAAAATGAGGTTAATCACTGAAACTTTCCCATAGGAATACTGTGAGGGTAGCATGAGCTAATAAAATATCCCTAGTATTTGGCACACAGTAATCAGCAAGAGTTATTTATCAATTTATCAATTCTTATTTTTATTAAGAGCCTACCAAAAAATAATAATTAGGAGAGGAACTAGAAGGAACTTAATGAATCCAGATAAACTAAGCAGTTTCAACAAAACTCCCAGATGGACGATTTGTGTGTCTTTGATACATGTTGTATTTTGTAAAACCGATTCTAAATGTGTGGAAAATAAAAGTACGGCTGAAAAATGAACCAGTTATTTAACTTTATGATTAAAAGTCAATGACATGGTGTTTTTTTCTCTTCAGTTAGCTATTAAATACACTATTATGACTTTTAACTTACCTTTTGCACATCGGTTGTTTAGCTGAAAAGCAAATTCTTTTTTGTATTAGGAAGTAAGCATTTTTTCATTGAAAACTGCTGTAGTTATAGGCAGCTCATGTATTTCCACTTAAGGTATACCTTGTACTGCATATTTGCCCTGGATCTGAAGAGCCATCTTTTTTTAACAGACTCATTTTAAACTCTCATAGAGCTAAATAACTTCCTTGAAGAACAACTTTCATTATTTGGCAGATGAAACTGGCAGTGGCCATTCAGTATCTTAAGCTGGATAACAGTGATTTTTGAAAGCTCACCAACTTCGAAGTAAGTTTATGCATAATTTGTAATAGAAAATTGGAAAAAAAATTGAGAATTGTTTTGAAACTATCTTTGTTCCCCTTTTAAAAAAAACATTTCCCTCTGAGAGGTAAAAATAGCATTTATCTTGGTATTCTCTTTAAGCTCAAATCTTGAGGGGAATAATTCCTTAGAGCCAAACTCTTGATGTGGCTAAATTAATACTCCCATTATTTACTATTTATTTTTGCTGGGAGTTTTTAGACCTTCCCTGTACTTCAAAAGAGCCTGGCTCCTATACCCACCCAGAGATTTGGTAGGTCTCTTTGGAATGGCTTGTCCTAACTGTGGTCAAGGGTCTTTCATGACCCATGGCTTTAGGAAGGCTCAGGCAAAAAGACACAGCCTGCTTCTTTCTTAGCTCTTGTCTCTAACCAGAGAAATAGATCCTGCTTTGTACTTGGGTGGGTTTCCCAATCTCCTGGGAGGCCAGTCCATTTATAGCTAACATTAGGTCAAGGCCAGAGAGGCCATGGCCTTCGCAGTTGTCATTAGCGAGCTTTTATTTCTAGCCCATCGAGAAACTGAAATTGACAAACCGTCTAGGGAGATGTGCGGCTCTTTGCTGCCTGTTTTTGAGCAGGACCCATTAAGAATAAGTTACTTGTCATGGTAGAATTCCTCATCATTAATCACTGAGAAACCACATTCCTAGGTAAGTCAGTAAACTTGTTGATAAAGCCACATCTTGATAGGAAATGTACCTTTTGGACGTCCTCTCGTCTGCCGGCCTGGCCAGCAGTGTTGCCGCCCTCCTGGGGACCAGCTGCCTTACTTCATTCTGATGATGGCCGTACACTATGGGTCTGGGGAGGTCTGAGCCGGAGCTACTGCATGAGGCCTGCTTTGATTTGTATACAATATGAATAACTGTCTGTGTATTAGGCACGCTATAATTTTTCATCTTCTGTGCCTACAGGGACTATATTACCTTATCGGAGTAAAGTTCATTCTGTAGGACTGATAATTAATCCCCTGTTCTTTTTGTTTTTCCTGCTTTCTTATCTGGTGGCCATGTTATATATAAATTTTAGCATTTTTCATCACTATGCCAAATAAAGCAATTTGGAGATACAAGCAATAAAAAGCTTATTTTTATAACCCCTCTAGAAAGGAAACTGCACAGATTCCATTTTAGTGAAAAAAGCCATCCCATTATGGGGCTGCATTTACATCTACTACCCATACCAAGTGCTGGAAGAACAAACAGGCGGCTACAACTGAGGAGTCTCTGGTCTTCTGACGGCACCCAGGAAAGGGGTGTATTGGTTTGAGAGATCCCCACTACCGATGCCTTCCCTGCATACTCTACTCTATCTGTGCTCTGTCTCACTTTATAACTTTTAAAACGCACAACTAAAATAGTCTGGGGGTTTATTAACTCCAGATTCACATCCTTAACTGGATAGCAAATGTCTTACTAATTGAGACTTGTATTTAACTGGATTAAATCCGGTGCCTTGATGTTAGCATGCAGTGTGGCCAAGCCTGTTGTCCTTTTATGAGAAGGGGCTTAGTTTTGTATCCCTTGCCATGGTGCAAGTCGTATACTCATCCCAGGGCACTGACTTGCCATAATTTCATTTGAACACAGCAGCATGATGAGCTGGGCAGGGGCTAAATATTTCAGATGTAGGAAGGAATATTGTTCTAATTAAGCTGAATTTGGTGCCCATGGCAAAATATGTGCTTGATATATTGGGGTATATGTGAAAAATTACACATATTTTCATAAATTGGCTCCCTCCACCCATTCTCGCCAAAGGGGCTTTTGTTTGGGATATTGTTTACCATAGAGGAAGTATTTCATTACTGATACTAGACAGAACAATAAAATCTGGAGAGTCATAACGTTTGCCCTGGCCCTTAAATGTTTCTCTTCTTTGAAAGAATAAAGAAGAGTTCAGTCTTCCCCTATAAGTTGGAAAACAAAAGAGCAAAATTCTTCCTGCATTATCTAATACAGAATCCCCGGTACAAATCCCTGGGCTCTTAACTGTTTTTCATTTAGAAAGGAAAAGCAGATTTAGAAAGGAAAAGTAGATCTTGAATATTCAGGGAAGAAAGTCAAGGCCAAGCACAGGATTTTTCCTTTTTTAGCCTCACACTTTTCTGTTAGGTGGTCTCTGAAATACTTGACTGAGGGATTAAAAACATTAAATTTGTCTGATTTCACTTGATAACCCATTGGTAGGCACCGACTATACCCAAACTCCATTTTTTTTTTGCCACCTTGAAACATCTATTTAAAGATATTGTAATTAGAAACAAGTGCTAATGCATCAAATTTTCTGATTTGTGGGTTGTTAAGAGTCTGTCCACAAAGGACCTAGTGGGAGGTGGGTTTGGAAGGAGTGATTGCCTGATCCTGGAAATCTGCCTACTTTCTAATGACCTCGCAGGGTCTGATTCAGCTGTGATCTTGATTCAGATGATTCCATATCTGCATCTTTCTTTACCCTTGAGCTCACGCTGAAAATGTAGAGCTCCCCATCACTCAGATGCTGGAGTGCATCACCTGCTCTTCCCTGCACACGTCATCCAGTCTTCTCATCTTCATGGATGGGTCCTAGCTCTCCAGGTTCGCTCTTGACATTGCCCTCATTCCTTCCACACTTCCTCCACACCACTCTTCAGAGAGGGACCAGGTGGTACAGACTGCTTCTCCTTTGTATTCTAGGACCTGATCTTTCCTACTTACGAGTGCTATTCCTCCACGTTCTGGCCAGCATCGCTTGCTTGGCAGGGCTCCAGTAAGCCCTTAGCTGGTCCCTTCAGTTGTGTGTTCCCCTTACCTCCCCACCCTCATCTCTCTCTCTCTCTCTCTCTCTCTCTCTCTCTCTCTCTCTCTCACACACACCCTTCAGTTCTTCTTACAAACCTCTGTAGAATTCTTCCTGGATTATAGTATGGTGCATGATACCTCTTTACTCCATTCCCTCCACACTCATAGACCATTAGCCGCCTTCAATCTTTTCAGCATCTGTAGGCTAAAGTCTGTATTTCTTACCGTGACTTTCAGAGCCCTCCATAGTAATCTCCAAGTAAGGCCCTCCTTCTCCCACTTAACCCCTGCTCCTTTCTGAAACATGCGTAGGATCTTTATCAGATCCTGTCTTTATCCTGGTTAGATGAAGACTTGTCTTATCTATCCTACTAAATCCTGAGTTGCCGAAGGACAAGTTCTTTTTCTTTAACTTGCTTGTATCTCCCACATATATTATCATAAAGTGTGATCAGTCATAAACATAGCTAACGTTTACTGAGCATTTACTATGTGCTTGTTACTGTTCGAAGTGCTCTACATATTTTTCCTCATTTTAGCTCATGAAGCAGATGTTATTTTCATTTATAACGGTGCACCTGGAACTCAAAGAGGCAGAAAAGATCACCTCTACACAACATAATCAGGCTAGAGTTCATGGAGATCCACAGGGCATGGTAGAGCCGGGGGGGGTTATTGTGCGGACTGGCGGCCGTGAGACAGGGGGTGAGCACATGATTGGGGAGGGGGTGAGAATCGCAGGCTAGTAGAGAGAGGGACATGAGCCCCGAGAGGAGAGAAACTGACAAAGGGAAGGAACATTCTCTGTTGGCCAGCGAGAGGAAGAGGGGCTCCGTGGAGCTTAGCGCCCCCACCCCTCACTCAGCGGCTTTGTTCTCTTCTGCTCCATTTTAGTCATCTGTCCTTTCTCTAGCCAAACCCAAAGGTCTTTGGCTAAGGGGAATGTAGGTTATTCTTTGCTGTAGTTTCAACATTTTGTCCGTAGTAAATGTACAATCAGTGTCATTTGACTATGGAGCAAAAAATTAAATTCCATTAGTGGAAGCCTTCTCTCTGTGACCCAGGCATGGGGATAGTGTGTAAAACCTGTCTGGAGCGGGGACTTTATGAAGTGTAAAGAAGGACCTCTGAGTCTCCCTTCCTTACCAATGTGACCCTGTGTAATTGTATTGCTTTAATTAATGTCTGTCATCAGAAGGGATGCAATGGGGTGATTATAACTAGCCTCCCTACTAGTTAAGTTCTGCTTTGATCTTGACATTCAGTGGAATGGTCACCATGATCTCAGTGGACCATGGGACTGTTGTTGTCATCATGCTAATGATGGTGTTCTGCACGTTCTTTGTTACTAAACTAAAGATGAAAGCATACCTGAGTCCTTAGCATGCATTTCAGGGAGCTTGTGAGCCCTGTGGATTTTGTGAGGCCACACGTTCATCAAGTCCCTGGAACATTGTTAGAGCTCGGTGGCTGATCAGGAGCTTTGAGGGTGTCAGGGCTGGATCACAATACTAAGAGGTAAAACAACAACTTGTCATAGCAGAAGCTATTTCTGCGGCTGGCTTTGTGGTGGGCATGGTGTTGCCGGTCAGCAATGTGTTCTTGTCTACTCAGGCTGGCTCTTGGCCACCACTGTGAGATGCACCCTTGCTGACAAGCCTCCCCCATTCTGTACTTTGCCCTCAGGCTCGCAATTTACTGGATGCAATCTTGTTGAGAAAATGTGGTCTTTATTAGTGTTCGGCACAGATCGACTTTTCTTTGTCCGCTGCTGCAGAGCTCCTAGGATGCTTAGTGCAGGGAAGGAGCAGGGGACCGATGACAGTCTGAGGACAGGAGAATGGGAGAACCAGAGTGCTGGCCGAGGATAGGGATGACTTGAGCATACAGGGTGGAAAGAGCTCATTTGCACCTGTGGAGCTTTTTGCAGCCTTCCAAGCAAGGACTAATTACCAAAGAAATACAGTTGTCAATAAAAATGGAGTAAGTTTGTAGCGGGGTGAACAATAAAGAAATTTACATGTAAAACACCGTTCTGGCCCTCCAGATGTTTATGATGGAACGGGAACACAGAACTAATGCATATGTTGGTGACCTGCAAATCACTGTGGATATGTATGACTTTGTATATAATATTTTATTTTTCGCTGTGCGGATGTCTGTGCATATCCTCATGTCTGTTTCTCTGTCGGTCTCTACCTAGCTTTGTTGACTTGGCTCTGTTCCACTGGCCTGAGTGTATCCCACAGGGATATCTGTGAGTGGCATGCTGTAGCTGCTGCTTTTCCTCATATGCTATCTCTAACAGATGCCCACACGCGTGACTTTTTTCCCTCCTAATCCTGATGGTGCCTATTGTTTTCAACAGTTCCGTGATTTATAGGTGCTACTGAGTAGTTTTTTAAGTAGAAATACAAATGTTTGGGGAGTAGAAATTAAATGCCAGAGAGTCTGTTAAAAATATAAATCCTAGTCATTTAAAATAGGCATTCTATGAAGAACTGCAGAAATGTGAAATTAATAAATACTAGCATAAGCATTAAATATTCACTGCCTGCTACTTCTGAAATGGTACAACAGCATCATTTTTTAATGATGGGTAATGATAAAACACATCAATTTTAAATAACCTGTTTTCTCCTTCCCTCCTTCTGAAGCTCTGAGTTGGCAAGCTTGAAATTAAATACAAGTAATGGTCCAAACTAAGCTTCTGCAAACCTGAGTCATGGAATTGGATACTCTTCTGTGTTTTCTGGATGTTCTGTGGCTATTTGAAAAGACCAGTAAACTGAAAATTGGTGATAATGGGCTCAGCTTGAATGTAAAGAAAAAGTACATCTCTGTTTCTAGAAAACAAGAAATGTGGAACCTAAAGTAGCAAATGCACCATTATCTTCGAATGCATCCTTATCTGTCTCCTTATTAAGGCTCCCTGAGTCCTCTTAGAAAGTTAAAACGAACCGATAACTAAAATACATCTCTACGCCTCCCCCTCCAGTCCCCTCTAAAATCTCTTTCAAAATACCTTTATTTTCAGTTATGCTTCACTTGTTATTAAATAAGTGACTCGCAGAATACAATAGTAGGATCAAGAAGCAAACATTTATGAATCTTGAATCCATAGGTCTCTTTGCTATCAAAGAGAACTGCGTATACCTTTTATCTTCAATCCTGTATACCATAGAAATTTAATTGACAGAGATTTCTCTCCCTCTCTCTCTTCTAGATGGGAAACACGAAAGCATCTGTTTCCTAAAGTCATGTTGTAAAGCAATTCGGGAGCTTGTAAGTCCCAGGATGGGGAAGTATGGTGTTGTGAGATCCAAAAGAGGTCCTGAGCCTCCCTGGGGAGGATGGAGTCAGGTTGGGCCTCACGGAGGACATGGTATCTGGGCAGAGATCTGCAAAATGAGTTGGAATTAACCAGGCAGCAAAGGCTGGGAAGGAAGTAGGGGAGAAGGAGGTTGCTTTTGAGGCCCAGGGGCATAGTTGTATCCTCGCAACCACAGTGAAGTTGAAGGGGCGGCATGGCCCTGTGGGTGGGCCTGGTTCTGGGCGATGACGTGGTGTGGGGCAGGGGAGTTGAGGAACGAAAAGACCCGGGTTTTCCCAAGTTTTTCCTGATCATTCTCGATTGTCTGGAGCTGGTTTAGAGAATGGTGGGTGGTGACCGTTTAGAATTATTGAAATGTGATCTTGACCGAAGGGAAAAAATACTTCCGTTTGCTCTGCTGAAAAGGACCATAGGGTCATGGGGTGGGGGTGGGGTGGGAGGGTGCCCTGCGTCCAATTCACAGGAAGGGGGTGGCCGAGGAACAGGGCACGTGGGAGGAGTCAAGGTAGGGTCAGAAGCCCAGTACGGGAAGGAGACACAAGCTCTGCACTCCCGCTGTAGTTGCTGGGTCCCAGGGAAGCTCCCCACCCAAGAAATACCGCTCTGCATAGATGGCTGACACATCTAGCCTCTAAGGAAAGGTGTAATAACATCTCGAGGACCGTATAAACCGGAATCCCTTCCTGTGGGTCTACCTTCTTTATTACACGTCCAAGAGCCAGCTATTATCCCTTCCAGCTTTTGTTGCTCTCGTCATTGTCCACTCCCCCCAGTTTTCAGGCACCGAGCTACGAAGGACAGGAGGGGCTCCGACAGGAGCGCTGCCAATGGCATTATTACCCGGGACCGTTGTCAAGATTTCATATTAACAAGTGGTGTGGAACCAAAATGGGGACAGGGGAAGAAGTAGACTTTTTAAAGCCCAGCCATTTTGTTTTTCAAGGGACAAATCTCCCTGGGCGATAAGTACCGGATTGATGGGGAGAGTGAAATGACACTCGGAAAGGAGAACTGTTAACACAGTGTGTGAGCAGAGCCTGGGGTTCGTGCTTAAGCACCTGTGCCATTCCGCGATTCAGAGCGAGAAATATGAAACAAGCCCCTGTTGTCTAAAGAGGACCTCGCAGCAATAGTCCCTGGGTTTCCATTTGAGCAGAACTCCATTAAGAGATTACTAACTAAGAAGCACGAGGTTTGTGGTTGGATAAGCCATTGAAATCAGACCCAAAAGCTCATCTAGACGAATTCACACGTTCCTCTACCTGCAGAAGTTGGCTGGGATTACACCTTAGGTCAATGTTTAGAAGCGCGGGGCATCAGGGGTGTGGTTTTCACAGAGGAAGATAGACTTGAAACCCCACTGAAGTGCACTGTGGTAGGGAGATGTTTCTGGAGAGAACAGAATTTCTATAACATGGACATGGATGGAGATGGCCACTTCAGGGCGTCCGTGTTTTACCATGATCACTCTTTGTCACATTTCCTAAGACGGCATTGAATTTGTCACTAGCTCTAGTCATCTCATTCTTTCTCCAGGCAATGTTTTGATAAATGTTGATGAGTTTATAACTGTAAAACCAAATGACATTTATAGTGTGATACACACTTTACCCATTGCATAATTATATCTAATAGCTTTGCATGTAGAAAGGCGTTTACTATTTACTTTTGTGTAAAATGACGATCTAAACCCCCAGGCCTAAATTTGTTTTTTTTTACACAAAGATAAAAACTTAATTAAAAACCAAACACAATTTATTTTTGTATCTGGCATTTAAGGTACCTAGTTCTTTGGTTAAATATGTGATAAAATCATGATGCTTCTAGTAACAAAAGATCAGTGGGTTTCATTTTTCCCTCTGTCTTTGAAACATTGGTGAACTCATTTCATTATCAAGCTGATATTTGGTATGACTTCTTGTTTCTCGTTTCTAGTTAAAAGAGCTATTTTGAAATTTAGCACAGAATTGAATAATGTGTTCAGTTAATGAGGAACATTTAAGAGACATTTCTAAATTTAATGTGATAGCAAAATGATAAACCACAGTGGTATAGACATACTTTATTTGGACAGCAGTGATGCTTCAAGCTTGTTGGTTGTGGTCAAGCAAAGTTTTATTTGGGTGGGTTTTGTTTTGTTTTGATTCTATATTTTTTTTTGTATTCTGACATCTAACAAAGAACTAGCCATTTAGATTGACCTCTTAGGGTGCTTGTGGTCATAAAGCAGGTGACTTAATAGAGCAAAGCAGTTTCATTCTTTAGTCCTCATGTCAAAAATACAGCTTTTAGTATCTCGTAGGATATCTACTGTGTTCATGAGTAGACAACTGAGTAGCTTTCTAGGAAACAGGCCTGCCGTGGAAATGGTTTATCTTTCCGGCCCCGTATTGACCCTTCCGCCCTGACATGAAGGCCTCTGACCTGCTTACCAACAAGCAGAAGTTAAAATTGTTCTCTCTGTGTTTCCATCGTATACACTTTGTGATTTTGCTTTCTTTCATCAGGAATTCCTATCAAGCAGAATGTTCTTCTTGTTTTTGAGGCCCTATACTTCTGGAAAGTAATTATTGAGTTATTTGTGAACAGCATCACGACATCTGTCCTCCTCACATTGCTAGTGATAAAGCTTCATGGAATGCTGGAGAGTTAAAAGAAGTTATTTCTTTTTTTTTTTTTTAAGTCTCAATTCCTAGTGATCTAGTGGTTGTATAAGTTCTATTTAATTCTAAGTGATTTTTAAGTTCATTTGTGTTATGTTTTTCTTGTATATTACAATATGAGCACCATTTATTTATATGTGCCTGGACAAATCTGAAACCCAAGTAAACTATTTGATAAGAAAAAAAGAATCAGTTTATAGTGAGTGAGCTTAAAAAACTAATTGATTTCTGATACAACAGTTGGAGAAATGTTGCAGCTGAATATAATCCTTTGGCTAGGAGGCTCAATAGAAATGAGAAATGCACTGTCTACAATTAAAATGCAAGTGTGAAGCTCACGCTTGTGTCTCAGGTCAGGATTTTTAATAACGTGTCTTTGAACTGCTTTCTTTTGCCTTTAACAAAATCACAGAGCAGTAGTCTTCGCAAGTTCCTTAAAAGAAAAAATCTATAATAGAAGAACTGATGTTAAAGCAACATTTAAGACCTTCCACAGAGGCTTCAGAATTTATTGGAAGAAGGAACAGAGTCATTTTCTGTGGAAGAGTGGTTGAGAAGAACTATTTTCATGCTTTTAGTCTGGGACAGGTGGTATAGATTAATGTTGAATACATACAAAATCTATTGAGACTAATTAAAGATGCATATCCACATGGAATTCCACATCTCAGTGGGTCTTTGGCAGCCAATTCAACCAGCACATATAGTGTTTATACCAAGCATTTTTCAAATTTAGCCAAGAATGGTATTAGTGAAACTTCTGAAAACTGCCTCGAAAATCTTTTCATTTCTTTGTATGGTAGAGTCTCTCTTTAAGAGTCTCCATCTCCAAGAAGTGCTTCTTAGAATAGGAAAGATCATTCCCTGTGTTCACCTATAATGGATACAAATACACAGCAGCATAGAATGAGGAGTTGACTGTACTCAGCCCAAAATCTTACATGCAGGAAAACTTCAGTTTAATTATTTGGCAGTGGCTATACTAATGTATCTTGGCCCTTTACTTTCTGGGAGGGCATCCATTTCCAACCTGATTCTTAGCCCAATAAAGATCAAGCTGTACTAAGGACCTGTCTCTGGTGTTTAATCCAGGAGAGTGAATTAACACATCAGTCCCTAAGCCTCTATCCCTCATCCAGGTTGGCTTAGTACCCTTTGGTGACTTGATCGTTTCTCACAAATGCTAATGAACAGTTCACTTTGACACTGTAGACAAACACAGTCTGGTGGTTGTGTTCAGATGCTTTTCATACCTGCTAATGAATAAACTCCCAGTGGTTCACAGGTAGCTGAAGTAAGCAGTGACTTAAGGTGTATCCCCAAAATGATTAACCATGACTTAAACCAAGCACGTAGGATTTTAGAGAAAGTGGGAGTGTTTTGTCTTGTTTTGTTTTTAAATTCAAGGGAGTATTGCATTTTAAATAAGTGAATTAGCTAATAATATTAGCTAGTACTCCGTATTGAAGGTTTTGTTGTTATTGTTTTGGTGTGTTTTTTTGTCTTGTTTCGTTTTAGTTTTTGTTTTTTAGGAGTAGGGAAGGCTGAGAGCGGGGAGTACATACAGGCAGATAAGAGTGCCCATTTTTCTCAGTTGGTAAATGGGAGTATGGACATTTGTCCATAAAGCTTTATTTTTAAATACTGAATTGGAGCTTTGCTGGCCATCAGCTACCCCGTCAGTGATGGGCTTCAAAGAAGCTACCCTCCAGTCATCCTGAGCTCGAAACCAATAAAGCAGATCCTGTTGATATAGCAAGATGTAGCAAGAATAAGGGGGAAATGTTCTGGAAGGAAAGGGGAGGGAGGCCCAGAACTTAGGGCTAATAGATTAATATTTATAGACATCAGCATTGGTCTCTTACCAACGTTTATAACTCCCAACAGTGGCAGATTGAGGGCTGAATCAACATTTTTCCCCCTCTGTAAAATAATAAATATGGGAAAGTAGCTCTCAGAACTGCCTTTATCATAGGGATAAATCAGGACAGTTTGTGTTGCAGGAGAGACTTAAAACTTATAAATATGTTGCCCTTTAGGCTACTATTCATCAAAGTGTCTGATATGAAATCTAGACTAAAGGCTTTTGTTATTGTACGTCTGCTTATTCTCTTTGAGAAGTATAAATTGGAAAGAGTGCTGTCATTTTGGTCATGCCAGCCTGCTGTGCTGCGTAAATGCATGTCCCTTTTGGGGCGTATTTGAGGAGAAGAAAATAGTGGGAGTAGACTGCCTCACACGTTCACACAAATCCTCTCCATTCCCTAAACCTGCCTTGCAGAAGGCATAATTTCCAGCGTGAAAAATACAGCACACAACTGCTTGACAAATGACCTATTTTGGTGCAGTCAACTTTATAAGATACTAAGAGCAGAGAAGTCGCTGCCTAAAAGCCTCATAAAATCCAGGGGGACCTAAATTTCCTTCCTGGGGCTCCTGTCCAAATGTGTCCTGATGGGCGTCGCCAAAGGCACGTCCACTTTGCTGAGGGGAAGCACGCTGGGCTGGTGACCGATCCTTTGTCACGTGACTCGATAGGTATTGCCGTTTACAGAATCTCATACCACTTTGCAAGTCTGAGTCTGAATTTCTTGGCTTCTTTGGTTTGGAGTCAGAGTTGAGGCTCCAGCTCTGCCCTCTTACTCCCCCCGGTGCCTTTAGATGTTGGATCACATATGGTGTGTGGAACCACCTGCCGTTCGGAGGCCCCCACAGAGTATGTACTAAGCAATTTTCCTTTTTTAATGTGTAGTACATCTCCTAGTTTTCAAGAACAACTAATTGGGAGCATAAACCTCACTTTGCCCTTGAATGGTTTGCAATTTTGGAGACCTGAATAACAGCAATGGAGGGCCTACAAAGAAGGCATTGAAGCGTGCTGAAGTTTGATAATTTGCCCACTTGCCGTGGGGGAGTTGCTGGTGTGGAATTGCCCTGAGAAGGAATAGCAGGCGCACTCGGGCCTGGGCGTTGCTTCTGACAATGGTCTGGGGAGGGGGAATGGAGAGAACTGGGGAGCTCTCATTGACCCCTTGGGGGTCTCTGTCCTGCCGTATCACATTGCACAGGAGCGGAGCTGGGCTGCGGGGTTGGTTTGCATCCGCTTGGGCGCCAGCATATCCAGGGCACGCAGCTGACATGCTGCCGTTGGACCGAGTTACGTTCACGTAGGGAGGCCCCAGTCTAGAAGCCATGTTAGACCAGGGAGATCATTTGAACCGGGGAATCCCAAAATACCGGTCCGTCTCTGACGCCCAAGCATGCTCACCTCCTGCTGCTCAGTGCAGCCAACCGGAACGAGGCGCCATGGTGATGTCGAGCCCTCCAGTGGGAAGGACCAGAAAGAGTCCAGCCCTGTGGTCTCCCTTGCTCCATCCAGGTGCTGTCAGTCTGACTTGCCAAGTCAAATTTCGTGTACTCTGTACAAGTCAGAATGGCCAACCTTATCACCGGTAACGGACTCTAAAGAGGGGCTCAGGCCCGGGAGAGCACGGGTTTTCTCTTTATCAGATGCCTTGAAAGCCGCTTCGTAGCACATCCCTGTGATTGCTAACACCATTATGAAGATTGACAGTTTCATCAAGAAAGCAAAGAAGAAAATCTGCAGACAATAAACGAAGGCAGTGCTGGGCCCTGCTCCGGTTACCCTCAATAGTGCTCCCAGAGCGCTCAGCTGGAGGCTGGAGGTCCTTCCCTCTGCACAGACCTGTGGCTTTTTAAATTAATCAATCAGTCAATCTATTTATTTATTTATTTTTATTTATTTATTTACTTTTACTAAGCAGGGAGGCTCAAGTCCTTTGTGGCCCTTTTCCCAGCACTTCTAGGTAACTATAGGACTCACCGAAGAGGGCACTCAAGAACACTCCCAGAGAGCGACGTGTTGTGTTCTGGTGGTAAGGATTTTTTTTTTTTTTTCCTCTTCATGAGGAGGATGGTCTGAGAACCAGCCTTCAGCAACTTTGGCACCTCCCCAGCTGAAATACATATCCCCAAGTCTGCAAATAGTGGAGTGCAGTGGCCAGACCAAGAGAAGCTCAAGTGTAAAAATCAAGAATGTGTTCTAAGGACACGGAATGCCTCCAAATTGTTAACGGCCATCTACAGCTAATAACTCCAGGCACCAGCCTCTCTCCTCTCCCTTCTCCCTCCCCTCCAAGCCAGCTGCCTCCCGAATGTGTGGGCTGTCGGCTGCAAGGCCAGTGGTGTGAATGATTCAGTGCAAACCCATCAACACTACTGGAAAAACAATTCTTGGTAAAGACTCACTGCCTATGATTCAGTGAAATCAGCAGCGGTAGGGAGCGGCTGTGTGAAACCACCACTTCTCTGAGCTGGGTATGTGTTAACGATACATTCTCAGAAGTAAATAATCCTGTTGCTAATAAGACCAACCTTATTTACTCCCTTTTTGTTCCCGTGAGGTGTGAGTTCAACCCATTGACCGTGTCATAAATATGACTCCGGCCTCCCAGGGGGGCTGTTCCTGGATCTTACTCCTTTCAAAAGTGTCCTTCTCAAAGGTTAAACTTTCCCCCCATAGCTCTGTTGCCTTATAATCGTCATATTCTTTAAAGGAATCAGAGGGGTTAATTGGTTTCTTCAGTAAGAAGACTTTTGCCGAAGAAAGCGATTTTAGGTTAGTTTGTGTAGTAGCCAGGGAAATGTACTGAAAGGGGATGGAACGTGTTTCTGTTGTGCAGATAACCTACATACTGCTTTAGAAATGTGTGATTTCCAGCATGTGCTAAAATAAGAAGTGCTTGTTTGATTTATCTCCCACAATGGTATGGCATTCTCTTAAGTGGCATTTCATTCGCAAGCCAGGCACTGTAAATTTGAACTGAATATGTAAGTAAATATCCCTCAAGGAGATAGCAGACTGGCTGGCCTCGTCTGAGACTGCACTGCTAAAAATGAAGCTCGTGGCTTTTGGAAAAGGCACAGCACCTGAACAGCATTAGCTTCCCAAAGGGGTGGGGGGAGGGCACGGTGTCCTAGCCAGCCAAACAAGCTGGAAGTTGGTCTGAGCCATAATTAGGGAGAATCACTTACAAACAGTGATATTTGGGTTCTGTCCCCTGCATTTGCCCTCTGGCACGGGGAAACCCCTATTCCGTGCATTGCAGCTTCGCGTGGAACTTTCTTATTTGGGCCCACGGCCTTGGTGCACCGCAGCTGGGTACATTACAGCTTTTTGACTGTAGTATCTTTGCAGGGACAAAGACCGTGACAGCATTCTGTCAGTCCTAACAAGATTGCCTGTGTGCATAGTTGTTAAACTAAAGGGCTGTCGATCCACTGATGTGGAACAGGCAAGATGCTTTAAGAATGGAGAAAACCCATAATCGCAGAGTAACTTGCATTCTGATTTATTATTTATCACATCATGGTTAAAACAATTTCCTACAGTTTTGTGTATTTTTAATATTATTTTGACATTGAATTTTCACCTAATGCAAAGGCAGGTTTCTGAAACTTCTTAAACATTTATAGATTCAGGTAGTTAAGGGGGAAAATCCCTTTTTTATTAAGATACAGAATGTGTGTTTATCAAAATTCATCTCAGATTCCATTTAGAAATATAGGTATCTTGGGTTTGAAAGAGCTTACTGAACTACAAAGAATGACAGATAGTATTACTGACAGAACAAAGTTGTGAATGATAAAAGAACCCAGGAAATGTTTATACTCGTATGGCTATAAATTAGCTACTAATAAAAAGGGCTCTTCCTTGGCTCTCACAGAGCAAGCATTAAGTCGATAAATAGAGAAGACAGCATACAGTGAGTGCATGCCTCCCTTCGCTTCGTGAGGAGGGATCAAGCCTCTCTGTGTCCTTGTCCCGGTGGCTGATGGGGTGTGAGCCCGCCACCCGCCACGCTGCGATTTCCCCCAGCTGATGGAATGCAGACATTGTCCTCACGGTGGCTGGTTGGTTTTCTCCTCTCCTGGAGATCATCAGTAGGGGGCGGTAGGCAGAGTAGAGGAGTGAGCCCGGTGCAGAGATCCCAGCTGATTACTAGAAAAATTGGGAGTTGTAAATGTTAGTTTTACGATGTGAAAATGTGCCATTTTGCTGCTCCAAGCTGCACCTGCCAAAGCCACTCTAAAGAATGGGTGCCTTCTGCCACAGCCTAGCTGACTACATGTTAACGTTTGTCTAAAGTACAGTGACCGACTCACTGGAAGTGCACACCCGGCCCTCTGCAAACCCTAGCGGCTGATGCTCATGGCATACTGAACATTGGCTGGGAGTCGCTGCCCGTCCACACCCGCGGATCTCGAGGCAAACTCTGAGGCATTGGCATCACCTGTCAGAGTGTGGACGCTGATTGCTGGACCCCGCCCCTGCAGGTCCTGATTCAGTAGGTCTAGAGGAGACCTGAGAATTTGCTTTTCTAACAAGCTTTCCTCATGATAGGAGACTGGGGTCCAGGGACCATGATTTGAGGACCACTGCCTTATTAGTTGAGTTCTATGCTTCCCAAGAATCAACTTCATCCATTCTCAGAGCCCTCAAAGAAAACACTTGGACTTTACACCAAGAGATTGGTCAATGAATGGCTAGCTGTATGTTTTAAATAAAAATGTTTACAGCACGAATTTTTTAAATTCTTCTTTAATTTCCTGGTTGACCCATTCATTCTTTATTTAGTAGGATGCTCTTCAGCCTCCATGTATTTGAGTTCACGTACTTTTTTTGATGGTTCCCACTGTAAGTTGTGTTTTTGACCGACAAACTGCTGGTCCCAAATACATCTGAAAAGACAGCCTGCACCGTAGGAGAGACATGTGTGCTGAGGTTCACAGGTAGAGATAAGGACAGCTTTTCCACAGTGGTTATGAGGCTTGAGTGCTGGGCCATGTAAGAATATCTGAAATACAGGGGCGCCTGGCTCAGGTCATGATCTCGGCATTGCGAGATCGGGCCCCGCACTGGGCTCCGCGCTTAGAGGGGAGTCGGCTTAAGACTCTCTCTGCCCCGCCCCCGTGCATGCTCGCTTGCTCACTGGCTCTCTCGCTCTCTCAAATAAATAAGTAAATCTTTGAAAAAAATCCGAAATATATACAGAAAAGCATTTTCTTTATGGATAGAAACAGGGCTCAATGGCAGCTGTGAGAAGTGATGAACACCCAGGAGTTTAAAAAAAATACAGCAGCAGGAATGTTCCAGCCGAGGTGCCCAGATTTGGCATGGCCCATTTTATGCATAAGGCACCAGAGGGTGCCAGGCACTGTGCTAGGCACTGGAGGAGAAACCATGAACAAAACACACAGGTTCCTTCCCTCATCGAAGTGAAACTCCTTTTCCTTGAGGAAACAGTAAATTTCAGTATCAGTGTTGAATTCTTAAAAACAGGAGAATGTTTGGATTCCTTGGTTTTAAAAATTGGAGAACATTGTTATAAGCATTCTGTGGAAGGTGGCAGGCAGCCCAGTATGCTTTGTTTCAAGTGCAAACACGAGTGGAACGAATGCCTTAAATTTTCCTTAATGCCGACTGACTTTTCATTACTAACGTAATGATTTGCGTATATGCGTTTCCTTCCAAAGAGATGAAGAAATAGGACCATTCACCTACCTCCGTGGCGTTCATGGAGGTCACCCCACTTCCTGCTTAGCCTCGTTCTTAGGTGTGGAAATGAAGACGATGTAAGAACATCATCATCATTTTCCGATAATAACCCGTGTTTATAATAGCCTGCTCTCATGGAGCCGTCACTTAGTCTTCTGCAATGGGTCTTAGTATTCCTGTTATTGTAGATGGCCAGGTAGAGGTCTAGATTAAACAGTGTACTCAAGGTCACAAAGCTGACCCAAATGGAAACGGGACTCGAGCTCTGACCCTTCTGACTCCACCATCATTACCACAGATATCCTTGTATAGGAGCTTTCATTGTGTTCCTGGACAAACTAGATCTCTCACCTGCATTTTGGGCAGAATGTTTTCCTGTGGTCTTGAGATGGGGCGCACCTGTCCTTGGTCACTGCAGTGTGTGACCGAGAGAAGGGACTGTGTTAGAACCGAATGCGCCATCTATTAGCTCGTAGAAGGGAGCCATTTTTGAATGTTTGTTTTTTCTAATTGTGTGTGTTAAGTAAAGTGATTGGACAAACAGTCCTCTCCCACCTGCTAATCTGCTATAAATCAACCTTCAGATGTTAATAAAACAAGTCAAGACTGACAAAGGAAGTTCCATTTGTATTTTAAACTCCCAATTCATCAGGGTCTCCTCCTTTAGATCTTCTGTGAGAGTGTCCTTGGTCTTAATGTAGCTGGAAGATAAAACACAGATAAAAGAGCCATTGTCTCAGAAGAGCATTAATAAAAAATGAATGTTGATCCTAATTGAGTAGTATTTAAACATACGGGGTGGGGGCAGCAGTCTGCAGGGAGCGTCCAAGTCTGTTAGAATTTGCCTCTGTACCTCATTTTCCTCTTCTTGGTGCCATGCCCCCCCCACCCGGCTGCCTTTGCAGAGCGTAAACTGCCACACCAGAATTGGAAAAGAGATGTATAGAAGTCGTACTGTAGTAGATTCCCAGATCTTCTGCTGTTATTGTTACAGCAGATACATTGTTCCTTTGAAACAATGGACTTTCTCCCTCTTTATCTTTCTCTAAAATCTGGTTCTAAGATGTTTTTCAGTTGGCTCATTTTCTGTTCTATCCTTTTCTCATTGTTTGCCTGTTTCCATTGGTTCCTGATAACTTCGTTTTAAGTTCCCCCTCTCTAATTGTCACGTTTGGTGTAACAGAAAGAGCTCCCAATGGCCAAAGGTGGGACAATTTGCACCATAATATTAATAACACTAGTATTGGATTATAAACCAAAGAATAAAATAGACGTCCATTTGAGTCCGCACTAATCTAAATAAATGATTGAATAAATAGGGGAAAAGGGAAAGCTCTTCTTTACAGAAGAACGTCAGTCAGGAGTGAGAGAAACAGAAGACTGCCCCTTGAACATCATAGTAGTAATTGCTGCAGGCAAGATCCACCACCGAACCCTAAAATGAATGAGCGAAAGTTTGTGGAGAAAATAGAATAGTTGCACAGCCTCAGAGTGTCTCCCCCAAAAGATTTATTAATTGCTCTGGTAGTTTTAACATGTACGTATGTTCACAAATTCTTTGAGGCTTCACCCTCCCCGAGGTGCAGCTGAACTCACCTCTTTCCCCTCAGTGTGGGCTGGACTTTGCGTGACTCTGGTTCTCACAAAGAGAAGGGGAAAAGTAGTAACTTTCCAGTGGAGAAACCCAGCCTAGCTGCCCAGGGATCACATCACCAGTAAAACACCCGTACGATACCATATATCCCCTGGGATGACGTGAGAAGGGCACATCACCGCTGTGGTATTCTTCCCTACAGCTGTGGTCTCAGTCCCTCATGAGAATACATCAAACCTGACTGGTGGGACATTCTACAAAATAGCTGGCCAGTATTCCTCAGACTGTCCAGGAGTATTGTACAATGGTAGTTTCTTAGTTCTGATCACTGTGCCATGATTAAGGAAGATGTTAACATTAGGGGAACTTTATGAGAACTCTCTGTACTATTTTTGCCACTTATCTAGAAGTCTTACAGCATTTAAAAACAAGACCCCTCAAGAGCATAGGAAAGCCTCAGGTAAAGAAGTTGTAAGATTGATCCTCTTACGGACTCATGGATTCATTTGTTCAGTCATTCATTCATCCAACAAATACTTGTTGCCAGATGCTGTGGGGAATGCCGACGATAGAGTGGTGGGGAAGAATCGGGCGCGCTCCCTTCGCAGAGCCGGGTGCCGTGCCTGGTTCCGACGAAGTATTTGCTGATCGCCTGCTTCTGTGGGTGTCACATCTGAGTGAGGCATGTGGCCGTTTAAACAGGTGTGGAAATAAGCCAGGTGGGGTGCTCTGGAAGCACATAGGGCTGGAACTTAAACCCAGCGTGAGAGAGCGTATCCCTGATCACCCTTCAGAATAGGAGTAAACCCATCGTTTCGTCCTTCAAGTGCGTTGTGTTTTCTGTAGGCATCACATACCTGACTTAAATATTGAAGTTGACTTCGTTCTTTTAGATTCTGAATGCCTAGTAAAAGTAAAAATAGTGTTGTAACTTGTTTTGTGTGCCTCAGATCCTAAGGGATGTTATGGAGTTTGTAGGGCATCAGAGGATCTTCAAGTTCTTTTAGGTTGGAGTCATTATTTTGAGTTATGTTTAGCAACAAAAAATATGTAGCATGAAGTATATAGATGGCTGTTTTGATTTATTTTTTAATTGGCTAGTAAAAATATGGAGTATATGAGATTTTCGATGTTACAAAGATGTGCTCAAAATATGTTAAAATCAGAACAAATATTTATGCAAAAGGATTTTCACTGAAGCACTTTTTAAAATCATAAATCTTAGAAACCATCTAAATATATAAAAAGTGAGATGTCTAAATGGCTTTTCTGGGATACATCTATAATGTACTGTAATACAGTAATTAAGAATTTTAGGCACACACACACTCCATATATGGAAAGGAAAAGGAATACACTAAAATATTAGTCATAATTATCTCAGAGTTGTGGGATTTTCTCACTTAGCCATTTTTGTTTTACTTTTTCTTCCATGAGTATGTATGACTTAATAATTAGCATGAAAGTTAAATTTTGAGAAGGGTATTAATTCTTAAAAGCGCTGGTTGGTGTGGAGGTCCCAGGACTCTGAATGCAGTGGTTGAATAACAAATACTTTGAGTAAAATGAGAATCCTTCCAGAGCTCCGGAAAGCTAGTCAAAGGCTTCTTGTGTAGCATCAATAGTCACTGCATATTAGCTTCATTTTTGTGCCCCACTTCTCAGTATGCTTTCAAATAATGTCTTCCATGGTTTTTATGAAGGAGGAACCGTGGGTCCGTGAGAGGTATGTCCTCAACCCCTTGACCCACCTCGTGGGTACTCTCCCACAGCTCGGGTGTCTCTGAGTGCTGGAAAATACTTGGCCTGTGTATCAAGTGGATGAATTCTACATCGCCTCTTCCTCAAAGAGACCGATTGTCTCAATAAGAGCATTTGGAAATCTTCCTCTTCAAACTGGTCACAACGTGGTAAATAAGCATAGCCCATCTGTCGGTGTCCGTCATTCTCGGGTGGCGATCTGACCTACCATCAGTGACCATCGTTACTCTGCAAAGTTAGGTCTGACCCGGGCCATCAGGCACAAAGAGGGGCCTGCCGGCCGCACCGGCAGCTTCCTGATACGGTCCTGATACGGTATGCTCGGATTACAAACCGGGGAAGGGAAAAGTCGTTCGAGGGCTGAGCCCTGCCCGCCCCAGGCTTACTCTGTGCGCGTGGGTCATTAGAGGCTGTGCTGAGACCAAGCCAGAGAAGTCCGCCCAAGCACATTTCCAGCAAGAGGGTGAAGACCAGGAGCTGTCATCATGAAGATGGATCGGGCTGATGGAGAAGCAAATTAACTGACTAAGGCACCAGAGCTTGAGATAAGACGGAGCAAAGGGGAGTCCCGGAACCAAGGTGAAATGAGGAGGAAAGGTATCGAGCCGGGAGTGGGAGAAGGGAGCTAACAATGCAGAAGAGCACAGGGGCCCTTTGCGTGGCAACATTTCTACTTGGGGAGTCTTTCGAGGAACCATTCCTTTCCTTCCGCTCCGGCTGCACTCAGGCTTAAAGAGGCAGCCTTCTAACAGGTGAGTAGGGGCCCTAGGCCTGCTTTCTTCTATCAGATAAAGCAGCTCCGCCCTTGGGAGGAAAAGAAAATTGACTTGCGTGTTCTTTAAAAAAGATAATGATAAAAACAAAACCAGCTTTCTAGGGCATCTATATAACGATCATTTGATTTTCTTAATGTGTTGAGCTAAAACATCTAAGAAATAAAAAAGAATGTGCCTTTTATCTTCATTTTCCCCCCAACTGGGACTTTTCCTATTAAGAGATGAATGGAGGAGACAAAAAGTATAAGGGACCCTGACATACCTCCTCAGATTCACTGAGCCCTTGCCTCCAAAGAACTCAAATAGCTTCCTGATCTTGGGTAGCACGTTGTAACAAAAGTCGAGTGGTGGCCTCTCAGCCTCCTGTGCCCAGTGTCTGTGACGAGCAGGGCTCACCGAGGCTGGTCCTGGACCCAGGCCTAGTGCTGAGCACCCCCATCTTACAGGGTCCACCTCCTAAACAGATAGTTGAGATCCACAGCCAGGTTGGGGAGTAGCAAGGAAACAAAGCTGGTGACACAGTGCATCTCCGAGTTCTCTCTTTGACCTGTTAACAGGCCTTTCATTGAGGCTTATTTACCATGCTTTTCTTGTGGTTTGTGACAGATAAGAACTGTATTGATTCCTAGCATCTGCTGGCAGTAACCTTTGAAAGGGCAGGCAATGCATCACCACGGAATTGTATCTATCAATATCGGAGTAATAGAAAGACAGGGATGACGTGTAATCACAGCCCTGCTGGCAGATCACAAGTTGGAGCTGATACGCTACTAGTGATGGGCAGTAGAAAGGGGACACGGATTAACATTCGGATAAAGCCGGGGGGCGGGGGCACATGTCGATGGAAGGGACGAGATTTGGCCATGAGGAAAGTTCAAATGGGAATGGTCATCCTCCCAGAGAGCCAGAGAAGTTCAGTATCTTACCCATATTTGTAGAGCTTGTAAGCGGTAGCGCCTCTCCCTGAGCCTCAGTTTCCCTACCTGTAAAATAGACCTGGGTGAAGGATTCGGTACGATTATGTGTACCAGTTCTCAAAATGTGGTCCCTAGAACAGCAGCATCAGTGGCACCTGGGTGGGAACTTAGAAGAAATGCAAATTCTCGGCCCCTACCCCAGACCTCCCAAATTAGAAACCCTGGGGTGGGACCCGGCAAGCAAGCCCTCTGGGTGATGCGGATGCATGCCAAAAAAAGTTGAGCAGATGTGTGCAAAACAGCCACCACCGTGCCTGGCACAGAGCTAGGGTTTAGAGAAACAGCATTTCGCTGGTGTCTGTATTAGTAGTAGTATTTAGTCCTACCACGTATGCTAACAATTTTGTTTATAAACTCAACCACCCTCATGGTTTTTCTTATTATTATTATTCATAGGTAAATTCGTGGTCAAAAGAAACCTCTTTCTGACAGATGAGTATTTGTGACCTGTAAGCAATGTCCTAGAACTGGGTATATAATTCCTGCACTCGTGATTTCTAAGTCTAGAGGGTACCAGCATTCTAAAGGTTAACGTTCTCATGTGTGCTTTGGACATATTCGTGCTTTTGACATGTCAGGAAGCTTCCAGCCTGGACAGTGAATAGCGCTACAATTTAATAACATAAATGGAGTCTGTCTGATTCCGTAAAGAAACGGCCTTCCTTGGGGCCCAGAATATATAGTCCCTTCTGCAGTTACACTCACAGTATTTTTAATCATTTCATGTTTTTATTATATCCCAAGTACAAGGTGCTACAAAGAGTCCCTGGTGTTGGCAGTCGCTCAAAAATTGACAAATCTAAAAAGTGAATAGAACAGCAAGTAGCCCATTAGGGGTTTTCTTTTTTTTTTTCTTTATTTAAAAAAAAACTTTTTTAAAAAGAAAAACTACCTTATAACGTGGAGAGGGGTTGATTTGGGCATCTTATACATGAAAAGTAGTAGTAATAAAGTTGCCTGATTGTTGGTCTTTTCTCTGCAGAAATTATGGCTGTGCACAACTGTGGGGGTTTAACTGTGTTTCCATGAAGTACGTAATTCACACTCTAAATGTGACAAGCATGACTGCCCATAAACCTAACGACATTTTTAAGAGCCCAAAATTCAGAACATTATTCTCTCGGAAACTGCACTTTAGTAACCCAGCAGAAAGCTGTTCGGAGATCTGCTTCCGTTGCAGTAAAGGCATCTGGGCACGCCAGTGGGAAAAATGCTGAAAGCTTTCATACAAGAACAAATTTGCTAGAGGAATGAAGTGCGAACCAGTTGCAACTGCCATATGTTAAGGAATCGGAAGAACAGAAGCTAGGACATGGCGAGGACAATTGTGCCATTCCCCCTCCTTCCACCCCCGACCCCCCCCCCAAATATATATATTATATATTTAAAGGTTTGCTAGGAAACCGACACACGGGTTGAAATTCTGGATATATAAAGTTTCAGAGTGATAGGAAACAACTCCCCCAAACAGAGGTTCTTACTCTTAGGTGAACCCTGCCCTGCTTCGCTCCTGTGAGTAGCTGCTCAGGCTGCGGTTAGCCTGGTCCAGGTGGCAGGGCACATTTCACGCCAGTCCCAAAGACAAGGCCCCCGTCCAGGCTGATGTGTGAATATTCATTAGGAGGCCATGGAGAAGTGAAACTCTTTCCCTCTTCCCCCCCGAGCATCCTACGAGGCTCTTTCTCTGCCTGCTTCTTTCTGCCTCCAGCTCCAGACTCTTATTATTTCTCTTTAAACTTCTGTTTGTGTCATTACCTGTATTTTGCAGCAAATTTTATCTACCAGACGCAGAGTGAAAACGCCTGCCGTAATGGGGAGTTAAGCTTTTATTTATTTATTTTTTCCTCCCTTCACATCATATAGTTGAATTTCATCACTTTCGTAGCAAACCTCAGCAGCCTCTTTGCAGTTTTCATTTTGGACCGCTTGCTTTATTTCCCTCTTTGTCGTTTGGGCTCCACCGGCTCAACACGCACAAGCACAAAACATACAGTACCAGTAAAACCAGAGAAGCAAAAATTCAGCAGGTCCCGCGTGGGAACCCACAAACCCGCTAGGTGGGAGCATGCTGGCTAGAATAGTTTTTGCAGTGGAATGCAGAAGAATCTCTTGGCTTTGGTTACAGTTGGCTAGCTGCTTTGGGGAGAGGATTTTTCATTTGCGTACTCGTTGCTCTATGACACTTGAGGAGGAATGCTAGATTCTAGTTCTCGTTGACTTGGAGAATGATCCACGTCAGTTTATCTTCATGCAGACTTGAATTTTTTAAAATCTGTTTTTAAATGAGAAATTGCTGAAGCCCTGTGTTCTCCCTAAAGATGGACCTCACTTGGTGGTGATTCATGGCCTTCTTTATCCCATGATTCACGACCTTGTTTATCCCATGACTAAACCTCATGACTTTATCCTGGTTTCCTTGAAACAGGTTGTCTAGGGACACGCCCTGTTCTAAGATCTTCCTTGGGTAAGTCAGCAGTCTCATGTACGTGATATCAGGGAGCAATTAGAATTGCTGGGCTCTCAGGCCAGAGCTCCTCAGACTGTGCATATGAATGACCTGAGTCCCTTGTTAAAATGCGGATTCTCACCCAGTAAGTCTGGTATGACTTTGAGATCCTGCATTTTTAATAACATCCCAGGGATTTTCAAAACTGCCGGTGTGCCACGCTGAATAGCAAGGCTCTAGTGGGGCCGGGAGTGGGGGATGCACAGGTTTCCTCATTATATTTTTTGGCACCAGTGAGTGCTATGAAAACCCATCTCATCGGTCAACAGCAGAAGTGATGAGAAGGAGGTGTGTACACTTTGCCTTCTAACTCCTTTATAAAGGTAGCTCTGTGCTGGTCTTTCCTTCGGAGACCACTGAACGTTAACTGGAGTTTAGTGGAGGTGACACTCAGCCCCCTTTGCAGAATTGAAAACCTACTGATGCCAAAGCCCGTGTACCTAACCTCGAATATTCTCGACTCCTCACTCATTCCTCCAGCCTGGGCTCTGCTGTCCTCTCCCTACCCCCTTACTGGTTCTTGTCAGCTGTGAGTACTCCGGCAGAAGTCTCTTAACTGATCTTGGCTCCAGCCCTTGCCCTACCTCCACTCTACCCTCCCACGCCACATAGACGTTATCTTTCAAAACACAGGTGTGATCATGTCACCTCCTGGATTAAAATCGCTTAATAGCTCCCTATTAATTACAAGATAAAGTGCAAATTCCCTAGCCTGGCATACTGTGTCCTTCAGTATCTGGACCCAATGACCATTCCAGAAAGCGTCCCTTCCTCTCACTTTTCAGAGCACACTATACCCTTCCCTTTGTTCTAAACGTGCCATGAACCTTCTTTCAAATTTCTCCTCTTCCCCGCTCTAGGACCTGTCCCACCCACCCCGAAGGAGTGGTTCCTCTGTCCTCCAGCCTCCTTCAGCACGTTAGAATTCTTGTGCCTTGCCACATCATGTGGTCATTGTGTGTACACGTGTCTGTCTCCCTCAACATCAGGAACTTCTGGAAGCCGGACTCTTTTCCCCATTGATACTAGGGCCTGTTTCTTTCCAAGAGTCTTGTGAAAAATGCCTGAACCACAGCAAAGAGAATTGTTGGCTTCAGAATGAAAGGTACAGTTGGAATTATCATTTCAAAAGGAAAAATCTAGAAATCACTTGAAATTTTTAATTCAAAATTATATTTCATGTGGGACGTGGGTACAACTTAATATATGTTGGTGAGAGTGCTGAGGGCCTGTGTAGGTCTTAAAACTGCCCGCCCTTGGTAGCTTTGTCCAAGAGCTTTCATTGGCCGCGCTCTGTAAGCTGACACTGTGGTATGCCTCGGGCGTACCACGGTGAGGAAGGACAGCGAAGAAGGAGCGCAGGCGAGGGGCACACAAGCAGTGTGCCAGGTCTCACGCCGCATGAGTATGCCGATTGTCCCATCTGGCTCTCCAAGTAACCGAGTGAGAGAGGCACTTTTTTATGCCCATTTTACATGTGACAAACCTGAGGTTTAGAGAGCTAAAGGAACTCTTCCGGGGTCTGGCTAATAACTGGCAGCACCAGCGTTTGAACCCAGATCAAAATCAAAGGAAGAAAACCATCCTATAAACGAGGGATCGTAGAGCTATTCCGTGCAGTGGGTGCTGAGACCAGGCAAGGCACCACGAGCCAGAGGCCTAGAAATCTGGGGACGGAGGCATCAGGGTTTCACAGAGAAAGCTGACGACTTGGAGCTGGATCCTATAGGATGAGTAGGGATTCCTCCATGGACAGTTTGCCTGCCTTTATAAATAGAATAGTAATGGGTAGTTTTGATCAAATAATAATAATATAAGAAATTAATGTCAGTAACTAGTGTCAGTCACCAAGTTTTTTATTGATTCGCTTCCCATACTCAAAGGTCTATTTTTACCTAAGAACGTCTATTAGCATCAAAGTGTAATTGTCGAACTAAACCAAATATTATTCATTTTGCCTATACACTTTTCTTTCCTCCAGTGTCACATGAAGGGGGAGAAAATCACACCCCCTCCTTCATGGTGGCACACTACCTAGTCGAAGGTTAGGTTTCTAGAGATCCCAAACATCCCGGACACACCCGGGAACTCATTAATAAGCAGGGAAGGTCTCAACACCAGTAGCTTTCACAAAGCTCTTGCACTTAATAATAAAGGAAAGAATTATCTGCAAAAAGTGACAGGCAGCACTGGAGGGAAAGAACAGAGGACACACACAAGCCTCACCGGCTGAGATTCTTTAAGAGAAAGGCCTGATACTCCTACATATTCCATTAATTCATGCGATCTTCTCCTTATAGAAGCATAGGACAAAGAAAATGGGGAAGTCAGCAAGCTCTGTGGAAATTGCTTTTGTTTCATTTCGTTTTCATTTTGGCATTTCGAGATCCAGTTACAGGGAAAGCTCACTTTTGTGGAATGTTCCATTCCGCGCCCCCTTCCTCCCCAGTGCAAGCCAGGGATCTGAGGTGTTGACTGTTGAGGTTTTCCACTGAGGATGGTGTGTAACTTGTCACAGGTGACCCTTCACATCCTGTGGATGTGGAGATTGTTCTTGGAACTAAGTATGGCGCTCCAGTTAAATGGGGGAAACCTGAATACAACACACGTTTTTCACGCTGTAAACTGAACCTAATTTCCGATGTCCAGTCCTCTGCCTGCGGCCTCTGCGGTACACCTTCTACTTTTCTTACCCCTGACGGTTTTAGTTTGCAATTTAGCATACGTGATGAAGATGTTTTTAATTTACTCTGTGCTTTTTCAAAAGTTAGCCTCAAAATGAGAAGAATAATAGCTAAAGCTCTGAAATGGGAAAAATTCCAGCGGATTATGGACGATCAGAAGAAGATCCCGGTTGTCTAGACAGAGGCTGCATGGAGATAGTGATGATGCTAATGAAGAAGTTGGTGGAGGAGAAGATTATTGTTTGTTTAGCATTTTCGGAGCTTAAAAAAAAATACCGGTAACACACATTTCTTCACTTGATTCTCATAATAACCCCGGACAAAGCTACCATTTACCCTTTTTAAAATATAAAAATAGACTGAGTTTGCCCAGTTACCCCACCAGTAAGCTCAGAACTGCTGTTCTCCAAGTCCAGTGGTCTCATTTCTCCGTAGATGTCCCCTTACGAGGAAGGACAAGGCACATGTCCTTATCACTTGCCTCTAATTGCAATGATTAATCAGCAGCCCACGCTCAGATGATACTAATCAAGTTATTTTTTTTATAATGGCGCCAATTTAGATAGATAAGAGTGCATATCTGACTCACACAGGCTTTGCATGGGGGACTCGACAGTCATGAAAAATAGGATCCGGAAATCTTTTGGCCGCTCTCCATATGCAATCCCTTCATCAAACTCGGACCTATAAGTAGCTTGCTTACTCGTATGCCTCTTCCAGACCCAGCTGCGACCAGCAGCTCAAGAGCCCAGAGGTTAAAAAGGCCCACCACTTGCTTTATGACTGACAAATGATAGAGGGAATAACTCACCAATAAGGGCCTTAGTCACGGGCCCCAATTTTCCAGCTAAGAAATTGTCATTTCATATGATAGTCCAAAGCTACTTGGCTTCCTGGTAGGAGATGTAAGTTGAATGTTGCAGCATTATTCAGCACGATGATTATCATGGATTTACAGCTGTTTCTTGCACAAACCACATTGCACATACTCGGAGTACTCTCTAGAATGAGAATCTGAAACCTCGATCCCTCCCGTTCCCTCGTTTTCTGTTTCTGTAGTAATGTCAGTTGAAGCTGACATTCTGAGTCCGTATCTGAGTGTTCCAACTGATATCCTCACTTGCTTGTCCTGTCGGCTCTAAGCTTTAAATCTGGAAGGTTTTCAGTGGCTCTTGTTGGCAAGAGAAATGAACGATGAGACGTAGAGAGAGACTCGCTATTACAGCCAAATTTCAGTCACGTAGGTTGTCAGTACTAATGAACGCCCTTGAAGCAGAAACTGTAAACGCCTAAGTTGCAGTGGGCTGCCTTTGAGTTGGGATCATTCAGCAGAACACACATCTTCCCTCTAAATACTGAAGGGCCATGTGTTCAGAGTATGACTTTAGCTTGATTCCTAAAGCATATAAATGAAATACAGTAGATCCTTCCAGTACTTCCTCTCTGCTTTGGCATCATAAAGCCTCATTAATATCGTGTGATTGTTAATAGCACCAGATCTAGAGTTAAATAGGCATAGGTTCAGGTATTGGTTCCAGCCACTTAATTAACTTCCCTAAATCTGTTTCCTCGTCTGTATAATGGGGGTGGTACTAAAATGATGAACCCCCTGGGATTGTTGAGGGTTAAATGAGACAATGTAACATAGCGCCTGGCACATAGAAAACATTTTAAAAATATATTAGCTATTGTTAGCATGCCGATGATTAAAATAATACCCCCTCCAGGAATAATGGGAGTTTTCCGGATATTAAAAAAAATTCTTTTAAATAGTAATGAACACTTTGGAGAAGAAATAATTTGTTTCTCTTGCCTCCAGACTGGGAGAAAAGCAGTCTCTTCCCTCTTCTTCCCTGAGTGTAGTGATTATTGTTACATGTTATAACCTTGTGATTTTAAATATCTTATACTTATTATTAGTCTTTTGACATCCTGGAAGCAAATGTGAAGAAAAAAAAAAAGAAGAATCAGCTTTTAGTGAGTTCAAGGGAAAAGTGACCTCAGTTTA
This sequence comes from Callorhinus ursinus, assembly GCF_003265705.2. Lineage (NCBI taxonomy): Eukaryota > Metazoa > Chordata > Mammalia > Carnivora > Otariidae > Callorhinus > Callorhinus ursinus. The sequence continues at coordinate 12,190,801 of NW_027397081.1, read as the reverse complement.
ATCATGGTACGTCTTATCAAAGGGAAAATAATATTAAATTAGGTGCTTAAAATCCAAGTATAACAAATAAGGAAACTCAAGGGCCCTTCCCATTGAGACTTGAGATTGGGGTTCTGAGGAAATTCAGTTTAAAGAACTTTAAAGAGGAGCACTTAGTAATAGCAACTATTGTAAACAATCTGCATCTCTAATGAGCTTACGACTTAGGGGCATTGACAAGTGTCACTTAAGGAAAAACATCCACAGTGAATGCTATCCCCATAGCCTTGAAATCCCAGATTTTTCATTTGGTTAGAAAAAAAGGCAACATTATATTTTCTTACAGGGTAATAGCTCACCGGAGGCCACTGCGATGTATAATGTTATAAATGGTTTGGCTGCTAATAGGTCTTCTGGGGTGAGAGAGAAGTCCAAGTCTTTTTAATATTTGTGTCTTCCTTTGCGGTTTCCAAATATATCAGTATGTATTTTGAGTTTTAATCATGTAAATCTTTAGTTATGAATAGCATGTGGTTTGGGAGAAGTGGGTAGCTCTATTTGTGAATTAAAATTGTCGATTCCCGTTACCCCAGGCCTGAGCTGACTTGGGGACACAGGAGCGCTATGTTTGTTGGAGGGTGTGTGAGCCTGTGGTTTGTCAGCTTCCAGCTTCTGTCTACAGGATTCCTCCCTCTTAGAAGGTGACTTTCTTCCCCAGTAGCCCGTGTGCACAGATAGGGGAATTTTACACGGCTGGTTTTCAGTCTACAAAGTCGTCATTTGATATATCCCCAGGAATATAATCTCATATTATCGGTTCATTTGCAAAGCGGTTGACGTGCAAGATCAACAGTTGGCCTAAAGCACATTTTGTCTAAGAGAAACAATCTATTTTGAAATGCTGGAATACCACCCAGCCTTGAATTGCTACTGGAGCCGCTCAGTCTAAAACTGTTCTTCTATTCTTCTTTTGCCATAAGCGAGCATCACAGAATCAGATCCATTGAGAAGAATCTCCTTGCTTTGCCAACACAATTAGTTTTGTAAGAAGCCTCTGTCTTCAGATTGTTCTCCTCCAAAGTCCAAGTTGGATAACGGTGGTGGGTTTTTTTAATGAACATATTTTTAAGAGCCCCCTTTTCTCCCAAGAGCCCCTAAGCAGATTTAGCAGGCTTAGTAGGACTTTTCAGCGAGGTGATTTGAATGCCATCCTACCAGCAAATATAAATGACTTTTCTACTTTGGGGGCTCCTTTTTTAATTCTCACAAAACCTGTCCACCGGAGGGAGTTTTTCTTCAAGGCTAAGCTCTCCTCCCTCCAAAAAAAGATGCCATCTTTTTGATCAACGAAAAGCCACAAAATCTGTCCAGCTATGAAAAGGAGTTAATGGAGAAAAAAAAAAAAAGTCTAGTATTTTAACCTTTCCATATGAAGAGCCAAAGGATTCTGTGATTGTTATTATCTCATATGGTTTATTTGTAGATTTATTTCTTTTATTGCCCTGCGCTTTCTTGATAAGTGAAATTGAGTGGAAAAGCTGGTTTGTCTTTAATGGATGCATATCACTCCTGATAAACATTCTCATGGAGGGCATTACACCTCTACATTTTATGGGATCTGGCAGCTTGGACTTTACGCATCACAATGGCTTGGCCCCTTTAGTGCTGGGGGCTCTGATGAAAAAGTCCTATTGAGCTCTGTCTTTTAAAAGCAAAGCAGCTCCTGTGATGGTTACAATTGAAATAGCGCGGGCACAAAAGCTGTAGCTACTTTCTTTTGTCCTGGTCTCCCTTGCAAAGAGTTTTCACACTTCTAATCAATGTTTCCTTTCACAAAAGAGATTCTCATCCTATATGTAAATACCAGTTGGACTGTGCTTGACCTCAGTTCTTCAGCCCTAATGCTGAAAACCGGTAGACACAAAGTTAAAAACAGCTTGATGGTTATTAGTCTTTCGAGTTAAGACTCCCGGTCACCTTTGGTCTGGCATGGTATACTTCTCTTAGAAGAGAAAAGCAGAAACAGCTCTTCTTGCAAATGAAGCGGTGCAAGAATAAAGAATTTCATGGGGACAGGAGAAACTTTACATAGTTCTCTACAATAACGTTTGTCCTATTTTAAAACCTGACTGCTTTCCAGTTTCCAAGTTGATGGTGGAATTATCAAAAATCTATTCACTAGGTAAATGTTGTTGGCTTTAGATCCATCGAAAACTAGGCTTGGAGCTGTGGAAGGTAAAGCCTGGCGGTGCTGTTTTATACTACCCCGTCCGGAAGGAGCTTCAAAATATAAAGGATTTGCAAGACCTGTGATTTGCAGAACCGGACCTTTGTATAACTTGGTGTGGTTGATGTTCAGTTAGACCCTGAGCTGAATGCGTTGTGGCCAACCACCGCCATAAGCATCAATATTCTTGGCTGGCCCCCTTCATGTGCATTTTGGAGTTAAAGGTGAAATTCCATCTTTAACCCCCTTGTGGTTGTCTGAGCAGTGATTGATGAACTAGATGTGATTCCCTGCAGACCTTTCAAAGGGTGGATGAAGGATGGAATTTCAGCCTTTTTTTTTTTTTAAACCAGGGCTTTTGCTTAATACAGCTTTTAAAATTAATGTCCTTTTTTGAATGCCAAGAAAACAAAGGGAATTTCTCAGAGTGTATGCAGCTTGACACAATAGGCCTTAATTGGTGTCAAGGAGATGTTAGGATGAATGGGGAAATGCCCATTTAGCTGATAAGACTGAAAAGTGGAGCCTTGTTATAAGCTGTCATCTCAACGTGTATTTAAACTATAGCAAAACTGAAACATATTTGCCATATAGATCATAATGACTCCAAAGGAGCCATTATACTCTATTATGTAATTACATAATCAAAGCATGCATAGTAATCAGCTTTTGGAATTCAATGCTAATCAAACATACCTATAGTATGTGTTTAAGCTAAAATAGAGAACGTTAATTTGCCATTAGTCAACTAAACAAGAATGTGTATACAGAATATTCATGAATAGCTTAATGTTGTGTCAGATGATATTTTTTGTTTTGTATTCAGGGGAAATCAACAATTTTAATTGACGCAGAAACCAGCACTGAGGAAGATTACTCTTTAACTTGCCGTTCAAAAATTTGCCTCACCTTTTACTGATTATAAAAGGAGATTAGATTAAATTCAGTATTTTTTTTCCTTCCATAAGCTCAAGTGACACAACAGTAATTATGTTACAGGAGATTCTTAATGAGATCCTGACCATCTCCATACCATAGGATATAGTGTTCTAAATGCTACATGTAAAGCAAAGCTTGAAAACAAAACAAAACAAAACCTCAAGCATATATTGCTTTTGTAATTAGAAACAAATCAGTGTTATTCAGAAATAGCCAAGAATAGAAATACCTTGGTGGCCCATTGGGAAGTGTGGCCTCTACTTTTGCCTGGGCCTCATGCTTGCCATGTGACCGGCTATTTCCCCTCCCTGAGCCCTAGTATCTTCGTCTACCAAAATGAGAGCATTGCTCCCGAGGTTCCTTTCAGTTCTGTTGACCTCTGATTTCATAAAGGTTCTGTGAAAAAGAAAGTGACACAAATGAAATGTTTTCGTCGAGGGCGCCTGGTTGGCTCAGTTGGTTGAGCGACTGCCTTTGGCTCAGGTCATGATCCCGGAGTCCCGGGATCGAGTCCCACATCGGGCTCCCTGCTCAGCGGGGAGTCTGCTTCTCCCTCTGACCCTCTTCCCTCTCGTGCTCTCTATCTCTCATTCTCTCTCTCTCAAATAAATAAATAAAATCTTAAAAAAAAAAAAAAAAGAAATGTTTGGTCGATGTCACATACTCTTGCCCACTCGGTTATTTGTGAAGTCGGTTTAGTTTATTTTAACTCCAAACTTTATGAGCTACGGGTTCGCTTTGGTAATCATTTGGTCCCCTGAGTAGACAGTCCTTGGAACATTGGACTTAACTGTTTGGGATAGCAAAACACGGATGGGGATCAAAAAGGTTAAGAAAAGCTTTGTAAACAGCAGACAGATTGAATGCTTTTGATTTTAAATAAATACTCAAGTATTGAAGTTGAAGATTGAATTATCGCCTCTCTTTGAAATAAAGAACTATATTTATGTTGAAGTGGTCTCACCCTTAACCTTAATGCACTCTGATGGGCTCATCTTTTTGGACGCTGGTTCTCACTGTCTCTTGTCTGCACTTTGGATGACTAAAAACGTTACTGTACTATTTAAATGGGACTAAACTCTTTCATCAAAAGCCTTCGTGGCTTGAACTTCAAATAATTTATTTTCAAATTACTTTTACTGTAATTCTTATTAATTCAAATAGGTTTCTGATTTGATATAAAACGCTATAAATGCAAGGAACAGTTTAATGAATTGAAAGATAGGATTGAGTCTTTTAAAGGAAATGTACAAAATATGCTGACAATAATTGCTTAGATAGAAATCAAATCTTAATGGCTTTGTTAATGATTTGTAGTGAACACTGTGTTTACGTTGACTTGGGGGAACATACGCAGCTAGAAAGATTTTTCCCTCTGGATTTCAACAGAATCTTAATTTTTTTTCATTTCCTGAACCGTACTCATTTCTAGTGCTAGCTCTGAGAAACGTTAGCAGGAACTGTGGGATCTCTCTTGGTGATGGTTTTAATCGGGTCAGGGGTAAGGGTGGTTTCTTCAAGTTGGGCACATACCAAACGTGGTTATAAAAATGGGGATCCCACAGAATGGAGAAGGGGGGCAAAACTATTTGCAGTTTTAAGACACAGAGGGCTCACAGACCAATAGAAAATAAGATTTTCAAAAACAAGTGTTTTTGACTCCTTGTAAAGTCTAAACTTAGATAATCTCTTGGAGGGGAAGAATTAATAATCCTGAGCCTTTAATTAGTGCAAAACTTTGAGAACTATGGTGGCTCTTTGGAGTTCATGACTGTGTTGATCATTGGCAGGGTTTGTTCATTCTTGGGGGGTTTTGTTGTTTTTGTTTTGTTTTTGCAATCTGTATTTTTTATTTGACTTTTGCCTATTTAGGTAGCCTGACTGTGCCGATTTCATGTTAGGTGCAGTCTTCCATGTAGCAGAGGGGAGGGGAGGGGAGGAAAAAAAATTTCCTTAATATGATTTTGCTACTGAAGGAGTAGGTCAGGGGACTCTATTTGCTCTTTCTCTGGGCAAACTGTCTTCCCGGTGAAGAGTCATCTGTGTTCCTTGGTGTCAGTAAGAGTTTACATAGTTGCCATAGTATAAACCAAATTCTGTTCTAACTCTGACTTGCCCTTTATTATAGACTTGACTGGAGAGACTCCCCCGGTGTAAATGAAGTGCTTTCTTTATTAGCAGCCGGGCAGCGGAGGCGAGCTCCCTGTTCTGGCAAATGACTGCCATGCTCGGGGATCGAAGGCGTCCTCCAGGGGCAAAGGGTGTCGAGTGCCAAGAGAAAGAAGCCATAGTCAACAAGGTGCTTTACAGTCAGGACAGTTTCTCTCTCATCTTCAAGTGCTTAATTGTGTTTGGATAAATTACGGAAATTAAAAAAAAAAATCAGAAGTTGCTCATTGGGAAATAACCCTCTTTAAAAACAAGTTAAGTCTCCAAGGCAGAGCCAATAGAACCTTGGCAGCAGATCCTGAGGTTGGCTGGGTTAAAAGTACAAACTGTATGGGCCAGAGAAAGCTGACAGAACTGGGTTCAAACACCAGCCCCGGCACTTGGCTGAATTACATTAGGCAACTCATTTGAACTGCCCTGGGTCTCCTGTTCTTAACCTTTAAAGTTGGGGGTATTGGAAACAACAGGAGTTTGAGAGGGAAACGTGTGCAAGGGCACCGAGCACTGTGCCTGGCACTGGAGAAAAGTTTGCCCCCTTCCCCTCTCCTCCTTCTGGCCTCTGGCCCTAAGATCGGCCCCATCACCCTCTTCAGGCGGCCATACTGTGGAGGATGTAGATGACAGTCGATGCCTCGGTTGTGTGTAATGCCATTGGAGTAGTCTGCAACCAAAGGAGGTTTCAGGAAAGAATCCCTGAGTTAAGCCAGTTGAAGACTGAACGAATAGGGGGCGGATGAGCCCGTGGCACCCCCACCGCACTCCAGCCCTAACGAACTCTGCTCAGATGGTCTTTACTAATCATCGAAGTTTTTTTTTTTTTCTTTTCTTAGACAATATGCTTTCTCTGTCATGTAATAAATGTCCTAGCAACTTCTAGTATACTGCGGGAGACTTGCTGTCCTCTCCAGAGCCAGAGTTGTATTTTCAGAAATTGGGGGGCAAATCGGGAAGTTCTAGGGAATACAGTTGCTGATATAAATAAAAATCCAGTTTGATGCTGTCTTAAACCTCACCCATACACACCAATTAGCAGTCAAAAATGTCTGTACATGTCAGACATTGTTCCGCCCTTAAAATAAATTACCTTGCTGTTAACAGCCTTATTTAATGGCTGCAATGTATTGTACCTACTTGATTTCTTTTGCCCAGAACATGTGCTATTTCTGCCTTGACAGTGTATCTGCTAATTGAGTTTTAGAAAATCAGGAAGGTTTTTTTAAACGGATTATTTAAGAAAGGTACCTACGTTGCCTGTTTGTACCCTTCTGCTACACTTCAAGTTGTGTTCTGTAACAACCTAATTGTCGTGATATCTGTTTCAAGGGGAAATTTATCAAGTCAGAGTGCACCCTTCTGTTTGGAAGAAATATTTGAGGATGTGAGCAGAAATTATTTTTACATAAAGGCTTCAGGCAGTTAAGAGTACTGACATACAAATTGTATTTTCATCACTGTCACTCACATTTGGCGCCTCAAATAAATAGGTCATTATTATTCCATTGCAGCATATCCTATGGTGCCTCGAAGTATGGAGCTCTGTTTAATATAACTGCTGTCCAGCTGACCCGTGTAATTTATTGGTGATTTTTACAGTGACATTCTTGGGCCACCAGCATCAGCCAAGGCACTTTGATCTCTTTCAGCAAAATACTTCATTATCGCTTGTGATTTTTTAGCCTTAGTGTTATAACCATGTTAACATAGCTAGGAACTGTCATTTTCTGAGACATCGGATTTGAGGTTGGCTTTAGCAATTTCAAAAAATAATACGGTAATGATGATGACACCACCGTGGATTTGCAGAACACATCATGTGCCAGAGCCCACGAGGGCAAAAATGTGCAGATGGCAAAAATTTTACCTGAATGACTTCATAATAGCACACTAAAGTGATTTGGTCTTATGTTACCTAGTTATAACTAATAATTAAGAAGGTGTAGACTTTTGAACAGACAAACCCCTTCTGATTCTGTTTTATTACCTTAACTGTGCAAAACACAGAATCACGGTCACCTCCTCTTTGTCTCCATCTCCGATGCTAACATCTGATAGCCTTAATGTGGATACAGATGCTACTCAGGAAGAATATACCGGCATTCCGAGGGAGGACTAACACTAAAAGGTATAGTTCGTCCCACAGAGAGTATCTTATTAGGGTCCATTTGAATAGCAACTGGCTTGAAGTTCCGGCACCCCCAAGATGGTGGTTAGGATCTATCTGTAAGGCGTGGTTGATGTTGAAGGGATTGAGGCCTATCCCCGGGTGGCCTTTCCATGGGTTCCTTTTGGACATGGAAGATTCTTACTTACGATGGTAGCAAACTTCTTTAGATGGAGGAACTCTCCACCCGCAACCGAGTTGGACCCTATTTGGTATTCTAATCGCCTCAGGGCAAGTCCCGTGACTTCCGACCGATGCAACATTGGAATTGGGTGGTTTAATTTTTCCTTAATTTTCTTACTAGATTGGGTTACCCTGAGGAAATAAGGGTATCGTCCTTTCTGTACATACTTTTGCCAGGGCCAGTGAAAAACTACCTTGAAAAGCTTGCTTGATTGGCAAGAATTCCCCTTTCCTTGTTCTTTTCTCAAATCTGGGAATACACTGCTCCCTCCAGCTGGCTTCTGAATTCTGTGTTTGTCAGAGAAATCTATGGTGGGAAAAATAAGCATTCCTTCGTGGGTTTTTTTTTTGTTTTGTTTTGGTTTTTTTTTGATCACTTTTTCTCTTGGTTGTTATTCCACAACATTGTTCGGCCCACTCAGCCTTCACTGCTGGATCAAGCTAGGGAAAATTTACCCTTTCGCTCACTGCAAGCCCAGTAGGCCTGCGTTCCTCACACCTAGGTTAATTCCCTGCGTCAGAGATCTCAGGGCTGGGTTTTACTTTGGTTGGCTCCTTCAAGCACCAAGAGTTTTTGTTTGTCTGTGGCTCTAATAATTTTGTCCTTACCCCTAGTTCCCACCTTTCTAATCCTCTATCAGAGGCTGCTCTCTTTCTAGGTGGATTTGGCTTAAAGCCATCTCAGACACCCTTGCCACACACTTCCTCGCTGTGCCCTGCCAAAAAAGGATCCTTCAGCAGAAATATGATAGCAGGTGGAAATCCTCCATTTATTCTAATTGCATCTCTATTTGTGCGCCCGCTCTCTCACTCCCTGTCTTGCAGTAGTGTTTATCTTTGGTCTTTGTTTCTAAATGTGACAAAGTTGGGTTTAGGGCTTTTCTTTTGTGTTTGTTTTGGTGGGGGGAGTGAACGAACCACCCTGATCTATAATTACCTAGAAAGCTTGGGAAGAGGGGCAGTGAGCCTTCATCCTTGTATCCACACTGAACACGTGGGGTTGCCTGATTAACGTTGGGATTTGACAACTAGAGAGAGGATGGTGATGGTGATGATGACGGCAGCCACCATTTATTCAGTTTTATAAGAAGCTAGACACGGTGCTAAATGCTTTAGATTTATTACCTTCCTCAGTCCTTCCGACAGCTCTCTGAGAGGGCTTTGAATTACTGTCCCCATTTTGCAGATGAGAAACTGGCTCAGGGACTTTAAATACTTTACTTGAGGTCATACAGCCAAAAAGCAATCTTCCTCTTCCCCTTCCTGATCGACCATTATACACATTTCCCACTCCACACTTTTTATTCCATACGTGAAGATTAGATACCAGTTTTCACTCACGTGGCGGCTTCTGAAAGGCCAGGACAGTGCCCCGTATTTCTATGTCCTCTGCTGTGCTGGGTGCAGAATGGGACATTCTACAATTACTTCATCTTCGGCTGATGAATTGAATTCTCCTCTTCTCCTACCTGCGCTGTGGATCATACGGGTCATTTGTGAGGGGCCCTGACTGCTGTCACTAATCATAGAAACAACAAACGAGAGCAGATCTGGAGATGAGCCTTCGATCGGTGGATCTGAACGCCTTGACTTTGTGCCAAGTTCTGAAAGAGAACGTCTACATGGCTAGGTGGGGGTGATCGACAGAAGGGGCCTGGTTTGGGACCGCCTGGGGCTTTGGGTGAGTCGTGAAGGCGTGAGTTTCTGAGAGCAGAGTAACCGACTGAACTCTAAGCCTTCCCAGGGTATTACTGGGATCCCAGAGCTTCCTACTTGGGTAGGTCCTGGCTCCTACCCAGTAAACAGTGGGACGGCCTGTACCTTGGGAATGACGACATCCGCCAACAAGATGAGATTATTTCCTGAGCCCTCCTCCCTACTTCTATTAAGTGGCCCCTTGAGTTTTCTGTGAGGCGACCAAATAGCTTAGCTCAAGGGCATGTGAGCTGAGGTGGAGGATATGCTTCTCCCCTACTCCATTCGGGAGAGCTGCAGCTTCTTAGAAAAGTCAGCTCTCCGACCTTTCCATACCTTTCCAGCGCACTCCTCAACTGGTACAAGAAACTGGGGGCTGGGACGTGGGCATCACGACTTTTGAGAGCATGTTGATCCCAGGCTTAGTCACATTTTGCCCCTGGGTCTCTCTGGGATCAACGGACTCACTTTGTGGACTGAGGAGGAAGATGGGAGCCACCCCAGTATCGCCCTTGGTGCCCATTTTGGAATACGTTTCTTGTCTTTTGTTCTAACTGAGCCATTAACCAAATTTTAATTGATGGAAATCCCTTTCTCCTTTTTTTTTTTTTTTTAAGGCGATGGACAGAATTTGTTTACGAAAGATGTGACAGTGATCGAGGGAGAAGTCGCAACCATCAGCTGCCAAGTCAATAAGAGTGACGACTCTGTGATTCAGCTGCTGAATCCCAACAGGCAGACCATTTATTTCAGAGACTTCAGGCGTAAGTTTCTATCTCTGTAGCATTAGGTGGCAACTTTTTTTTCTTACATGTTGTCTTGATAAAGAGATTACCAAGGCCTCCTTTTCTAAATTTAATGTTAGATGCTTAAAGTTTAGTCAATTCTTCAGAGGGAAGAAGAGACATGCAATCATAATCTTTCTACTTAATAGAAACCTTGAATGGTCCCTTTTAAAAGTAAAGCAGTCTTACTTTGCAATAGGAATTGATTGTAGTAATTCAAGGTGAATTGCAATTGAGTCCCAAATACTTAGCTGACACAAACAACTCAAATAGGGTAAGGCAAGGAAAATAGAGCATTCTGAAGGGTAATCTGTTTGGTTTGAAGATGGAAGTTTCCAAGGCAATGTGTGCCTATAAAGACAAAGCCAAAATCTCCTATCACCGTAACCTCTGGTAGACAGAGGTTACCATGTGCTGAAGTCTTAGCAAATGTGGTATCCCAAAAAGTAATCGTTGGAACTTAATTGTGTATCCCAGAAATGGTTCAAATGGATCTCAGAGCTTTAACCGGAGCAGGAATCAGGTCTTTCCCAAGATCGCTCTTTGGGAGCATGGGTGCCTAATCAAAGCAGATGTCCCTTCACATCTGCTTGTCCCCATTCTCCCCAATGGCCCAGAACATTCATGAACTGTGGAAAGAGTTGATAAAACTAAGGAACAGCTCAGAGCACGAAGGAAGGTAAAAGAAGAGGAGCCAGCCATTTTTAGAGTGAATTTTTGTCATTATAAATGAATTTAGCCTTTGCCAAAATTGACACAAGGACTTTAAAAGTGAATATTTGAAATTAATAAAGAGCCCACAGACATGATTTTTGTGGTGACTCTGATTTCCTGCTTTATCCTCATCTGTCTCCCACTGTGAAGTTGAATGCAATTAGGAAACTGCAGGCGGGGTCTGAGGCTTTGGGAGGCCCTGGGTCGTGGACTCTGGGCAGCTGCACCTCCAACAGTACCAAATACAAAGGTGCATCCAAGTTAAATTGGATTGTTTTGCGATGAATTTTTTTTTAATTATTTCCATCTTGTTTTTGAAATTACTGATAGTGATTTTTTTTATCTTCATAATTTGGAACTGCTTTTTTTTTTTTTTTAAGGGGCCCCAGATTTTTTAGAGACAACTCAAAAGCCTCTATAGGTCCTCCTCCCTGAACTTTCAGTGCCCACAGCCTGCGCTTTCGTTCTGTTTTCATTTTACTGAACTCCGGTGGAGAATCTGAAACAGTTTACGAACAAGGGCTGGAAACTGACAGCAAGGAGCACACACGTGCGTGCCTACACCCATAAGCCCTCGTGTGTGTCGGTTTCCTTTCGGACAAGGTTATTTGTCTACATGCAGTTATTGCAGAAGCCCAAAATAGTAATTCAAGAAGCATGAAGCAGTACTCAACAGGTGCACGAAGACTTAATCGACTTTTCTTCTCTGTAGTGGCTTTTCGAGTCTCCTAATGTTCTCCTCCCCTAGATAAGGAAAATGGACTGTGTGTCATGTCTTCCTACTAATCACTACCTCTGTGTTTTGTTTCACAGCTTTGAAGGACAGCAGGTTTCAGTTGCTGAATTTTTCTAGCAGTGAACTCAAGGTGTCGCTGACAAATGTCTCAATTTCGGATGAAGGGAGATACTTCTGCCAGCTCTACACTGACCCCCCACAAGAAAGTTATACCACAATCACAGTGCTGGGTGAGAGACGCGTGGGGGTGTGTCCTGGGAAACGGAGTGGGAGGGCCCTTACTACCGATGGCTTCCAGCAGCAAGGAAGAGGTTAATGGTAAATTTTGCTCCTCAAACCTGTTTTAGGAAGAATCAACGGCCATCTTGCTGAATTTTAAAAATAGCCTATTTTACCAAACACTCTAAGGAATGGCAGTCAGCAGTCTTCGTAGATCCCACCTGCTCTTGGGTTTCAGCCCTCAAGCTTCAGAAGCAAAGATCAAGAGAATTTAGAGCCCTCAAATGAATCACTCACCACATGAAATGTCATTGCTTCTAAATGACCAGGATTTTCTTTTTCCCCTTCTGTGCAGGAGTGGAGGAGGTGGGCTACCACATCTATACCCCATGACAGCGCTCGCTTATAAAATCTGCTTAACAATTTTTCCGTCTGAGTTACATCTCATTTAATATTGTTGATCTCCTTACCTTCGGCTTTACTCACCGCCTTGTGTATTGCTTATACCCTAGACGATGCTATAAAAATCATACCCCACGAACACACACTTTGCCACAAATTGCAACCATTGGACATAAAAGAATTAAGAGCTTCTAGGGGCGAGGAGGCTGATAATAAGCAAGGACTGTTGACAGGCTGCTAAGGACACTTCTAGGGAGTTGAATGTCTTAACAGTCACCAGATTGTGATTTTCAGGAAAACCCCAGTAGCTAAGTTTCCATATTTAGATTTTGATAGAGTCAGCAGATACTCTTGTGTTGAAGGTGGTCTGAATTAGTCACCTCTTAGACAAACGTGTACACCAGTACGTAACAGCAGCTGATGGGGATTTTTGAAAGCGAGTTTTCAAGGACGTACACTATAGAATGAGGCAAGATCTCTGATTTACACCTTCAGAAAGACGATGAATCAAAGTCTATTTGAGGCGGCAGAGTGCAGCTTTTCGGTGTAATGATATGAAGATTAAGGAAGAAAGATAAACATGAAGGACATTTCCGCTTGGTGTGTGTGAACATATATGTATTTCTGGACGTACATACTGGACTGCTGCCTCGGGAAAATATTTTTTCATTCATTAACCTAAAACATGTCCCTAGTGCTTACATACATGTTCTTGATGAGAGTAATACTGATTAGGAAGTCCTGTTCCATGTCAGGTCATGCAGCTTCTACCTTGGTCTGTGTTGGACAGTAGATCACTTGCAGAGGTACATGTCTGCTTTCATTTTAGCATTAATCCCTATTAGACCTGCAGAAATAATCAGCGTGGAAGGTTTTGCTGGGATGACTTAATTTGGTGTTTTTCAGGTGCGCCTTGAGGTTTTCTGTCCATGTAGTTGTTGAGAAGTATTTGAAAACACTGTGCAGCCAGTGAGTTACTCCAATAAGCAGACTTCAAGCCGACCATCTGCCCAGTGACCCGTCACTGGTTATGGCCTTTCCATAAGAGTAATAGCAATGGAATGGAATATTATAGCTTTCAGGGTATTTTTCTACCTATACCTTTTAAGTATGACCATCCTCCACAGGAGGAAATGATAAGAAGAGAGATGAGCCATGCTGCCTGGGTTACAAAGCACATGGTGCAAATCTAGAATCTTAGACCTTGAAACAGACCCTATTGTTCTGTCTCACAACCTTTGTGTCTTTTAGCCTGGGTTGTTTTCAATAAAATCCCAAATGTGCCTGAAGGTGCACCTCTTTTGTTTTTGGGAGTAGGTCTGGCCACAGGCAAGCACTGAATGCCTGTCAGTTTCCGGAATCTGGGACATTTGTTCGCGGACCCACTGGATTGGGCCAGTTTGACTGAATATACCCAGTGCTTGGGAGTCAACATGACAGCACTAGACTTTTGAGAGGCATTTATGCCTGTAATCCTGTTGGAGGTCTGATTATTCTAGAAGTAATAGGTTCCTGCTTGTCTTGTATTGAAGCATTAACTTAAACATACTTGAAAGTAATACCAGTAGATGCTCTTTCTGCAGATATTATGTATTCATTTAATATTCTTGCCACTGAATTGACTCTGGGAGTCTTTGACGGAGTGAAATTGTTGTCATCAGTGTTTGAGTCTTTCACATTCCAAAATCTGACAATTTCCACTGATACTCATATATTCAGACCTTTTTCCTAAGGTTTAGAATTTTCAGATATTCTAATGAATGAAGAGTGATCTATTAGCATCTTCGTTTCTATCTATGGTTCTCTGAAAAGGACTCCATATATACTTACACAGCTGTCAAACTTCTTCATAGGTTGAAGATGCTCATTTTAGTGCATGTGTCTATTAGCTGTTTGAAGCATTCAGCAAAAATTTCAGCATAATTACCAGACGTAGAGATGGTTATTTGTTAGTTACTATTACGTGTATTATCTGATCCATGTAAAAACTGAAAACTCGCCGATGATATTTTGCATGCATTTGGGTGCCTTTTAGGATATCCATTCACTCGCTCCACTTGTGTGAGTTGGTTCCTTTCTCTAGATTGTAGTGTAGAACTCTCTTTATACCAGTATTCGTGGAAACAGCGGAATGAGAAAGAGAATACACCGCTTTAAGATAAATATAGTTACTGATAATAGCAGCTAATATTATTACAGTTCTGTCCTTCTAAGATTAGTGTTCACTCCTAAGATTCCAGGAGCAGGAGAACCTAATTATTTCAAAGGGTTTTGGAGTGAGATTTCACATACTGATCAGCTTTAAGACTCCTCTTTTGTTGTAATTAACGTGTGACTCATCTTGATATTGCTGATTTTTTTTAATGTTGTAGGCGTAATGTTTATAATGAGCACTCTTATAGATTTGAGGTTAGCTAAGAAGAACCTTGACATTTCTTTGCTATTTTCTAGTATTTCTCACTGTGATTTCCATTCAGGTTTTCATCTGTATGCACCTCCTTACATACATCTTTGGTTATTTTCATTAATGGCCGCAGGCAGTTTTTACTAAATGTGTCTGTTTAGTAGAGCACGTTTAAGTGTATTCTCTGGTTAGTAGCAGTTTTAATTCATTTTTCCCACAAATGGATTTTTATACTTTACTAATCACTTTTGTATTAGAGTAGACACTGTGGAGTTGAAGGGAAAACAGGGTACAATTAATAGACCAAAATAAATTTCAACTTTTTCTTGTCCGACCCCATTCTTTTCTTTTTAGAAAGACTTAAATCACCTCGTTTATGTTTTCCAAAGCTTTTTTGCTGTTAAAAAAAATCAGAGAAGTCACCTTTATAATATCAATAAACCATTGTGACCCACATGATCAGATTTGATTTTAGGTTTGCAAACCACACAGCTCCCACTACGCTTGACTGTTTCTTCTCATCTTAGTAAAGTCAGAAATCCTGGCCACACTCTTGAGAACACTGTGGACTTGGAATAAAATCACTCAGTTCTTTCTCAGGGTGCTCTTCTCGATGACAAATAAGTCCTTTATTTTTCTGCACTGGTCCCGTTTTCCACGACGTGGCAAGTTGTCCACATGTTTACTTTAGCTATGAAGTTAGATGATGTCAGCTGTTCGGGAAGTTGACCCGAGGACCTAGCATGGGTACTGGCGTCCTCCGGAAGGGTTAGGGGACTTGACGGTATATGTGTTGCAGGAGAGGAAGAAGCAGCATAAGTGATGCCAAGCAGTAGGTAATCCATAACAAAGAGGGTCTCTTTGCTGCTGGTCAGGCTCTGAGCATCCAGACAAAATCTAAGAGGCATTGGTAGGTGTTCCTCTGGCCTCGTTTATACGTGCACTTTTCCATCTCCTTCCTTTGAACCGGCAGACATGATTGGTAATACAGACTCTGGTCTCCGTGACCGCCTCCATCTCCCAGAGAGAAATACCCTGGAAGAGGAACAGCTAGTGGCGGTCAGGGGGATCCTGTAATGAGGAGAGCTAAGCTTTCAGGCCATGAGAAAGGAGAGCATGAAGGAAAGAGCCCCAGGAGCACACAGGACACAAATGCCTGACAAAGCCTGTGTTGGAGGCTGGGTGCCATTGAGACTTGACTGTGGTGTGTGCTGGAAGCTCTTAACAGGTCGGGGATCTCTTCCCGTCAAGATTCCCAGGTCACCACAGAGCCACCAGCAGGGTTTTTCTCCAAAGTTACACAAGCAGGCTGGAATCCGATGGGCTCCATTCCCTTCTTTGTCCTATCCAAAGAGGGCTGCTTTCCTGGAGTCTCCCCTACTCAGTTTGAATTTTCTTAAATTGCGTGCTATCTCTTCAGTTACCGTACTCGATCCCGTTTCTCGTTGGGTGGCATGGCATATGCCAACATCAAGAATGATTTCCATCACTCTTATTTTTGTCTGAACCTTAACAGGAATTACTATTGTCTGACTTTCATTTCTCCATGTGGGGGGCGGGGGGGGGCGTTCCTATGTCTTTTACTCTATGGTGGTTTTGTCTTCCTGCCTCCTACTTTGCTCCCCCTAGTTCACCGAGATCTTATTTTTTTCAGGCTTGGGCAATCTTTTCCTCTGACATTTGCTCTAACAATAGCATTTTATTTCAATATTCCTACGATACCACACTCAGAATTTGGTACTTTTGTTGGTCCAAAACATCTAGTCTCTGTGTGTATTCCCTATCAACTCTCAGGGTGTGTGTGATGAAAATCTGTAACCATCCCGATTGTCATCTGGCAAGAATATCCACGTTCAGGAAATAGCTAGCTGAAGTCGTCCCATTTACTTTTGTTGCTGCCTTTCTGTGTCACTTAAAATGCTGGCAGATGTGCAACTCCAAATTGGATGTTAGACTATCTCTCTTTACGCTTGTTTGTTTGTTGTTGTTGTTTGTTTGTTTGTTTTTTTAATGCAAGCGAGGGTAGTTCTCTGCCATGTTTAACTACTCATTTGGGCCATATCGCTTTGGCAACACATCCAATTGAGCAACTGTGTTCTTTTCCTTTTATACAGAGAACAAAGAAGAAACCTGCTTTTTCTCTAATATTCACCCCCCCACACGCACACACCCCACACACTGTCTTGCTGAGGAATATATGCAACATACCATTTTTCCTTTTTCTTCTCCATCGTTCTCTCTAGGAATTTTCAAGTGCTTCAATTCAATGTAAAAGTCTTCCTGCACACAGAATTTTACATTGGCACTCGAACAGTTGGAAATCCCAAATACGTGGTTTAATCCCATAATTTATTGAAGCGGTATCAGAGATT
This sequence comes from Callorhinus ursinus, assembly GCF_003265705.2. Taxonomy (NCBI): domain Eukaryota; kingdom Metazoa; phylum Chordata; class Mammalia; order Carnivora; family Otariidae; genus Callorhinus; species Callorhinus ursinus. The sequence goes on along the minus strand of NW_027397081.1, from coordinate 12,173,816 downwards.
TATTATTCAACTTGATCATCAGGATGGCATGTTTATACATATTTAATTTCTTGTTTCTCTTCTGAGTTGAGAAACTTATTAATCATAAGTCTCAGAACTGTCTTTGCTTATTCATGGTGGTCAGGGCACATAGTCTGAGATTCACTCTGCTGAATTCCGTATTCTTACTGATTTTTATTTCAAGAAGTTTCGTCTTGTGGTAAGGGTGCACCTGATGTGAAGTCTCGCCGTCAACTCCGTTTCATAAAAGATAACATGCTTTTTCACCATCCCTGTCACCCTACCTACTCTGGATTTGATATTTCGCACTTTATACCCCAAATATTTTATTCTATCTTATTACATATGCTTAATATGCTTAAAGAAGAGTGGTTTTAATTCTGACATATAAAATGGACTTGCAGGCACTTAATAGTCTTTTTCACTTTTGCTTTCTAAAATCTGGAGCATCAGATTTCAGAACATGGAAAAATTACTACAAAATAACTGGCATGTCCTATCTTACTGCATCTTCCCATCCAGTGGATTTTATTACTACGCTGTCCATTGGAAGTCATGATTGTATCCCAGTTCTCTGTGGATAATTTTAACTGAACAAAACTGGTTCTAAAGCACAAGTTTTCTGTGTGTGTTTATGGTGAGTGATTCTTTTAAGGGACTCTAAGTTTTTGATCTTTGCTGGTTGTCTTTGGAATCTTTCATATGAAGATTGAAATCCAAGGGTTGAGTTCAAGGACAGATAGTCCTTCCAGATCCTTCCTGATGAGGATGATAAATTCATTCAGGTGTACTCGTCTTACTTTTAGATCTACATTCTGGTCAGTTTTCTAATAACCGATGGATAACTAATACTGCTGTTGTTATAACTTGGTCACTGATAACTTAGGAGCGGGAGGCTGGGCATTTTATAGGATAACTTTAGGAAAGAAATTCTGAATTAACAAACTTTCACATAATTCACACTCTTTGATGATGACTTTTGTACGTCTCTTTTCCCCTCCGGTGGCAGTTTGTTTTAAAATCCCATCAGGAATGTCCATTAGTTGTCTCCTCTTTTTGGTAGTAGTGGTGGTACGAATTTCTCATGAAAAGAAGACCATATGCAGAAATGGATTCTGTGTTTAATTTGTAGTCCCACCACGCAACCTGATGATCGATATCCAGAAAGACACAGCGGTGGAAGGCGAGGAGATTGAAGTCAACTGCACTGCCATGGCCAGCAAACCAGCCACGACCATCAGGTGGTTCAAAGGGAACAAGGAGCTAAAAGGTGAGACGCAGCCTGCCCTATCCGGAAGTAGTGGGCAGGCCCCTGACTCCAGCAGGGCCACACCTTGAGGGAAATTAAAGATGAATGCCAAACATGCCCCTAAAACAAAAATGCCCACTTAGATAGGGCTCGTAATCAATTACTAAATGCGTCTGAAGCTGGAGCATAAAGGCATTTTATTGAATCTAATGCATATCCTCCCCCTGTTGTTTGAGGGTTTGTGGTGATAGGTATTGCTAGATTTTTTTTTTTATTATGTCATGTTAATCACCATACATTACATCATGAGTTTTTGATGCAATGTTCCATGATGCATTGTTTGTGCATAACACCCAGTGCTCCACGCAGAACGTGCCCTCTTTAATACCCATCACCAGGCTAACCCATCCCCCCACCCCCCTCCCCTCTAGAACCCTCAGTTTGTTTTTCAGAGTCCATCGTCTCTCATGGTTTGTGGTGTTGCTAGATTTTGACTCCGATGCTCAGAAAGAACTAGAACTCTTTAGACCAGGAAGAGTCACGGTTGGTGGTGTCCCCTGAACTCCGGGTGTCCATGTTGTCCCTCAGTTCTCATTCACCCTGTGACCTCGGGTGGGTCAGCACCCCAGATTCTCACGTTGGACATTTTAAAAAAGGCTACCGGTCTTGGTGGTGAATTCCGAGTCATTCTAACATGGATTACTGCGCCATCAGCTTGCTGACCGTGCTTTCCTGTAGGGGCAGGTGTGTTAAGTATAGGAAGGATCATATCCTAATTGTGGATCTGCAGGCACCCCCTTTCTCATGGAATCTGTAACTCACGTGCACGTTTCACCAGCCTGCTCTTTTGCAAAGTTTGCAGTTTGTGATAGTGATGCAGGCCACTCCTTTAACCTTGGCCTAGGCCACCCCAGGGTTGATTCCTGTACCCTCAAATATCTGCCCCCTTAGCCAGCGCCTCAGCCACAGCCTGTCCCCTAGTTGACCCTTCTGTGTCAGTCATCCTGAGTTAACACGTGTGTGTCGGCCTTCCTACCCCTTGCTTTCCAAGGTTGCTTTGCAAGTAGTAACTGGGGGCCAGACAGCTCTGGTCATTTGACAGAAACGTCAGCTGTGTTTAGCAATTTCTGCTAATATGGGGATATTAATATTACAGATTGTAGGAGATTCTCAGGCAGATGAAATGAGTGAATGTTTGTAAAGCATGTAGCTGGTATCTGGGCCAAGGTAAGTGCTCAGTGTGTGCTTCTTAAATAAATCAAGAGTGCCAGGAAGAAAAGAATAAGGCCTTTTAGAAAGGGGATATAAAAATCTATATCTAGAAACAGATAAATCTATATATAACAGCTTAAGTTTCAAAAAGCTTGCTCTGTTTTAATCTCCTATTTCCTAGGTATGGTTTTGGGAGGAAGGAGTTTCTCATTTCCCCTCTTCTTTTCTAAGTGAACTGAGCCATTAAATGCGAACCGATAAGTACAAAACATTAAAAGAAAGTTAACGGTACTCCATGTCCCGGGGAGTGCTGAGTCCAGGAAAGGGGCTGCCTTGGCCTATTCATCCCATCCGGAAGCCTCCCCCCTCCTCTTATGGGTGTTCTTGGACGAGGCTCCCGTCTGGCCCGAAGCCTCTACCTTACTTTGCTCTCCCCACGGCCACTGCGGGGTTGTTGTTGTTGTGGTTGTTGTTGGTTTTTGTGGTCTTCTAAAAGTCTCAGAGTTTAAACATTTCAATTACAGTTTCAATTATGTAAATCCATTTAGTTACTTTCCCTCTTAATTGTTGCTGATGGGGGTGGGCAGAGGGGATTGTTTATATCTCTATTCCTGATTGAATTACTTCGGAGATTTGGATGATGTCCTGGAATTTTTAAACCGCATGACAGCCTACTCGACGTTTCAAGTTCAGATGGTGGTTAGGGGTGAAAAGCACTTCTCTTTTCCTCCTCCAAAATGCCGTAAGCAGTCAGATGGCAAAGTGGTTCAACTTTCAGCTGCCTTTTTGTGGGAGGTTTTAAGATAGAAGACAACATATGTAATATATTTAAATAAAAATAGTATCTATTATGTGGGGTAGAAATGCATCTTACATACTATCCTGTAAGGTTGGAAAGTAGAAAATTATCATTTTACCCATTATCTACCCACAGTTTAACCTTATCCCGAGTGGCTTCCATCATCTTGGTTAAAATAGCAATGTCAGGGCAGGGAGAGGAGTCTATAGAAACAGAGTGATAGGAATTCATGCAACTCTGAGTTCTTGGTATATTCCGTGTCCCCCAGGCAAATCGGAGGTGGAGGAGTGGTCAGACATGTACACTGTGACCAGTCAGCTGATGCTGAAGGTGCACAAGGAGGATGACGGGGTCCCAGTGATCTGTCAGGTGGAGCATCCAGCTGTCACCGGAAACTTGCAGACCCAGCGGTACCTTGAAGTACAGTGTGAGTACCTGTCTTAGTCCGTTCAGGCTATTCTAACAAAGTAGCACCAAGTGAGTAGCTCATAAGCCACAGTCATTTATTCCTCACCATTCTGGAGGCTAAGAAGTCCAAGATCAAGGCGCACCAGCACGGTTGTGTTCTAAAGAAAGCCTTCCCTCTTTCTGGTTCGGAACCACTGCCTTCTTGCTATGTCCTGTCAGGGCGGAAGGGGCTAGAGATCTCCAGAGCTGCTTTCAAAGGCCCCGCCTCCTCATATCATCCCAGTGGGTATTGGGATTTCAACATAGGAATTTGGGAAGGGAGGGACACAAACGTTCGTTCAAATCGTAGCAGTACCTGAGCATTTTATCCTGAGGGCATAGAGTAGCAGTTGCTTAAAAACTCTTCAGAAGCCATTTATTGAATACATATGATAGAGTTTATATCTTGTTGTCTTAGTAGTAAAATAATCAAAGGATTATTTTAGTGAAACACTGCCATACTACAGAGTGCCAAAAAGGATTTTCAAAATACTACATTTAACCCAAATGTAAAACTTTAAAATGATTCCAATCTGTTCTATCACATGACTTAATTAATTGCATTTTATGAGTGTTGACTATAATCATTTCTATGTCAACTTCACAATGTAGGGTAGTCCCTCCCACTTTCTTAGCCCCAGGAGAAGTGCTGAATTTTTTTGTTATAAAGGGACTTTTATTCCCCTTCTCCATCAGCATTTTGTCTTAAAGTGCATGTTCTCTTCCATTTTTAGCTTAAAGTATGGCAATGAGTTTAAAAGTGGAACTCTTTGGGATCGGTGCCATAATCTCAATGGCTTCATCAATAACAGCTAGATCGTGGGGAGTGAGGTTGTCTCCTCGCTGTGCCCAATGAACTAAAGACAATTCTCTCTATTTTCTCTGTGGACTCTTCTGCTTGCCAAAATGTTTTCTGCACAAAACCATCCTTGCAGCAAAGTTGTGGCCAAGTAGCCAACTTCTCACTTTTTTATCGGAGAGCTTCTGTAACTGAGCCTCTGAAAGATTGCAGTTGATACTTGAGTTTGCATAGTGGCAATGGTGTAAGAGTCTGGTTGGAAAGGCAACTGCCGGGGGTCCGATAAAGGCAAAGCATTACAGTCTATTAATTCTTCTGTTAATTTCCTAGCGCTGCCATGACTAATTACCACCAACTTTGTGGCTTAACACGACAGATTGATTCTCTCATAGTTCTAGAGGACAGAAGATTAAAATTGAGGGGTTCGCAGGGCCACGCTTGCTCAAAAGGCTCTAGGAGAAGAGTTTTTCTTGCCTTTTCTGGCCTCTGGGAGTCCCAGATATTCCTTGGTTTCTGGCCATGTCTTTCTAGTCTCTTGCTTTGTCTCAACACGGTCTTCTCCTCTTCTCTGCGTGTCTCTTAGACGGACACTTGCTGTTGGAGTTAGTGCCCACCCAGCTAATCCAGAATGGTCTCATCTCAAGATCCTGAATTTGATTACATCCACAAAGACTTCTTTTTCCAAATAAGGCCATATACGCAGGTTCCGGGGCTAGGAAGTGAGCGTGTCTTTTGAGGGCCACCGTTCAGCCCGCTACAATCTCTATCACATGTATACATTGCCTGAGCAAAACAGGGGCCAGGGAAAGGTGTAAAAAGTGACTTCTAATCGCTTCTCCACCTTGTGGCTAAAATTAAATGTAAAAAGTTGCTTCTAAGACACTAATCCCATTCCAGCCTTTTCTTACTCTGTGAGTTTGGCTCAATTTAACATTACATAATGCAGGTTTTTCTTATTAATTCATTTCATCTCCATCATTATGTAGCTTCATTATGGGCATCATGCTTATAATTTTCATATCACTAAAACTATTGTGCTGTAATGTCCCTGTAATGGGAAAACAGAAATGATCAGATATTATCTAAATTGGCAGATAGTAGATTTCTTGTGACTTTGTTAATATGTAATTCATTTAAGCAAACTTAATATCCATTAACTTTCCTTGTAGGGGCCCATTAGCTTTAATAATACATTAACTCCTTTGTGAAACCTGAGTAGACATTCACCCAGTCCCTGCCCCTAAACTCTTTCAATGTCCCCAGAGTATCTTCCAAATAGAATATAGCCCCACCCATCTATGAAATTACACTCACTCCCAAATGCAAAATATTTTAAGCACTACACCTCCTACCTCTTGGAAGACTTGACAATGATCTTTATAAGCCTTGTCTTCCATATTCTGTAGGTTCAAGAGAGATTTGTCCTTCTAAGAACAAGGAATAAAGCTGCATATCTGAATCCATTTGACTTCAGTCTTAGAGTACTGCTAGCCCTCAAACACAGGGAAGTGACCAATGCCTTCCAAAAACGAAGACATACCCATTGATCATTTTTAACTCTAACATGGCACTGTTGCAGGGTTCTTGTCTCACAGAGTTGAAGAATGAATCTTGCAGGCGATAGGGTGAAGGAAGTGGAAATTTCTTAGGGGAAGGTGAGAACAGAAAGGAAAGCTCTCTAGAGTGACAGGGGTCCCAGATGGGTTGCCACTGAGGGCTTTTTATGGTCGGTCTTTTATAGAAAACTGACCAGGGAACTTGACAAATACCTCATCTATAAATTTAGGACAAACAAGGTGGATTTGTAAATATTATGAAAATATCTCATCTATATTTAGAACAAACAAGGTAGATGTGTTAGATTTCCTTCTTTCTAGTTAATATCTTGTCTATAGTATTTCTCCACATCTGGGGTTTCTGTGAGCCTGGTTACAGAGCCCCCTACCTGTCTCTCCCTGCCTAGCCTCTCCTGTCCCTTACTCAGCACCTTTTTATGGAAGACTATTGTTTTTTGTTTTTGTTTTTGTTTTTGTTTTTATCCATAGTGAGCCACACAGGCATTTTCTTCTTGATACTTCATTTTTTTCGGAATGTATATAAAGAGAAAGTCTTTTTACATAAAAGAAGGTTAAGAGTTGCCAACCATTATATTAATCTGACTAGGAATTGAGAGTCTTCTTTGGTATCTTAAGTAAGACTGGTGCTCAAGAAAGTCACCAGACAGGGCATCTGGGTGACTCAGTCGTTTAAAGCATCTGCCTTCGGCTCAGGTCATGATCTCCAGGGTCATGCAATTGAGTCCCAAGTTGGGCTCCCTGTTCAGGGGGAGTCTGCCCCTCCTCCCACTCGTTCTCTCAATCTCTCTTTCTCTCAAATAAATAAAATCTTTTAAAGAAAGAAAGAAGGAAGGAAGGAAGGAAGAAAAGAAAGAAAGAGAAAATAAGTCGTCTGATCGTTCACTACCCTCCATTCCTGGAGCGCTGCTAACAACTTGGCGGAGTCAGCTAGGAATTCCTTAAGTAGCTCCTCCAGACACAACTGGAATCCTCTACCTCATTTCCTACCAGCTTTTCTCTCCTGAACACCAGCAGCTCTGCCGTAAGAGACTCCTGCCTCCGATGCCTAAGGCGCTTGGTCCTTGGGCGCTAAGGCTTTGTTCGTCGTTGGCTAGCGCCAGTGGTTCAACCCCATCCCTCTTATGGCTCTCTCTAGACGAGCAGCACCGGTGTCTTGATGGCAATGAGAAGAGATACTTAAATACATGAGATTCAGCAGCCAGTCTGCGTGGATGGGGCATCATTTTGGATACTCTATGAGGAGTATTAGACCCTCATTTTGTAATTGGCCCAAACCCTTAGCATCAATCAGCATTTCTTAACCTTCTTAAAAACCTCTTTAGAAGTTCCATGGACCTGGAGAAGATGAACAAAATCACATATCCACCATATTTTGCTTCCAATATAAAGAGTCTGTTTATCCTACAGACTTCTAACTTCATTTATTCGAGGACCAGTTTTCCCATATCCACAGATAATCCATACTCTTCACTCATTTAGAATTTGTCTTTAAGTCACTTTATTGCTTTTCCCTAACAAAGGCCTGTGAAAAAATATCAAATTAGGAATTTTATTTTGCTATGTGTGTTATGCTTAGTAAACATCAAAATAAATACATAAGTATTTTTAATGTCCTTTTCTTTGCTACCTAAAAAGATTTTTTAATAATATCATTTATAAGCGTTAGGTTATTACCAGGAAATACTGAACTGGTCCGTGGACCTCACAATAAGAACAGCTCTTTTCTGGGTAAATGAGACTGCCTTGGGGAACTCTAACCTGTTGGAACCGGTATTCATTATATTCACTTGGTTCAGTCCTGGCCCATTTTGCTACATGAAGCCTTCTGGGAACTGTTTTCTACCTCATCTAAGACCAATGGCTATTAACCAGGATATGACCAGAGTTACATGACAGACAATGGATTTGAGTTCTGTATAAACTACGTGCTTTTAAGAAGCTATTTTTTTAAAAAGGAAATAGCGAAGACCTACATTGTAGATTTTTCAACAGCTTACTTTAAATCTGACGGGGAAAGGAGGAGAGGTAAACTGGAGAGCTGCCATATTGCATAGAAGACAAGGCTTGAGCTATAACTTGGAATTGCTTTTGTCTTGTGGATTTAAGTCCTAATTAATTGAACACAGAATTTTGCAGTGTTTGTTTGTTAGGACCCTTATTTGTGGTACCAGGAGAAATTGTTGTGCCCAATTATGTGAAAAATCAGCCAGATGTGTATGCTGTCATACTTTTAATAATCTTTAAGTTCGTGGTGAGTACAGATATTAATTGTGTAGTATGCATTGAAGTGATTAACATCAATGTAATTTATCATCTGGAGATTTCTGAACATAAATAAATGAGTTGTTTTGTTCAGCAAGGTGTTGACCCCTTCAGAATTAGTGAATTAAAGCCCCCCCTCTTTTTATTATAAATATGAAAGGCACCACAATCAGCCAAGTGTTCAGTTATTTGATTTTCTGGGGCATTAGCCGCTCTTGTTTGTGACATTTCCCTGTTGGGTGCTCGTTTGCAAGCTCATTAATAAGGTTTTCTCATAGGAACGTTGCTGGGAATGAAGAACATACAGTAGGGCTCTTAGTTTTCTGGCTTTCATTGTGAGGCTCAGGAAGGCTACGGCGTCAGCGACACACAGCTCAGTGTTTAAAACAGAAAATAATTATACGCGGAAGCTGGAATTCAAAGCTCTCCCACCTTAGATGTTAGGCAGAGGACACTTTTGCCTTTTAATGTTCTGAGCTCGATGACCTTAAATTCCTTCTGTGCATTGTTTTTTTTTTTTTTCCTTCCACGTGTCTGTGTGCGTGGCGTTGCTCACATTTACAACATGGTTGATTATAGCGGAGCGTGGTACAATCGTAGCGCAGTTAGTGGAGTTTCAGATCTGAAGGAACGTACTCCTGTCAAATAAAAGCCTGTTTAAAGGAGAACAGTTCACTGTCTGCGCGTTAAAAGAAAACTGTTTAAATAGCATCAAGGTGGCAACACATAGCGACGTAAGCTGGGAATTCAAAGAAGAGCTGTGACCCTCAGTATGAAATTCAGATCGCTGTGCAAAGTGGGAAAAGCCTCACTCTGGACTGAGGTGAATCTGAAGCTCTTGGATGGCTGCTCTGTGTCTTTTGCTTTCCCCCATCACAGCCTTGCTTCTTTGAAATGGTTTGCAAAAATCCTCATCTTGTGAGGGTTTTGTGTGTGTGCATATTTGTTTAAAAGAGAGAGAGAGAGAGAGAGAATGAGAAATTGAGATGAGTTTTGAAAGGGAGAATGAAAAAACACAGACTCTAGAAATGGATGTTTGAATACCTTCCCTTCTCCAATTATCATCTGATGGTTAATTGTGTACGTAGGCATCATTTTCAAAATGAGTTTTAATGACTCCATATAGGCAAATATTTTGTAAATCCATTTTCCTCTTCACCTAGGGTCCGGAAAAGACTGGATTTCTTCTTTCTTTCCCTCAATTGGGGGAAAATTGGTCATTGAGGGCATGATCAAAACCTGTTCTCTATCTCTACCAAAATAAATGTTTCTCTGGTACCGACAGTGCCCTGCAGTGAAGGAGGGAGAAAAACCTGGAATTAGGAAAAGCTTTCCTGCTTGGAGTGGAGGATAAAACATCGTTTCCCAGAGCGGCTCCTGTATCCATCCTTCCCCCATCATTCCTGTTGCCAGATTATATTCTTCAAAGCATAATAGCTGGCGTTCCCCCGATTTGGCCTGTTTCTCTCTGATCTCCAGGCTCGCCTTTGAACAGAATCCGTTCTTCCTCCCACTCTCCCTTCCTTTTATTTTTTTTTAAAGCAACGAATTGAGTTTCGGGGAAGTTATTTCGGTATTTGTTACTCCTCATGGAGACCCCCGGACTCAAACGAATGTTTGAGCTGTCATTTGTTGGGTGATCACAGGGCAGGGGCGGGGCCACAGTCCTGATATTATTAAAATACTCTGGAGCTTGTTCATGGAGCATGCTGCAGCACCCAAGGGGGCAGGAGGTGAGGGACCAATACTCAAAAAACAAAGAGTAAGTTTCGGGCCAGGTCTGTTATGAGCAAGATTTGAGTGATGTGACTGGTCAAGAGAAAGCCACCACCTCTACCTCCTCAAGGCAACTCGGTAGATGGAGGCCTCTTACTAAGGACACTCTGTCCACATCTCACTGACCTATTGTATTTGGGGAAGGTATGTCTCTGTGGCTGTGGACATCGAGCATTTCCACTGTGAAAGGAGTCTTCTCATGGTTTTTAACTCAAGGTCACATTTCAGTTCTGTGGAAGGTTAAATGGTTGTGAAGTTAAAATCTGAAAATCGAAAACGAGTGGTCAGACAACATCCTTTATGATTTCCCTGAAGATCCCACCTTAGAGATACACCAGAAATGCTAAATAAATGTGTAGTGAAAGGGAAGCATGTAAATCAGAACACCTGGGCTGAACCTCAAATTTTGGGAGCTGGATTGACCTTCCAGAAGAATAATACAGTTATATTTTGTGCTAAGGGCTGTTGAAGTGATTCAGCAGGGAGACCATTGAGATTGGAGTAACTCTCATGCTTTGGGGAGCCCACAGGAGCAAAGGAAAACCTCAACCAAAGTCCCCAGGCTCCCAAGAAAATGAAACTGAAGCCACCACCAATCACGAACAGCCAACTAGGCTTTCCCCAAATAAGGCAACTGCTTAAGCCACAGCCAATCAAATAATGGCCCTTGCTTTCCTTCCCTGTCTTCTCTGTAAAAACCTTTCCCCTAGCTCCTGTGGCTGGAGCATTTTCAGTGTGGTGTTGCCCTATTCAAATCATGGATGCTCAAATAAACTCTCAAAAATGTTACTGTGCCCAGTTTATCTTATAACAAGGTTAAGATGTATTCATGAGCTGATTTTTTTTTTTTTTAAGTGAGTAACGGAGCGTGGAGTAGGAGTCCATGCTCCGGTATTTCTCCAGCTTCTCATGCATTCATTCACTTGGTAAGCAAGTGTTGAGGGCGTACTGCATGTGCCGGGCACCAGGATACGAAAGACTCAAAACTTTTGTTCTTACAGAACTGACTTTCCTATGGAGAAAATCATGCTATAAGGCTTTTCCCATCCAGCGTTCACTTTCTGATTTTAAAGATTTCTCAAAGATAGGGAAGAGTATATGAGTGTGCCACCCATTTCAAAAAGCACTGGAAACATTATTTTCTGTCGCAACATCACAGAATAAAATTTGATTTTCAGCCTCCACAAAACTACTTGCTCGTTGCAACAGGCAGGAATTACATTCTACTGCCGTGATGTGGCACATGCTTGTTGGTCCCGCATCTCCCACCAGGCTTGACTCCTCCCACTCCTAATAGCACCGTCCTCCTGGAGCACAGTTGTAGTGCTCCGATTCCTTCAACAGATGCAACAGCAGGAGGTCTCTCACCTTGCAAACAAACAAAATAAATGGCAGTGAGAATTATTCATGAATGTGTCGTGACATTAGAAAGCAAGGTTTTTTTGCAAGATGTGGAAGTCCTCTGAAAGCTCGGTGTGACTGTTCTTGAACCCCATCCAGTCATCTCCTGCTACCGGACACTGTCTTCCTTCGGTGCAAAGCTGGCCTCTCCCAGCAATCCAGGCAGCCGTGTCGTGGGGGCCGAGTCTTGCCTCGAGCTCCAGAAAACCCCTAACATTCACTAAATCTCAGGTTAATCTTTGCAGGGTCATGCTCCTCCAAACTGCAGTAATCCTCCATGATTGACAAAGACCCTTCAGTTGAGGCCTCCCCACCTGAATGCGCAGCACTGACCCAGACTTCTCCCAGCCATTCTGATACGTCTGGGCACTTGCTGCCCTTGAGTTCTCCCTGGTCGAGGCCCTGAGACCATTAGCATCTGCTCTGCAGGCATCCGGTCCCGCTCTCATGGATCTTCGGAAATTGGACGAAATCTAAGTAAGGGCCATGAAGAGCCTGTGTCCCGAATGCAGTCGCAGGAGCAAATTTGCACCCAAGCCCTTGGGCCTGGTTGCAGTTAGTGCATCAAAGGACACTGGATGCCTACATTCCCTGATTTAGAAATTCTTGGGGTGGGGGGTGTCAGGAGCCCCTGTGGTAATGAGTCTCGTGCTGGGGTATCAGGCATCTGCCTCATGCCTCAGATGTACTCTTACTTGGTACATGGGAAGGATGACATCCCAGGTAAAAGGAAACTGCAAAGTACCCTTTTATTTATTATATTTTTTAATAAATAATTTTGAAAACCTGCTACATTCGTGTTGTGATCTAGAGAGAAGGAGACAATGACTTTTCATTTACGTAGGAAAGTGAATACAGGTTACAGAGTCTCGAGCTTCATCTTCTGGAAAGATCATAGAACGTGGTGCAAGGTCAGACTGGCATGAAATCAATTGTAATCCGCCAGCAAGCCATTCTTAACCTCTTTAAGAGTTTCCTTTTATATATATTTTTCCCTTTATAGAGAGAGCAAAGTACATTTAAAGAAAGTCTCATCAAATTGGAATGTCTTTCTAATATTATTTTTTTAATTGGTTGCTCCTGCAGTGTGACCCAAAGCCTCCTGGCATTTAACCCTCTGTGTGACTTTGACTAATGAATGAATTTTGTCTGCTCTAAGAGTCTTGCTAACTGTCTTTTATAGGGTTTTTAAAAAAACTACAGGGTATTATGAAAACCTCAGGTCCCTCCACCTAATTGATTGGCTGTTGGTGATGCCATCTCTATAACTGTAATTTTCCATAAGTGCACAGACCTAACTATTTTTCTTATTTTTATATAGCAGTTCCATTTTATAATGACATTAAGCCATTCTGAGCGATACATTTCTAGGCAGTTATGGCACTTGGGTAGAAAGTGTCATCTGGCTTGTAGCCTTGTGCCTTACAACACCAACTGAGGCGTAAAATGATCACCCAGAAAATGTACTGGGCCTTACCTCATTACTTAAAAATAAATCTTAGAGTCTGGGTCTATTTCAGAAAAGCTTTGGTGGGTTATAACGTTTGATTTATGAACATAATTAAAATATAAATGATGAGCTTTGGGCTATTCAGTCAGCCATCTGGATTGTGCAGGATTTTGACATACTCACATTGTAGTCAGGATCTTCCTGGGAAAATTTAACCTCCCTGAGTTCTAGAGGTGCCAGTGGAATCCCAGGGTGTCTGGTCCACCTGTTGAGCATAGATGAGTTCCTCCTTCAGGGCAAAAGAAGGGGATGGATCTTGGCACATAGATCGCCTGTGTGGTTTGTAGGCTGGGTATGAAGATGGCTCAGCTGCCCCCCCCAGTCAGATAATATGCATATAAATACTGCATGTGTCAATAGAGGAGGACATTTTTCTGTATAATACAAACAAGATTAATGTTTACCTTTTCAGCCAGCTATTAAGGTAACTGTGGCAGATGTACCCGTAAGTAGATGGTAGATGTTTCTCCAGGAACCTGAGGAGTAAATTGGGAAAATCTGTTATCAAAATTGAAGGTGCATTTTCTATGGCTTAGTAGGATTTCTTTTTTAAATATAAGTTCCAGGTACAGCAGATCCTTAGCTTGCTCTTCCTAATTTCTGTGAGTAATTGGCAACTGGGAAACAGCCATTAGTAACATAAAAAAAGCATTTAACTATAAGTCTGTGGTACTGAAGAGAGGCAAGAGCGGATTAGATTTTCAACACTCTCTTTATTATTAATGGAAGTTGAGCACGTAAAACCCTTAGTGCACTGTGCTGAAAAATATACCCTCTCTGTTTGCTTGTAAATTACACAAGGGGGGGGAAAAAACGAGAAAACCTTCCACATAGGCCAGCAGGCATCCTGCTTCTCCGTAATTAATGGGCGGAAGTCAGCAGAGCATGGAAAACGTAGTCCTTCCGTGGATCAGAGATTAACCTATAAGCAAATGTTACATTTCAGCCCAGATCTCGGGCTTTAAATTTAGCCTCACCCAGAATGGTTCCTAGGTAAGAATGACAGAGGTTTCCTGACCAGGAACTCCATTAAGTGCTCCTGTTTCTGAATGTGAAATTTAAGGGAGCGGGTCTGGCTGTCAGTGTTTTTAGTAACATAACCTTCTCCCGTTGCTTGCTTTACTTACTTACTTACTTAGTTATTTAATTTATTTATTTGTATCTTGTGTTTGTAATAAACTTCACCAGCCAGCTCTGTGTTGATGTGTTATACCACCAAAAATAATAGACTCGCCTATGTCACCCAGTGGTTGTATTTAGCGTAAGCTATATCCAGAGCTCTCCGAGGAGGGTGGCCCACAGCTCTTGCTTCTCCCTAGCAAGCCAGTCCTCATTCAAGGTCATCACATTTATCTTGTCTGTTTCTGCGTCTCGTTAGTGACGACTTTCCCAACCCAGTGACCAGTCCCTGGACACCTCCGTGCCATTTTGCTCTCGAACGTTCCCTTTTCAGCAAGTCCAAGAATAGAACCGTGTTACTTTGCAAGGGTCAGCTGGAGCTTTCAGGCCTGTTAACTTAACGCCCCTTGGGCAACTGGCTTAGCTTCCCAGCAAGGGTTACCCATTCACAGCGTGCAGTGCACACGGGTGGACAAGAAGACGCTCCTGAAAGGTTTTGAATGCCACACGGTTTTCAGAGACAGAAAGTTCTGTGGTGAGAGCAAGACTGAACCACTGTGTCTGGAAGGCAGCTGTCCCCCGAGAGGACCCCCTCGTGTAGCTTGTCTTAGCCGCGTACAGGTTGAGATCAGTTGAGCCCTGCCATATTTCTGATTTCCTTCTCAGTCCATAGGATGAATGTTAATGAGCTAAGCACTGCTTGTAAAAGGCCAAGGGGCTGTTGTTTAGGTGGTGTGATTGTCTGAGAAAGTAAAGTTATGGAAATTGTTTTGACCTTTCAGCCAAGTGATGTCTTGCCCTCTCACATTTGTTACTCTTGGGTACGTTTCCAAAAATACACGTTTATAGAGCCACTGCATTAAATGAGAAAACTGATTTAGGGATTAATAGCTTGTTAGTTCAGCAGAGGGAAAAAAAAGAGTCTCCCAACCCCGTTCAGGTTTTATTTGTAAATGTATTTGTATGTGTTTCTAAGCTAATCCCAACCCCTTCTGGTTCCTTCCCTATGCCCCACACCTCCCACCATTCATTCCTTGGACCCAAACCCCCCGCAAACTCCAAACACGGGCTTTAAGTAGCCAGTGGATAATAAGAACACCTGTGTCACTTGGCTAAGTACTTGACTGCCTTCAGAAGCTATACTTGGTTTTAATTATGGATTGCCACTGGGAAATACACTTTTGAACCAGAAATCCCAACATTCGCAGGGCTGCCTCTTGTTATCTCCGTGACCTTGGACTGGCTACTTCATCCTGAGTATCAGTGTTCTGATCCCTAAAACTGGGCTTATTCCCCCACCAATGATAGTTCCTGCCAAGAGCCAGGCCCTCAGTACCTGTCCGCTTCCTTCTCATGTATAGACATTGAGACATCAAAGAGTTTCGTTGGGACCACCAGAACCTCCCATTTCTTTATTCTCAAAGCCATTTGAGTGGAATTCAGAAGTGTAGCCTTTCCCATTTGAAATCTAGAGCGTGGAAGAAGCAAACTTATTAATATGCATTGTCACAACATATTGTCACATAGTAATATATGATATATGATAAAATGTATCAATTCTGAGCACCACAAATATCTGTGGCTTCACCTCAGCATGAAGGCAAATGAGTTTCCTTTAGCTTGAGTGAGTTTGGAGATAAACTTCAATGTAACAAAATGTATTTCACAGGAAATGTTTGATGTGGCACAGTTGGCTTATGAATCTCTTATCTGTTCGCGTTCACTCCTTGGAGTTATTAGTCAATTTAATTTGAGCAAATGCCAGGATTACTAACTAATTAGGAGGATGTTAGTGAAGGCATGAGGATGGGGAGAGAGGGAGTGCTGGTGGTATGGGGTTTGTGGCAGCATGCAAGTCTGATTTTTTGCCTGATATCATTTGCTAAACATGATACTTTGTGTTGTTGTCACACAGATAAGCCTCAAGTGCATATTCAGATGACTTACCCTCTACAAGGCCTAACCCGGGAAGGGGATGCGCTCGAGTTAACATGCGAAGCCATCGGGAAGCCCCAGTAAGTTCTGAAGGCCAAGGTTGGCAAAGGGTCATGAGCAGTAAATGTCACAACACGGAAATGTGCGTTCACAAGTCAGCAGCCTGTCACCTGTCTCCTGCTATAAAGGATGAAAGATATTTCAAGCACTGAGGAATATTCAGTGAAAAGGGGAATGAATACCTGCGGTTGGTTCTTAATGGTCAGGATTGGGAGAAAAATGAAATGCCAGCTAAGATTGAAATCTCAGCTAATTCTATTTTATTATCATCAACATGATTGTCAGAACTATCTTCTCTCACAAAAAATAATCCTAATAATTTTTAGTATGCCCACAATCTAATGATAAATCTGCTACCTTCTGTGTTAATGTCTTAAGCTGCTGGAAAGATGGTTTTCAGACTTAAATTAAGCCGCTGTGATTAGGGCCAGCCGTTGGGAAATGAATTTGCCCTACCTTTAATTTTGCTTCTCCTTCCCTCAAAGAAAAGTGACTCCTAGAAATATTTTTGTTAGTAAGGAATGGTCCCAGAGCTTTTTCTCAAGGAATGTATGTATGCCATTGCAGAAGAGAAAGAACCTACTAACGCTCTTATTTTATGGAAAAGTACAAGGAAGCTGCTTCGCTCCTGAATGAATGAAAGTGAATTAGGGAAACTGCTGTATATCATCACTAATATAGCAAAAAAGCCATATAGTGGGGCCACTTTAGACGTCCATCCAGTTTTGCATGGGGAGAGGAGAGAATCTCCTCTTTCTAGGAGAGTGAAGATTGTCTTTAACCGTTTCTTACAGAAAAAACAATCCACGGAATCCTAAAATGGAAAAAGTCAGTGTCAAGATAATAAGCCCTCAAACTTTGAGCGGTCCCCAGCAAAACAAAACAAAACAGCATTGAGCTCCCTCTGCTGTCCCCGTGGTATGATTTTTTTTCCCTCAGAGTTTTTATTAACCAGCCTGACTATCACAATTTTCATGCTCTGAGCATCTTAAGGAAGCTTCCCCGAAATCTCTGGAAAGCACTGTCCCCATTACCACTAAGGCATGATCTCTGACTAGAGACCGGGGAGCCCGACGGAGGCGGCCATCCGCTCTCCCCCGCTTCACCCCTCCCTGTGTCGGGCTTTCCTCTCTTTGGACTGGAATCCGCTTCTGTCTGTCCTCACGCCATGTGCAGCTTTAAAGATGACCTTCAGGAAGTAGGAGGCGGTCTAGGTTCTGTCTGGCTTTTCCTCTGGTGTTCCCAAGTTACTTGGTTTGAAACCCTTCAAGCTTTGGCAGAACGATCTTTTTCTCCTTGGAACACGGCAAAAAATGCAGATCTTTCTTTCTGTCAACTGTTTGGACTATGCCCTGGTTAGTGGCTTACCTTGCTTGCCTCAAAAAAAAGAAAAAAAAAAATCCGTTGGAGAAAAAGAAATTCTCCCAGGCCTCTCGCCACTTGCAATACCTATATTCGGCCATATTAACCACATTTACAGTATATGGCTTTGCTAAACTCTCTTTTGTTTCTGTGGGTTTTTTCCCGTAAAGAAGGTACTGTGTTCAATTGAATGTGCCATGGGGACAGTAAATTACATGTTTCCTTCAGGACATTTATGCCAGAGAAGGTATCTGTTCCTCTCAGGTCGGAACGGGTATATGGTTGTGGGAGCAAGCACGCACTATGCTGCGATCCCTTCTAGCATATTACCTATTTATTTTCTCAAGAAATTGCATACAATAAAAATGGTAATTTAACTTGCCATTAAATGTTGTGAATATTCTCAGCACTTACCCCCACTGATTGTTTCAGCTGTCAAGCAGCAGGACATTAGATCTGATTGCTAGGCAGACCCATTTGCCATTGCCTGCAAGGAGCACATATGCAGGACTAATTTTTAAATAATTTACTGGGTTGTGATGACAAACCCATGTGTAATTAAAGAAAAATTGTAACTTCACATCCCATTTGAAAATTGGAATGCTACTCGACAGAGCTAACTTGGGTGTTCGCTCATCATTAAGCAACGGGTCTTTGGTCCTGTCGCCGCTCCTGGAAGTAGCTGTGGGGACCGACAGGAAGTTACTTCTCTGCCCGCGTCTCTGCTGCCCTTCCTTTAAAATGAGAGTTTCAGGCACAATCATCCACATGGCCCCGATGTCACAGGAGGTTGAGGGAGCCGCCTTGGAGAATGTGAGTCTTAGATTCCGTGAGTTTGAAAGATACTTGGTGCGTGTGCGATTTCGGCTCTGGAGCATCTTGTGAAATTTGCTTTTCCCTGATGGACACAAACGTGGTACTTTAAAACAAACGTGCCTCTGAGCAAGTGCCATAAGGAGCCCATGTGGAGATGTGCCCCTCAGTGAGTGACCCGGACCCAGAAGCCTTGCCCTTGAGCCGCAGGGCTTGCAGGTGCACACGAGAGGGAGAGGGTGACAGCATGTGGGACTTGGAGAGCCAGCAAAGCAAGGCATTTTGCAGAGGAACACATAGATGAGGTGGACTGGGTTGGGGGAGTCAGGTTGTGGGTAGGGGTTAAGGGGAAAAGAAATGATTGCACGTTTCCCGAATGAACAGAGGTGGTTTTTCCAACAGCAGAGGTCAAAAGAAAGCAGCATTCAGATGTAAAAGTCTGGGTTTTTTTTGTGTGTGTGTGTGAAACTTGAAATCCCTTTAAATATCACAAGCGGCTTATCACAAGCAGCTTCTAAAGCAAGAGTCTTGGTGTATTAGTAACCATCAGAGTAATGCATGTATCACTAGCCAAGAATTTGCTGTTTTCCCCCTAATTAATGAGATGATTAACGATGGGTGAGCTCTGTCCTGTTTGAATCGGTGTGAAACCACACAGCAGGGCATAAAAATAGGGTGCATTGGTTTATTTACTGATTTGTTAAAGATGAATTGGAAATAATGAGACTCCTGCTTATGGTCTGTTGAAAGTTTTTCAACACCTGATAATGTTTTGGTTTTTTTTTTTTTTTTAAGTCTATTCCAAACAGACTCAGGGGGGACTTCACAGCTGTAATTTTATGAACTTAAAACATGTCCTTAATCGTGTCACCCTACATGTGACTCCTGTAATGCGTGGGTGGGAAGCTGACACCCACGTCTTGGTGGAAGATAATGAAGCCGGCTGTGTTCATCCTCTTTCCTCTGCAGGCCGGTGATGGTGACCTGGGTTAGAGTCGATGACGAAATGCCTCAGCACGCCGTCCTGTCCGGGCCCAACCTGTTCATCAATAACCTAAACAAAACAGATAATGGTACATACCGCTGTGAAGCCTCTAACATAGTGGGGAAAGCTCACTCGGATTATATGCTGTATGTTTACGGTACGTGGAAAGCTAAACCGGTCTTCTACCAGACACATTTACTTGTACCTGCCGCTTGTGATCCCCTCCCAGAGCTTTTGGTCCAGTTGAAAACCGAAAGCACGTTTGTTTTCTTCAAGAACTTAAAGAAGCCTGGCCTGAGGTAGACCCCAGTGTCTCCACCTGGGAGAGCAGTGACTTCTCTTCTCTCCCTCTAATCGTGGGGATTTCCCGCTAGATCACAGTCCCTGGTCATGCTGAGCAGGCGAGCTATGTCCTCAGGCACGAGCAATGGAGATGATGTTAGAAATAATGACTGCAAAATTCAGCCTTACCAATTAATGGCTATTTAGCTCAGAAAGTTTATTCCCAGTGGTATTTTCCTGTGATACCTCAGCTACCTTCTCTCCCGCTTTGATGAACAGAAGTATCCTGTTTTCACCATGAAGCTATTACATTCCCGAAGATGTTGCAAGCCGGTAAATACTTGGTGAAAAAATGTAGGGTCCTTGGTAGCTACATAAACCACCACTGGCTACTACTTTAGACATGAATGCATTTATTTTTAAATTTGTCTGTTTTCTTAATATCTTTTCACAGGACTATTAAAGCATATATTATCATGAATCGCATTCTCTAACAAGCAAATATTTATTGAGCATCTACTACGTGTCAGGCATTATAGACTTTTTCCCATTTATATCTTAATGTCAGTTTTGCATCTGGTGAATAGTCTCTATTTAGTTGAGGAGTGTGCGCTGCCTCTCTAGCCTTAGGATGACAGACTGAGTCTCTTCTGTCCAGTCGAAGTCTCTAGGTTGGTTTTATACCAGGAAGCATAGTCATCAACTGACATGACATGGAATGAGTAACCACAGGTCTGAAAATTTCAGTATCTTATAAATATATGGATATGTGTGCACCTTTCTTTCTTCCTCTTAGCCCTGTAAATTATCCAAGTATAAGTGTATGTGAATATACACCTGGCACACATATAACCATACCTATGGAATATTGACACCATTATGCCTTAGAACCTGGCCACTTTCCTTTTGAAGAAAACAGGAGTTGGTGTCTTTTTGAGGACATAGAAGCATGTTTTACACCATATCTAT
Organism: Callorhinus ursinus; assembly: GCF_003265705.2. Lineage (NCBI taxonomy): Eukaryota > Metazoa > Chordata > Mammalia > Carnivora > Otariidae > Callorhinus > Callorhinus ursinus. The sequence goes on along the minus strand of NW_027397081.1, from coordinate 12,153,259 downwards.
TTGGATATTCAAATATAATCCTCATGATCTAATCCTGAGGTTTTAGGGGTTTTTCCCCCCCTTTTAACGTAATGCAGAATTATGGGATCACATCTACTCACCTGATTTGTAAACTTCTGAGATGTGTTTTCTGCATACGTTACCCATGTGGTCTGTGCTCCACACATGTAAGAGCATTAATTCTCCCCAGTGGTTGAGGAGATCCCAGCAAAGGGGACAGTAGTCCCGTGTAGGTGCCAGGGGGTGCCCTGGGCCCCCTTTTCAGCTGACATTACACAGCTACCCTGTGCCTCAGACTGTTCACGGTCCACTGATGTCAGGGGCTGGAAGGTAAATCTCTCTCTGTATGTGAGGGCTTGAGCCTCCCGTGAGCCCCCTCCATTGCTGATGGATGGTTCGCGGTGGGTAACAGCAGCAGCAAATTCCCACCAGTCTAGTGTATGCTGCCTTGATCCAGAAGACTAAGTTATCTGGGAGAACAACTCTGGTTTATCATCCCTCCTGTTGCCACCTCTCAAGACAAGAAACTTTGTGGATTTGATGGACACAGATGTCTTTGAAACCTTTGGGATGCCAGCTTACGGCTAGCGTTTGTGAAGTGCTCACTGTGTCCCAATGTTGCGCATGCATGAGCACCTCGAATCTCCCCAGTAACCCCAGGGCGTACGCATTATCCTCGTCCCGTGGCACGGTTGACAGATGAAGCTTAGAAAGGTCACCTAAGCTGCCCAAGGTCACGGGCTTACTATGTTTCCGAGCCATGACACTTCTGACTGCCGAGTCTACAGGGACATTTTTGTTTTACTTTGTAGGGCCTCTAATTCTCACTGCTTCCCAGTAGGACAGTTCCCTCCCACCTGAGACTGTTTTAGATTTCACTCGCTGAAACATAGCGACCTACCTGTTCCAACAAACACACACACACACACACACACGCACACCTCCCCAACCCAGAATGGCATACTTACCCTCGTCCGGGGATCACCTAGATGTACAGGATTCTACCTGCCTCCCTTAGGCTGTGTCGGTAACACCGTCTGGAATGGCAGCTAGAAGGCCAGCCTGAGGTGTTGCTCGTCCGTTAATAAAATATTCTAGCAATTTGAGAGGATGGCGAGTAGATTTTCTTTTCAAAGGTGATTTATTATATTACTATAGTCATGTTTTTTAAAAGTACTTTATGAAGCAAGTGTTAACGTGCCTTTAAAATGTTTAATTCTCTGGAAATAACTCCTAGACTTGGAGAATCTAGCTGGTTAGTGCCCTGAGCCCCAGTTGATTTTGTTCTTTGAGCCTCTGTGTGTCAAACACTGCTCATTAGCTCCAACTCTGTATTTTCTTAAATAGTGGCCTCACGTTGCTCTTATTGCTAGAAATGATCTGAGCAACGAGGTTATACCTGTTAACAGAGTCTAATTCATTCAGGTCACTTGAGCCAGATGTGAAGGACAACAGTTACCCCGGTAGTGATGAAAATAATTGAAAGTGTGTGATTTTCAAAAAACGAAAGGGAACAGTGACCTTTTTTCTGAAGTCTCTGCCCTTGTTAGTCTGGTCCATCCCTTGTTCATAATCGTATTTTCAAATCATATTTCAAAAATGGACCTTCCATTCCCCTTTGATTGCATTGTGGATATCACACATTTTGTGCCAATACTCTGAGAGATAGGTACAGAAATAGCATTAGAGTGTATCAGGGGAAGTCTCCCAGGCACAGATGTTCCTTTCCAGTGATAAATATTGTAATTGAACCAGAACAGAGAAACCACATTAGCTGCCCACATGCCGGGCAGCAGGCACCTCTCTGGGTACAGTTGAGTTGGGTAGGAGAGGGCACAGGATGCCTTCAGAGCTTGACTCGGGGGCCCTTGCCCCTCTCTCGGCTGTGTCTGTCCCAGTGCCTGTGGCAAGGTGTGGGTGCAGCCATGTGATCTGCCAGGTTCCAGACTGCTTCCTCACCTGGGGCCTCCATGAGAAAGTGGCCAGGAAGCAAGACTGAACACACTGCCTGTTTGTCTAAAAAGGTGGTTTGAAATTACTTATTTAATCATTTCTGCTTCTTGGCAGACAGTGGGGTTTTTGTGTGTGTGTGGTTTTGGGGGGTTTTTTGTTTTGTTTTCCTAATTTTTGTTGTTTTTGTTTGAATTCCTTTTTGAGCTCCTTTGTGAGGCTGCTTTAAATTGCTCGTGTCCACAACTTAAACGAGCACAGTCTCCCGTAAGACAGAACAATTTGCTGCTGATTCTTCCCCATCACATTCATACACTGTGCATGCGTGAGAGAAGCTGGCTAGGAAAATTAAAACCTCGGATTACTGATCAATAGTAGGAATCATCTCAAGCAAACCTTAAAACCAGGCACCAAAATAGTGTTGTCATAAACTTTCAGGAAGTTGTACCAAAGCCAATAAAGGTGCAGTATATAATTAAAGTTTTGATGTATTAATTAGACAGTCTGAGAGCTCACTTGGAGATAAAAGGACACCAGATGTGTCAGGGAGAAAAAGTTGACGTGCTTTAGATAAAATTTAAAATCAAAAGCCTTCAAATCGTCTTATGCTCTATTTTAGCAGGATGATTGCTTGGTTCAAAGTCTTGCTGACAATTTAACACATTCAGTTTGATCATTTGGGCTCAGGATTTTCTTTTTTTCTCTTTCATATTTGCCCTTCCCTTGTCCCCCAAATAATTCCTGAGATGATAGAAGAATATACAGTATATCAAACATCTGACCGAGGGTTCCCTCTGGGATTCCTGGCTTGGAGGGTCAAGCCCCGTTTATATTTCGTCCTCTTGTTTACAAGATGGAAGGCGGGCTTTTGGTCTTACCACCACCATCCACTTAGGTCAGGCTTTTAACGTGAGCAAAGGCAACTGACGTATTAATATTTATAAGTTGTAAAATTTATTGACTTTTAAAAAAATAAAATCTCAGTAAAATCTCACACGCCTGGAACTTGATATTTAGTGGTGACATTCTCTCTTCTTTGTATTTATTACAAGCATAGAAGTAGTTTTACCTCCCGCTGGGATGTATTGATGGGGAATAATGAAGTTACCCGTCATGGAGAGCAGGGATGCAAGAGCACACTCATCCTTGGCCGAGAGCAGCCCTTTCGCTGGAGCAGCGTCCTCTCCTCCCTCCTTCCTCCCATCTGAAAAATCATAAAACAAAATGCCTCTCGGGCGCAGAGCTGGTTTACCCTCACCTTTGAAATCAGATTGGGGGGGGGGTGTCCTAATTTGACTTCCCCCCTCTTCTCTCCTTCACATCTCCTCATCCCTACTTCGCTTCATTAATACAAACCTCTTTTCTTCTTTTCTTAGCTTTTCCAGCTAAGGTTTTGGGTTATGATTACAAGACACAGATCTTCGGCAGGGGGCGAAGGGGGGTGGCGGGGAAGCTCTTGGTTTCGGGGGGGGGTTGTCATCAAACAAACATCTCAATGTCCTCATGCCTTTGTTTTGTCATTACTGATCATTGTTGTGTTCAGCATTGTGGGTTTGATTTTCCTTTTTTTTTTTATCCAGATCCCCCCACAACTATCCCTCCTCCCACAACAACCACCACCACCACCACCACCACCACCACCACCATCCTTACCATCATCACAGGTACGGTACCTTCATGACCACTGAAAATGTCCTGAATGTATATTGTCTTTCTGGTATGTATGCAAAGACACCGAGAAGTTCCCTTGAAATCCTTGGAATGTAATCATTCCTTCATTTTGGAGCTTCAGGCACATTAGATACCTTGTTCTTAAGTTGAATCTTAAGGACCTCAGGAAATCTTTGAACATCCAGGCACTTAACCAGGAGATCAGATATTTTGCAGCTTATGCTTAAGAGAGTTCTTTTTTAAGCATCACTGTTCAAAGCAGAATGCTAGGGAAAATGGCCGCCTGGCTATTAGAGAACATGCCGGTAGCTTAGGCTTAGCCACGTTGATGAAATGGTAAGTATTCTGGCTTTGGATCTTCTCGTCCTAATTCCATCTTAATTCATACAAAGGAAAATGCATACCCTTTAACAGGCCCAGGTGGGCCATGCTTCGAAAGGCATCGCCATTCTTCCTGCCCCAGAGAGTACCCAGAGTGTTACTACCTGTGTGTGTTGCCGGGGTCAGGAGGTCAGAGAGAGTCCTGTCTTCTCCGTGCTGGGCACTCATGTACCCCCTGCTGCCGTCAGTTAAACATTGGAGGTGTGGAAGAGACAGCCACAACAGTTGTAACTCTGTGGCTTTATCTTTTTTGGACTGTCTGAAACTCTTCTTCAGAATGAGTTTCACTGTCTCTGATTTCTATCACTGAGGGAGGAGGGATGCCATCCATCCCCTTGCTGGTACCCAGTGGCCCTCATACCGTTTGATGTTGCTTGCCTGGGAGCCTTGGAGCGTCCTCTGCCTGGGAAAAGGTTATGGTTGTACCATGTCTACTAGACGTGCAGGATTTCCTTAGGTAAGGCCTTCCCCAACCACTGTGTACAGGTTCCGACCCCAGAACATGTAAAAGTAATCATTCCATGAGGAAAAAAAAAACAATTTTCTTTAAAAGATAACTTTCCCGCTTCATTAGCTTATCCCAGGAGACTGCAAGATCTCTCTGAGCTCCACACCCCAGGATACAGGACTTCTTTTAAAACACTGAATATATAATTCATCATTCTTTGTGTGTAGACCCTCTTTATCGCCCTAGATAGGGCACCTGTCCTTTACATTGACTTTCTGGAGACGTTCTTGGTTTTCACAGGAGTCGGTGAGACAGGCATGACGAACATCCAGAGTGTTCCGTGGAAGAGGAGGTTTATGAAATAGGACAGTAGATCCCCTAGTCTCCGTTTTCTTCACCTTTCTAACCCATCACAGTGGGGCAAAGAGAACCTTAGAAAAAGCCACTAGTGAGGATTTTTCCGACCGCTGTTTATGAAAACATCAGTGCCTGCACTTAAGGTCTTCTGAAAATCCATCAATTGGCTATTGTGTCTCACTCTAAACTCCGCTCCATCCAGGCTGCTTCCTAAATCCTCGTCTGTGTGTATTTCTGTTTTCAGTTCTGCTAGTTCCTTCTGCTGCTTAAGTAAAAGCTTGTTAGCGTAGTGCGCAGACTCCTGCCACTTTCTGCCTCAGTGCTAAGCACAGCGAAGATGCTCCTTCGTACCTGATTCCAGGTCAGCCATGCTCTCCACTTTGCGTACCAGGAGCTAGGTTTTTACATTTCATGATTTCTTGCTGCTTATCCAGTTGTAAACTGAATTAGGCTTGAGCTCTCAATAGTAGGTTTCCATGAAATTTCCTGTAAATGGCCCTTTGGGTGTCCATGTGAATTACACCTCCATCCCCCCGCTGCCCTTTGCAGGTAGTCAGTTCGTCTTTGCAGAAGGGGCCCAGGGATGAGCCAGCCCTTACTACCTCTCATTCTAGAGGGTTCCGTCTCGGTGGCTGTAGGCTAGCTAGGTCTATATTTTAAGGCAGGGGAGGCCTTTCTCGCTCTGTAGAAACACCCCATTTCTCCATAACATGGAATATTTTTCATCTGTGGCTGGCCTCTCACTAGCTCAGGCTGGTTTTTGTTTTGTGTTGTTTTGTTTTTAAGACCTTACGTAGCACCCCCTGAACTCCTCCCCCCTCACTCTCTGCAACACAGCAGAGGCACCTCCGCTCACAGCTTCCAGCCTTCACCCCCACCGAAAGCTTTTGTGTCCTCAGACAGCTACAACTCACTGTTATCACTGTCCCAACCACAGAGACTCCATTTAAGAGGAAATTTTCAAAACAAACAATGCTGTATTTCTGTCCATATCGAAGGTGCCTTTAAATAGGGGCTTGTCTTGGCTTCTGTCTCTCTGCTCCCGGCCTCCAGGCTCCAGGTGATGTACGATGAGCTCCCAGATGCACAGTAGCCTTTCAGCACCAGCACTTGAACCCTGTCCACACACAGAAGGCATCTGTGGCCGTGAACACCCAGATTCTCACTGGCACACCCAAGAGTAGTTAAAGTAAAATTGCCACTAAAGCAACATTGTAGGATATGATCTTCTAGGCTTGCTGTGTCTTAACAAGCAGTCTTCCATATATTTATCTTGCCTAGAAAGTACACTCGTGGATTTTAACATTTGCTTCTTACTTCAAACAGATTAAAGGTTATGGAGCTGAATGATCCTGTGTTCCGTTTTAAAGGTCCAGGCTATCCCTGAGATTTAGATTGGTTCCTAAGAAATCTTCCAGACTGAATCTTGACAAATGGATAGCTAAATTAATTTCCACTCTTCTTCCTTCTTGCACTACATTGCAGCCATGGTTAGCCTTAAAAGCTGCAACAGCTAAATCCAGTGACAGTAACATAAAGCCTGAGCTTTTAAAAAAAAAAAAAAAAAGAAGAAGAAGAAGAAAGAAAAAAAGAAAAAGCAGCAGCCCACAGTCTTCCATTTCTTTTCTCCCATTCAGATGCAGTAACTGAAACCCATTCCCCAGGTCAGAGTTTCATTACAAGGAAATGTACAAATGCAATAGAAAAATATTTCTAAACTCGAAAGGTCATAGTTGATTTCTGATTTCTCTGAAAGGAAGTGCTCCAGCATTCTCTTTTATCTTCGGTAACCAGGGTGATCGAATTGTTCCCCTTGTTAGAGAGGCAGACGGTCATTGAATCCTCAGTTGCCCAACTCCCTCAAAAACAGGTTAAAGTTTCATCCTGGAGACCCTCGAAAGGAAGAAATTGTGAGCCCAGGCCGACGTGATGTTGCCATCGAGAATCCTAGACCTGATGGGTGGGAGGAGCTGGGTAGCTCTGTCTCTCATCCCACGAGCATGGAGCAGGTCTCCTGACCTTCATGTGAAGGCACACACGTCTAGTGGTAGCTTGATCTAGAGGGGGAAATTTTGAAGGCTCTGGAGTACTGAAAGGAATATTTGCCCCATCAACCTTGTTGTTGTCAACTTGCCCCATCAACCTTGTTGCGGCTTTGCAACCATTAGACCGTTAATTCGTTATTAAAAAAAAAAAAAAAAAAACATTGGAGGGATGGAATTGAAATGGGAGCCATCCAGAGCCTCACTGTGATTTGCCATGAGCTTCTTGGGGGTCTCTTCTATCTCATGCACACTGGTATTCTGATCAGGTACCTCTCTTACAATTAGGGCAATTGGCAACCCCCTGCTGTTTTTTTTTTTTTTTAAATCACATCAAGTTTTCCATGTGGTTTCATTCACAAAGAAATATGCTGTGATATTGAAGAGCAAACCACATCATCCAAATTGTCCCCAGAACCCTCTGTGAAACTATAGAGCCAGCCAAACCATCCCCTGGGCTCAGAGTCCTTCATGCATATTCTGCTCCAAAATCAGAACCAAAGGGAAACCTACGGGGGGGGGGGGGGTTCTTTTGTTTTGTTTTGTGTTTGGAATTTTCTTTGAAGTTAGTTGACTTCAGGTATGAGGTGTAGATAAAATTACCTGTTTCTGCCTGACAGTTGGATCCGACTTCTTCCTCTAGTCATCTTAGGAAAATAGTTGGTGTTTCCCTCCCTAGAGCACATGGGTATTGTATTGTTTCTGCTCGGTCGCGTCCTGCGTTAGCTGCTTGATGAGGAGTCTACTTTAGAAAGCACCACAGCACTCAGTTATAAACTCCCTCAGCAGCTTCAGTAGGAAATTCAGGCCAGGGTGGGGGGGAGGGGTCCAACCTGTGGGTCACTGTGCATGTGACTGTCATAAATTAAAACATTAATATCACTTTAGAATAAGAAATGAAGAGCTATAGGGCCAAATCCTGGAACACATTTAAAAATCCTGTCACAGGAATGAAATAGATCGTTTCTAAGTGAGTTTTTCCTCCTTTTTAAAGTATGTATTCAATTAAGTATTTTGTGTTTCTTGGAAAAGAAAGCACTGTTCTGTTTGGTAGCTAAGCATTCCAAACCCAGTGTACCTTGGAGAAAGTGAGCATCACCCCCAGGCCCACATTGTTACTTTGGCTTTCACAGTCTGAAATCCTAAGCCGTTGTGTGTGTAAAGTGTATCCAATCCCATAAATGTGAGTGCAGTCCTTCTCCCTGAGAGATCCTCACAGAGTATGCCAAGCGCAGGAAGCCCAACACCATGGCACGTGTTTTCAGTTTCTTAAATACAGAGGAAAGGACATCTGTGCTTACGGCAGCCTGTAACGGGACCACTGACATGACAGTAGAGAGCCTGGCTTCACCTAAAGCCGCTCTTTAGGCATTCATTCAACAAATACCAAGCCCCCGTAATACATAAAGCATTATGTTAGGGCCTGTGGAGACAGAAAATTCCTTAAGCCCCTTAAAATGTGGTAGAGGGACTAGGTTCTCCACACTGGAGCCCAAGAGTGGGAGGCCCTCTGCAGTGAGGGCTGACGTCATGGCCAGGGCAGGACCGGGGAGAGCATCAGAGGAGAAGTAGTTTGGTCTGCCGTCAAGGAGTGCATAGAATGTGGGTAAGAAAGGACAGCGTTTTAGAAATTAAGCATCATGTCCCAGCGTTACTTCTAGCATCCTCCTTCAGTGTGTGTGTGTTTATGTTCCGGGCATGTATTAAGCCACTGTTGCTGGGACATACACAGCTTTCATTCTAGAGTGTTTACTGAATTCTCTTTTTTTCTGGAGTTGGCTTCTACTCCATTAAGACGGTGTATCACTCATCCTTTCCTGAATACTTACTGAGTGTTACTGATGGGCCAGTGTGCCTGGTAACAAGAATATTATTAGGGCGCTAGTAAAATACGCGTGAGCCCCCTTTTCAAGTTTTTGCCCCAAAATTGCATGGCCTTTCTTTTTCATACTGTCTCCAGTGTGTACTTTTTTATTTTGCTGACAATTATAGGCCCATTATAAATAGCATCAGAGCCAAGCAGCTCTTGACCCATATTGATTTAGGAGGGAACAGAAGCAGTGAGAATACTACAGTGACGAAGGTCACCTGATTCTGCCTTTTAAAGAAAAGAAATGAGAGATGGGAACTGCGATTTTTTTGTTTCTATTGCTTCCATCATAATTCCCGTACTTTTAGGTTCCTTGTTTAAAAAGAATCCAAGAGATAAAGTCTTGACGCGTTTCCGTACTAAAGATTCATCCACAGTGCAGAAGTCTAGCATCGTGCAAGCGGGTTTCTCAGGCTCAGAGAGTGATTGTTGGGGCTGTCTTGACGGTGGAAGGTGGGGCTCGGAAGCACCCCGCCGCCCGGCGTCTAAGCGGAGACCACCAGAAGCTCCCGCTTGCAGAGCCCCGTCCCCCTCCGCCCCGGCCCTTGTCTTCTGTTCTGCCCCTCCTTCCCACCCAGCCTTCACCCAGCCCAAGGGAGAGGAGTGTTCCTTGTGAGAGGAAACCCCTGTATGGGCTCCTGTAATTTTCAGAACCTCTGGTTCGCAAATGGAAAGATCTCAGGGGCACAGCAGCACTGCTTTTAACAAAACTTGAAATTGCTTAACAGAACACCAAGCCACTCCCCATCCCGCCGTTTCTCGTGGGGCGGGGGCGGGGCGGGGGGCCCTCCCCTTCCCCGGAAGGAGGGGAGGGTGACTTTAAGGAGTAAGAGAGCTTTATCAGGACTCTCCTGTTTGGGCCTTTTAGCTTCTGTTCTGTTCTTGTCCCCTTTCTCCAGTCCCTGAGAAATGGGAGTTTGATTAAAGGATAACATAGTTGGAAAGAAAATTAACCAGGAATCCAGTAGAAAATAAATTTCGAAGTTTAATTTTCCAGCACGTATTTTTGCTTTCAGTAGATTTCAAATAAGTCAGAAATAAAGAAACAAATTTAAAAAAACTATAATATATATTGGCCGGCGAAACAGAACTATGAAAATAAAATTGTCAGGGGAGTTCCTCGCCTGCCCTAGTGTCTAGATTTAAAGCAGCCCCATAACACAAACTGAAGGGGAATTCAATTAAGAAAACCCATTGGCTCCTTATTGACTTTAGTTAAGAAAATAAACTTGGGGAAAGTGTATTAAAATATGTCTGGACTGCTTAGTACGCTTCCATTTAAGGTTATGACAATCAAAATGGGAGAATTTAAATTCTTTACAATTAAGCTCTGCTTTTGAGCAGATTGGGTTCTCTGGGTTATTACACTGCATTTTTAAATGTACACCCTACTCACACACACCCCAAAATGCAGTCTTGCAGTGAATCTGTGCGTCATAAAGCAGAAGCACCACAGAGCAATTGGAGAAGAAAAAGTATTTAAGGTTGTGAATTTAATTTTGTTCTAGGATTTTCATTTTCATTTATGGCACCCGTTGTGTTTGAGACCATGGACTAATTTATGGATTAGTTTTAAACCCCCAGTCTGTCACACTCAATGAACAATTCTAAGTTGGAGAGAATCCATATGAAAGGATTAGAATGGGCCACAGTGGAGCTTACACATGACTGTTTCAACTAAATATTGCCCAGCTGCCTCGTGCAGCAATTTTTTTTTTTTTTTTGGCTACTTGGTTAAATGGCTACTGTCTCTAATCTCACACATTGTCAGAGCCTTTTCATTCTGTAAATATCTTACACTGCCACGTGAAATATAGGTGATGTTTAATTTACTCAAGATAGGATGCCATAAACTGTTTGTATGGCCAGGAGACCGAGAAGTCAATATTTAGTGAAATGTGCATCTTTCAAATAGTCCAGGGCCTGCCCTTGGTTACCTTGTTTGATTATACTCGTAAAACAGCTAGAGAGTGACTATTAAGGCCATACACACTCACTGGGTTTGCAGGAACGTGGGATTGTTCTTTGTTGTTTTTTTTGTGTGTGTGTGATTGTTGTTGACCATATAAAGTAAGTGTACAATAAATTTGCCCTTATTGTAATCAAAATTAAAATAGAGACAATAGCTCAGCAAGGCCTTTTTAATTCCATAACCCTACGGCGCCTTAAGCCCAACTCCGCTCTTTGTGACCTCTTTTTCTCGGAGTCCTGACTCCGGTGAGTTTCTAAAGGTAACAGCAAAATGCAGTTGAAAACTAGTCTTTGTTAGGACAATCAGGCGTTCTCATTTTTTGAGTTAATGATAAGGTGTCTAACTTATATTGGAAATTTACTCTTTGCATTTTGCCCATAGACTTTGAATGTTATCAAACAATGGAGTGACCCCACAAGTTGATTCACAGGGGTGGGCTGGCACATCTCACCAGTCTTCTGATTAAGACACCCCTAATAAATCCTACTTCACAGAGTGGCGCTCACTTCAGAGCCAGGGGTCTGTGGTTTCTGCATGAAGTCATAATGCAATTATGAAGGAGAATTAGATTCTGTCACAGTGCTCTCCTGCGGGGAGCACAAAGTCACTTCTAAAGAATTTTTTATTTTTAATTCTTTACTTGAAATAGCCTCTGTTCAGATAGCACACCAGATGCTCTTAGAGAAATAGAATCAGAGCCTCCCCCGGCACACCCTCAAACCTCCTTCGAAGTCCGTGGCCAACCTGTCTGTCTGCTGCATTTCTCTGCTCTCTTGCTGATCATGGCTTTGCCATTTCCAGCCGCAGTGACTTGTGTGGTTTGACTCGAACATGTGTTTGCTTTTAACTGTTCTAGAAGATGTTTCCACCCCCAACCCCACCCCCCAGCAACCCTTTCTCCTCCCCTTTTGGGTGCAATTGATGGATTTCCCATCCCCAGAATGGGGAAGCAAGCTGCACTGTGGACTTGGCTCATTCATTTTTTTAGTGCCCACAAAGAAGCCAACGCCTAGGGTCACTTAGTTTAGTTTCGTGATAAAGCGGACAGCGTGGCGATGTAGGAAGACAGTAAATCGAGCAGTCATCGCTTCATGCTAAGATACGATTTTTGAGGGCTCTATCTAACCTCTAGGCTTTACTCCACCTCCTTTCTTTCATTTTATGCTACTTATTTACCTGCTAAAATTACAGCCTATGAGAAGCACTACTGTAAAAATAACCAGCCACAGTGTTTATTTTTTTTTTTAATTTTGGAAAAGAGCCAGTGCCTATCCATAAAATGTACCAGCGTGCATATAAATGTTTTGTACAAATGTGCATTTGATCTTGCCCCTTAAGTTGAAAGCACCTCAAACTAACACTTGACTTGGATGTTTCAAGTAAGGAGATGTGTCTACTGTGTCATGACAATCTGGTATAGCGATGTTACAACTGTACAATTTTTGGTATTGTTCTTTACTGCTATTTTATGCATACAGACTTGACTTGTAAGTAAGTATTGTGTTCTTATGCGGTGTATTTTATGTTTTTCTTTCCTTCATCAATTCTTCAGAGACTCAGCTATAAGTGACGTTAAAGCTGAAGGGGCTTCTCAGACTGCTGGTTGATTCTGGCTCCTTAGAAGGGCTGCCATTGTTTTGATGGTTAGAGGGTCCTGAGGAAAGCGTGCCAACTGAGGGGGAACACTGGTGTGAATTCATGTGTCCTGATTTGCAGATCAGAAGCATCAGGCTCGTTTGAGCAAAAAAAAAAAAAAAAGTTTGGCATTCCATTGCATTTAAACATTGCCTGTGTCGAGTCCGGAAGAGTCTTTTGGAGTCCCTAGAACTCATGAAAATAATTACCAGCTTAAATGGCTGTGTTAAGGGCGGGGGTGGGGGGGGAACAGGTGACTACTTGCACTTTTAACCAAGAACGCCACCCCAGCTAGAGATGACGAGTCCATGTCACCATCCCTTTCTGGCCAGAAGGGGATAGTGGAAGGAAACATACTGGAGAGGTGTAGAGCTGAACACTAAAGCACGGCCAGATGGGTTGACTTGGGAATGAAGTTGGCCACAGGAGTGGTGTTAAAAAAAAAAAAAAAAAAAAAAAAACTGACTGGAAAAAGAATGTGATCGTGCATTTTGTTAGATATTTATCCCACTTTCCCTCTAGCCAAAAATAAAAAGAAAATTTCTTGAGCCCCTTGAGCCATTTCCTGTGAAGAGGAGCCAGGACAGAAGGCCTGGTTTGAAGCCCAGCAGGAGGAGGAAACTTGAACAGCATCGGAAATGGAAGAAGAAAGAGGCAGACCATCGTTTCTTCCGCAGCAAGTGCATCTGGCAAGGCGGGGGCGGCCGTGTGGTCTCCTGCTGCGGCCGCGGAGGCGGAGCTCCCGGCAGCTCACCATGGCCAACGTGGTGCTGCCCTGGGGGCAAAGGGATGGCTGGATACTGTCATTTGTGGAATGTCACGTGACTGGAAGTGGCGTTTGGCAAATTGGTGTAGACTCGGGTGTGCCCATGGCGGTCTTCTGCTCTTAGGTGGTAACCCAGTGGGCGCTGCAAAGCGAAGAATGGATGCCTGGTGGCCGGGAGGTGGGGGTGGGGGGAGGGGGGGGGGAGGGGACCGTGCATACAGCAACTTACTGGGGAACCTTTAATATGTTCATTCCCATGGCCTCCCAGTCCATGGCACTTTCCAGCTAAACACTGCCAAAATATTAACGTGGGATGGAAAACTTGAGCTCACATGTTCATCTACAGGCATCTGAGCGTGAGCCGTAAAAGGATCCTCAAAGTGCGATTGAGTCAGTGATGCCTAATTGGCAGTCACGCAGCCCGAGTGCCCGCATGGGCTGGCTTCCGACAGAGGCAATGTTTGAATGTATGAACCCCTTGTTTCGCCAGCCTGCCGACCGAGCTTTCCTGCCCCAGTCCTGAGCCTGGATGCGCTCAGAGCCACCGAGTCTGCACTGGTGTTTCTCCTCACTTTGCATGTTCCCCTGACTATGGACTAGCAAGGAGCTGTGTCCTGGCAAGACCCCCAGGAACCACAGAATTGACTGTTTTCCTCACTGGCTCGCAGCTTTGAGCTGAAGGCATGTCTTAAAACAGTGCAACTCACTTCAAATGCTTTTTGCTTTTCATTTATTATTGCTTGTCACGCGATGTTCTTTGAAAGCTTGCTCATATATTATCTGTTCCATTTTTTTCCATTTTCCCTTTTTTTGCATGCCGTTCCTCCTGTTTCCTCCCTTCCTCCAATCCTCTGTTCCCGTCTGTAGACACGGCAGCGACGACAGAGCCAGCAGTTCACGGTTGGTATCACGTTACTGTTTATCTACTTTCTCAGCGCTGCTGAGAGGCAAGGCAAGCCTGGGAAAAAGAGAAATGCAGTCTTCAAGGGAAACCATGTTTTGAGTAGACTGATCTCATGCACAGACTGTAATTTTGAAGGCTTGAAAGGATGTCGAGTCTTGTCATTTCTGTTGTGAGTTCCGCACCCATGGTGGCCGTCTGGGATGAGGCCAGCGCCCGCCGGGCCGGGATGCAGGAGATCCGGCTGCACGCGGCCCTTCTGGATAGAATCCCACCGGACACCGAAATACAAGGAACTTCAAAAACAAATATTGGCCTAAAAATCATGGCCTCTGGATTAAAGGCCCAGTTGCTTTCTTTGTTTATAGGCTAGAATCCCAGGTACATTTGGAAGAGGGGTCATTCACGTCACTTAATAGTTGAGGCTGTGAAGGACAGGTGAGGGCAGAAGGGTAGTTCTGTTTAAATTCACAAGGCCATCGATCTTCTCTTAATTATGTTCCCAATCATAGCTACCTCTGCAGATTCGGGCCAGTTCACTCTTAATCTCCATGTGTGCATGCAGGCTTATGCTAGTTAGCATTGGGCGGGAAGCCTCTCCAAACCAGGAGTGACACCAGATGTAAATTTTAACAGCATTAAGTGGGACTCAAAAAATCATTTGTGTGCAGGTATCTCGTAGGCAAAATACTAAAAAGCTGGTTATGGTTGTAACCAAAAAGTGATTAAAAAAGAAAAACAAAATGGCCATTGGGATGTCCTTTCTCAATTTCATCTCCAACTTACAAGGTTGGAATAAGTCTATTTTAACTTTTCTGTGTTTCTCCAATCAGAAAATTAGAATCATGTTTCATCTATATATGACTTTATTCCCTAACTCTAGCCCCGGTGATATTGTGCTTGGAGAAAGATACGTTAGTTGAAAATTTGGCTGAATTTTAATAATTGAGTTCAAGGGAATTTTTTGGTAAAGGGACTATTGAAATCACTTCGCCTGTTGTACAGGGTTGGAATCCATCATCTAAGTGACCAGGGGTGATCCCCCAACCCTTTACTGGTCATGCACCTTTTAGCAAAACATATCTTCCTAGTGCAGACTGACTTTCTCAAAACAGACCTATATTTGAGGACTTGGCAGTTAGAAATCTCTAAGCGAAACCCGTCCTGTGTGAGCTGTCCCTGAAGGTCAGGCCTTGGTGCTTGGCACATCACCCCCCCATCTGGACTTCCTTGATGAGGAATTCTGAGAAAGCAAAGTGAACTTAGGTTTGGAGCAATATATCCCTCCCTACGCCCCTCCCACCTCACCTGGCCCTTTCCTGTCACTGGCACAGAGGGAAAAGGTAAAGGGCCAGATACACAGGCAATCATGAGAAATCAATTAGGTATAAAACCTCCACTTTCTAAGGTAATGCCCCATAGTGCTTGCTACAGCTCAGGCACTGCACTCCATTAAGCTTAGTTATTTGTAGGTTTCATCATTAATTGAGCACTTCCTGACTTTTATCGATTAGTCTCAGAGCTTTAAGGCTATTTTAATGTCATTCAAGAGATTTTGTTCTATACTTTTTAAGATGCTTTAAGTTCTGAGCCTCCTATAATTGACTCCAGGGTCAAATGTAACCATAAGATTGCTGAATTCTGTGAGATCTTTGAAGAAATATTGATCATTTATCTCCTAAGACTCCAGAGTTCTATTTGCTAGGTCCCTTCGATAAAATCCATGTACTTACGTTACTCTAATGGATGTAGGTCTTGGAGTCGGGTGAGGTATTCCAAGTAGGAAATAAGTTCCCTGACCTGAAAAATGAGACATTAACTTCGGGGCCAGTTGTGGTCTAGGACACGGTTTTTGATCAGGTCTTTTTTCCTGGAGAGAAAGGGACGGTGATCTCTCTTTTGTGGTATACAAAGAGACAATTGGAATAAGACTTTCTAGCATTCCTGTGGTCGGAAACAGAGAAGCAACCACTGCCTTATTAGTTCACGGACAGCATTCGAGCCAGGGTACATGACTAGGATGTTGTTCACTGGCTGGTAGCACATGAGAAATGGCCCAGAGCCAAGAACTGTTGGGGAGGAAGAAAAGGAGTGCCCCCCCACACACACACACTATTCCTTACCAGCAGGAGGAGAGACGTGATAACCCAGGTTGGTCCCCCTATGTAGTACATGTATAAACAGATTCTCCTAACTTGTCTCTTGTCCTCATAGCATCCTCACAAAGAGGTCATACCGCTGTCTTGAATAGCATACTCTCCACCCCACAGCAAAAAGCTTTAATGAAAGCCAAAGTAGTATCTAGACTCTTCCTTGACGGAGGGGAAACAGTCTTCAGGTCAGTCGTCAGGGTAAAAAAGGTGATAGGATATGGTGGAAACTATAAAACAGGGGACCTGATTTCCAGAGAGATACAGATCTGGGGCCGACTGTCTTCGAGTGAATTATGGCTAAAACTCAGCTTCTTCAGTTTAGCAACCTTTTGACTTAGATGCACTTGAGAATAACCTTGAGATGTTCATGAGAGGGATCTGGGCCTAGAAAAATGCCATGGTCGGAGAACTTGGCAACTCAAATGACAAGACAATATTAGGTCAGCCTGTCGTGGCCACTTCATTGGTCTTAAAAGTGTTCATACTGGAGTTCCTTCTGTAGTTCTCTTTTCTTTTATAAAAACGAGAAAATAATTTATAAAAAGCTTTCCCTTTGAAGACTCATTAAAATACTTTATTCAAGCTTGTGTTGCTAGAGTACGTATGAAGTATACCAGTTGTTGATGTATGTTGATCATTTGTTCTTACCAATATCTGATTGGAATAAGCATGTATTGGAAGGTTAGAAGTGCATGGGCATGATTCAAAATCAAATGGATTTTCTCCAAAAAGAAACCAAACAACAATCAGTCACAATGTGTTTTTAAGGATCTAATTGATGGTAAATGTAGAAGGGAGTGTAAGAATGGGATTTTTAGACTAGGGTGACCGAAGGGATTTTCTTTCAATAAGGATCTTGAGCACTTGTGTTTTTGGAGCTCATCCTTAAGGCCTGGTCAGGAAGAATCCTGTGTTATGTGTGCATGTTGAGCAATGCAAAAAACACTCTGCCAAATCCTGATACCACATGGTCTGAAATTGATGGCAGAAATGCATGAGTGACTTAAAGCACGGGTGGTGTAGTCGTTACTATGATTATCGATGTGTGGGTGCGCGTGACGGTTTTTATTTGTTCAAATGTGGGCGCTTCTCTGTGTCTTGTGCCTTGTTCTTTTTCAGCCCTGTGTGTACCCTCTCCCTTCCCCCACCCACCTCCCCTGTGTGAGGTTTTGGGTGACTGCATGCCCATGGTCTGGAATAGTGCTTGTGCTTTTGCTGCACTGCAGTCAGCTGGCTTCCTCGGGGTTGGAGGTTCTCTCTCCTCTCTCCCCCCCCTCCCCCTCTCCCCCTCCCCCTCCCTCTCCCGTTTTATGATCTTCTAGTCTACCTGTCCTTTTGCTTTCCACCTCTTGATCTATCAGAGGCTGATGATCTCATGAATTTACATATCCCAAATGAGTTTTTCAATAGTTTTTAATTCAGTATGTAATTATGGTAAGACTCAAACTGGGAACCCCCCTGAAATAATTTTTCACTTTCAGTTTTGGTTGCAAAAATCTTTGACCTGGGCTAGATACACATTCACACCCTAGTCCGCTGCCCTTAGGTCACCACCCCCCTGAAGCTCCCTTTCCCCGGCTTGTAAAATTTTGCAAGTAGTGCAAGCCTTGCTAGAATCCTGAAAGCACATGAAATTCGAATCTTAACTTTCTATTCAATTGTGGGGTACTTCTGAAGCCCATCCGAAAGACAAATAGCCAGCAGTGCGCATTATTACAACCTCTATGTCCACCATCTGTGTATGTACCTCTCTGCACATCTCTCTGTATGAGTATACCACAGTGGCTTTCAAAGGCTGTCATTCAGTCAAGGGACTCTGCAGACATTGTATGTTCTACTCAAGAACAAAGCTAAAGAGGTTTACGAATGGCTGCAGGACCTGAAGATTGTGTTTCAGCCTTGATATGCCGTTTGGAAACAATGTGCTACTGTTTAACGGCGTGAACCAAATTTCTGCTAATGGGAAGAAGGGACAAACTCTCCACAAAAGCTGACAAAGCAGGAAGAACAGGATGACTGAGCTTTTAGATTAAAACTACCGGGGGCGTCTGAACTCTTATGGCTGGTGATGGAAGTAACAGTTTCCATAATATGGCCAAGTGATCAGATGTATGCCGCTTAGGTAAGAAAGAGACCATCGCCTACTTTTTCCTACTGGGAATGGTACTGGAGCCAGGGGGCTACATTTTTGTTTCCTTGAGGTTTTCTTTAATCGTTCTTTTATGACATTTTCTGGGGGAAAAAAATGAAACCCTAATGAACTGAACCCACAAACATTGGAATTTTGCTTGACCTTTACCTTGACTTTATTTAACTATCTCTAGGATTTCTTGCTGTTTCTAATGTTTGAGGTTTTCCTTAACCTGGTTTAAGATTGCCACCACACACCACTTTTAGAAACCAGCGATGTCTGTTGGAAAGGGGGAATAGCAACAGCAAAGACAGGAGGGCCAGGGTATGTGCAGCCCACCCTAGACCATGACAAGCAGAACACACATCTCCGCAGAAGAGACCTTATCGTGCCTGCATGAAATTATCACGCTCAGAATGACATGCTCAAAAAAAAAAAAAAAAAAACCCACATGGACCAATAGTTAAACTTTTCACTTGTTTAACAAAGTTTAAAGAAATTTATTGGACACATTTTTTTAAAGGTTTATTTATTTATTTATTTGAAAGAGAGAGAGAGAGAGCGAGAGAGAGCACATGAGAGGGGGGAAGGGCAGAGGGAGAAGCAGACTCCCTGCTGAGCAGGGAGCCCGACGTGGGACTCGATCCCGGGACTCCAGGATTATGACCTGAGCTGAAGGCAGTCGCTTACCCAACTGAGCCACCCAGGCGCCCTATTGGACACATTTTAATCAGAAGTGACAAGAAAGGTCTTTAACAGATGATATGGAAGTTTAAAGAGAAAAACCAAGAAGGGATTTCCCACGTATTGTTAAATTGTGAAGTTTCCTTTTGCAAAACATTGTCTGCCTCATAAAATGCATCTTTGTTTCTTTGAGAAAATAAGAGGTGTATAGTTTTTAACATGAAAGAGGACTACCTAAGTCAAAGCAATTCTAGGAGGTAAATTTTGCCTGTCCTCCCTTGTACACTCAGTGACTCGGTATACTCTTCCAGTTATATTTATTCAAAAATTATCCAACTCTGGCCGAGCACTGTAGATTCATAAAATACAACTGTAGTGCAAAACCAAATTTAACGCCACTCATCGAAATGGCTTCCCACTTTCCGATGTAATCTGAGCGGCAGATCCAGATGATTTGGTGTATTTTAAAATTTATGCCATTAAAAATGACAGTTTCATCTTTAATGAGGTGTATATCAACTGTCTGTTGCTTTTTAATGGGAAACTTTGCGTATCAATGATATTTCATAAACATATTTGTCTTTATTTTTTAAAATTAGCTTTCTAATGCCCTCCCCAAGGAAGCAGGTGCCAAGCACTTATGTAGAATGCTTTGATATTCACTGGGCCACGTAGCAGTAAGGGATTATTAGCCTTCTGAGAACTGCAAATTCATAATTAACTACAGAGGAGTATTTTATGTTGTCCATTTATAACAATTATTCAAATAATCATATTCATCAGTCTTTATACAATGGATAAAGCCAATTAGAAATAGGAACACTTTTGGCCAATCAGATTTCAGAACAAACGGGTAGCATCCCTTCTCAGTTGCCTCTCTGATTGATTGCATTACTCACTGCTTTCCCTTTTGTTGCCTAAATCCGTAGTTGGGGAACATCCGTGGACTCGAACCCTTCCATTTCTAATTGGCACCCGCCTTTGAACACTGACACCCAAGGATCGCAATGGAAATTCTTCAAGAGCTGATAACGATGACTTCCTTGTCACGGCACCAGCCTAGCTAACAATATTCACTTGGCTTCTTTATAAAACAACTTACAAAACCCAAGCTTTTACTGACCATTCCTACATGATTGTTTCTGTTACTTTGGGTTTGTTTGTTTTTTTTTTTAATAGTGCCATCAGTTTGACATTGCTTGTTTCCAGAGCATTTGTTTCCAGAGCTCTGGTTGGTAGTTCACTGAGCATCACTCCCACATCATTCATTCAGCAAATGCTTGCTGAGAGTATACTCTGTGCTTGGCTATAAGAGAAGGGAAGGATGAAAAGTAAAAACCCGCCCCTCTCCCCAAAGTCTTGCGGTTTTATAGGCCCACAAATATTCTTCCAAAATGACAAATCCCATTAGAGAAGCATTAGCAAATTGTACAAATCAGAAGACCCAGAGCCTTCAGACAGGACTTTGAGCAGAATGTCAAGGAACTACAGGTGGAGGCCTCAGATTGTCTCACATTTTGTGGTGGTTAATGATCTTCATGAAAGGAGCAGCCTGCAAGTGAAGCAGGAGTAAGTGGAATCCGTCCCCTAGCCAAGCCTCCCGTTGTTTTTCTACCTCCCTCTACCCCTCCTTTAATTCAGATCAGAGCTAGCTGAGGGCTGGCCAGCGTTGGTGGTGGCTCGGTGTAGACCCTGCAAGCCCCCACCAGATTAGCTCCTGACCTAACTGCTTTCTCAGCTTTGAGGGTTTCATTTTTCAGGAATACCACTGATTTTTTTTTTTAAATTCTTTTTAAAAAGTCATTTTGCAAATCAGATTTTCTGATGAAGACATAACCTGCAATCTGTAGTTAGCAGATGCTGTACCATTTTGAAATAAGTGATCCAAGATCATCATAAATTGATAATGAAATGTATTTGTCAGTATTGGCAAAGGATTTCAATTTATGGTAAAATGTGAAATAAAACTTACATACATCAGTATGTAACATCTAACTGTATTTGCATTTAAGAGCCATGTCAAAGCATCAACTTGAGCTAACAATCAGGCTTTATTTTTTTTTCTTTTTGCATGCTGTTATGAATGAGTGATTTTAAACATTCACCTTCATGTTTCATGTGCTTTGAAAGCGGAGACTGAGGAATCTTTCTGCCTTGATTGTGTATCAATAACAAAATGAAATGGAGAAATGTACTTATGGATTAATGCATTCAAGCTATCCAAAAAAGAGAGAGATAGCAAGAGATTTGGCTCATGTTTTTTTTTTTTTTTTAAGAAATTCATCCTCAGTTCTTAAGTGTTTTGTTTATGTCCCTTGAGGAACGAAAAGAAAAATGATTTGTTTTTACTTGTAAGGCCTTACTCAGTTGCCCAATTCCGCAGAAGAACTGGACAGTGAGGACCTCTCAGGTAAGGGCTAGTCATTAGGTAAGGCACTGCGGTGTCCAACCTGTGGGTGCCCTGTCCACTTCTACAAAACGGCCATTTGGTTTCCTGGGCAGTTAACTAGCAATTGTGGATTAAAGGAAAACAAACTTTTACTAACACTTTCTTCCTCATCAGCCCCTTCCTGCCCCTGTGCTCGTGGCATGAATATTTCAGATTGGGACCGAGGGCGTCACTGCAAGGGAGGTCAGCTCATCTTTGCATCGTACGAAGGCCACTGTTTCCAGTGGCATAAAAATAATTTTTATGCTCTGGGTGTGTAACGGTTCAAGAGAAATGTTTTGCATTACAAAGCAGTTTAAGGATGTTGGATTATGAGAGAAGATCTTTATTTTAAAAAGGAAAAAGCTACTATTGACCATCTCCTTCTGTAGAATAGACTTGAAAAGCCACGTCACAGTTATCTTAGAAACACGGGGTGGGAGGGGCAGGGAGGAAGGGGGGGCGATTGTTTTGTCACACACCGTGATGTAAACTAATTATCCACCTCAGACCTTTTTCACAGCACACTGAGCTCTTGCAAAAGTAGGTTTCATGCTTGATTCCAGGATTTAGGTGTTACTAATCCAGAATAAGAAGCATATCCTAAAAAGGAGGGGGGGCGGGGAGGAGATTCAGAATGGTCAGAGCTAAACAATTATATGAGCTGCCATGATGTTGTGGGACTTCGCTGCCAACCAGCTCCAGCTCCGTAAACATTTGGATCGGTTAATTCCTAATAAATCAGTAAGAAAGCCCCCTTCCTCATCACTGTGTTGGAGGTACCAAGGGGTAGGGCTGTAGATCCTTACTCCAGCCTTTGGAAGGAAGGGTTCCATATTGCCCCTTCCTGAAGAGATTTCACTTCAGCTCCCTTGAATAGTTGATTGTGAGGTGGTGGTCCTTGACTGCAGGTTTCACCCAGTGAGAAAATTAGAGCCACCTAGTCTTTCAAAGTGCAGATTTATCGCCTCCTAGGTGCTTCTGTCAAACTTAAAAAACAGGGAGGGTGGCTTTATGTTTCAATGTAGCATGTCCCGGTTTGAGCTTAGCTGTCAGATTTTTCCACCCAGTGGAAGCTCCAAGAGGCCATATTGGGTTCGTTCACTGCTATATGCCTGTCGTGTAGTAGGCTCTCGATTGATACTTGTTGGATGAATAAGTTCCAAATCCCAGTGAATTCAGATAAATAACTAGAAGATTAGAAAGACAGCCAGCCCATCAAGGGAGTGTTTCATTTTTGCCTTTTAACTGGTGGTGTATTTAGAGAAATTGCAAAAACATTAGCCTGATTTTCTTTTAAAAGGAGATAAGTCCTGCTCCTTGCATAGAATGTAATGCTGGTTGTAAGCAATCTGCGCTGAGTTCGTGCCCTGACCCTAAATAAAACAGCTGTGACACGGCAGCCCTGGCAAGTGGAATTTCTCAAGGATCCCAAGAAAGGGCTGAGTCCCCTCACGGGCCTGATCCCTCTTGGCGTAGTAGTCAGATGAGGATCACTGAGATAGGCAAAGGTAATTTTTCTCCTTTTTAGGAAAGTGGGACTTCTGAGGCCATCCACCCCCTTCCCCAGGCATCACCCATTAAGGAAACACTCCAGGTCTCTCAGCTCTGCACCAAGTTAGATGCGGTCTTGCTGCAGTTGTATCCATCACCCCGGAGTCAGGAGCAATAAACCGGCAACTGTTTGTGCTCCTGATAATTTGGTTAAATGAATAATTACGTGGTACCCCCACCCCCATCCCCTCCAGGAACGCTGCAGCCCTGTGTTGTTCAGGAGCCATAAGTCATGTAGAACACTGATGATCTATCAGGCCGGGCTTGGGCTGCCTTTGCATCTGGTTTGATGAACTAATCAAAAACTGATTAGCACCTTTGTTCAAAGGGGATGCTGATTAATCAATTACTATTGATTGTGAGCTTGGCTTCCCTCAGCAGCAAAGAGACATCTGAAGGAAAAAAAAAAAAAAACAACCAATAAAAATTGAGCAGCTGTCGTAGTGTTTAAATTTATTAAAACAAAATACATTATTTTTTATGAAGCTGTCTTGAAATGGGTCACTGAAGGGGAGCATATTGATTGAGAAAGGATGAACTTCTCAAATTTCTGTAGCCTAGAGACTGAATTCAATTATAATACAAGACAAACAGGTTAACACCCGTCTTAAACAGCCCATCAATAAATTAGAGTAGGTGTTGCCCATTTAATGCTAACCTGTGGTAATGAATAATATTACCATCCATTCCCTGTTCTATCTGGGTAGAAGTTCCATCCGTTCCTTATTAGGGATAGATGCTGGATCCTGCATTTCCTTGGAAATAACGAGATGGTCTGTCTTCTGCCCACCTCCCCCATTCACCACTGCTACCTCAGCTAATGACAATCTCATAAGCAACATATGGTGCTCCATCCTTACCCAACAAAGCAAGTTGCCCAGCTGATCCTCCTCTTTAATCTGCATTAAAAAATTATGCTTGTGTGTAGTTCAGTGATTTAATTATTGGCAGACCTGGGGAGCTTATCCAGTCCTACTTTGAACCCTTTCATTTACTTTTTGGGTGTTAACTTTATTGACGATGGACCCAGAAGAGTTTTGAATTGTTTTATCAATTACATCTGCTCTTTCCTGGTGACAGCTGGTGGTTATTGCCACCCATGTGGAATAGAATAGCTTTAAGCATATTTATCCTTCTATTTTATTTTAAAACTTTTAAAAAATATCTGCACTGTCTCCCTCCTTTCAGCAACGGAAGGGCCTCTGGGGACTGTTTAGCAGAGTGCATTGGTAAATATGCAGTGGGCCAGAGAATGGCCCTCCAGCACTATCAGAGCAAACCATCAGTCTTCTGTTTTTGAAACGGAGGCACCAAGAAATTCCAGAGCTGTCATGCTTCCCCCAAAAACATGTTGTCAACTCTTGCCCTACAAATGGGAAAGTGATCTAGAAAAATCCCCCATCTCCCTCACAATCTGTAGAAAAGTATGGGTGGAGGGCAAACTCTAAATGTCTCTGATAATCCATGCCAGGCATGATGGAAGACTCTAGGTGAGCCAACTAGAGTCCCCTGAATGAATTCTGAAGGAAACATGGGCTCACAGTACAGTCTAAATATCTACTGTCTGTAGATAATGGAAGCACACAAAGGCCTTTGGATCCAGACTATCAGTTCTGGGAGGGGCTGTATGACCCTCTGGTCGTTGAGAACGTCCTCAGGGTCAGCTGAACTTGCTTGAAATGTGTGTGGAGAAACTCAATAGACAGAACATTGCGGGGTAGAGGGGAGTCTTCCTTGCCCCCACCGAAAGTGTGGCCCAGATTTGGCAAACAGGCTATTTCAGCTTCTGTGGTAGACTAGCAAAAATAATAAAGAAAACCCAGCTGGGCTGTGTAGACAAATTCAAGGTATGGCTCATAAATCTCAAGGGTAGTAGTATTTAGCTTGTATTTGTACAGTTCTTTTCAGCTCAGAAAACTCTTTCGCAGATGATCTCATTCGCTCTTCTTTGAGCACCACTGCCCTAGCTGCGTGTGCTAGGCTCTGGGCTGGGCCCCAGGCATGCAGCGGCGAACACGATCAACCGGGACCCACTGTGGGGTTCACGCCACAGGCCCCTGCACTCATAGCTGCTTTCTAGTGGGGCCGCCAGGCTCACGGCATGAGAGGATGGTGGCCAGTGGCAACTGCTGTGGAAAAAAATGAAAGCGGGTAGAGTGAACCCGAGTGACTAGGGCTAGGAAGAAGTGGAGGCCAGTTGAGAACAAAAGTTCCCCACGGAAGGCCATCGGGACAGGGAGAGTGAGCCAGCCCTGAGAGGATTTTTCCTGAGCAGTCTCGTTTTGCACGTGAGGAAGTGGGGGCTCCCCAGGTTGAATGATTTCCTCAAGAGGCAGAAGTCAGAATTTGAACATGCGGGTCTTCAGGGCTCTGCAGGAAATAGAGACTTTAGTTTGAGAGTAGTTCTTCCGCTGTGAACTCCACACTTCCTCTGCTCTGGGGTCTTCTCAGGAATCCTTTTCCTCTTGGAACCCCTTGCAGTTTCAGTGTGTGCCTCAGGGGAATGAGGAGGGGAGAGTCAGGCTCTCTGGAGCCCATCAGGGGTAGAACCACATGCTGACTGACCTGGAAAGATCTCTTCCGGCACCAAATCAAGCTCTTTCTCCTTCGGAGAAGACCTTCGCCTCCGATGATTTCGGTGCCATTGTCCCATCGTCCGAAATTATAGGATCAGTTTCCCACTGAGATGGTCCTAGAGGCTGTGGGAAACTTTGGGGTCACAAAGGTTAAAACACGTAGAGTTCCTGATTTTTAAAATTCTGTGGACTACAAGGCAGTAGACTGAGAAAATCATCTCGAGTCCGTGGCAGCTTGGTCACAGCACTCCCAGGATGGGAGTTTGAAGGTCATTGGATTGCTGATCTTCCCATAATCCAACATGCTACTGTTTCCCTCATGGGGAGGAAGGAGGCCATGAAATAGAACTTTTCCTCCAAACTAGAGAGTCGCCAGGCTACAACACAAAATGTGAATTCCAGTTCCACAGGTTGGACACTGCTTTGGGGTGACTTCACCATATTCATTAACCCATCCTCCTCACACCCCCAAATGCCTGAGGTCCCCAGAAGCATCTTTCTCCAGAGAGAGATTCTAGTGGGAAATGTATGTTTGGAAATACTTTACGGCTCTGTCCTCTTTCTCAGCTGTATACTCTTTTAAGGAAAACCCTGGTTCCATCCTCCTGTGCCTTCCTGTTGCTCACAATGGGAAAGGCACACACACTTTGAAGTCCTTATTAGGAGATGAGTGGCGTGGACTCATGAGCGCACCTCCTGGCCTCTGGGGACACTAAATGTTTGGGAGGATCCCATCCTGCTCATTAAGGCATTTCTGCCGTTGGGTAAAATAACTAAATCAAGTTACTTGAGATGGGAGAAAAATCATAAAAAATACTTGTTCTCAGTATTTAGGGGACAATAAATACTTCCAATCCTCATACGCAGATGGTACACCTGAATCATGACCTGGCCCCGGTGGGGCCTTCAGCCTTGACCCCACAGGGCAGCTGGGCCATCAGTCTAACCCTGGGTGCCATTCTACAGAAATGGAAAATGGCCCAGTGACTTCAACTCAGCAAGTGTTTAGGGGCCGTCTCACTGTCTGAGAGCAGAGTGCTGGGTGCACATACAGCCCTTACCCCCAGAGAGCTGATAAGTATTTGCCTGGAGTCCGTAGTATTACAGAACGGGGAGAAAGCCCTCCTTGGGCTTTAATATTGCAAATTTAACTGTGAGAGCCACTTCTTGAGTGCCTATGGTAATGCCAAGCCCTGGCCCAGAGAGGCCCTCTCCCATTCGACACACCTCGTAGAAACGACCCTGTGAAGCATATGGTTGTGCTCCATGGCTCAGAGTGGCTGATCCACCAGCCTGCAATCACAGAGCAGAGCAACGACGG
Organism: Callorhinus ursinus; assembly: GCF_003265705.2. Taxonomy (NCBI): domain Eukaryota; kingdom Metazoa; phylum Chordata; class Mammalia; order Carnivora; family Otariidae; genus Callorhinus; species Callorhinus ursinus. The sequence goes on along the minus strand of NW_027397081.1, from coordinate 12,126,419 downwards.
GCCACTTTTACCCCAGATCCGACCACTCTCCATTGGGCCGTGAGGGAGAGGAGGTCCTAACTCTTCTGTGTCTCCCTTTTGGGCCTGTTTCTGGAGGATAATCTATAGGCAGTGACAGCCTACGAGAGCCCGAGGCCTGATCACTGAGTAGTGACGATGTACAGCCCAAAAGCCTGCGTGCGGAACTTCTCATTTGAGTGAATGCATACCGAGCTCTGGGTGGCAGGAGGACGATGCCGACTGCAGTTTTGTTTTTTTTTTTTTTATGAAGATTTTTATTTATTTATTGAGAGAGAGAATGGTAGAGAGAGAGCATGAGAGGGAAGAAGGTCAGAGGGAGAAGCAGACTCGCTGCTGAGCGGGGAGCCCGACGTGGGACTCGATCCCGGGACTCCAGGATCATAACCTGAGCCGAAGGCAGTCGCTTAACCAACTGAGCCACCCAGGCGCCCTGCAGTTTTTCTTTAAGTAAGCCTAACGTAGTTCCTCTGAAATGTTCGTGTAGCTGCAGTTGCATCCCTAGAATCAAATGCAGCTGAAGGGTAGTACTGGCTGTCTGGGATGTTATCTGGGATCTGCATGATTTTCTTGCCTCCTTCCTTCCCCTTTCTAAAGACAGAACAGAAAGGTTATGTTACATAGAGGCTAGTGTGCTCCGATATATATTAACATCTTAATGGGAAAGCTGTGCATGTACTGTATACATTTACTACTCTCTGACAAGAGAGAATTAAATGTCAGAAGGATTTGTAGCGTCTATAATTGAATTGGTGCTGAGAAAAGCAAATCTTAAGGAAGAATAACATATCAGGATTAGCAAATAATGTGGCATTTTGTCAGTGCATGTCATTCAGCGTGTTCCCCTTCGGTAATAAAGTTGTGCTCTTTAAAATGCACACTTATTTGTGTTACCACAAAGGGAGCTCCAGGAGGGGATGGGAATGAGTAGCTACATTTCTCAGATGGCGCCAAGTTTTTTTTTGTTTCGTTTCGTTTCGTTTCGTTTCGTCTTTGAGGTCAGATCTTGGTTTTGCCTCAGATTTAGAAAACCTGCCAGCAGGCTTGTCCTTTCTTCTCGAAAGAAGTAGCAAATAACATCACAGTCACTAAGCACCCTCTAAGACAGACTAATTCCTCCGGTCCTAGGAAGCTGGAGGTAGCATTTCCGTTAGAAACACGGATTCTGAGAGTTTTTAATTAAACTGACTTGTCCAGCAAGCCCTCAGCCCAGGAAAAAGGCTCCAACCAAACCAAGTGACAGAACTGTTGCAAAAAGTCAAGAATCTCAACTTTTTTCCAGTTGTTCGTTGGGTATGGAAATGGCAGAAGGGTTGAACGTAGGAATTGCCCAAGACAGAGAAGCAGACCAGTATCATTAGAATCTCTGCCATGTTTTAAATGCTAATTTCTAAGGTGAGACCTGAGGTAGTCTGTAACCTCTGGGAAGAATAAACAGGTGGATTTTAGAGGAGTATCCAGCTCTCCCCAAGGAGATAGATAGCCTGAGCCAGGGATGTTTGGCAATGGGAAGGTAAGCCAACCACGCAGTGGTTGTCATGACCTCTGCTATATGTTTTCACTGTGTATTGTGTTTTGATCGGGTCATACTTCAGCTCCTCAGAGGTCGGAAACTTGGTGTCCTTTTGGCAAAAAGCCCAGCCCAGGCTGCGTGGTGGGCAGGCCACGGTTGCCGCGAGCATTCTGCTCGGTGACGTCCTCTGCCAGAGTCCCTATTTCCCAGGAGCTTGTCCGGGATACACTGGCCATTCCCCAGCTAGCCATGAAGCCCTGCCTTTGGCAGCCGAGCCTTCTGGGCTTATCACAGATCCATGATGAAGGCATTCATATGACAGTTTCTGTGAGACGTCCCATGCCAGGTGTCGAAGTAGTAGCCAGAGGGACTGCGCTGTGTTGGAGAGCCCTGTTTTAGCACCTGTGGCGTGCCTGCCGGAGCTCCGCATGAAGGACGGTTCTGGCAAGTCGTTTGAGGGGGGAAAGCAAGTGGAGAGAAAGGAGTCCCCTGGAGGTGGGGGAAAGGAGACTGAAAGTTGCTCTAGCAATCACTTTTCTTGGCAGGCCCTCGGGAACCACTGCTTTTAGAACTTCCTCCTTTATGTTGCCCGTGAGGAATGGAGGGGGCCGGGTCACCTGGCCCAAGGGAAAGAGAACCAAGCAGTTGGGGGCATCCCTCTTGGGAGTCCCTTTGAAATGTTTTTGTCCTTGCGGTTTCTAAGATGCTAATTCGAGCCCAGGGTGGTTGAAGCTCTGACCCAAGCCATAGTCGCCAACTTAACATTCTGCAAGCAGCTTGTAAACGCTCACCTGGAGCCAGGTTGTTCCAGCTTTTTGCCAAAAGAAAAGCCAACTCACGAATACTAAGCAGCTCCTGATTGATCTGCCCTTAAAGAGACTCATGTCACACTTAGAGCCATGGACAGGGCTGCAAGAGGGGACAGTCCCGGCAGGACTGTGCCACAACCGTGAGCCCGCACAGCCTCTTCCCAGCACTGAGAGAGAGCCCCTGAAGCCCGGAACGATGGCACGACGAGGCCTAAGGTCCTCGACGTCCCACATGAAGCGACTGGGGTGACATTCGTCACTCCACGCAGACATGCTTGGTTCAAGGCTGGGTTAACCTTGATGCCAGCAGAATACACCAAACAGAAACATGGCATTTCCTCTACAGGATGACGGGGCCCCGCTTAGTCCCAGAAGTAGGAGCACTCTCAGGAACACCTGTTACTCATTTCTTAAAAGAGCAAGAAAACATGACCTTCTGGGCCCAAGAGCCGCTCACTCACCTGAGGACCAGGCATGTGTGTAAGTGCTTTCCACGCCCACGTGTCCTTTCAGTGTAGAAGCTGGAGGCCGCTTGTAGAGTCTGGCTCTTTGCTTTCCTTCTCTGCCTGATTCAGAAAAGGAGCCAAAATTCCGGAGAGGATACCCCCCAGGAAAGGTGGTGGAACCTCAGAGTGACAAGGTCTGCACCCCAAGAGGAGCAGGGTCTTTGGATGATGGTGAAAGGTACTTTCTCAAGCACTGGCGGGAGCTCTCCCTCAGTGAGCTCGGAACAGGAAAGGCCGGGCTGCTGCTGGACTTGTCAGAGCCATGCTCCTCCTGGTGGCCCATACTTCCTGCAGCCTCCAGCCATGTGCCCGCTGCCTCATGGTATAACGTCTGGTGCTTCTGCTTCTCGCCCTGAGCGAGGCACCAGCCCACAGGTGCAGGCCCTTCTGCCCCCGTAGTCGGTGACCTGCTTCCACCCTGTTCCCCCACCACCTGGGGCCGATCGGGAGCGCTCTGAAAACTCTCCCGCCCACTCCACACATGGAAACAAAAGCGGGGAGTGAGCTGAGGCAGGAAAGGGTGCTGCTCTTCACAGAGGACGGTGAACCCCGGGGTGGGGTGGAAAGAGGTGGTGAGGGGCTCACAAACTGCAGTGTTCCCTGTAAATTAAGCATCAGTTACCTTCTGTGTCCGTCTGTGGTAATTGAAGGCAGGAAAAATGTCTTCGTGATTCACTGGTGGTAGGAAACTTTCTTACCAAGTGAGTATCACGAGATAGCGGGAGAGAGTAACCTTATAAATAAGTATCTGTAAAATATGTATGTCCTTGAGGGCGGGGAAGATCCCTAGAACCCAGGTAGTGAATGTGGCCAAAGTGCAGGGGCGACGAGGCAGCACTGAGCACACTGAGCCCGAAGTTCATGGGGAGCAAGGACCCAACGAAGGCCTAAGGAAGTTAATCCCACAGATACGTAGCCCGTGAGGTGGTGGTGTGGATCACAGAGCTTCTCTGTCTCTCTGGCTTTCTCCAGCTTCTAGAATATTCCTGTGCCTAGGCATGGAGGAGGCAGTCTTTGAACAGTGGCCATGAGAGTGCCTTCCCCAAATGGGTTATTTCAGTCTGTGCCTGGACCCGGGAGGGCCTCTCGGAGTTTCTCTCTGCTCTCAGTCTGCCCGGGCCAGGGCCTCTTTTCAGCTCTTACCCTTCACTTTCCCCTCTCCTCCATGGCTAGTATCGCTGTTTTCCCCACCCAAGTCTAAGACCCAGGGAGTTCGTTGAAAGACTCCCTATTTTTTCAATAGGTCTGAAGCTCAGGGCAATTGGAGATTAGTTTTCATTCCCACAAGATTCCCCCATTTTGACAGCTCCCTAAGGAAAACACAACTTCCTGGCTTTCCTGTTACTCTCTGTCTTCCCATCGAGTCTGACTTTGTGCAGTTGGGCGAGAGTCTCCGGGATGTGAAGAGCTCTCCTCGGGCAGATACCCTGTTGTCGGGCGGGGCGGGGGGGGCAGAGGGGAGCACTCCCCTCCCACAAGCTCCGTTGTCTCTAAAAGAAAAGAAGAAGTTTCCATGGCAGAGTTCTGCCTCGTTGAGATGACTTTCAAGACACAGAGGCTGTTGCGTCCGCAGTAGGCAACGCTTTTGGCCAAGGAGGGCGATTCGTCTCCACCACGTTTCAAGTCGAGCCTATTAGACAGGTTGCTGGAGGGGCTCGCACATCACAGAGCGGGCTAATTGGCTGCAGTGCACTCTGCCTCCAACCCATCTCCCTTCTCCAATTAAACTCCCATCATCCTGTTGTCCTGGGCGACCTGCTGCTACCTCCAATTTGGCATTTCTGTTTGGTTTGGGATTTTGGGGGTTTTTTTGTAGTCCTCTGAAAGGTAACTTAATGAAACACTTTAAATACTTCATTTTTTAATTTAAACTCTTTTAATTAAAGCACTTTTCATGGAACCCTCAGTCACGAGTTCTTTCCCCACATCCTTCAGTACTTAATCTCGGAGCAGAATTGGAAATATCGATAGAAAGTGTAAATCATGCCCTCCTGCTGAAAGCGTTGTATCAGGTTTCGGCTCAAAAGAGCACCATTACCTTTAGCTGTCACGGATCTGTACACTTGATCGATAAACTTCAAATATTATTAGAGGTGGAGGCTTCAGAGATTTGCTCTGTTCTTTGGAGAGAGACAGAGATAAATCTTTCTTAAAAATTGACTTGAATGTGCGCTCTCCGTCTTCCTGGTGAAACGCATCTCAGGCGTCCAGCAACTGCAAGGGGGACAGATTTATAGGGCCATGTGCTTCTTGTACTGAAAGATTTAAATGGTAAATCCTTCACATATGACTTCACAAATCATGTAAAGTTAAAAGATGTTTACCGTTTCTGTTGCTGCTGTGCTTAAATTGTAAGGTACAGCTAGTAAATCATTTTAATGGAGGTGTCGTACTTGACTCAATAAAAAAGAAGACAATGGTTTGACTTCCACTCCAAAATGTTAATGTATTAATCAACGGGAGAATAATTGTTTTTTACTACATTATCAATCTCGGGTGCCATTAGGACTTCAGCAAGGGGTGATGTAGCCACATTCCTAAATTAAAATTGTTTACACTGCCATGCATCCATTCTGCATCACCATAGCTCATTCTGGGTCCATTTTGGAGCGGTTCCCCAGCCAAACGTGTCGTTCCTCAGCTGGAAGAAGACATCCTGAGGGAGTGATGCTGATAAGGGAAAATTAATTATGCCTCGTGAAGTGTTAAATAAATAAAAGAAAGCCCATCTGTGGCAATGGACAATTATTCCTTGCTGCCTTTTTTTGAACTAGGTTTTGAGGTTTTAGATGGAGGCTTACTTACTCCCTTGTACCTCCTAAATGTAGCGAGCATGTCACCTGTCTTTAGTCTTATAAGCCTTGTTTTATCTCGAGGCAGCTGTGGCTTATGAGCTCCTTTTCCTGTGCACGTGCCTAGCGGGGGTGAAGTCGCTGGGCAGCTAGTGAAAGCTCCGGTCGCCTCCCCTCCAGTGCCCGAAGGTGCCATCCCGAGCGCCCTTAAGTAGCTGGGTTGGCCTCCTCGTTAGGATCTGCAGCTGGACACAGACGGAGTGAGCGCTGAGACCAGGCCGGGACCAGACAGACTGTTTCTTCTCTCCCTGGTCCCTGAGCGTGCTCCCCATGCGTTAGCGCTCCTCGTCTGCCTGTCATGAAATTGCCTTGTGGGGAGGACAGATCGGTCCGGCCCTGGCCCGGTCAGTCTGTTCCCTCGCTGTAAGCTGATCCATCTGGCTGATCTCTCTGGCTCCTCCATTATAAAGGAAGGTGACCTCTGACCTGAAGGCAGTGTGGCCAGGGCTGCTGGTGTCTTGTAACGAGCTCTACAGCCCTGTTCCTTTTCTGATTCCGACAGATTCTCGAGCCGGCGAGGAGGGCGCCATCCGAGCGGTGGACCACGCCGTGATCGGCGGTGTTGTGGCCGTGGTCGTGTTCGCCATGCTGTGCTTGCTCATCATTCTGGGGCGCTATTTTGCCAGACATAAAGGTAAGCAAGATGCTCTGGCCGGCAGGAGGCCTCCCGTCACCACCCCCCTGCATCTGGGGACTTGACGGAGGTTTCCCCTGATAGGCAGTTGGGATTATGTGGCCACATAACCTATCAATGTTTCCCGAAACTGGGAGAGGGAAAAAAAACAGAAATCTCAGCAGCTGCTGATGAGGACTCTGAGGGTTGATGAGGAGTGCTTCTTGATTTGGATTTTTCTCTAAAAGCTTTCTAGATGTGTGATTCTGCAATCCATAATTGGGGATAGAGCAAAAATTGTAAAAACAGGGACCGGGCTGTGAGAGGTGGGGCATGAACCCCAAAGCGATCAACGTGGAAAGAACATGCCCATACCCTGCTGCTTTCTGGGAAGCAGGTGGACAGGCAGTGCTGCCTGGCCCCAAGCTCCAGGGAAGCTGGTCACAGTGGCTAGAATACTTTCTTGGTTTAATGTGCTTTAAAAGCCACATAAATATGTATTTTTTAAAAATTATCAGTGCAATTGATTTAAATTGCCATTAATCATCACACTTATCAGCTGTGCAGCCTGGATGGGCAATCATCTTTTCCAGCCCTCCTCCTCTGTACCCCATGCTGCTCCGTTCCTCTTCCCCCCATCGTGGTAATTTATTCTTCCTTTCTTTGTCGGCCCTTGTCTCTCTGCTGTTCTTCTCAAGCTCTGTGCTGTGAGCTTGTGGGGTTTTCCTATAGCATTAACCGCAGGCGCTTGCCTACCACTGGAGCGGAGGATCTGGGTTTGGGGAGGGTCCCTGAGCACAGCAATGGAGGTCCAAGGTACTTGAAACCACCTCTAGGACCCACAGTGCCCGTCTCCCACATAAACCATTTGGGGACCCTCTGCCTGTGCCCAGGGGGCAGCCCATTGGGCCGAGAACGCCCAGCCTCTTGGTGCCGAGCTTGATAGAGCCAGGAAGTTGCCGCCAGAGAGCAGGGCCGAGTCTGCTCAGCAGCTGTGGAGAACGAGGGGCCAGAGGAAAGAAGGGGATAGGAGGGGGACATCTGACCGCCTGCCTGCTCAGATTTGTCACATATGAAAACCTGAAAATACAACCAATGTATCAGCCTTTTTTTTTTCCTTAAGAATCTTCGAGAATACAGTATATAACGGGAGGAGGGCTGTTCGGTTATGGTAGGCAGTGTAAGCGCTACCTAGATGTCCTACTGAGGGGCAGTCCTTGTCTCTCCCCATAAACTCTCCCGTAAATGGTTGGCACCTGCCCATGGGAGTGTCTCCAGCTTCGGAGCGTTCTGTGTGTCGTCATTCTCAAGTGGCTGTGCCAATTAGCGAATGCATGAATCCGGGTCCGGGCTAGAGTCACACCTTGAGCGAGAACCGCTTGTCCCTTAAGACAGACCCCAGGCCTTGATCACAACCGCTACGCTATCAAGCTGTTTCTCGATCGGGGACCCCACGCTGAAGCAGGAGGCAGAAGACGGTCAGACCTGCCCGTGCGAGCCCCCGCTGATGCACAGGCGGCCATGACTCCTGAAGACAGGAGGCGGTGGGGGGTGGGGGGGGTCAAATAAACGAGTTGAGGCGACAGTAGAACATCATCAGGGCCCTAATTCATTAATTGGCTAATTGCTCTTCCTTGCTTTGGTCTTTAACCATGTGCGCGCACATCTCTGGTCATTGGTCCTGGCGTTTACTGTTCACACGTCAGTCAACAGCTCTCCAGCTTTCTGCATTTTTAGCTCCCACTCACGTCTTCTTCTGCCGACACCCTCTGGTCATAATCACTGCTCTAATGTCTCATTTGCTGAATTATATCGCAGCGGTTCAGTTGGAGTGGTGCCTTTGGAAGCCCCGGATCCCCATTTGTCTCCCCCACCTCGCTCTCTCCTTCCAATTGTTTTTTTCCCCTCTGCTGCCTGCACACCACTTCGGCTGATGATGGCCATAAAGCACGTTGCCATCTCTGTACCACTTTGCACAGAGGCCATCAGACAGTCACGGTGCTTTACCCCTTCATCTTTCAGGTACATACTTCACTCATGAAGCCAAAGGAGCCGATGACGCAGCAGACGCAGATACAGCCATAATCAATGCGGAAGGAGGCCAGAACAACTCCGAAGAAAAGAAAGAGTACTTCATCTAGATCAGCCTTTTTGTTTCACTGAGGTGTCCAGCTGGCCCCATTTAGGTGATAAAGAGACAGAGATGTTGGAACTTGCGAGAAATTCGTGTGTTTTTTTATGAATGGGTGGAAAGGTGTGAGACTGGGAAGGCTTGGGATTTGCTGTGTAAAAAAAGGAAAAATGTTCTTTGAAAGTACATTCTGCTGTTTGACACCTCTTTCTTTTGTTTGTTGGTTGGTTGGCTTTTTGTTTTTTTAAGTTTTACTTCTTCCTACCAAGTCAAACTTGGGTGCTCGGATTTAGTTTGAGTAGATTGCAGAAAATTCTGTGCCTTGTTTTTTGTTTGTTCATTGCGTTCCCTTTTTTTTTTCTTTCCGGTTTTTGTGGGTTTTTTTTTTTCTTTCTCTTTTTCCTTTGTGTGCATTTATTTTTCCCAAAAAATTTTTGGATTTTTTTTTTTTTTTTCCAAAATCTCCCATTTTGGAATTTGCCTGCTGGGATTCCTTAGAATCTTTTTTCCCCTGATTCTGTTGTTGTTTTTGCTTTTTGTTGTTGTTGTTTATTTTTGAAATAACTGCTTTCTGTTCAAAATTCAGTTTCATAAAAGGAGAACCAGCACAGTTTAGATTTCATAGTTCAGAATTTAGTGTGTCCATAATGCATTCTTCTCTGTTGTCGTAAAGATTTGGGTGAACAAACAATGAGGACTCTTTGCTGCTACCCATGTTTCAAATACTTAGAGCAGTGAAGACTAGAAACTTAGACTGTGATTCAGAAAATGTTCTGTTTGCTGTGGAACTACATTACTGTACAGGGTTATCTGCAAGTGAGGTGTGTCATAATGAGATTGAATCTGTCTTTTAATTCTGTATCTGTAGATGGCTCAGCATAGATACCCCACACTGTCCAGAAAGGTTTGGGGCGGAAAGGGCTCCTCCTTTTTCAATGCCCTAAACAGACCTGACAGGTGAGGTCTGTTCCTTTTATATAAGTGGACAAATTTGAGTTGCCACAGGAGGGGAAGTAGAGAGGGGGGGAAAAGCTAGTTCTGCTCTGGTTATTTCTGTTCCAAATGATTCCATCCGCCTTTCCCAATCGGCCATACTTCTCACTAATTTGTAGGAAAAAGCAAGTCCGCGTGGCGTGTGAATGACTGGATGGGACAGGGTTGGGTTTTTTGTTTTGTTTTTTTTTTTCCTTTGTGCTTAGTTAAGAAGGCAGTAGGATGTGGCCTGCATGTACTGTATATTACAGATATTTGTCATGCTGGGATTTCCAACTCGAATCCGTGTGAAACGTTCATTCCTTCAGATTTGGCTTGACAAAGGCAGGAGGTACAGAAGGAGGGCCGGTATTGTTCTCACACTGGTCTGCTGTCGATCTCAGTTCTCGAAAGGTCAGAGCAGAGGTGGAAAAACAGCATGTAGGGATTTTCAGTTACTTAATCAAAACTCAAATGTGAGTGTTTTTATCTTTTTACCTTCCATACACTAGCCTTGGCCTCTTTCCTCAGCCTTAAGAACCATCTGCCAAAAAATTACTGATCCTCGCATGATGGCAGCCATAGTGCTTAGCTACTAAAATAAGTTACCTTGAACATATCTTAGATGGGGAGCCTTGGGAAAAGGTAGAGGAGTCAAGTTACCATTTACATTTTTTTAAACAATGTGGGGATTTTCACTGAAACGTCTAGGAAATCTAGAAGTAGTCCCAAAGGACAAAAACTAAAAACTCTTACCATATGTTTTGGTAAGGCTCCAGACTCCAGGATACAGTCCCTATGGAAAGATGGCATCAAAAAAGAGATCTATATATATATAAATATATATTATATAACATTTTCAGTGAGTAATTTTGGATTTTGCAAGGTGCATTTTTACTATTGTTACATTATGTGGAAAACTTCCACTGATTTATTTAAGGGGAAAAAAAGTATCAACTCTTTGTTATTTGAAAGTGTGTTTATTTTTCTTGTCTTTGTTTTAACCTTTGATAGAACCATTGCAATATGGGGGCCTTTTGGGAATGGACTGATATGTAAAAGAAAATCCATATTGAGCAGCATTTTGTTTTCCCCCCTCCTATCCCTAGGCACTTAACCAACACAAAAAGCCACAACGAACATCCCTTTTTCAATGAATTTTATAATGTGCAGCTCTATTCCGAGCCCTTAGCACCCATTCTGACCATAGTATAACCGCATCAAAGGGTGAGAACCATTTAGCATGTCGTTGAAAGGTCTTTTCAGTTGTTCTTTTTAGGGGGAAAAAAAAAGCCTACCATTGCTCACAAAATTGGCATCTCATTTTTGGGACCTCCCATCTTTGTTTTGAAAAGTGTACAGTAGTGCAGTGTTCCCTGATGTAACTTTATGGCTTACAATGTTGACATGTCTCAGGTTCATGTGTTTCGATTGGTGTTTTCCGTCTCAGGTAGATTGCAAAGTGTAGGCCCCACACATTGGAAAAGAAAAAATAAATAAATAAAGCAAAAACAGGAAATTATGGGTTTTAGTTGTATATTGGTTTATGTATTTTTTCTTAAGTATACAGTGCACTGTTTGAAATGTATTGTTGAGTATTACTTTGTACAGGTTGATCACTTTTTTTAGAGTGAAGAAAGAACAAACTTGTTTTTTGTGTTTTTTAAAGGAATATAAAATAATGAAGGATGTATAATTGATGCCAAATAAGCTTGTTCTTTAGTCACACCGACGTCTTATTTTTCCCTTTAGGCCAGTTCTGTTTTGAAGGTGTACATGAACAATGTTATGGTGTAAGAAATTCCATATCCATATGTTCCCATTCGCATTTTGTATTGGTTCATGTATACCATTTTTACAAAAAAAAAAGAAAAAAAAAAGAAGTACTATAAAATATCTGTCTTCTTAATAAAAAAAAATTAATGTTACCAAGTGATCCTTTACTCTTTATGGACTTCTTAACGGACGCCGGGGCACGAGAGAAGAGATGGGGGCCCCTGGTCCAGCTTCCTCCCCAGGGTCGGGCGCGGCACCCCCCGCCCCCCAGCGCGGGCAGCAGGTGCCCAGAGAGGCTGCCGGCTGGGTCTTCGAACTGCTTTCTCTCTCCTCCGCTCACCCTCCCTGCCCTTGCTCTCTTCTCCCCCCTCGGTGGACAGGTGGGCCAGGTGCTCTGGCCGAGAGGACTCAGCGATTTGTGCCGGTGCACGTGATGCCGTGGCGGGCCAGCCAGGATGGCCCCTCCCACCGATTCGCCACCCGTCCTCCCTCCCCACCACCCCCTTCACCCACCACCCCCACCAACTTCCCTGTGTTGGCTGCGCCACCTGTCTCTTCCTTTGGGATTTCGTGTCGTAACAGTTCATTCTGCCTTCTTCATTTCAAGCGCTCTCTCCTTCTTAACCAAAGGACGGTGGGATCTGCGGAGGACTGGCTGGGCCACCTGCGGGAGATGGTTCTCACTCACTGTTTAGGCTGCGGCGACTTCAGGGCAGGTGCACAGCAGGATCGGGCGTGTTGTTGCGCCGCCCACCCCCCCCCCCCCCCCCCCCCCCCGCTGCTTGCCTTGCAGGCCCAAGTGAGCAATGACTACACTTCATGGTGACTGATCTCACAAATGCGAGGAGAATATGTGAGCAGCCCCAAACTGCCCTTTTCCCACCATTCGCCCAGCTTGGGGGGAGCTTCCTTTTCTCTCTCTTGGGCAGGTAGTGGGGAGAGCTCAGCAGTGGAAGGAAAGGTAAGCTCCAGAAAAACCAAAGGCTGGTGTATTTCACGTCAGCCTCCTCCCATCCTGGCCTGGTCTCTTGCCTGTCTCTGTACAAATCGGCCAATCAGATACGCAGTCCCCCGGCATCTGCTGTGTGCTGTGTTGTGATAAACACCGAGAGGTGTGAGATAGTCGCTGGAGACGAATCAGAGCATCAGTTCCCACCCATGGGAAAACATGAAATGGGCCTCAGACATGGGGGCCGAGCTGAAGATGGTTAAGGAGCCCCCAGAGCCCTGGGGGAATTTCTTGGAGAAGGGAAATGGGCTGGAGAGTCAAGGCAGCTTCCCTGCCCTGCCCCCCCCCCCCCCCGCCCCCCCCCCCCCCGCCCCGCCCCGGGCCTGAAAGCATGGATTAGCATTGAGGGAATGGAAGTCCAGGGCACCGAGGGCAGGAAGCCCAGACCGCCGGGGGGGCGGGGGGGGGGGGGGGGGGACTAAAGCAAGCCAGATGAGACATGGAAGGTGGGATCAGTCTTGTGGTTGTCCTCAAATCCCAGCCACACAAGTCACGATTCCAAGGGCTGGTCCGGGCCTCTGCAGGGGGCACAGAGCCATGGGGAGCACTAATTCTTCATAGCTTTTTAAAGAGGGTGATAGAGGGCAGAGATAAGGAGGATGGGCTCCAGTCCCTGCTCCACCACCCACTAGCTGTGAAACCTCAGGCAAGGGACCCACCCTACCTGGCCTTGGGCTCCTGCTCTGGAAGGTAAGGCTCACCGTAAGTGTTGTTAAGAGAAATGCAGGAGAGAAGCAGGAAGTGCTTAGCAAATAAGGTGCCAGACACAAAATCAGCCATACAGGATGGAGAGAGATGGGGTGAAAGGATAGAAGGTTCCCCACGGCTACCAAGAGGTGGGTACCACTCAAGCAGAGGGAGCTCCTGGGGCCCCTCTGCATGTGGGCACCCCATGCCCTCGTGAAGCTTGCCTTGGAAGGTGTAAACGACCCCTGTCCCCTGGTCTGTAGCATGACGCTCCAGATTCCGCCGTGACCTACAGTGAAGGGACCCAAGATCACTGAACTGGGGCAGACGTGGGGTGAGGACTTGCCGCACACTGGCCATTAGAGTTCCGCAGGGTATGCAAATGAGGAGGCGCCAGGAGCAGCCCACGTGAGCCGAGCTTGATAAGTTGCCCCGTCCTTCATTTGGCATGGGAGTGAAAATGGTCCTCGTGTCCTCCGGAGGGTTGTCACAAATGTTTTGGCCTGCTTGCGTTCTCCAAATGCATCGACTGGAACCCCGAGGTGATATGTGGGTGTTAATTGGTGCAATCTTTCACTGTCCTCTGTCTACTGGAAATGTAATTCTTGTTCTGCCATGGACTTACTCCATGGAGAAATGTTCCTTTGAGTCTGTCATCCAGAGCCTTAAAGCAACCAGGCAGGTACCCTGCCACAGGTAGGAGGACCCTGCATGAGTGAAAGCATTTTGTTTCATTATAAATTTGCCTCAGACCTTTTCTGTCAGGGTACCAAGCACGCGGCCCTTAGTCGTAAAGAACTGGCAGCCCAGTGCCTTCGGAGGGAGGGAAATGTCTGTCCACAGCCGCACATGTCTACTTTGGAAAGAATTCCAAAGTGAAGCAGTTGGGTGTCCTAACCTACTGTCCAGGGGAAGGAAGAGAGGACTCTTGGCTGTCATCCAAAGACCTCGTGGGCCAATGGTCACAGAGTGCTGAGCACATAGTAGGCATTCAGCAAGGAGTCGGGCACTCCAGGGAGCACCTGGCTGCTGAGTTGCACTTTTGACTTAGTGTGAAGGTCACCAATTCTGTGTCTGAAACCTTGACATTTGCAAGTGCGTCCCCAGCATAGGCAGCTTTCCCACTGGTCTCGAGGACCTGAGTGTGGAGCTAACAGTCCCATCAGCCTCATGGACCTGCTGGGAGAGAGTATCTGTTCTCTCCCACAGGGAAGGATGGATTTAGGAATGGCTAAGCAGAGCCTCACTCTTGCTACCATATATTGTGAGGGGCCTTCAGAATGAGGTATGGCATGCTAGAAAAATTCAAACCGGCTTCCCTGCTTTATTTGTGCTCGTTTCAAAATTGTCCAATGTGCTCTGATATGAGCACGGTATTTCATGCCCCCAAGCTCCCCTGCCCCCATCATTACCCATGCCAGAAAGAGGGCGTGAGGCACAAGGATAATGTGAGCACCCCAAAACTGAGACCTGAAAGCAGGAATCTTTTTGCAAATCTTCGCCACCTCCCTTTCCCGGCTCTCTCGGTACGCAGGAAATTGGTTTAGGTCATTTTTCATTCTAAAGTCTACTGCCCCTGCTGGTCAGTGCTGGGAATTGCATCTCGGGCCTTGCGTGTTCAACGCCGGAATGCATCCCAACAAGGAACCTGACTTAACGTCTACTGCTTTCTCTCTCTCTCACACGCACACCCACAGTCCGTCCCATTCCTCTGAGGTGTTGAGCTGTGGGGGCGGCGATTCTGGGAAAAGAGAGGAATCCTAGAGAGGGTCGAATCCCCGCTCGCTCTGGGCCTGGGACTTCAGCTGCCCTCCAAACGTGCACTGGCTCACAGTCATATTTCAGACACGTGATCGCCTTAAATCTTGCTTAAGTGCTATCTTCTCAGGTTAATTAATCACCAGGCTTAAACTTGCTGTTACCAGCAGGAAGTCCATCCTGAAGTCAGCAATGTTACGATTGCATCTTCTAATACTGTTTATCCTGCATTAGTGTTTACTTAGGGGGAAAATTGATCGGTAATTGATATTTCAGTCTTCCAGAGCTGGTGTTGGAAGAGCCTAATGCAAGCCTTTAATAGCAAGCAAATATTTAAATCCCTTAATGGTCGCTGAATATTGAAATGTGTGACTTTATTACTCTTTTTGGTTTGTTTTCTCTGTAGTTGTGTATTTCATCGGATGCTGTCAGGCTCCAGTCTAGCTAATCCACAAAAGCTGTCTGCCCAGACACAGCAGACCTGATTAGAAAGTATTGCTATGGAAGGAAGTCTTCTGCACTAATGAGTCTCTGTTAGCTAGTGACGAAATTCCTATCCATCTCTCCCTCTTTCTCTTTCTCCCCCTCTGTCTAGGCGTGTTCTCTCTAACCTCCTCCCAGAATAAAGTGACGGGAGGCTATAGTGTTGCAGTTAGGAGCATGCATCTTTTATCGTTTGGACAGGGAAGGGAAAATGCCATTACTGTCGTCAACTGAAATGTCCTACTTGGGTTTTTTGCTCCTACTTCCCTGCCAAAGCCCATTGCTGCTGCTGAAAGTTTATAACATTCACAGCTGTCCTTCATGGCTTGATTCTTAACACAGCCAGAAATGTAGCCCGGGAGATGCTTAAGACAGTTTATGGAAAATAATAGATTTCCTTGCAGAGACACCAATGCATCGAGAAGGGTCTTGAGTCACGTTAGACCCAGCCAAGATCACCAATTTTCTCCCTTTCCAGCTTCAGTTACAAAAGCTTATTGCTTAAAAAAAAAAAAAAAAAGAAAGAAAAAAAAAAAAAAAAATGCAGGCCCTCTTGAATCCTCTGTGTTTTCCCGGTTGGTTTCTATCAGCACCCACAAGTCTCTGGCTATGGCGGCCACTGTCTCACCACCCACCTCCAGCAGCCGTGCGATCTGACCAGAAGCAGTGCCTTCAGAAGTGGAAAGCCCGGGATGCTGCAGAGCGGACAAGAACGCCCCAGAGAGCCAGCCGATGGGAGCTGAGACTAGGTCGTCCAGCCTGGGGGCTCCAGAGACAGCAGTGGCTCTGGTCAAGGCTGCCGCCGCCGCCGCCACCATCCTAGCACAGAGGTGGGGGCCTTCCCTGTGTGGCAGCCCTGTGTGGCCCTCAGGAATGCCAAGAAGTGGCGTAGTGAGTTTGCTAGCTCCAGCCCTACAGCCCTTAGGTAGGAACGTCCGGGAATGAAGCTACCCCTTTGGCAGGTGGAGAGGGAGTAGCTCCTCGGTCAACACTGTTCCAAAGGCTACAAGTACGAAACAGCAACCGGGGCATCACAAGGTTGCAGCTCTGACTGTTTCTGCAAATGCATGTCCAAAACCATGTGTCTCTTCGCCCCAGAGTGCCTCCCCAGTCATGCCAGGAAGGAAAGGTAGCGGGCATGGCCGGCAGGCACCGCCCGCCCCCCCACCCCCCACCCCGGCCCGGCCCCTCTGCTCTAGCGGCGGCCGCAAACACCCCAGCCGGTTGCTGACACTCCCCCACTGTTTTCATTCTCAGCTTTCTCCTAAATGGAAACCATTAATCATACTAAATTGTGCAATGATTCCATGATAGGGAGAATGCTGATGGCAAAAATCATTCTCCTTTGTTGTGCCAGGCAGGCAAAAGGCAGAAGTACTCGCTCGTTGCCCTGCCTGGCTCCTTGCAAGTGCTGACCGTGTGTTTGCCCACGCAGCTGCCTCTGTGCACCAGATTATTGTAGCGCCGGTCTAAGGCATTCCAACCGTTGACCGAATACGGGGCGCCCAGCCACCTCTTCCTTATTCCAAGGACTACCAGTAAGACATATAACCATGGGCACTCCCAGAAGTCTTTCCCTTCTGAGGGGGGACGGGGTGGGGGCCAGATCAGGGGGACGGGTGCTGTGAGACCCGTGGAAAACCCAAGGTGGTCTCAGATGGGCTGAGCTGGTGGGGTAAGCTGGGCCCCCTGCACACGTCTGCCAGCTGGATTTCTGAAGAAGCCAGGTGTGGGTACCAAGGAGGCTTTTCGCCTTTCAGAAGTTGATGTCTGCTTCGCTTTCGACAAGCCTCTTTGTAAGCCACCCCTTCTGAATTAGAATCATTTTCCAAAAGCTCTTAAGCTATGATTAATGCCAGGGCTGTTTTTAACAATCATCCTGCCAGTCTTAAGCTGTAGTCATTTTCAATAATTTGGAGTGCTCAAAGGCAAGCCAGGAGTTTGTTGACAACAAAACCCATAAGACCACAGCCAGGCAGCCACAAAAGATGGAAAAGCGAAGGGACCATTTGGGCTTAGCTGGCTTTTTGCTCCCAGAGTTTCACCACTAAAAGTTTGATTGAACGCTCACAATGCGTTAAGGATCCAACTGTGAGCATGGCTCTGCAAGAGAGCTGGGGGCCTGGCTTTTGTGTGAACAAATGAGCAGCGTGTTTGGAGGGCTCCTGGTTTATTTATGGACATGTGTGTTTCATTCATGCCGTCCCCAAACCAGAGAGCCCTCGTTTGTCTTCCCTTTGCCAATATCAAAGACCGGGAAAGAAATGCAGTTGCGCTGCTCTGGGGCTGTTTACTTCCCGTGAATGCTGAGCGAGTCCCAGGCCAGCATTTGGGACTAGAGCTCGGTGGACAGCCCCGGCCATTTCCCCAGCCACGCGTACTGTCTTCTTCATCTTGGTAATTTCATGCTAGAGCATCCATCTGTTTGAAAACCCAAGCCAAAGCTATGACTTGAAATGTCCATGATCACAGATTTACTTAGACTCAGCTTCAGATGGCACTTATTTCTAGCTCATTACTTCCTCCGGTAGGAAAGGGTCAGCTCTGGGTGATGGGAGGTTAACCCAATGAACGTGCCGTGATTGATAGAGATCCTTGTCTCGATCCAACCCTGCCATCGCACTAAATGATACGCAGGTTGGATAGCTAGCCAGGGGGCACGCGGACTTCTGGGTATGGTTTGGAGCTTTCGTCTGCTAACTTCCAGTCGACTCCCTTCAACCATGAATCACAGTGGGGACCCCAGTCCTGCGGTCAACACGGTCTCAGGGGCTTCTGTCCTGTTCTCTGTGAGGCCCCATGGACTTCAAGCCCCTCTCTTCTGAGGCGGAATGAACAGATTCCTGGTGTTTGGTCTCTGGATTGTTTCTGGCTTGGCCAGGAGTGCCCCCTAAAACACTACCAGTCTACCAGTGGCCAGTCTACCAAGGACTCTCCCCACCCCTTAAAGGGTTTCTCTGGGTTTTTCCAGCAGCTTTTCAGAGGCCTTACTAGGACACAGTCCCCTCTAGCATGGCTCCAGCCTTAGGATCACTGGGCTCTGGGGAAATGAAAACTTTCCTCCACGCCTGCCCTCTTTCTTACACTCCCTCTGCCAGATAACAGCATCAGCAACCACTCAAACTGGGGCCCTGGGGGGGCCCCCCCTGATTCCTCCCCTGCCTCCTCTCCCACTTCCAACCCGTTCCCAGCCCCTGCCCACTGCCCCCTGACGCTCCTCAGGCTTGACCCAACCTCACCCATACTGTCCCCTCCCTCAAACAGGCCCTTTCCCTCCCACCACAAGAGGGTGACAGCTGTTCTCTGTTCCCCCACCCACCCACCCTCCGCGCCTGTGCCCTGCCCCGTCAGAGTCCCAAACGGAAGTAAACCGGCCCCCCGCCCCCCACAGCCCTCCTTGGAAACCACTCCTGCTTGACCTTTGGCTGCAGAATCAATCCAAATGCTCCCACTCTAAATCACCTTGGTTTGGCTTTCCAGCCTCACCCAGTGGCCTTCCTGCGCCCACACCCCCTGCCTCCACCCCTACCCCAGGCCTTCCTCAAGCTCCCGCGCCTTGCCGTCCACACGTCTGTGCCTTTGAACAACCCGAGGGTCCTTCTCCTGGGTTCCTAGTCTGAACCTGCCCAGCCTCCCAAGCTTCCCTGCATCCGAGCCCTTCTCACATATCTGAACTGTTTGTTTACCTTTTCTGTCTCCCTCAACAAAACAGTAAACTCCTTGAGAGTAGAGCCTGTATCTGATCCAGCTCTGGATCTCTGAGGCCACGCGTGGTATCTGGCCCTTGCTCAATAAATTATTGAATAATAAGAGAGAGGGTTCTTTTTTTTTTTTTTCATCTATGGTTGGATTGGTCTTTCATCTGTCTGTCTCTTTTCCTGGAAATAGCCTGGCAAGGCCTGCTTTCACTCTCTCTTCTTTCTAACCGGCAATTCCAGAGTTTCTACAACTCCCTCTGTCTGCTTTCCTAAATTTTTGTTTTGGTTTGGTTTGGATTCTGTTTTCTCGCTGTCCTGGTCAACTGTGTTTTGTCTCGTCCGTCCCTCTTTTTCTCTCCCTCTGGGCTGTGTTACCCATTAAAGTCGATATGGGTAGCGCCTATGTCCTATAAACATTTCCAGACCCTGTGAACCTATCTGAGACCTAGGAAGGAAAAAAAAAAAAAAAAAAAAAAAAAAAAAGAGCTCCAAATACAGAGAAGAAAACTGTAAAATCAAAATTATTACATGTTTAATTAAATAGCTACAAAACTGTAACATTGCCAACCAGTAAACTGCAACCAAACTGAACTGGTAAATAATCTCCTATAAATTGTATTCGGGGGATTGTAATGGATTTGCTATGGTGCGGGATAGAGGCTCTGTAAGAAGGGGTCCTAGAGCCTGCAAAGGTTGGGAACCAGGCCCACCTGTCTTTCTTTTCTTGCCCCCTTTCTCCCACCCTCTCCTGCTCTCTCTCCTCTCCTCTTCTGAATCTTGCACCCCAACCTTGAGCCCACAGGGGCAGGCTCATGAGGGAGCCAGCGCAGGAAAGGCCGAGACCGTCCAGGTGGGCCAAGTACCAGAGTCCCTTCCTGGGAGGCTGATGCTTTGTAAGAATCTGACAAATACCCTGGGGGACTCAAGATGGAAAGCTGAGCTGCCCCAAATATGCAGAGAACACCGTAAACTTTCATTTGCGACCGATTCTCTTGGTTTCAGCAATGGCACTCTGCAGAGCCATCTGACCCGCACGCCCAGCTTCCGGTCTGTAGGGCAAATTGTCAGTGCGGACACCCTGGGCTTCGGAGGGCAGGTGACTTCTCTGCCCCGTTGCTGTCTTCCAGCTTTTGGGTTTTGTTTTGTTGTGTGTGTGGGAGGGAGGCAGGCTGGTGGTGATGAGCTCCAAGGCTCCAGGAGCCAGCATTCATGAGTAGTGTTTCCAGCTGTGCCTCAGATTCAGCCCGTGACCTTGGGCAAATTGCTTCCTCCCCGGGCCCTGCTCTCCATCTATAAAGAGCCTCAATCCCAAATTGTTTCCAGTTATTTGTTTGTAAAGTACTTTGACATCTCAGATCCAAGGCATGGTAAAGAGCAGAAATACTGCTGTTGTTACAGTGCATTTAAAAACCCAAATAAAACGCATTGCAAGCTCTCGGGTTGAAAATTAAGAAGCTGTAATAATTGACCATTAATTCCACTGTTGCTTTATGCTATCCTTGCCATGCTGAGATCATGCAATTTTTGCCCTTTTTTTCTTTAAGAATAAATAAAGGTTCCTTTGTGAAGAACGGATTTCATTTAGTAAATAATTTTGACTTGTGATTACTTCTGTGACTTTTCTTAACTTGGCTTAGCTAAAAAAAAAAAAAAAAAGCCTTATCCCCCCCCACCACGGCCCTCCCATCCCCGGTTGCTCGGTAAAGTAATTGTGCAATTAGGAAGAAGTGGCCGGAGCTGCGCGTGTCTCTGTATTTTAGGTCGGGAGTCTGGCTTTGACTCCCTGCTTGCTGGAGTGGGCGAGCCAGCCCGTTATTAAAAAAACAATTATGCTGTTAAAAAATCAGGAGCTGCACAAGTGAAGCACATCGATTGGCGAGCGCTGGTCAGTTATCACCAGAAGGTCCTGACAACACACTAATAGGTTTTTCTGAAGATCCAATCAAATTTTCTAGGCAGAGGCTTGAGGTGTTCCACATGGGATAATGCTTGTCCTGGCCAGTATTGATTTCAGCATGGCTCTCCCCTCTCTCCCCCCTCGCTGGCTCGCACTCTTCAGCGGCTGCTACCTTTTTTTTTTTTTTTTTTTGGTAATAAAGACTTGAGCTTTGTATTCCATTTTAACAGTTTGATGAGGGGAGGGGGTGCCTCGAAAGCCTTGTCTGTCCTTGACCGTGCCTCTCGGCACCATCTCCTTTTTCACTCTTAAAGTCAGATGTAGACTGAGCACTGCTTCTCACTCAGCTTCTCCCTCACCTTGTACATTTTATTCTCAAAGCTGCTTCCAGCCTAGCCAGCAGCCCTTCTTAGAAGGGATTCGGTGGGAAAACCTTTTGGGAAGGAGGGTTGGAGTGGTTTGAAGTCACAGAGGTTTCCAGTTCCCCTAAGCAAGTGAATTCCCTGGCCAAGGAGAGGGTGTTGGTCCAGGTATGACTGTTAGTGTGGTGGGGGGGGGGGGGGGGAGGGAGACAAGTCTACCTGTCCATACGGTCGTACAGACTGTTCACCTGAGGAGGGTGTCAGATCAAGGACAGGGATCCAGCCCACCCTCTGCTAGCCAAGCCTGGTGACCCGATGCCCAATTGCATCTTGGAAGGCGTGCCTTTTTTCCAATTCACACAAACATGTTGCATGGCCCGTCGGTAGCCTGGAGAGAGGCAGTAGAAACCCAGTGCCTCCGGGACCCAGAGTAGTTCTGCTATGGTGCACCGCCCTGTCCGGGCCCTGGCTGCTCCCCGAGTCAGCTGTGGATGACTGTGGCAGCAATGTGAAACACTTCTTGCAGCCAGCCCATGATCTTTAGCTTCCCCATCATACTCCGCGGCCCCAGGTCTGTTGAGTTAGCATATACCTCCCCCAGCCAGCTTCTTCTGCCAGTTCGTCTCCCTCAGGAACCCCCACGTGGCCTGGGCAAGGTGTGACATCCCTCTCATCCTCCTGCCCAATCTCCTGAAGGACATGAGCTTTGTTATCGGCAGACCTTGGTTCAAATCCCAACTCCTTCGCAATAAAAGTTGACGTTGGGCAAGTCTCCGAGTCTGTTTCTTCATCCTTAAAATACACACCTCACCCCGGGTTGTGGGGACCAGGTAGATAAAATGCTATGGGGCTGCACAAATGTTGGTTATAGGTTCTTGTCAAACTTCTAGGCTCCAGGAGTCATACGTCCTCCTTGGGGCTTCCCAGACCCGGCCGGGAGCCCCCAAACAGACTCACACCAATTAGCACCTGGTTCTATCCTGACACCTTTTCCTCTCGTTGTCTCAAGCATGTGTTTTCTCTCCACGCCAGGCTGTTAGCTCCTTGCACAGCGGGGTCGCATCTTTCACGTGTCCTGGATTCCCCAGGGCTCTGCGGTACCGGGAGCTCACAGTGGCTACTCGGAGAACTCCTTGACTCCCCTTGGCGTTTACTGTTACACGAGTTTTAGTCTGTAGAACTTCCCACCCAGGAAGCATCTTAAATGGAATCTGTAGCTTTGGTTTAGTTCATCCAATCATAGAATATAGAATGTCAGATCGGCAGAGCACCTCCGAACTCGTCCACTCAACCCTCTCATTTTATATACTTCCATTGCAGGCAGCCTCCCAGGGCAGTGCCAAAGACCCGCCACCGAGCTGTTATGCTCCTGATCCCCTCCTCCCCAGCCAAGACCCCTGAGCCACGTTAATGATAGAAGTGCACCGTGCCACGTTAATGATGGAAGTGCGCCGTGCCACTCACCACCAGGCAGCAGGCTGCAGGGCAGGTGCAGCTCCAACTGGGGGCCCACAGGGCATCACCTGGAGCTCATTCACAATGCAGATTTGCAGGCCCCACCCATATCTTTTGAATCAGAGGCTCTAGGAGTAGGCCCTAGCAGCCGGCATGTCCAGGCGTCCTCTAGATGATTCTGTGCTCTCGTGTGGGTGCCCCTGGCTGCAGGAGAAAGGGTGCCGGGCTTCAAGCCAGCCAGCCTTTGAATCCAGCTTCACTACTAAGTGAAAAAGCATCAGTATCGCTGCCTGGAAAGCAGGGAGCATAGCGCTCAGCTCACCGGGCTTTTGTGCACATGTGCCCAGATGCCATGCCCAGCACACAGTAGGCACTTAAGAAACGCTCGCTGAATTTGAATTGCCACTTGTCTCGGGTGAGTGGCTGCCTGGCTGATTGCGAGGCTGATTGGAGGACATGCAGCTTTCATCACCTTCATCAGGAAAAACAAATCTATTAAGTGTCTCAACGCTTGCTACTCTGTCCTCTGTGTATGGAGGAGAAAAGCATCCCAGGAAACCGGGAGACAGCCAGGCAGAGCGCAAAGGCCAAAGGTTTTGAAATTAGGAGCAACGCGGTCCAAGGCCCAGCTCCACCGCTCCCTGGGTGATCCCACCGGGACCTGCATAGACACCCTCATCCATTCCAAAGCTCTTTGGGGAGCTCCTACTGCGTGCCAGGCGGTGTGTGAGGCATGGCGAACACACAGGAGAACAAATTGGATAAGGTCTCCGTGGCAGATCACATATCCCCCTTGTCTTCCATAGGTCCCAGCCCCCTTGCCACTGGACAGGGTATGTGGCAGGGAGCGGAGGGGATGTGCGCACACGTGAGTCTCCAGTCTCTGTCCTCCCTCCTGCTGCAGCCGCTGAGAAGGGCGGGCGTTCCAGAGGGCACAGCACAAGATGCCGGCTCCTCCGCTCTTCCCGATCCCCGAGTGACCACGGGACACGCAGCATGGCAGAGAAACATAACATTTGGGATTTATGTCTCCCTGGCAGAGCCCCGCCTCTCCTGGCTAATACAGACCATGCCCCTGTGAGTCTTGCCCCCAGTAAGACCAACAACACACACACAGTGGCGGGTGCAGCTACAATAGTGAGAGATGATATGAAAGAGACACGGCGGTTGCTATCGAAGTATGTGTAAGGGGGCCTTATCCAGTCTGGGGGATTCCCAGGAAGCTTCTCTGGAGAAGCAAGAGTTGAGATCAGAGGGATGCACAGGAATGATTCAGCAAAAAGGGAAGGGGAGGTCAAGCCCAGGCAGAAGAAACTAGCATGTCCAAAGGCCCTGAAGCGGAGTGGTACTTAGGGCGGATAAAGAGCAGGCCGACAAGGCAAAAGTGCCAGGAACCAGCAGGGGATGAACAAGGCCATGGGCTAGAACCAGATCAGGGAGGATTTCATGGGCCATGTTAAGGATTTGGGATTTTACTGTAAAACAAATAGTACACTAAAGGTTTTAAAAAGGCAGCAAGAGGAAATCTGCTTCTTAAAATGCTTTGAGCCTCACCTTCCTCATCTGTACAATGGACATAAAAATATATATGTTTCAAGGACCTGTCAGAAAGAAATGAAATAACCTCTATAAAACATGGCATCTTAAAAGGATCCGGGGCCCTCCTCTCTAGGTTCCTTCCTGCTTAGAGTCTACATTTAGCCCAAGCACTCTGCTAGATATGCTTGCTGTTTGTGGGGAATGCTGAGATTCAGGAAGAGACCCAAAATACCCTTGCAATAAAATAATAGCTAACATTTATTGAGCACTTACTGTATGCCAGGTACTGTTCTAAGTATGAACTCACCAAAACCTTAAGGGGTAGGTATTTGTATTATAATTATACCCATTTTGCAGGTGGGGAAACCTGACACAGATTGGTTAAACTACTTGCTCGGGATCACACACAACTGGTCAACAGCAGGGCAGGCTTTAAATCCAGACACTCTGATGTCAGGATCCTCACTCCAAATCACTACACTTCACTGCCTCTTGCACAGAAATGGGATTTTAGGGAAACAAAGTGGTCAGCGGGAGCAGCTCTGGCCCAACCAAAGGGGTGGGTACAAGGGCTAGACCCAGTTCTGACGCTGAGTGGACAGTGAGAACCGTGGGCGCATCACCCCAAGTTACAGACCGGAGGCCCCCGCCAGCCAGAGGCAGAACCCCGGACACCATCCGGGCCCCCACCCCATCCTGGGCCAGGGATGGAGCATGTTCTCTAAGTCAGCCTGTCAGCTTCTGTGTGCCCGTTCTAGAGGTGATCTCTGCCAGGACAGCCCCGCAGCACAAGGGGGCCTGCTCGGTGAGACCCCTGGAGCCACACAGAGACAGTGGTGGGGGCATCTTCCCTTGGAAGGAGGACAGCGGCGGGCCTGGCGCGGGCCTGAGCGGGGTGCATGGGCGTGTGCCTGAGGCGTGTGGTGTCGGCAGAGCCGTTGGGGAGGGAGGGCCTGACCGGCTGGGCTTTGAGGCCGGCCGGCAGGACGGTCTCCCTGCTCCTGCCGCTCTCTGCAGCCAACCAGAAAGTCAGAAAATGTGCTCAGCGACCAGCGAAGCAGATGGTGGAGAATATCATGTGTATACAATATTTATGAAATGTGCGCTGAGCGGAGCTGTGGCTGAGACTTCCGTCCCAGGCAGAGTAATTCAGCCCTGTGTGATGAACAAGATGGTAATTGGGGTAGTTCCAATTTACTAACCATTTGCAAAAGATTACATACCTCTCACATAGCACCCTCTCCTAATCTTACTTTAATGAACACTACTCTATCTGGATGTATAATTTCAGGGCGGGGGAGAAAAACAATTTCTAGCCTAGAAGGCAAAACTGTAGCTAATACATTAACATCCAAATTAGAAAGAGGGAGAATAATTGTGAGATCTATAGCTCAAGTAATTTGAAGCCCCCCTCCCCTTCCACACAGTCAAAGACAGATGCATCGTGGGGGTGGCTCTTGATACCACCAACCACTCGGATGTGGGGGTTGAAGACTTTCTAAGATGGCAGCCTCACCCGGAACCATTTACTTCATCTGATGAGGCCCCCCCCAACTCTGTGGAGATGTGTTTTCCCCTGATCTTCGCTGCTGGAAAGGCGCTGTCCTCGTATTAGGAGGGAAGCAGGTCAGACTAGGAGAAGAACCTCCAGTTCCAGGGCTGTTGATAAGCATGCCTTCCCTGAAAGCCTAAGGCTCGGGGGAATCCTTAGGAGTGAGTTAATGATCTCTACCTCAGTTTCATCATCTGTCAAGTGGGGGTGGGGTGGGATAATAATGCTGCCTAATTCATGTCTTCGTTCGACAATTTTAATTGAGCCCAGCACTTTCCTAGATGCAGGGAACAGAAGTTTAAAAATAAATGCTCTCAAGGATGTTTACATTTTCAAGGAGAAAGAAAAACATTCAGTCTGCTAGGTGCTAGGACAAGGAAGGGCTTGCCCTTCCTACAAATCCCAGGGTGACCCAACTGACTTTCCAGCCTGGGCACCTGGGCAAGGCCCCTGGGGTTGGCCCAGCGCTGGGTCAGCCCCACGCTTCCACTGGTGCCCTCTGTGAGGCGTGGTCTGCCTTTGCAGCTTGAGCGACATTAGGGGCTAGTGGGAGGCAGCTGTGCCCAGCTTCCACTCCAGAAAGTGAGCTGCAGGGAGTAGAGCCCCAGCGCGCGGTGCTCCCTCCTGCCCGGAGCCCTGTCCCTGGCTGACGGAGGTGAGGTGTGCAGCCCCCTGCCCCCCCCATTCACCAGGGCAGCTGGGGAAAGGTGCGAGGGGCCGAGGCCGAGGTCAGAGAACACAGCCCCCGAAAGACAGCAGTCGTACTCTTGGAAACACCTTCTGGAACCCCTTTCCCGGTTCCGGTCTGCAATGCAGAGCAGGTCTGCAGGGCAGAGGTGCTCCACTGTGCTCTCCCTGCGCCTTCTGATGCATCAAGTCTCCAAGGAGGGGGGGTGGCTGAGGAGAGGGGCACAGAGGACAGCCAAGTTTCCTCCATCAGGGACCGGGACCTCGGTCAGCACCTACTGTGTGCCAGGAGGGGCGCCACCCCCCGCCCCCGCGGCCCCGCTGACCACAGCTCTGCAGCCTCAGTCAGCGCTGTGCCAGGACCCAGCCTCCGAGGCTGTATGGTCCCCGAGGTGAGCCCCCCCAATCCCTGACCCCAGGGGTGGCAGGGAAGGGTGCCGACCAGCCCTGGAACCCATCCCTGGAGCCCTCCCCTACACCTCCCCGGCCTCCCTCCCCTGTTCTCCCTTCCACTCTGGCTTAATTGACTCTCAGAACTGTGTGCCAGGGCTGTTCGCAGACCTTGTCAATCAGACCTGCCCCCTGGCGCCTGCACACGGGTGCCCGCCCTTTCTTGAACTCTGAGCCTGTGTTTGCTCCCTGGTCTCCTCCTCCCTCCGTGTTAAACCGACAGACACGCGCAGACACCTGGACAGCAACAAGCAGCCATCTCTCCTGCTGGGAAACACTGTACGAAATTAATAGCAACGTGAGCCCATGTGGAGAGGAAGGGGACACTGGGCCATAGGGGTGGGGTTCCAGCCCCTGCCCCTTCGCCAACCTCTCGGCTTGCCTCAGGGCCTCTGGTCACCCGTGTCTCCAGGGCCACCCAGAGGGGATTTAGACTTGGTGAGAACAAATGTTGCCTCCCCTCTCTCCCCAGCAAGAACCTTGGTGTTAATAAGCAATGAGGTGGAGCAGGAAGCCCTCCCAGCCCCCAGCCCCTGGTAATTCACAGGCTTCCTTCATCCCTTTACTGTCCGGCTTTGGATTCTGCCTTTTCACAGGTGTGTCTGCACCTGTCTTGGGAGCAAGTAAGGAGAGAGCGAAGAGGAGAATCCAAGCTAAATAAATAAGAAGGGAGGGAGGGAGGAAGGAGGGAGGGAGGAAGAAAGGAGGGAGGGAGGAAGAAAGGAGGGAGGGAGGAGGGAGGGACGGAGGAGGGGTGTGGAGCCCCCAGTGCACTGTGTACTAAGCAACTGCATATATGGTTGAACGTGTGGCCCCACTGCTGTCTGGCCCCACCCCACTCAGAGGTGACAGATGATGAAGGATGACCAACTACCCGGGTTTGCCTGGGAATAAGGAGGTTCCTGGGACAGAGGACATTTTCAGTACTAAGACCTGGGCCAGTTGGTGACCCTCATCCTCCCAGTCTGTCTCCCTGCAGCCTGTCTGAGCGAGGCTGGGTCTGACATCTGGGAAGGAGCCTGGGACCAGGCTCCTGCATCTTGGGGTGGGGGGAGTGGGGAGGAAGGAATCACATTATAAAGAACACCGGACTTCGTCTTTGTCTCTGCTGCTCCCACGTTTGTCCGGTTTCCTCTGCTATCTCTTCCCAGTGGTTTTCGGACAGCAGGAGCAGTGGGGACCATGGTGACAATCATGCCCCGGTGCTCACTCCGCGGCAGGCACACTTCCCGACCCTGTCGGTGCGCTCACTCACTGAGCTCTCCCCACTGCTCTTTGACATAGATGTCCTCATCCTTTGCTGGTTTCAGGTGAAGAAACAGGATAGAAGAGGTCCCACGGGCCAATGGCACACAGCCCCCTGGGGCGGGGGGAGTGGACCCTGCGCCCTGCATCTCTGGTCGCCCCCTCTCTGCTCACCTGCAGCCATGACTCCAGGCCCTCGGCCTGGGGTTCGCATTCAGCACCCAGGGGCACTTGAACCTTGGGTTCTCCGGGAAGCAGGGCCAGTGGGGCTCCTTGCTCTGGGGGCCACGGGATCTAGGAGTGCTTCCCCGGTGTCAGAGGCCGTGGCAGGGCACAGGCTCCGGTCCTCGCAGCGCCCCCCCCCCCCGGCTCTCATGGCAACCAGGGCTGCAGGTGGGGCTTTGGGGCTGCTCAGGGGCCCAGCCTCTGCTCCCAGGGCTTCCAGGGTGGACCGTCCCTCCTCTCTCCCAGGACGCCACAGCCGGCTCCTCCACGCTCTCAGAAGCCTGTGGCCCTGTAGCAGCGATTCTCCTAGCCTGAAAGAGGAGCAGAAGGAATATTTGATCACAGGTGGTTGCTGTCACAGCGCTTATGCCCACTGGGCATCCTGGGAGGCCCCCCCTGCCCATCCTCAGCTCCGGCCCGGGACTTGGCAGCTACCACTGTGAAGGGAGGATGCAGGCCTGGCCTCTCAGATGTCACTCTTCCTTCGCCAGGAATGTGGTTCCTTCTGCAGCCTGGTGAGCAGCGGATTCCCATCTGAGCTTGTGTGGAGACGCTCTCAGAGCCCTCACTACCTGCATTCCCCGAGGCCTCTTCCTAGCAAGAGAGGAAGTGTGCCTTGGGAAAAGTGTGGCTTTGGAAAGCAGTCAGACTTGGGTTCAGAGTCAACGCCCTCGTACAGCCAGGGGTGACTTGGGCGAAGTCACCGAACTTCCGTGTGCTTGTCTTAGGGATAATACATCCACCTGCCAGGTCTGAGTGGAGGGCTGGATAAAACCAAACCGTGTACGCAGGGTTCCTGGGTGTGCATCTGGCCTGGGGGGCTGGGGGGGCGGACTTGATAAATAGGAGCTATAATGAAGTTGGCTCAGGAAGCCCAGAGGCCCGTGAGGTCCATCCAGCCCCGCCTCCGAGGGGGCACATGCATCGTCTATTGCTGTGAGTCTTTCAAATTTTAGAGAAAAGGAAGTTTTAAAACTTGCTGTCGTATCCAATTCCCCAGTTCAACAACTGCCCTCTGTGATCATTCTGGTTTTTTAGGTCTCACTAGAGTACCTCAAGCTGCAACTCAAATTCATTTTCTTTTGTCTCCTTTTCAGAAGAGATTGAGAATCGCCCAGTCACCTGACGTTTCTTCAGGAACCTAAAGACTTCCCCGCTCCTGACTGTGAGGTACAGAATGGAAGCACTCGCTTGGCTGGACTCCTGCTTCTGAGGTGCCGACAATGAAGGGGTCCCTGGGGGCACTTGCCTTCCCCAGACTCACAAAGCTGGGTGTGTGGCAGGTGCAGGGAGCAGCACCCACAGCCTCTGAATCCCTGAATCTGACTCCCATTGTCCCACCTCCTGGAATCCCATCTGCTCTCCTTCTCTGAATTCTCTGCACTCTAGAGCTTTCTTGCTTACTTCCCTGGATTAAAAAAAAAAAAAGTGAGGATAAAATGAAGGGGAAAATATGGACTTTCCAAGGAGCCTAAACGTGCCCTATTCAGGGAAGAGACATGTGGGACCCCCAGCAGCAGTGAGGCTGAGGCAGGAGCACTGGGACCGGCCAGGGCGCCAAGGGACAGACCAGCCAGGCATCCCCATCCTCATCGGCAAGGCGCCCGCTGCGTCCCGTAATCAGCATCATTATCTCTGGATAATTTTCCCTTCTCTCGGCAAGAGGGCCTGTGAAAGGAGCCCGATGAAGGGCCGTGTTTCTGGGACTGGGAGAAGAGGGGACGTTCCCTTGATTGCAAATGTAAAATGAGGCCCGCGTGCCTGGCGTTGGGGCGGGCGTGATTGCGCCCTGCCCCGAGTCCCGCCCACCGGGCTGCCCGGAGGGGAGCAGGAGCGGCCTACCTTTTCTTTGGCTCGCCTGGTGTTTAGCGAATTTATAATGCATTTAATCTCCGAAAGTCACTGCGCTTGGCTTTAAATGCCTAATTTGCTGTCGAGAGCCCCTGCTATTGTCTCTCCACCCTCGTGGAACTTGAGGCTTTTGTTTGCACAATCAGCTGGGCTCCCCTCGCGGTGGGACGCACCGGAACTGTGCCCTTGATTCCCTCTGGAAGGGGCAAGAGACCCCCGCCACCCACACTCTCACAAGCAGGCTGCCCAGGAGCCGGGGGGGGGGGGGGCGGGGAAGGGGGCACCCCCACCGTTCTGCGCTCTTTTCATCCAACCCGGACTCTGCCATCACGAGCTGCTGGGCCAGTGGAGGGAGACACCCCACAAAGGGACAGTTAGCGTACAGGGGAGTAAATGTCTCAAAAGAGGTGTGCACAGAGCAGGAAGTGATTCTCTGTCTCTTGGAAAGCTGATGGAAGCTTGTAGCCTTGCAGGGCAAGCAGCTGTTCATTCGGTGCTCAGGCCGAGACAAGGGTCACCTGTGGGACATGGCGAGTGTTGGGTGACAGCATAAACCAGGCTGTGCAGGGACAGGGTACTGGAGTGCTGGGGACCCAGGAGGAAAGTGGGCTTGTTCTGTGACATTGGAGGGGCAATGAAGGTTGCTAGCAAGGGTACGCATACAAAGAGACGGACGGAGTCAAAGAGACGTAGGTACAGACGTAAGACCCGTACGTATACACACACAGCGTACACACATATATTTAAGGGTATATATTCTTACATCACCATTTATAAAATTTAACTTATGTACTGTATTTGTTTGCTGCTAGGGCTGCTTTAACAAAGGACCAGAGACTGGGTGGCTTAAAGGACAGAAATTGACTTTATCACAGTTCTGGAGGCTGGACTGAGGTCAAGGCTTTTCGGGAAGGCATGCTTCCTAACAACCGACCAGGGTTGGTTGAGGCCTCTGAGGCCTCTGTCCTAGGTTTGTGGAAGGCGGTCTTTTCCCTGTGTCTTTGCATGGTCTTCCCTCTGTACATGCCTGTGTCCTCATCTCTGCTCAGAGGGGACAAGGACCCACCCATGGTACCCCATTTTCAAGGCCCTCTCTCCAATACAGTCACGTTCTGAGGCGCTGGGGGTTAGAACTTCAACTTCAACAGTTGAATGGGGGAGGCACACCTGAGGGCCTACCATATGCAAATTTACTTTGATTTATGATTTTATTTAAACTCTGTGTCTGGAAGTGTCCCCTAGTCGGTGGCCTGAGCAGTGGCTTGGTAGGAGAGGACGGTTCTCCTAGATGCCCTGGTCTTCCCCAAGGCAGCACTGATGGGTCTCCCCGTTTGAGAGACGGGAAAGGCGACTTCTCACCACCAACTCTCAGGCCTTTGTGTCCAGCCAGGTTGTGGGGTCCCAGAGGTTGACCTCTATTGTCAGAGAATTGTTGGACTTGTCTAGGTCACAGGAACATCTCCCAAACCATCACTGCAGCCAGGCAAATGATGGACTGATAATGATCGGTCCCAGGTTATATGACACATATCCACCCCCTTCTCCCTGGAGCCAACTACATCCAAAGCAGGGATCAGAGTGATCCCCCAGAGAGAAATCGTGGAGTTCTTTGTCCCCCAAGAAGGCTGAACGGCTGCTGGTTAGTAAAAGCAGAAGACATCCAATATCGACTCTGAGAGAAGCAGTTTGGGAAACACAAGCTTAGCGAGTTACCCTGTAGGACACTGTCCTGGCTGTGCATTCCTGTAATATCACTGCTTGAACAAGAGCATTGGATCTAATTATATTGCAAGTTCCCTGCTTCTTACCTAAGCTAATTTTACTTCTGTGAAGTGGACCATTGTTTGTAAGAGAAAGAAATACTTTTCTTAAGTAGCTAAAAAAAAAAAAAAAAAAAAAAAAAGGATAGTGCGGTGGTTAGGTAAGACCCAGCGCTTCTGCAGTCCCCACTCTACCACTCGATAGCCGTTCAATGTTGAGCAAGTTACTTAACCTCTCTGAACTTCTTTTCTACTAATGAGGGTTAATAAAAGCTTCTTCTCCTTAGGAGCGTTAAATGAGATGATGCGCCCTTGGCACTTGGCACGTAGAGCTGGCTCAGTAAATATTAGCTGTTATTTTTAAGAGCGAGTGTATCGAGAAATCATGGGCTCACTGTGTTGGCCCTGCAAGAACGTTTAGTATAACCACACCATGTTCTAGTGGAGGAAGCTAAGGTGAAAAGAGGTTGAGCAGCGACCACTAGGTCCCACAGCTCAGGTGGCACTGAGGTGGGTTAGAGTCGGGGCCCCCAGCTCCCAGTGGAGTCAGCGGCTCCATGTTGTGGTGAGTGTCCCACACTAGTCTGGGACAGTTGAGCCCATTCCGAGGACATGGAGTTCAGCAACCATCCATCTGTCTGGGAAGGGAGCTGAGTCTTTGCCTTTGCGGAGACTCTTTTATGGTGAAGGGAGAGTCCTCGCACCGGAGAGCCAGAGGCCTGGCTTGTGTGTGTGTGTGTGTGTGTGTGTGTGTGTGTGTGTGTGTGTGTGTGTTTGCACGTGAGTGTGCTCCGACTCTGTCGCTGGGCCCTGGCTCCCGAAGGAAGCAGCCATGATAATGGAACAGGGGCAGGAATCTACCTTACCCTGAAACTTCCCCCCCACCAGGCCGAGAGGCATCACCTTGCCAGTGTCAGCCCTATGCCTCCCATGGTTTCAGGCCCCACACAGCCGAGCCGAGAACCTTGTTAAGAGTGCCAGGAGGCGGGGTGCCTGGGTGGCTCAGTCGTTAAGCGTCTGCCTTTGGCTCAGGTCATGATCCCAGGGTCCTGGGATTGAGCCCCACATCGGGCTCCCCGCTCCACGGGAAGCCTGCTTCTCCCTCTCCCGCTCCCCCTGCTTGTGTTCCCTCTCTCGCTGTGTCTCTGACTGTCAAATAAATAAAATCTTAAAAAAAAAAAAAAAAGAGTGCCAGGAGGCCACTCCTCTGAACAAGGCAAAAGCTGAATGCCCCTATGATGCATTTATCCTCTTGGGAGGGGATGTAGGATCTCACTCTGATTCCTGGGGGTAGATGCCAGTACTGACTCTGCTAAACCCAGGCTCCCTTGTCTTCAGAGCACTGGTGCCCTGAGCCCTGCTCACTGAACACCTACACACATCTCTGGAAAAGACTCAGCATTAGCATCAGGAATCTAGTCTGAGGCCCTGTCTGCCTGGTCCTTTCATGCTGCCCACCCGGGGGACAAGTCACTTACCTTTCTGAACCTGTTTCCTCACCAGTGAAATGGAGGTATGCAAGTGTCCTCACAGATGCTGCCTTGGTCATTTTGGGCTGCTGTAACAAAATACTATAGACTGAGGGGCTTATAAACAATAGAAATTTGCAAGTCCAAGATCAAGGTGCTGGCAGGTGCAGTGTGTTGAGGGCCTCCTTCCTGGGTCATAGGTGAGCCTTCCGGATGTATTCTTGTGTGGCAGAAGGGATGTGGGAGCTCTATGGGGCCTCTTTTATTAGGGCACTAATCCCACTCACGAGGGCCCCACCCTCGTGACCTCATCACCTCCCAAAGCCCCCCCCCCCGATACCATCACTTTGGGGGTTAGGATTTCAACATACAAATTGGGTGCAGGGAGTGAGGCACAAACATTCGGTCCACAGCAGATGCCACAGAGGTGAAATGAACTATGTGTGAACACACCTTTGTAAACCATGAAGTGCTACATGATGCTGTGGCCAGGACTGGCTGTGAAAATCAATCCCGGGGAGCTGACAGGGAATGTTCTAGAGGGAGATCTGTCATGGACAGGTGGCCAAGCTGTGGCAATTAGAGTGACAATGAAGCACATCAGGGAGGCCAGGGAGCCCCCTAGGGATGGGGAACAAGCTTGTGTCCATGTCCCACACTGTCCCTAGTCGATCCCCTTCCCCTGCCGCAGAGTGCTTGCAAGCATGAACACACGTGTGCAGCCCTGCCTTCCCCTGGCAGTACCAGCTTCAGCTGGATGGTAGGGTGGAAAGGATCCAGAAGGCTGGTTGAGGTGCCCTTGTGTCTCTACTAACCCCAGAGAAGGAGGCTCTAGCCAGCAGAAGGAGTTAGCTGGGGAGAGAAGGCCTCCAAACCCTGCCAGACAGGCTCCTGGTTCTCAAACCCATCTGCATATCAAAATCACCTGGGGGAGTTTTGAAAAGAAGAACACACAGATCCATGGGCTCTTCTGAATCGTGGTATCTGAAGGTGGGTCCTAGGAATCCATAGTAATATAAAGCTCCCCAAATACCCTACTGTTTTAATCACCAGGTTGGGAATCCCTCACGGAGGGATCGCTCACTCCCAAAGCCATTCCTCTTGAGAGCCCCAGGCCTGAGCTACAAACTGTCCCTCCCAGGCCCCTGGGTCAGTTGCTTCTGAAAACAGAAACAAGCCATCTTCAAAGATTTATGTGGCTCCTGGCCGAAGGGACTGCCAAGTCCCTGGAAAGACTTGTGTGGGTGTTGGCAGCTCCCCCCCTCCCCCCGCAGGACTGCTGGAGGCGGCAGGTTTCCTGGATCAGGCCTGCCCGCCGGGGCCGGGGCTCCCGCCTGCAGATGCCCATGTTTATTTATTTATTTTTTGAAAGATTTTATTTATATATTTAACTGACAGAGAGAGAGAGACAGCGAGAGAGGGAACACAAGCAGGGGGAGTGGGAGAGGGAGAAGCAGGCTTCCCCGCGGAGCAGGGAGCCCGATGCGGGGCTCGATCCCAGGACCCTGGGATCATGACCCGAGCCGAAGGCAGTCGCTTAACCAACTGAGCCACGCAGGCGCCCCAAGATGCCCATGTTTACCCAGGGTGGGCTGGACGGACCTGGATGCTGAGCCTGGTCCTCAGGAATTTGGATAGCTATCCCTGGACAGCCACCAAGACTCTGCCTTGCAGACTGAGGTGGAGGGTGGAGTGCGTGGCTACGGCAGATGCTACAGGTAAGGAACTTGGCCTTCCTGGTGTTTTCTGCCAAACTGGCATCTGTCATCTTACATTATTGTCCCCTTCCATTTAGGTCCCTGCTTGGTGATTCTTAAAAAAAAAAAGATGAGGGAAGCATCTGTGGCAAGGCTCCAAGCTTCGCTTAATTGCAAATTCCCTTAAGTACCACTTCCCCAGAGCTACAGGCCCTGTCTGCTGGTCAGGACGGCTTCAGCCTGGCTGGTTTGTAATAGGCACGCGATCGTTTTCAGCCTCTTTGAACTTCCCCTTTTGTTCGCCTGCAAATCCTGCATGTCCTTGTCCCGTGCAAGGGGTCTCAGATTATTGGAATGAACCCGCCCCTTTCTTTCATCTTTATATTAAAAGGAGAGACGGAGAAAGGGTGAGGGAGAAAATCGGAGAGAGGGAGAGGAGGGGGAGGTTGGGGGGAGCGCCGGAAACTGAGCGTGGGAGGATCAGCATTCCCCACTGGGGCTGATAGGGCAGCGGAGGACCGTGCAAGGGGGTCAGATGCTGAAATATGCTGAGACTCGCTGCTGCCTCCCCTTGCTCCAGTCCCTCCCGGAGCCCCCCACCCCAGAAGGGTACACACTAAAGGGTGTGCCCCTGGCACAACAGGGGGTTTTCAGGACCACGCTGGACCCTAAGACATTTGTCCCACTCGGTTGATGCCCTTGTGTTAGAGGATATTAAGTATTTTGAATATCACCTTAGGACAAAGCATGGAGAAAATGGGGGTAGCTTTGCTATTTCTCTGGGGGGGAGAGGGAAAGAAGAATGGGGAAAAAATGGGATGTGGAAACCAGCAGGCAGCATCCCTACATAGCAGGTCAAGTAACGTTTGCGGGACTCGGTTTCTGCCTCTGTGAAATGGGCCCGAGCATAGCTGCTGTAGAAGTGATTCAGGGCAACACGAGTGTATTACGGAAGGTCCCAGCCAGCCGTGAGGGCCAGGAAACCTGGCTCTAAGAGTTGGGCTTGGAGGGGGTCATTCCCCCAGGCAAGCCTGGCTGGCCCCAGGTGGCACCTGCTACTGGGTTCTGCAGAGGTGACCCGAGAAAGCCCAGCAAGACTTTGTGTCAGAAATTGCTCCAGTGATGCAAAATACACTTGCTAAATTGCTGGGGTGCCCGGGGAAACAGTTGCACAGTAATGTGGAGAGAAGTGAAGGCCAGGAGGTGGGAATTGTTCTGGACACTGGACACTTCATTCTTCCCTGACTCTACAGACCCTCTCTGCTGTGATTGTCAGGCCAGTGACCCGGCCTGTCGGCAGTCCTACAGGCCTGCCAGAGACCAGGAGCGAGCCCTTGGCTCTCCGAAAGGCACCAGGCAGCCAAATGCCTGAGGGAGAGGCATGGCCAGTGCAGGGGGTGGAACTGAGGAGGGTCAGGGAGACCTGTCTCGGCTGCTGTCCCCAGACCTGCCTCTGGCTGCCGGGTAGCCTAGGGGCAGACCCCGCCACCTGGCTGGGCTCTGGATTTCTTGGCCCCAAAGGGGACCAGCAGCATCTACTTTATGGGAATGGAATGAGAAATGCATGGGAGAGTGCTTTGGGGATCGGAAATCCATTTACAGAGGCAGCGAGGTTATTTTTCTCACCGACCGTGTGGACCATTTGTGTCTGTCCACGCCCCGCCCCCCCACCAGGCGGTGAGTGGGCTTCTTGAGGGCAAGGGCTGTCCTGAATGCCGGCGGCCAGCACAGAATGGGCACTGAGCGGGTACTCAGTCAATATTTGTTGGTCTGAACTATATTAGTTATTAGGATGAAGGTGATTATGACCACCCTGAGGCCTCTCCCTGCCAGCCCATGTCAGGGTCACTCTGAACCCCAAAGGTGGAAATGCGCTTGAAGTTACTCTTTACCCCTTGTCCTGGGCAGCCCTTCTCCCCTGCACTGTATCCGTGCAAAGAGCCGTGCCCTCCAGGAAGACAGGGCTGGGAGGAGGGGCTGTGTCTGGGCAGCCCCGGTGGCCATAGCAGATTACGCTCTATGTGAACAGCATCCCCTGGAGTTGTGCGGCCTGGATGCGCTTACGGCCCAGGTTCTGGTGGAGCAGGAGAGACACGTAAACTAGGAGAGAAAAGTCCTCCCTGGAGACTACTCGGGCCAGAGCAGGCTGGCTGGGCTGCCACCATGTAGCACCCACAGCCAGGCTTGTGAGGACTCCGTGAACTAGATAAAGAATCTGCACAGTGCCCAGGCCATGGTGAGAACTTGGTCTTTCCCCCTTTCTCTCTGCTCCCCATCTCCTGGCCATTCCTTCCTGCAGCGCGGACTTCACCTGGAAAGCAAGGATGGAAACACCGATCTCTTGGGGCTGTCAGGGGGCTCAGTGAGGCATGGAGGTTCAGTGTCTAGCGTAGTGCCGTCTATCTCCCCTCCTGTTCCCTGCCAGCTCAAGCACCCTTTGGGTCTAGACATGAGAATCTGGTTGCTTGGGGTTTCTGGACACGCAATCACTCAGGGCAAGTTTCTGACCAGAAACCCCGCTCTACCCCAGGCTCAAGGAACACTGGCTCCATCTGCTGCCATTTGGCTTCTCTCCGGGTTCCCCATTCCTTCTCGGCAATGCTTGACCTTGCTCTTCCCCAGTACGTCTCTCCTTTGGGGCCTCAGAGCCCCATCCCCGCCAATAATCCTGGCTCTTGGCTGCACCATGCCAAAGGCAGATGGTGTTGAGTAATGGGGCTTCTCCCTCGGTTGGATGGGCCAGCATCAGCAGAGCTGACTTCAGCATCACGCTGGTATGCGGCTTTGGAGCTTAGCACTTTCTCTTCTTCACTGTCTGGGTGGGGAAGGGGGAGGGAAGCAGGGAGGACTGTTTTGGAATCTTTCCTGAAGCTGGGGTATTTGTGGGCAGATTGTATTTTGAGCCTCCAACTTCCCTGCCATGGAACTTCCCCGAAGACATCTCTCTTTGTTTGCCTGTACTTCACTCTGTCGGTGTCTAAAAGGCTTCTTCCATTTGCTTTTATATATTCATTTGAAATGACTCCTCCAATATTTAATCTTTATCAGAACCTGGAAGTCTGGTATTTATTTTGCAGGTCAGTTGCTCATCCATTTTCCTTGAGGCCTCTGGCAGGAGGCTGGAGAGCCCGACGCCCCCCGGGGGGTGCGGCCATCAACATTAGTCCCTGTGACAGCAGGACAAATCAGAGCGCTGCGGGCTACCAGGGAGAAGATAAATCTGGCAAAAGGCTAATGAGTAATCTGTGACTGCAGAAGAGAGGGCCTTCAAGAGTTTCCAGGCCTTCTTGTTGTGGGCAGTGGGTCCTCCAGTGGGGCCCGGAGGAAGGGCCATCTGCTTGGCATGGGTTGGGTTCTCCCGGACTGAGGTGGCTGGCACCAGAGTTTAACCTTGTGGGCAGTGGCAGAGGGCGATGAGGAAGGAGGTCTCCGCTTCTCAAAGCATATGGTATCTCCCAAGAGGGAAGGGCCCAGGACTGGACTCATACAGCTGGAAGGATTTGGGTTAGACACATGAAGGAATTGTTAGAGAGTCAGTGGTGACCAGACACCTGTGGTAAGTTGTGGAATAGCTTTCCTCTGTGGTCCTGGAGCAATTTAGGATGCACGCTCATGTCTAGGAGACTAGTTACCTATTTCATCTCCAAATACATATCAAACACACACTTTATACAGGGACCAGGAGGGCTCTTAGAATATAAAGATGGTGTCGCTTGAAAGGAACTTACAAAGGGAGACCAGAGAACCAGGATTGCTAATAGATGTCCGTCTCCTAGTCAATGCCACTTGATTGGAAGTGGTGGCCTGGAGGCTCGTGTTCAGGAAAATTGCAAAGCCTCCTCTAGGTTTGGGAAGAGCGAGTGTAGAAGTCATTTAGCGATGTATGCGTTGGGTAATGGTACCTGCTGGCCAACCCTGTCAAGGGAATGGAGCATAGTGAGCTCAGCGAAGAGGTTTCCCACATCCACCATGACCCCAGTCTGATGCTGGGATCTTGGAAGCGGGGGGTGGTTGTACGTCTCTAAGTAGAATCCAAACTAGTTGGACGAAGACAGGAAGCAGTGATGAAACACTGTTACCAGCACTTGTCTGAAATCCTCCCAGAGAGGGAAGCTGGAGGAGCTCCGGGAAAGGAAAGGAAAGGTGGGCTGTGGTTCTCAGGCACGCTTCAGGGAGTGGCAAGAAGAGGGACCCAGGTAGGTCCACCTGGAACATCAGGATTCTGCCATCAAAAGCTGTTCTTGAAGAGCAGGTGAGAAAGGAGAGACCAAGGAAGACAGCAAAGCCCAAGTGAGCCAGGTTGTTCTTCTTGCTTTTAACTTTCTCTGCCCCCTTCTCTCAGAAGCCTCTGGGGCAGAGGGGGGCCCAAGCGAGGGCCAGCTGGTGGAGTGGTGCTCCCAGTCCACCAAAGCTGGTGCATTTCAAAGCGCCGCCTGGGTGGAGAAGCTGTTCCTGGGGAAGCGTGTGACCCTGCTCTTGCGGGCATGTGATGAATATTTCATAGCCCAGATGTAATCCTGTCCACAATTTTCTCTCCTTCTGGTTCGCCAGCACCCCTCTCCTTGGGGTCCTCCACTTCCACCCCACCCCAGTCCCCAACCGTTCCCAAGTCAGGTAAATCAGTCAAAACATTTATCAGGAATCGGTATGAACCAGCCAAGCGCTGTGAAGAGCTAATCTGTGCAGAGCTAATAAGAATGAACAAAGTCACCACAGACTTCGCCATGGGCATCACTGATAAGGATTTGTCAGAAGAATTGCAGGTAAGATCTGAACAGCTCCAGGAAGTGGAATGCAAATGCCTTGCTTCCCATCCGCTCTCCTGGTGCCCCCTTGGAGCCGACTGGAGCCTTGAGAACAGAGGCAGACACTCACCCAGGAGCGGGGCAGGCAGGGAGGCTGGCTGGGACAGGGGGTCCCGCAGAACTGTGGAAGGAAATCAGCTGAGCGCGCCCCTGGCCAGGGAGCAGTGGGGTGGGGGGCACTACAGGGGAGGGAAGGAGGAGGGAGCTGGGGAGAGCATCTGTGCTCCCTTCCTTAGCGCAGGTTGCAAGCTCCAAAGCAGCCATGGAGGGAGCAAGGATGGCTGTGAGCCAATAAAGCTTTATTGATAAGAACAAGAAGCCAGCTGGATTTGGTCCGGGGGCCACAGTTCCCCACCCCGGGTGTAACTATTTCAGCTGGCGTGTCTTTTTTTTTTTTTTTTTAAGATTTTATTCACTTATTTGACAGAGAGAGAGATAGTGAGAGCAGGAACACAAGCAGGGGGAGTGGGAGAGGGAGAAGCAGGCTTCCCGCAGAGCAGGGAGCCCGATGCGGGGCTCGATCCCAGGACCCTGGGATCATGACCTGAGCTGAAGGCAGACGCTTAACGACTGAGTCACCCAGGTGCCCCCCCTTTTTCTAAGATTTATTTATTTATTTATTTGAGAGAGAGAGAGAGAGAGAGAGAGAGCATGAGAGGGGGGAAGGTCAGAGGGAGAAGCAGACTCCCCGCTGAGCAGGGAGTCCAGTGTGGGACTCGATCCCAGGACTCCAGGATCATGACCTGAGCCGAAGGCGGTCACTTAACCAACTGAGCCACCCAGGAGCCCCTCAGCTGGCATGTCTTGTAGGGACTTCCAAGGGGAAGACCAAGGGTCAGGCTGCCTTTGAGCCAAAGGGCTTCCTGCAGAGGTTGGAGGGAGTTGGAGGGGCGAGACCCCCAGTTTGCAGAGGCTGTGCGATAGGGCATGGGTGGGGGGCAAATTCTAATAGATCTCAGAGAGGATTTCCCTATAAATGAGACATTACAGCCCTGACTGCATTATATGTTTCCCCTCTATGCATCTTCACTGCAAAGTTTATTGTGGGGCTGATGCATTTTTACTGCATCTCCTAAAAGTAGACACATTTTCATCTTTTTCTTGAAATACATATCGTTAAATCTCTCTACCAATTCCTTCTGGCTTATTGGACTTGGGAGCAAGCTGTGAAGAATGATTTGTTTTCAGGCCACAGAGCCACCCCCAAGACAGGCCTCTGTCACACCCTACAGCCATGGGGGAGAGTGGAGGTAGGGAGGGTGGGAGGCTTTGGTGGGGGTTGTAAATGAGGTTTTTTGAATAACATTGGTTTCCTATTCCCTCACATGTTTTAAAATCTGATAGTTTTCTCAAGTGCTGAACTTGCCACTCTCCCAGTGCAATAATATTGTCTTGCATTTGTGTGGGCCTTTACGGCTCAGAAAATGCTTTCAATCTATGTATTACCTCTCGGTCCTCACCACCACTCTGTGAAGTCAGCAGATGGGGAAAAATCATTCCTGTACCCCAGAAGGGAAACCGAGACTCAGAGAAGTCACTCTAGGACCCTTGGACACTTGTTCCAGATGAGAAGAGGTAGCAGGGGGCTGGGGGGCAGTAGGCGAATATGTCCCTGCAAAGATGTCAGGTCGTAAGCTTGGAAGCCCGTGAGTATTT
Source organism: Callorhinus ursinus (assembly GCF_003265705.2). Classification (NCBI taxonomy): domain Eukaryota; kingdom Metazoa; phylum Chordata; class Mammalia; order Carnivora; family Otariidae; genus Callorhinus; species Callorhinus ursinus. Next base: position 12,084,944 of record NW_027397081.1, on the reverse strand, counting down.
TCTTATTTGGAAAAAGGGCCTTTGCAGGTGTGCTTAAGTGAAGGATTTTGAGATGGGGAGGTTATGCTGGATTTTCTCCGGTGGGCCCTAAATGCAATCAGAAGTGTCCTTATAAGAGAGAGTCCATGGGAGATTGCATGTGCACATGCACACACACACACACACACGTGCGTGCACGCGCGCGCACACACACACACACACACACACACGGAGACAGAGCAGGGAGAGAGACTGGAGCATGCTGGCCTTGGACAGTGGGATGCTGTGGCTACAAGCCAAGGAGTCCCAGCAGCCCTTGGAGGCTGGAGGAGGCAAGGAAGAGACCTCCTGATTGGAGGGATGCCCCGATTTCATCCCCGTGATGTTGATTTCAAACTTGAGACCTCCAGAATGGCCAGAAAATACCTTTCTGCTGTTTTAAGCCACCCACCTGAGAGTATTTGTTAACAGCCACAGCACACTGGCCCAGGTCATGAAGCAGGAGCAGGGAAGCCAGCCCGTGTCCATGGGGAGTCCAACTCCGATCTCCCCCCCTCCAAACTCCGCCACACCATCCATCATCCTGGGGAAGGATGGGGAAGGGCTCCTTCCCTCAGAAGAAGGATCAGGTCGGTAGGGATGATGTGGAGCTCAGCCAACCAGTGGATGTGGACTGGGCCCTCCCTGTGATGCTTGGAACCGTGGGCTTAGCAGAGAGTTGGAAGCTGCGGTCCATGCCCTCAAGATGTGCGCAGGCTGGCGAGGGAAGCAGGGCACAGGCATGAAACAATTAGCAAATGGAACAGGACAGCACATGATGAAGTGCCTGCCTTTGAGATAGGCACCTTAATTCCCAAGATTGTCAAGCTCCTTGTACAGGCTGGAAAGTGCTCTGGCTTCCCTGTGGATGGTCCAGGCAGAGGACCCAACACCCCACAAATCTTGGGGGTCCCCCCGGGATGCTGTAACCCTTTGTGTTAGGTGGACTACTTGTGTGAAAGCCCTCTATGATGCAGGTGCTTATTTCCTGTAGTGAGAACAGAAGTGGCCAATGTCCAGGCAGGACCAGTGACCACATGCCAGATGTCCTGCATCCCTGTCCTGGGCTTCATCCAGGGCCGGGGTTGGCAAGGATGACGTTAGGTGTGGTCGGAAGGAGGAGACGGGGGCATTAAAGAGAAGAGTGAAAAGAAAACAGAATTGATTTCTTGTGTGTAATAGAGTTTTTCTGTCTTTTTTTTTTTCTTTCCTGAAACAGCATTTGGCATATGTAATAAGACACTGTCTGAAGCCACTCCAAGGAGCTGGAACCTAACGGAAAAAATGGAATGGGGGACAGGGCTTCATTTGAATTTCCCCCAGAGCTAACAGCTTTCCTCCCAGCGTCCCAGGGAGGGGCTCAGTGTCACCCAGCGAGGGCCACCCTGATGTCCACCCATTTGACAGCCGGTTAGGAGAGTCCACCCCTCTGGTCCACCTCCTGGAAAGTGGGCATAACTTCGGGTTGAACCTAAAACGTAAATATCCTAACTGGCATCTTATTTGTACGGGCAGAAAAGCCCATTGTTATGTAAGAGAAATCTCCCAACCCCCCACCAATTAATCTTTGGCTACAGGAGGCTCATGCTCACCATATCAGTCGGGGGGCTGGGGCTCTGGAGCGAGCTGCAGAAGTGGGGGGACAGTGATAGCAGCAGGTGTGGCTGCAGAGTCTCTGAGCTGGAGAACCCCGTCCTCCTGGGGACAGTGCTCCTGCCACCCCCCAGGGAGTGTCCCTGCCGTGAGGGCAGCTGCTGGTGGTCCATCCCCAGGGAGGCTACTGTGGAGGAGAGGACATGGGTGGTGGAGGACTGTGGTGGACATTTGTTGTTTCTTTCCTTTGTGGGGCTCTGCAGAATCCCAGCGCTTTGCTCATGGTATGGGGATTTCCCCATCATTTGAGTCTTGGTGGGAGGCAGAGTGTGCTTTCCTCTAAAGGAATGGAAAATTCCAGCTACTTGCTTTCCAAGCAGAGCTGGTGTATGCCCCAGGCTGGGCCATTCTGGCCCTCCCACCCTCAGCTGACCCAGCCAGGAGGCAGGTGTTGGTGGCAGGGACAAGTGATTCCAGGGACGGCTGTTTGGGAGACCGGTGGGTGGTGCCATCCGAGGGACAGGAGTTCTATTCTGTGACCCGATTTTGCTGGCACTCCTGGCTGCAAAGTCTATCCTCCCTTCGCCCATTTTCCAAGCCTTGTTTTGCGATGCCCTTCCTGATAACTGGGAGCCACTGGACATCTTTTAAATAAATTCATTTTCTGCTTAAATCTGCCAGAATCAGTTCTGTCGCTTGGAAATAACACATCTGACTACAACAATACATTTTATGGGGCAGAACAAGAGGTGAGGAGGGAAATACAGATTTCTGGAGAGCCTGGCCTGGGTGAGTCCCAGGAATTGTTTCATTTGATCCTACAAAACCCTTTGAAACACCTACTGAATTATTTCCTTCATTTTACAGATGAGGAAGCTGTGGGCTCAGATCCTTGCCTCACCCGCAAGTGGCAGAACTGGGTTTGAAGCCAAGTCTTGGTGCTCCACATCCGGGTTCTTGCACGGGGCCACACTGCTGCAGGTGCCTTGGCTAAGCAGAGCAGGTTTCGACCTTTTGGAACATGTCCTCTGTCTGGATCATCGCCACTCATCTGGTAAGGCTTGGCAGACAGTTTTCCTGGGAAGATCTCTAAGATCCCCCACCCGTGGGTCAGACTTGATGCCCCTCCTCTCTGTTCCCACAGTGTGCAGACATGGGGGGCTTTTCCTAGTTCGGATCCTGCTCCTCTATAATGCTGGATGCTCATCGTCTTTTCCAGAGACTGTGAGAGACCAAAAGGGAAGTTTTATCTCACTGGGTCTTCTGGCTTTAGCATCTGACACAATGCCTCGCCCTCCTTTTGGTGCTCAATACATGCTTATCAAATGACATTAGTAATAATCCAAGTCTGGGCAACACAGATAAAACTGAATATCCCTACAAAATTTTTCCGGACAAAAGGCACCATCTGATCCAACAGGGGGAAACCCCCTTTGGGTTTTAATGATAGAACCCAGAGGCAGGAATGATCAATCTCTGTATAGACCTCTTTCCTAATTAAGCTGTAAAAGGTCAAGGACCCATTCAAGGCTCCGGGTCCCATCTATGCCTCCTTTGGCCTCAGGGCTGCTCATTAGGGGACACCTGTTGAGAGGCTAAGGTAGTGATGGTGGCCACACCCACCCTGACTCCATCCTGTTCCACCACTGGCCTTGTAGCGGGTTCATAGGCTTGGCTCTATCTACGTGATGGTAAACGCCCAGAGTGCACGCCGCAGCTCCTGTTTCCCACCAGCACCTCCCGAAAATGACCTAGTTTGATGGACTTTTCAGGAATGTTAGTTTTAAGAAAAGATACCAGGGTAGAGATCAGCAGCCTGCAGATGAATAGTGGAGGTGGCTGGGGTGTTTCCCACCGGCTCAGCTGGGCTCCGGGCTCCCAAGCGGAGCTATATTAATTTACAAACGCTGATTGGAAGAGACGTCTTGCCTGTAGGTGGTGTTGCCTCAGCCACTTGGCTCCAGGAGGCCATGTTTATATTCTGAACAACTTGGATCAGGTGAGTACTCCATAAACATGACTCAGAAGACCAGTCTGGACCACCTGTTCTGCATCAAGAGGTGGCCTTGGGAGTTAGCTCTTGCCTGTTTCCCTCCATTTCATTATAAAACTCAACTTTCTGTGGCCCAAGGTCCCCACCTGCCTGGAGCTCAACTGACTGAGGGGGAAGAAGACTGCCCTTGGATTGTTCTCATCACTAAATAATTTCCAGCCAGCTACGCAGGAGCCTCGGAACTATGCGAAGTGTTGTCTGGAGAAATCTTGCCGAGATATAACATTGAGACAACATTTAAAACCTCATTTAAGTGAACACAAAGAGAGGGCTCCTGGGTAAAAGAGACTTAATTAATCTCGTTTCTGTGTAGATACTTTTAATTAAATGTAACTCCACATTCCTTCCAAGTAGATTGGAAGGGCCGAGCAGCCTTGCTACTTGGTGGGGCTGGGTGGAGGGAGGCCAGCAGGTGGGTTCCGGCAATCCGAGACGCCACGGAGGCTGGGAACCTGGGACGTGGGCCTGCCTCCTCCCTCTCACCATCCCCCAGGCTAAATGAGCCTCCAAACATCCATCCAGCTTCCCAATCATCTCTTGGGTGCCTCCTTGTCTCTTCATCCCCCAACTTCAGCTCTAGTGCGGGCCCTTATCATCCTTCTCCTGGATTATGACCACCATCTCCTCATCTCCTAACTGTCCCCTCTCTCCCCAGCTCAGCCCCTTTCGGCCCACCCTGATTCATTCAGCTAATGACTCTTTTTAGATCCCCACTTCCCCTGGGATGTGATTCCCCTGGTTATAAATTCAAAGTAACTTCTGTTTTTCTGATTAAAGGTAAGCCCTTGCTCTTGGCCTGGCCAGAATATGGTATCTCAGAAGACTGGTCAGACTTAGGAGTGGCTTTAGTGTCTGGAGGCCGAAATGAGGTGGGGGTGGGCCCACGAAGAAGCGTCCTGGGGAGAAATGAACCACAGTCAGGCCGGCCATACAACAAGTCAGTCCAAAGAGTCTGGACATCGCTGGGGAGTTTGAACCTGAAACAATGGGAACTGAGGAGACTAGAAGAGAGACAGAGTTCCCACTGCAGGTGAAACCCGGAGAAATTCCATGAGGCCAGGACAGGTTAGCCACAGGGGGTGTGTGTGGGGTAATGGGCTGTCGTGGGCAGAGAGGAGGGACCAGGGTCTCCTGAAGGGTCTTCTACACTATCATTTTTGCTCAACACCAGGTTGGATGAGGTGGATCCTGGGGAGAATTCAAAGGTTTTAAAGAATGACAAGAGACGTTTGATGAATGGTCCCTGAGTCAAAATCTCCTCTCAACTCTGCTGCCATTTTGGATCGTGACGTGACTGGGGAAGAAGCATGCACAATTCAAGCCCCTGAGACTTGGGGACCATTTGAGATAGCAGTTAGCCTCTCCTGACTCATCCAATAGGTATCCTGCCATGAGGGACACCTACAAGAAAAAGAAACATGTAGTCCTGAACCACATTTAGCCCCTGCGATGAGGGCCCCTGAAGATTGTTCCATATGGATAGGGCCACCTCTCAGCTTTATCCATGTCTCTTGGCCCTTCTTCCCTGTTCCTCTGTAACCCTGAGGAGGTTCCCGATGACCAGGAGAAGCAGCACCTGGGGCAGGCCCTGCCTTGATGGGTAGAAGTGTAATCCTTAGTGGACAGATTTCTGCCATGGCCCTGCTGCACACCTGCAGGTTTTCAACAAGCAATTCTGTTTCTCACTCACAGGCATGTTTCCTGACGAGGGTGGCAGGTCTGCTTTGGGCCACGGACTGTGTTCAAATCTGCCCCATGTGGCTCTGACTCTGGGCTCAGCAGCCTCGCAGCAGACTGCAGAAGCCCAAACCACCAAGCCAACCCTCATAAGCACACTTAAGCTTCTGCTCGTGGTATGTCCACTAACATTTCATTAATCCAAACATGATGCAAGCGCAGAGCCAGTCGGGTGGAGGTGTTTACTGTGCGGACTCTGAGCCATGGCAGAGTATGGAGGAAAGAACCATGGACCCATCACGTAATACACCACGAGCACCATCTTCCTAAAATCCGATGTCCCTGGGCCAGTAGGACTGTTCGTTTAAGTGAGTGATGTCAGGGGCTTCCGAGAGCTGGAGGGATTGGCCAGGCTGGTTTGGGTAATGGGAAGGGAAATTGGAGTCAAGAGGCTTAGTGTCTTGTTCAACTGCTAAGTGACCATGAACGTTTGGCAAGTCACTTGTCTCTGGGCATCAGTGTAATTATCTTGGATGGGAGAGGTGGGCAAGGTAATGCCTATGTCCTCTTAAGGTCATACCACTGGAGACTCTAAGAAGCCTGACTCTGTGATCCTACGCCATGATCTCTGAGATCGCACTGTCTGCAAGCCAGGCAAAGCCCCGGCAGAGAATGTGGGAGATGATGATTTTTGGCGGAGCCCTCCCCAGAGGGATGGTGGGGAAGAGAGGAGCCCGAGAGAAGACTCAAGTGTATTTCTCTGTGCACTTCTAAAAGCCCTGAGATCAGGCTGCTCAGGGCCTGATAATTTTTCCATTAAGAGGAAATAATTTTCTGGGTCTGTTTTGGTTGTATTTATCTGCAGCTGACAGCATCAGCCGCCACAGCCGTGACACACCGCCTCTCCCCCAGACCAGGCATGTACTTTGGGGAAAAGAGAGGGGCAGGGGTCTCCGTGTCTCTCGGCCTGGATGAAGGAAGCAGGCAGCTACCACAGGACCCTGGGATGCATCTCGGACGACCCAGCTGTGACCTCAGGTACCTCCCACTCCATTTTCTCCCCTGAAAAAGAAATGTAAACAACAGCCCAACCAAGAAACCCACCACTGTGCTCTCTCCGGCCTGGCCCCCACCTCCTGCCTATCGCTTCTTCTAAGCCATCTTGACAATAACCATTCATCACGAAAAAGAAAACAAAGTACAGAGAAACAAAAACCAATCTAAGGCCGCAAATTGACGTCAAACTTTGACAAATGGACCGCGAGATGGTTGTACGGTGAGCTCTTTCTGCTTTGCAGAGCAGACGGGGCTGGGTGCCTGCTGTCATACACCCTCGTGGCCCCAAGTTCAACTTGGAGGTGACTACAGTGCAGGGAGCAGATCTGACTTCCCGAGGTGACATTGGGATGAGGAGGGGTGGAAGAGATCTGCGGGGAATCGTGGCAAAGGAGAGCCACTGCTTTGTGCTGGGACTCCGCCCACCCCCACCCCCACCCCCAGGGGGAGGGCCTGGAGGGGGCTTGGTCCGGGGAGAGGGTGATGTTGGCTCCAGGCCATCCTTCTGGATCCTGTTCCTTGTGGAGCTGGCAGATTGGCTCCAGGAGAGATTGAGGAAGGAACAAATCACAGATTTTGATACTTGGCACTTGTATGTACGAAGGGCTTTACCAAGTTCAAAGCATTTTCAGAGGCACGATCTTACTCCAAGCAAGCCTGCGACATACACAGAGCAACCTATGCTGTTTGCACAGCGGAGGAAAGTAAGGTGCGGGGGTGGCTGTGACTCCCCGGAGTCACACAACTTGTAAGTTGACAGGGCTGGACTTGAACATGGCTCTTTCTGGCTCCAGAGCTGATGATCTGTCTCTTCGGGAGACTTGGAACGGGCAGGAAGGAGTCTGCAGGGTCATCACAGGATCTGAATGCCTTTGTTTTGCTTTGAAGGGGAATCTCAAAGCCGGAGAGGAGAGCAGACTTAGCCAAGTCTCCACAGTTGTTGGGGGGGGGGGGTTAGGGTCTAGCCCGGTGCTCCTGATCCCCAGCCAGGTGCTGGGAGTGCATGGCTGCCACATCTCAGTGAAGACCGGGAATTCTACAGTGGGACTCCCCTGGGAAGCGGCTAGGACGATTGGTGGGGGCCAGATGGGATGTCTTGCTCCTGGGCTTTGTCTGGCGACGTAGTACCTGCTGTTTGTCCCCTAGACCAGGCCTGAGGCAGCTATAGGATGACGGAAGTCTGGGAGGGATGGCAGTTAGCCTCCAGCTAGTAATGTCTGAAGAAGGGTTGTTCTGTCTTCTCGGGAAACCACTTTCTTCCCTCCCTTCTCCTCTTGGAATCATATACCTACTCTCCAAGTTTGTCACCCAGTGCCCTTGGCCTGTCCCAAGATACTCAGGACTCCCTAAGGCGCTGGGCCAGGTCTGTCCTCTCAAGGAGCACCAGACCCTGTGGCCTCCCCCGGCCCCCTCGGCCCAGCAGCAGACACCCCCCGCTCAGGATCCATGTCCTCAGGGTCTGTACCGTGTGAGAGGGTCCGGCTAATCTGACAGGCTTAGTGAAGGCAGACTGCCTGGGTTCAAATCCAGGTTCCAGCACGTATTAGCCCTGTCTCCCCGGGCGAGGTAATTAACCCTCCTAGTTTCAGTTTCCTTATCTGAGAAATGAGGATAATAATACTCACTTTGTAGGGTTATTGGGAGTTTTAAATGAATTTGTGTAAAGAATTTAGCACAATGCCTGAAGCATAATAAACCTTCAATAAATGTTAGTTATTTTTAGTTTTTAAACCTATTCATGCTCCTGTCTTGGTGGAGGCTAATGACTCACTCCAAAGTTAAAATAGACGTGTCTTTACCGAGATCTAACTGAGGAAAGGGCTTAACCAGGGAGGCATGGAGACTTTAGCCCCCAAGTCCAACTCCTCTGTGGGGAGACCCCTCCTGAGTGGTAGAATCTTCTAGCTAACCCCCTCAGGGCACATCACAGGATCCAGACATGGATCACGAGTTGGACATCTGGATCTGTTTGCCACAATCCCCATTTGAACTGGGGCTCCCACCCCTCAGCTGAAGTATGGAGCAAAGGATTGTAGAAACCATAGCCAGGTGACCGAGGGGATGCAGGTCAGGGAGTGAAGCTCGAAGGGGCAACAGGTCCCGGGGCCCTGGGTGCCACCTCAGCAGGGCGGATGGGACACAGGTGAACTTTGCAATCGGATGCCCGGGACCCCAGGATTGCCCCCTGCCCCCTCTATTAATGGTGTGATCTTGGAGAAGCTATTCACTTTCACTGAGCTTCTATTTCCTCACTGGGACAAAATCAAACTAGATCATGTAGCTAGAAAGCACTTTGGAAATGACATGCTAATGTTTTTTATGGTTTGTTAGTTTGTTGGTTTGCATAGCTGTCATTTGAAGTCAAGTAACTTCAGATTTGGAAAATCTAAACTCTAATGCTCATGGACTCTGTGGCCTGTTCTTGCCCGAGCTGTGGTTGTGCAGAGCAGAGATCCCTAGAAGGACACCCAAGCGTGTGGGGGGAGGTGGGGAAGAGGCAGCTGAGGACAGAGAGTCACAGGTGCCGGAGGGGTGGGGCCTCAGTGCCGGAGGCTCCGTGAGGAATGAAGGTGAAGGTGAGTCTGGGTTCACAGCAGCCCCTGGGAACTGCGTCTCTTGTCTCCCTTGGGCAGCCTGGTTTTTCTCTCTCAGCATTTTGGCTTTTCTCTGTGCATCTGCTCTGTTTTCTTTCCAGTCAGCTTGTGCTGCTTACTCACCATTTCTACCCACCTGTAATTTCAACTGGTTGCACCCATGCCTCCCAGCCTTGTCTCTACACAAACTTTCTGCTCTACTACCCACTATCACCAATGGCAGTTTTCCTCTGAATGTCTTTGCTCAAACCCCAGGAAGAATCTGATTCTTTTTAACCCCTCAGGCTATAGATCACTAGGCACTCTATGGATCAGTGTCTCGGAGGTTGCAGACCCACCCTGTCATCGGCTGGTGCAAGAGTGGTGGAGGAGGGCTGACCCACATTTTTAGAGCTCCATCTAGTTCTTGCCTTTCAGTGACCCCCACCTAGGGGCTACCTGTTCCAGCCCCCGTGGAGGGTAATGTGTGCCCTGGCCCGAACTCAGGAAGGCTCGATCTGATAGTCCCTAAAGTGGCGCACAGAAGGATCCACTTTAGGTAACTCGTAGAGGTTGCCGGTGCACAGAAGGCCCCACTTTAGGTAACTACCCTGTGATTGCACCACCATGCCCCTCGTTCCATAAAAGCTGGGGGCTAAGGTCCGACAGGACAAAGAGGAGCTGTGGAAAATGGCCGAGTACCAGCTGGATCATCGTCTGTCAGCTCTCTCACTGTAAGTCGCCCTGCATAAGACTGTGTGCACAGTGTGGAGTGGTTTGCTTTGTTTTTTCGGTCCTGAAGTGCCTTGTCAGGCTGGAGATGCTTTACAGACCATCCTGCACCTTCTGACAGTGGGCTGACCAGGCAGGAGACCGAGGCAAGCACGGGTACAGGGTGCTGTGGGGCAGAATCCCTGGCTGGCCAGCCACTGCCATGTGGGGAGACCCAGCCGGGCCTCTGGAGCCTTTCGGGCCAGTGTGTGAATACAGGGATGCCCCGAGAATGCCCAAGGGGTTATTAGATGTCCTATCGGAAGTGGTGGGGAAGAGGAAATGCAGAAGGGAAATGAACAAGCTCTCAGAGTAGTAGCTTGGCCGTTGATCTGAGCTCTACAGACGCTGTAGAAAGGGAGTTATGAGTAAGGAGAGAGATGGAACAAGGAGAGAGAGAAGCATTACTTTGGAGAGGGACGTGCGGGGTGCACGTTCCTCTAGTACACTGTGTTCAGGGGGGCACAATGGCAGGAGGAACGCTTGGAGGTCATGGCGAAGATGCACGGGTGCAGGCTTCTGTGTATTCTATCTCGGGAGAGCTGGGACATGACTCCTCTGATGAGGACATTATTTCAGAAGAGGAAAAAGATTTATCCACACTCTTTGATGCAAACTAAGGCTCAGGCTACTCGTGAGCCTGGAAATGACCAAGAGGAGGTTCCCGCTGGTCAGAGGATGACCTTGAGGGACGTTCTGCCACCGAACTGGTGCAGCTCCCCAGCCGCTTTAAAGGGAGGTGGGGGGTGTTTCAACTGGAGGGTCCTGGGGGAGATGGCATTGTGTTGGATGGGTTTGGGATGCTGGGCTTGACCTCGGTTGCACTCCACCTGCCTTGCAACCAAGGTTACATGCTGTAGGTATGGGGCTTAGAGAATTTGATTGATTGGAGAAACAGTAGCATTGAGATAACTTGGTCTAGCGAGGGGGCTGTGCCCTCCCACCCCCCCATCTCTGTTGTTAGGCTGGACCTCTATGGAAGAACTACGCGAAATTGTGTGTGAACTGGGGATGAAACTTGCCATGTATGCCCAGAATCTTAGAGGCCCAGGCAAAGAATTTCTTTCCTCTGCTAGGAAAGACCGTATCTCATGGTCAGCCCTGGGGACATGGTTCGGGACTTGAGTATCTGTCCTCACCCCTGTGGCTAGTTACAGTGGCCACTATGGTGGCTGACTTAAGTGGAATCGAAGGAATCCATCATAAGGGAAACAGATGGGTTGGAAAATGGGAAAACAAAGGATCCTGCCAACAATAAACTGGAGGAAAAGGGGCCCAGAGAGTTCTCTCGTAAACAATGGTGATAAGATCTAAAGTCCTCTGGGACCCCGAGAGAAAATCTAGGTAACCCACTTCAGTCTTAAGCCTATGGAAGGTGTTGCTTAAGGGAAAGCAGGTGACTCACTTGAAAGAAGGCTCAAAAAAGCCAGGTTTTTTGCCAAAGGACCCTCTCCTAATGGAGGAATCTCAGGGGTGGATACCACTACCCCTAGAGACTGGGGGTTAGGTCAACGTGGCCCTTTAGTTTGTACAATAAGGGGGCCATCGGAAGCCCTGTGCGGAATTCACCGTTTATTGGTCTCACACTAACCGACTGTATTGGTTTCTAATAGACACTGGAGCTGAATGCACACTTATATATGGAGAATTTTCGAAACACCAGGGAGGCAAAAAGGCTGTTGATGGTTATGGGAGGCAAACTCTCAAGACAAACCAGTCTCTACCTACGTACCTGCAGGCTCCCTCCCCACTGTTTCCCAGTGCATATCCCCCCGTCCCGAGTGAGTTTTGGGCAGAGATATTTTACAGGGTCTGGATCTAACTAAGGTGAATTCGGGTTGCATAACCGAGTAGTGAAACCTGTCATCGGGGGTCACCCAAAATGAGAGTCCACACAGCTGCTGGTTCCCGTAGAGTAATAAATGTAAAACCATATAACCCACAGGGAGTGGGGGCATGGGCAAGATTCCTGCCATCTTGAGGGAATTAGAAAAGGTGGGGGTAATCAGGCCTGCTCAAAGCCCATTCAGTAGTCTGGTTTGGCCTATGGAGAAATCTACTGGGACCTGGCCAATGACAACAGATTAGAGGAAACTCAAAATTATCTCTCCCCACCCCATGCCATGGTGCCTCATGCAGCTTTATTGTGAGGGCTCAGTGGATGCTGTGATTTTTTTTCTCTATCATTGTGTACCGGACCCACAAAATGTGGAATAAGATGTTAAGACTATATGAGTGTCAAATAATGGACGGGAACTCAACTTCGTACTAGGGAAGATCTGCAGTGGGACGCAAAGCAACTTCATTCCTCAAATCCTGATCTACGCCCCTACTCCGCAGAAGTAGCTAGAGCCATCATTGCCCTGTCCCTCAAGAACGAGGACCGGTGAAAAGCCAGGGGTGGTACTGGTTAAGTCTATCGCTGTTTCTGTTGCTGCTGTGCTGGTAAAAGTCCCCTCCCACTATCTGGCCCTAGGGTCCTGACAGAGGAAAGGTGTGTAAAATTGTATGGGCCATAAAGATGTTGGGGGTGGAGGGTAGGAGGGCTGACAACACTGACCCCAGCTTCGGCCTTCCATCCTGTTCCTGCCCGACAGTGACCTCCCACAGGGCTACGTGTTCTGGGCCCCGTGGAGGTTAAGGTGTGCCCTGACCCGAATGTAAGGAGGCTTGTTCTCATTTTCCCTAAAGTGGCGCACAGAACACCCCACTTTAGGTAACTGGTAGAGGTGGCTGGTGCACAGAAGGCCCCACTTTAGATAATTACCCTGTGACCTCACCACCATGCCCCTCACTCCATAAAAGCTGTGAGGTATGGTCCGGAGGGGGAGGGGGATGGGGGCAGAGAATGGCCAAGTACCACCCGGGTCATCCGTCCACTTTGCCCCTCCATCAGGAAGTTACTCTGAATAAAACTCTGAACATGGTATGGAGGGACTTGCTTTATTTTTTGGTCTTAGAGTACCTCCTCAGTCTGGAGGATGCTTTCCTGACCCTCTTCCACATTCTGACAAGTGGGGTCTTGTGCCACTTAACCGATGAGGGTTTAGGGGGGCAGGTTCCCTTAGAATGGGATGTAGATGGGTTAGGAAGTATTTGGTGATCCTAGGACATGTCGGCAAGTCCCAATGTCTCAACAAGCTCTCCAGGTTCCTCATTTGGAAAGCAGGTGGTTACAGAGCTTAAATGAGTCTGTGAAAGTGCCCGCGATAATCTGACCCCTTCTCTCCATCCCCTTGGTCACTTTCTTAACTCTGCCCTTTATGTCTTACCTGGACTAATCCAGAAATTCAACTAGACTCTTGGTCCCCAGTTCTGCCCCTACTCCCCCATTGGATCAAATCGATTTTCCATGGAATTGCCATAGTGAGCTTCCTAAAATGTAGATTTGAAAAAAATAAAATAAAAACATGTAGATTTGAAGAACCTCAAGATCAAGTGCTGGTGAGGCCGTGACGATCAAGCATCTTATATTTTACTGATGGGAAGTATATCCTTACAGTTCTAGGGAAAAGTGAGGTAGTAATATCAAAATTGTAAACACCATAACCCTTGATTTTTGCAATCCCACTTCTGGCAAGCCAGTGGAAATAAAAAGACCCTTACATGATACTGCATGGAAGTGGCCATTACAGCATTCTCTTAGGTGTCCATATAATTGCAAATAGCCTAAATATCCTATGACAAATGGTTAAATAAACCATAGCCACACACTGGAAAATGATACACACACTTTAGTGAATGAGTTCCATATCAACTGACTAGGAAGTACAGCACCATGAGAGAAGCAGCTTGCTTAGTGAAAGCTAGGATGTATTTTTGAAAAAAACAATTAGTACATGGTGGCGTAGAGGTGCGTGTGTTCATAGTTGCTTGATGAACATGGAGAGCAGGTGTAGAAAATTCCTGCCTGGGGCAGGTGTCTCAGTCCTAGTAAGCCTCAGGATCACTGGAAGGGTTTATAGCAGATTGCGTTTTTTCTTCCCATTTTTAAAAAATTGAGATCGATGGACCTCTAACCTGAGTTTCAGGTGTATAACATCATTCATAATGTGGTGATCATTTTACAACAGATGTAACTATGTGGTAATGGGTGGTAAGATTTAAAACTTTTTTATTGTGATGAGCCCTTTTAAGACCCCTCTCAGCAACTTTCAAATCTACACTACAGTATTAGGCATAATCAGATGGCATTTCTAACAAGCACCCAGATGTTGGTCATGCTGCCGTTCCAGGGAACACTCTTTGAGAACCACCTGTATAGCGGTGTAACAGAACTGGGGTGGGAGAAATTATGAAGGTTTTCTTTCTATAACTTCACAAACTTTCACTGGTCTTAGCACACTTACATAACTTTCCAGTTTTGAGGAATACAGTAAATGGGGTGGGGGGGACTCATAAAAAGGAAAAGAGATTTGCGTAGTCCATGTCCTTCCATTTCTAATACCCTTGAGTGCCTCCCCACTGCACACAGAATAAAGTCCAAGCTCCTCAGCGTGGCTTCAGGGCCTCTTGGGATTGGGCCCCTGCCTATGCCCTCTTGACCCCCAAGCAGTCTGGCAGAACGTGGCCAGTCTACTCTGCACCGCACAAAGGTGCCCACCACTCCTGAGCGTGCTTGCTGTTGCACACGGCCTGGCCTTGCTTGTGTAGCTGCCTTTGTAAGTGTCTCAGAGGCAGGACTGACTTGTCCTTGGATCCCCAGCGTGAAGTGCAGTTCTGCACAGATGTAGTAGGTGCTCACTAAAGCTTGTTGCATGGAAGACCAGTGCATGAACCGTAGGCATCCAAAGCAAGCTGCTGAATGGGAACCACCTCTCCAGGGCTGGCCCTGCTCTTCCAAGCACTTTTTCCCCAAGGGGCTGGGTGGTGTCTATGGTTCCCAGGTGTTGTGCATTAAGGAGATGCCAATAAGAGCAAACACCAGGCAGAATGGGCAGGTGTGGGCTGAGCAGTCTGGGCTCCAGCCCCCACCTGCTCCTCCTCAAAACTCTTCAGCCCCTCCTCAATCTTCCTGGACCCACTCAGTCTAAGTGGGTAATGGTAGAGGGAGAATCGATGGCGTAGGGAGGTCCCAGCATATGATTTCACAGGGGGCTGCATCATCATGCTAATTTTTCCTTGGAGCAAGAGTGTGTGAATGCATGGGTGCCCAGGGATGTACGTGTGTGGGCATGCATGAGCTCCTCTATAATTAAACCTATTTGTGTGGTACTTTACAGTTTATAAAGTGTTTCATGTCCATGATCCCATTAAGTCCCCCATGAAACCCTGTGACTTATGCAGAGTATTATCATTTCTGTTCTTCTAATGAAGGAAAATAAGGCTCAGGGAGTTAAGTGCCTTGTTCAGGATTACGCCTTGAGGATGGGCAGCCTCGAGGGACCCAATTCAAGAGGTCCTCCTTCCAGGGACCCAATCACCCCTCTTGCAATGGTGCTGCTCCAGCGCCCTCCTGCCCTATTAAGCTCCTCCCTCATGATGGTTGTGGAATTCTGTGATCTAAATATATTTGCTCTTTGATGCTGGTTCCTGACAGAGCTTCTAAATCCTTTGGAATGTCCTGGGTCCTAAAAATGTCTTTGTATGCTAATGAGACTACTGGTGTCAGGGAGCCCCCAGATAGCTTCAGGATGGGGACTGGTTTCTTTTTTTAAGATTTATTTACTTTAGAGCGAGAGGGTGTGCGAGTCGGGGGAAGGGGCAGAGGGAGAGAGAATCCTCAAGCAGACTCCCCACTGAGCACCGAGCCCGATGCGGGGCTCGATCCCACAACCCCGAGATCATGATCCAAGCTGAAATCAAGAGTTGCCCGCTCAACCAGCTAAGCCGCCTAGGTGCCCCAAGATGGCAACTAGTTTCTGGAAGACCATGGCATGATTTGAAGGCCAGAACTTTCAGCCCCACCCCCACTTCCAGGGAGAGGAAAGGGGCTGTGGAGTTAGTCAGGGATCATGCAAAGCCCTGAAGGACAGAGTTCAGAAAGCTCCAAGTTGATGAACACATCCACCTGCTGGGAGGGTGGCACACCCCAACTCCATGGGGACAGAAGCTGCTGCACCTGGGACCCTTCCAGAGTGCCCCCCCCCCGCCGTGTGCTTCTTCATCTGGTTGTTCATCGTCTCCTTTATTGTGTCTTACCGGCTGTGGGCTTTGGGGCAGGTGACTTAACCTCCCTGTGCCTCCGTCACTCTCTAACGTGGGATCAGTAGAATCTACCTCCCAGGGTTGCTGGAGGTATTAAAGGAGGAAATCTCTATAACGTGCTCTATAGAATGTCCGGTACATAGCCCACAGTGACAATTATTCCAGACGATGCAGTCAAGGGGAGGCTCACAGAAGAGGGGCCTCGGGAACTGGGTCTCTCTGGGTCTGACTGAGTCTCCGTGGCCTTAATTGCTCATTCGGATGTTCGGAGAAGAGGACCAGCCTCCTACGGGTGCTGGGACAACTTAATAGAGGAGGTTGGGGGATGAGCTAAGAGGAGAGGGTGCAGAGTGACATAGACAGAAAGTGCAGGACTCGGCCCAGCAGCTACCATTCAAGGAGAGGGTGAGTGGACTGGGAGATGCTGGCCGCTTCGAGGCTGGAGGATGCGACCCGCCGTTAAGTGTACAACCCCATGTGTCCTCTTCAGTCTTTCGGACACTTCTAGCATCCGCCTTAGTGTCTGCTGTGGCCTGCATGTTTCTGTCCCCACAAAACTCATATGTTGAATCTCAACCCTTGGGAAGTAATTAAGTCGTGAGGGTGGAGCCCTCATGAAGGGTTAGTGCCCTTCTCTGAGGCACTCTAGAAAGCTCCCCTGCCCCTTCCACCATGTGAGGATACAGTAGAAGTCTGTCAGTGAGCCAGGAAGTGGACCCTCCCCAAACACCAGATGTGTTGGCATCTTGACCTTAGACTTCCCAACCTCTAGAACTAACATTTCTGTTGCTTATAAGCCATCGAGTCTGATTTTTTTTTTTTTTTTTTTTTTTAATAGCAACTGGAATTGACTGAGACCGTCTCCTTTTTCTCTTTCTTTTGGTCTCTGGCTCTTTAGAAGGGGCTGGTGGGAAAAGCCAGGGTTTTAAAGCTAGGTCATCTGGTTGGCTCCCGCCTTCCCTACCAACTAGCTGTATGATCTTAGACTGGTCCCTTAGCTTCTCTGGGACCTATTTTCCTCTTGAGTGAAGTGTGGATGATGGTAATAGGACCAAACAAGTTTATTGTGAGGACTAATATGATAAGGCCCCGAGCCTGGCACCTGGAAGCTAGGTGATGAATTCGAGTTCTCTTCCCTCCTGAACATGACTCTGCTTTCTAGCCCCTCTCACCAGATCTCAGAACGATCGTCCGCCCGTGGAAGACTGAAGGATCATACCTGTGTTTATATGCACTTTCCTTTTCAAAACGTGTAGGGAACTAAATACAGCTAGGCGCAGCCCCCTCCCAGGGTTGCGACCACAGGGATGGATTGATGGTAGACGTCAGGAGAGCAGAAGGGAGGGTTCTCAAGGCAGCCCCAGCAACTCCCTCCTGTCTTCCTTCACAAGATCATTCTAGAAGCTTCAGATCATCTTTGGACTCCTTTTTTACCCTTCTCCTGGATTTAATTTGCTATTCTCTCTACAGATATTTGAGTGCCTACTATGTGCTAGACACTTCTACATCCTTTGCTTCAGACACCTCCTTCCTGTGACTTTGCCTGAAGGCGACCCTCTGTTTATTGAATGCCTATGACGCAAGCCAGACCCTGTGTTGGGGGGCTCCTCCTGTGCTCTCTGTTCTCACAACCACAAAGGAGGGATGATCTAATATCCCCGTTTTGCAAGCAGGGGTCCTGGGGATCAGTGAGGCTGAAGGGGCTGCCTGGCGTCCCACAGCTAGTGAGTCAGGGAGCTAGACTTCCAACCCATAGTGGCCTTGTCTCATGCTAGGACTGCTGCAGTAGCATCCCCACGCTTCCCCGTCCTCACACTTTTCTCGCGTACCTTCTTCCCCACCCTGTCTTCTGGTGCTTGCCTGGGTCCCCAGCTGGAGCCATAGCTTTCCAAGCAGCCCCTGTGCTTTGCACGTGCAAGTCAGAGTCCCTTTCCTGAACAGCAAAATGAACACTCCCTTCCCCTGTGAGGCCTCTCCTGACCCCCTGGGACAGAATCAATAGTTCTGTTTGCTGTTCCCATAGCCCTTGCTTCTGATTCTACCATAGCCCCCACCCTATAGATCATTGTCATTTGTTCTTTTGCACTCCTGGCTGAGTCTTCTCCTTGTGTTTCCAGTGTCTTGTGCAGTCAGTGTATGGCACATAGAATGTTCTAGATGGGTTTGAGCGGAGTTAGCCAAACTACCAGAGCTACCCCCCTACACACTTCCCACCTGGGTCTGCTTTCTGGGCACTGCTCTTTGTGAGACCCACGCCCACCCCCTCCAGACCCCCCCACCCCCCGCCCCCCGGTTTCATTCTTTCAGGAGCTTTTGCCCGAGAGCCGGGAGTCCTGTCTCAGGTCTTGGCCCCACTGTCGCCTTACTCAGTGATTGTGGCAGGTCTCTGGCCTCTTGGGGGTCTCTGTTGCCCTGCCACTCCCCATCCCTCTGAGCACCTCCCCACCACTGAAAGAAGCAGCTAGAGAATGTACCCTGGCTCCCCAGGAATTCCTGTGGGGAGGGATGGGGTAGGAATTGTCCAGATGGGTGAAGGCTGGCCAGGTGCAGATGTGGAAGTAAGCGCCATCCCAAGGGTAAGATGCCAATCACAAGGGACAGCATCCTCCAGAGAGCAGGTGTTTGTGCCACCTCCAGGAGGGCTGCAGGCTTTTTCTGCAGATAGGAAGAACCTTCCACTCCTCCGGTCCTCCAGGGCTGGGGTGAGGACGGTGAGCTCACATTCACTGAGCGCTTTCCCTGGGCTTTATAAACACGGTTAGGACGAGCCCTCAGTGCCCCGGGGGTGGTCACATCATCACCCTCTCCTCCCTGAAGAGAGAAAGGAGCTTGCAAGGGGGCATGTCTGCGGTCACCAGAGAGCAAGCTAGTGGAGGTAGGATTTGCACCCCTCTCTGAGGAAAGGCCTAGGGCCCGACAATCTGACATGCCTGAGGATGGCTACTAGGGTCCCTGACAGGAGCTTAAACCCAGCAGTGGGGAGGGAAGTGCTCCCTGCTGGTTTCACCTCAACCTTCTGAGCTTTGCTTTAGAGCCACACTCTTCCTAGCTGGCTGCCCATTGAGTGCTGCCTGATTTTGTCCCCAAACAAAGATTTGCCCCTCCCTGGGCAACTCCTCCTGCCCTTCCAGCCCCTTGTGCCCAGCTCCTTTCTAGTGGCTGTGGACTAAGACTCTCCCCTGACCAAACTTTGGTCAGGCCCCTCTGCATGTTCTTGTCTACTAGGCCATGACCTTAGGCTTCTGAGCGTGCCCTTGGCAGAGTCCAGTTGCAGCCAGGATCCTGCTATGCCAGTTTAGAGAGAGCCCCCCCCCCCCCCCAATTTCCTCCCCCCCCGGCCCGCCCTCCACAAAAACCCCCCCCCCCCCCACTGTGATGTCTCTCTTGGCAATTTTCTCCCTACTGCTGACCCCCTTACTCTGCTCCTTGGCTGTACCTCCCCACTTGGCCTCGCTGGATTCAGACTGGAGTCTCTCTCCACTATCCTGATGGTCCTGATTAAAGTCTTCCTCCTCGTTCTAACGAGTGTCAGGATATTTTTTTTTTCTCTCGCACCGCCCCCACGTCCTGAGCAGGGGCAGAGGCAGAGACGAGCAAAAGCAAGTGAGTCATCTCACACCTTCCCACCCTCGTCTGTCTTTGGTCCCGACTGGCACAGTGAGTAGGAGGTGCTGCAGCAATCAGGGTGGGGCTTGGAGCCTCAGGACCCCCGACGTGAGCGGGCAGGGCAAGAATGAGCTGCCCCCTGGAAGAACAGGCTGCCTTGGGGCGGGTGTCTCCCTGGTAACGAGCTGCCAGTCTGTGTAGTAAATCTGGATTTTCCCATGTACTCTCATGTGCAAGGAATGGCATACTACTCTATTTACTTTTTGAAGTAAATGAGATCTGACCTTGCGGTCCCCTCCCACAGGTTGGCAGAGATTCTTCCCGACCCTTTGTCTTGGTCTTCGGTCCCCACTGGTGCCATTAACCTCACCATTACCAGACCTACGTGACCCTGGAGTGGGGGGGTGGGGTGCTTGTGTTGCCTTTGTAACAGATTAGGATTAGGAGGGTTATCTTGCTGAGGTTCTGCGGACACAATAAGCCATTCCCTCCGAGACCCTCTCCCCTGACAAGTCTTAGAAATTCCTCTACTTCCCGTGTCTCCAACGACCCCTCTTTCTTACCTTCTCTGGGAAGGCTTGCTGTAATCCATCCGAGAAACCAAGGATGGACTTTGTCTTCTTGTAACCTCTGCCTCAGAGCAGGCTCTGGAACAGGGGCATAGCCTTCATAAGAGGAGGAGCACTACCTACATTTTCCCCTCCTGGTACCCGGGAACATCACCTTCCAAGCCCTCCAGATGAGGAAACAGTCCGGTACACCTCCCGCCACCCCCCACGGGCTTGGCCGAGGCTTAACCAGCTCTGTGTATTTGTTTATAGAATTTGAAATGGGGAAAGGGTCCAGAGAGAAGGTGAGGAGAATAAAACTCCCGGGGCTGAGCCAGCGCCCTCTCCCCCTGCCTGTCTTCAGATGCGAGCGTGCACTGGGGACTTTCTGCGGGGGAGGGAGTCCTTGGTTGTGTCCACGCAGGGGGCCTGGGAGGGTTCGCACGCGGGGGCTGTGCAGGGGATGCAGAGGATGCCGAGGAGGGCTGGGAGGGAGTGGCTGGCTGCCCACCCACCTTGAACACACTATGCTAATGAATGAGGCATCACAATGCCGGTCCCCTCGGGGGGCCCCCCCGGGCTCAGATCACATCTCCATTAATACACTCCTGGAGTTCATTGTGATTGGCATCACTACAATAAACAGTAAATGAGTGAATAATAATTGGCCATCTATTTGAAAGTGTTACTGAGGTTGCCATGGCAATCACACCTTTTATTAAGCTGCAGCTGCTGGGACTGAGGTGGTGGGAGCGGGGCCTGCCCGAGCACCCTGTGGGGGGTCTGACCTGCTCCGTGACCTTTCCCGGAATCTCTAGAGTACAGGGGCCAGATCTGGGGGCACAGCCTTTTTTTTTTTTTTTTTTAAAACCATTTACCTTCTCTGAGCATTTGGAAAGACTCCTTTAATCCCCAACTAGCAATGAAAAGGTCTCCCTCCTGTCTTTTCCTCAAATCCTTAAGGAACGAGGTAGGGGACAATGTTTCATCTTTGCCCTGAGCATTACCCCTCCCCAACCCCCAACTAATAGTAAAAATGAAAATGAGAAAAATTCTAAAAACTAAAACTCATTTTAGGGGCAAAACTTATATTCATTTTATTTTAGAATGATTAAAATCTTTCAGCTAAGGTGCTATTATCCTGTCTTTATTATTCCTCTCCCTACCCACCCTCTACCAGTGAATTCTAAATCCCTCTATGCAGGGAAGAGATTTTAATGTGAAACCACCTAGGATATCAGATCATTGTAATTCCTGTCCACCAGGAGCAAGCAGTGCTGTATCAAATGTAAGAGCATAAGGACACTTTTTCTGCATCCGGGGGCCGTATCATTTCACACACATACAGAAAAGAGATTCGGGACTTCTTTTGAGTCTTGCTGAATTCTGATCTCTGTGCCAAAAGATGGAGAGTGAAGGACCATGGAGAGACCGGGAAGCCCCCCTTCATTTCTGTGGATTTTTAAAACCAGTAGCTTATCGTTACACCTGCTCAGACCTGTCTGCCTGCCATAGCCGGAGCCGTCAGGCTGGGAAATACTCACAAAGCAGGGAAACATTAACTTGAAAATATTTTTTTCCTACAAAAGGTATAGGTCATATTTTCTGTAGTTTATTTCAAAATACTTCAGTGTAGAGTGTGAGCAGAGTTGCCAAATTTAGCAAATAAAAATACAGAACACAGAGTTAAATGTTACTTTCCGACAAATACCAAATATTTCCTAGTAGAAGTATGTCCCAAGTACCATATGTTTTATCTGCCAACCCTAATGGGGAGCTATCCTTTTGATCAGAATTCGGGGAGCGGGGGTGATTAGTCACCCTGTGAAGAATCTTGATCAGGGAATACATACTTCAGTGGTGGGGTAGTTGATATTTGAAAGCCCTCAAGCAGAAACCACACTCTCTGGGCAGCGATAGCAAGACTTGCAGCTGTTTTTCTCTTATCAACACCAGAGGCTTTGCTAATTAGCATGATGGATGTTAGAAATGGTTTTCTTTGAAACAAGTAGGGTTTGAAATCCATATATTGGCCAAAATGTCCTATAGGAACCTACCCTGCCCTGCATGGGCATAAATTTACCAAGTCCAAGGGTAGCATGTGTTCTTTGGAATAGCACCCCAAGATTCTAAGCCAGTTCTATTTATAACCACTACTCGGAATTTCAAAGCCTGACTCCTAATCCACTGCTACAATATTGCCATATCTCCATGCAGTATGTTCTCACAGTGCCTCCAAGGTCAGAGGCTGCAACTTCATTGTTTATTGGAAAGACCATTTGCTTGAGGCCAGCTTGCTAATAAATATTTGTATGCACGAGAGAGTCCGGCCTGAAAGTTGTGTTTATTGTAACATCCCCCTTGGGAATGAGAGCATGGCCCTCAACTATCTACGGAAGGTATCAAATTGGTTTAGGGTGGTTCATAACAAAATCTTGCAGTAGCCAGGGCCAAGCTTTGGTTCTCCGTGTGTGAATAAGAAACGGAGGATGTGGAAGAAGCAGGAAGGGTTGAAAGGAAGAGCTGACGGATCCCTTGGGAGCAAAAATTACATTCAAGGAAACTTTTGTGGGTTACCGTTTTAACCATTTTTAAATGTACGATTCAGGGGCATTAATTCAGTGTTGTGGCAACCTTTCTCATCATCCCAAACGGAAACTCTGTCTCTGTTAAACAAAAACTCCTCACCCACCCCTCCCTAGCCCAGGGCAACCTCCATTCTTCTTCCTCTGCATTTGAGTGCAGTCATGCAATATTTAACTATTTGTGTCTGGCTTATTTCCCTTAGCATACTGTTCTCAAGTTTCACCCATGTTGTAGCCTGTATAAGAATTTGATTCTTTTGGAGGCCGAATGATAGTCCATTGTACGAACATTATCACATTTTGTCAATCCATTTATCTGCTGATGGACATTTGGTCAGGGAATCTCTCTGACAGTGAGTGAGAGCCCGTCACTCACGGGCATTTGGGGCCCGAAGACAAGCCTGAGCTCTGCTATTCCTGTGTGACCATGGGCAAGTTGCTCAGCTTTTCTGAGTGACCTTTTCCTTTTTTATTTTTATTTTTATTGTTATGTTAATCACCATACATTACATCATTAGTTCTTGATGTAGTATTCCATGATTCATTGTTTGTGCATAACACCCAGTGCTCCATGCAGAACGTGCCCTCTTTAATACCCATCACCAGGCTAACCCGTCCCCCCACCCCCCTCCCCTCTAGAACCCTCAGTTTGTTTTTCAGACTCCATCGTCTCTCATGGTTTGTCCCCTTTTCCTTATTTTTAAATGCAAACACCTTTTTCTACTTTTGTTGTGAAAATCAAAGTAGTGTATGTCAAGGAGACTTATAAAGTGAAGGACCATGTTGCATATTACTTAGGTTCTTGTCCTTATTATAGGTATTAGAAAATGCCAAAAAACAAGACCTTTTCCCATTTTATTCCAATGCTGGTGATTTCTTCTGTTCTCAAGGTTTTGCCTATTTCTCAAATGCCATTGACTACAAACACCTTGAGGCTCAGTATCTTGTAGCTCAATTTATTACAAAACTTTGAAATATTTAAAGGTAAATTCAATTAGTGAAAGTGTAATTACTGCCTGAATAAACTATACGTTAAATTTTAATATGCCAAAGAGGATCATTTTATGAGCAGAACAAGCTCAATGTTACACCTTTTTAATGCTCCTAAACTAACAAAGTAACATGCTTTCTATAAAAGGCACTGAAAAAATTATCTTGTTCATTTCACCCCCCCCCCCCCCCCCCCCCACCCTCCACCCTGCCCGAACAAATGAACCCATTTTATTCATTGGCTTCAGCAGTTCCAGGCATCTTGCGTGTTTAATTGTGCCCATACTTGGCAGGTTCACTAGTCCAACCTGGCCAAGTGGAAGAAAGGAACTCTAAGGGCTTAGGACCCAGGGTTCAGAGGAGAAGGGAGGAGAAGACATTTGCAAAGAAGCTGCACTTTGCACTGTCACTAGCCTGCAGCCACGCAGTTGAACTGACCTCTGCTCAGCATTGGTCCTGGACTTGAGTTCTTGTAGGCGCTTGCGTGCGTGTGTTGTGCATTGGAGGGTGCAGGTGCTCACTCTGTGGGGTGGAGCTGGGTGGGGTGGGACCAAGCAGGTGGGGCCTGGTCGGCATCATCTTCAAGGATGCCAGGGGTCTCTGCAGCTGCCTGTTTCCCAGCACACGCCCGGGACCTCAGGCGCTTGCTGACAGCCTTGAACCTGGGCCAGCCTAGCGGAAAAGGCAAGAGAGGAAAGAAAAGACTGAGTGTGTATCCACAAAGCAGCTCCACCCTTGCCCATCCACACTGTCTAATTTTCAGCTGGGCTTCCAGCTCGCCGGAGACATGAGGCCCCGAGTTGGCCAAGCTCTCACCCGCGGGTTCCCAGACACTTGGAGGGCCAGTGATTACCCGGTAATTACCCCGTTTATTGCCTCATTACAGGTGACCACCTTTTGGCAGGCATTTACCTGGAAGGGCCCCTTCCCAGCACCGGGTTCTCAGTGCCGGCAAGGAAACAGGCAGGCCTGCTGGGCCCTGCTGCTGCAACCATGCTAAATTGTGCTCCCCAAGTCCCCCGCCACCACCACTCGCCCCGCCCCAGCTTGCCATGGCTTGGCCTTGCTCCAAGGCCCCCCTCCTCTGCTTGCACTCATGGTTGGCTGGGGCTCACAGGTCACCCCAGAACGACTCCCTCCCACTCGGCGTCGGTCCAGCTCCCAGTTCCTGCCCCATCACAATGGCGAAGGCCCTGCCAGAGTCTTGGGGTCTGGTCCTCCCCCTGGACCTCTCCTGACCCCCCGCCTCTCACACACCGTGGCTGCAGGTGCCTGGTGCAAAGGGCCTGTCTAGTGTCCCGTAGATTCCAGGCAGCTTGACCCCTTCCCAGTTCTGCCTGATTCATGTTCTCACCTTGGGCAGCTGTGAACACCCCTCACACTCTGGTGAGTGGAACTTCGGGGCCTGCCACTTGGAGAGCAGGCACTTAGGATGGGGGAGCAGGGTATGCCGAAGCTTGTACCTTCCAAATACATTACCTGCAAAATTGACTTGGTCAGAGAGGACAGTGGGGCTGGAAAAGAGAACTTGGGAATTTTTATTTTTTTACAGAATACAAAGGAGTAAATTATTATTATTTTTTTTTTGAGGATGGGGTGGGATGGGGATTGGCATGGATTCATGGCCAATCGCTCTGGAGGGACCTTGGGGCTCATCTAGTCCATCCCTTTATTTTATAATGGAAAGCTAGAAGACTGTGGCCAAGCGGTGACACATCCTCTGCAGATCACTAGGGACCCCGTCCCTTGGCTGCCGGTCCAGGGATACCCCCTCTGTGGGCAGCGTCCTATTTGCATCTTCCAGTCCATTGCTTTTGTGTGCTTGTCCCTGCCTCCCCTGCTGTGGCATTTGAGGTCGCCTTGTCTAACTATGGCTTGTGAAAGATCTGGGACACTCTTCTGACCATCAGCCCGGGACCTCACGTGGTGGCTGGCCTGGGCCTCCATGATCCCCCTGCCTTCCACAGTTCCCCCTCCCCGCCCCCTCGAGCCTGGGGCACCGAAGGCCTCCCATTCTCTCACAGATCACCCCCGGCCTGGCAGGACACCCCAAGGGCTTCTTGTCCGTTCACCTCCCTGAGCATGTCCTCCTCTTTCACACTTCCAGAAAGAGCCGTCTTGCCTCAAAAAGCTACTACTCCTAGGAAGCCCGAGGTAAATTTGGGCCAGGCCCGCTCCCGGCTTCAGTGTCAGGGCCTGACGGGGCCTGGAGCAGCAGGGGTGTGGGCTCCCGTTTGCACATGCTCTACACACGCTCTGCTCCCGAGTGGGGTGGGACCAGGCGCCGGATTTTATTGTCTGCAGCTTCGTCTCTATGGAAGCCGTGGTTGCTAAGCTACCGAAGCCCCTTCCACAGGCCTCCTGAGCTGGGGAAGGGACCTGTGCAGATGGGTCCTATGCAAGCAGTACTCGAGGCCTCGGGCCAGAAGCCTTTGTTTAGGGGAAGGACTTTATCTCCTCCATCCCTCCAACTAATATTTATCGAACACTTCCTACGTGCCAGGCTCCATGCCAGGTAGCGAGGATGCATGAGCCTGCCTCTCCACTCTTATCTGGCAGCCCACTCCCCTCTTTGTTAACTAAGCTCCAGATCTCCAGCTCCCTAAGATAATGACGGCGTGGGACACCGTACGGGGATTGCTGTGAGCTGGGCACTGTGCTGAGGGCTTAATGCTTATCTACTCCTTTGATCCTCCCAACTGCACCATGAGGTGGTGATTCCAACATTATCCCCATTTTACGGAGGAAAATGGAGGCACAGAGATGGGAGCAGCTATTTATGGGCCAAAAGCTAGGATTAAAGCCCGGATTAAACCCAGCACATCTGATTCCCAAGGATGTCCTTTGAACCATAAACTCTGCTGTTGTGGTCTGCCTTTGTTTGGAGCAATGGGAAAGCAACAGAAGGTGTGAAGCAGGGGGTGAACTTGATCACAGGGTTTTTCAAAACCGAGAGTGGCTGTGAAAATGGCCAGGATCAGGGCAGGAGTAGGTGGAGATGGGCCTGCCAGGAGGCCTTTGCACGGGGCCAGGAGAGAGCTGGAGAAGCCACAGTGGGGGCATTGGCTTGGGAAGAACTGGACCAGCAAAGAATCATGTCCATGTTTATGGCCTAGGTTTAAGTTTCTTATTTTCCAGTGTCTGCTTTCAACTATGTTCTTTTCCTGCACTCTGGCACCTTAGACAAGGTCTTTAATTTTACGGTCACCTTTGGTATTTGAAAGACGCAGTCCAGTCAGGTTTAAAATTCAAATCCCCAATCAGGCTCAAACTTCATCTGGTTCACCTTCTCCAACTCTAACGAGGCTTTGGACTTGGAGTGGAAATGACATATGGGCTTATCTTTTCATAATTTTACATGCTTCAGTACCTCCTTTGGAGTGGAGGGGCTGAGTGTGGTCAGGTTACAGGGTAGGCACCTCCTCCTCTTTGCTCTTCTGAGTCCCTTCCTCTGGGTGAAGGCTGGAGGAAAAGATTGAGCCCCTGTTAGATCAGAAGATGCCTTTTTGGGAATAGTCCCTTACCCGTAGAAAGCACCCAATAAATATGTGCAGATTGAGTGAATGACAAAAATGAATTTAGAAATGAGTAAATGAATTTATGATCCTGCAGGTGATGTGGTAATGTCCACGCTGAAACGAGAGCTCATAACGGGCAGGTACTCTGTGCATGTGTCTGCACCGGGGCAGAGGTCGACACATACTTTTCCTTCTGTTTTGATCCACTTGGCATCTAGACAATAGGAGACTTGAGAGGTGATTTTTGACCGTGATGACTCTGGCCTTCAGTGCTCCGTGGTCCAACCCACGTCTCCAATTTTAATTTCCCTGCACAGTTGTTCTGCTTTGGTAAAACTCCTTGCTCTCCGGTATGTCGGGTATCTTTGTTTGATGTTGCCTGTATGTGGGGGCTGAAGTGAGGCATCTCCCAACAATCTGTAGGTGAGGGAACTAGGGTTGTCTGCTGAGAATTCAACCTCAAGATCTATAGAGAGCAGAGATGCAAAGTCACCTTCAGGAGATAGCATATTTCCCTGGGTGGCAATGCCTGACCGTAACCTGGTTGAATGTATTAACACACCTATGGGAAGGATGTGTTAATCAGAAGTGACACTGCTCAGCCATAATACAAAAAGAAAAGAGAGTCACCAAGTCAGTGACCATACGAAGGAGACCGAGTGTGGGCCAACAGACCTGTAATATGATGGCAAGCCCTGTTACGGTGAGGAAAGTGGCTATTCTATTTCAAATATTTCGGTCTCCCTGGCTGGACCATCTTTGTTTTGGGGAGGTAGACACATCAGTTCATCTTAGCGTGATGCCGTTATTTATTAGATATGTCTACTTCTCTTTTTTCCTTATTTAGATAATGCTTCATGCATGTTTTGCAGAGTAAGACCTCCACAAATATGAGCTATTATCTGATTGTGAGTTGGCTTTCTACATGAGAGGTTGTACTAGTCAAATGAACAGAATTACTCTGTCTCAGTACAATATAATTCTTGATTTAAAAAATAAACTGGCACTCCAAGTTTATATATGCCAGATGTTAATAGTCTCTGAAATAGGACTCTTTCCTTGGTGAGCTAAGAAAGTCAAGTGCTCCAGCTTGCAGGACTGACCGTCAAACCCTGGATGGAGTGAAACTTTTTCTTTTTAAAGATTTTATTTATTTATTAGAGAGCGTGCACATGAGAGGAGTAGAGGGAGAAAATCTTCAAGCAGACTCCCCTGCTGAGCATGGAGCCTGACAGGGGACTCCATCTCATGGCCCATGAGATCATGACCTGAGCCAAAACCAAGAGTCAGATGCTCAACTGACTGAGCCATCCAGGAGCCCTTGGATGGGGTGAAATCCTGAAGGGAGTAGATGCCACCCTTAGCAGCTTCTTAGAGACAGCTGGCTTGGAGTGAAACCGGTCTGTGTCCTACCCTTGGCCCCCTCAGCTTCTTCTATCTAAAGCCCCCCCCCGCCCCGGCTTCCTAGAAGGCTCAGCTTAGCCATGCTCACCAGTGACGTCAAAAGTGTGAGCTCCCTCATCAGGTTCCTTCATACCTGCTCTCTGAACCCCATGGGACATAGCACAAGTGGGCAGACGTGAACTATCCGAGTTAAGCATCAGGGCTTGTAAGTTACAGGCCCTTGAGTTGGACTTAGCTGTGTGATTTCGGGCAAGCTCCATTTCTTCTCTGTAAAATGGGTATAATAACAGCATCCACTTCATCGGGGTATTGCACAACTTGGTGATGAATGCATGTAAAGCCCTTGGTACTATGCCGTTGACCTAGTGAATGCTCGATAAGTGTTCGTCATTGTTGTCAGTGGTTGCTTAATCCTCCTAAGCACACGTCCTATCCCGGCAGCTCATGTGTGAGCTCCTTTCACTAGAGGCTTTGTCTATGGACTTCAATTCCTCCATTTATAAAATGGGAATAACAATAATAGCATAGGTTTATTGGGAGAATAAGTTAGAAAATAAGCATGAAAAATAAGCATGGTTCCTGTATGTACCAGGTGTTCGGGAACTCCCTTTGGTTATTCTAACAGTATTATTATGCATATTTGCAGGTCTTCCACTAGGCCTAGGCCTTGACCATAGTCGGCTTTCGATGTGTATGTGACTATGATGACGAACAACCCTTTACCCAGGGCTAGGAGGTTATAGCTCCCCTTCCTGGGGGTGGTGGGAGCTAAGGCCTGGGGACTCACAGCCTGATCCCCGGGAACTACATGGGGAAGGGCACGTGCTGTCCTGGGACGTGGGCCGAGTACAGGCATGTACTAGTCCTCACATCCAAGGCTCTCTCCCTCGCTCACCATCCGAGGCTCAAGCAAATGTTACTTCTTTGATCTTTCTGACTTTCTCCCTTCATTGCACATCCCTTTACCCCAAACTGTTCCTTCCTCTAGCTTTTCACGCATCATGGCAAGAGTCAGACTTTATTATTCATTGATTCGTATATCCTATATATATATATATATATATATATATATATATATGCATACAGACGTGTACTATATATATCTACATCTACATATCTCTACTAGTAGGCAGAGACCATGCCTAATTCATAATTTATTCTCCGGCATCTAGCAGCAGCTTAATTGCGGTTATAGATGAGGATAAAAGGGCTGAAAATGTTTGGTGGTACATGTGCCTTAGGTTCCTTTTTCAATGCTGGGCTCGGGGGTGGCTCTCATCCACCTGTACTCCTGCCTTAGGTCCCGGCTTTGACCGGGAGACCACCTTTGCAGCAAAGAAAGATCAAAATAAACTCAGCCCTTTGTACAGAGCCTGGCGCCAAGCAGACCCAAGGCCGCGCTCTTACTATTATGCACGCGTGTGGGACGGCAAGTCCCCACACAGCTGGGGACGGCAGGAACAGAGGTGGTCCAGGCCCCATTGTGCCTGCAGATTGCTTCTGAGAGATGAAGCTTTCTGTCTTTTTTTTTTTTTTTTTTTTCTGGAAACCCTGGAGAAGACCGTGGGAGCTGTTTTTGTTTTTTCTTCAGTCCTGGCTGGAGGGACGTGAGCATGGCCCTGATCTTCTGGACCCTCTGGGTTGCAGACATTGGAGTGATCAGGGCCGAGGTGGGTTTTAGGACTACAGGGAGAGCCATGTATTCAAGAATCTTAAGGAAAGGATCATTACTGATAAACACAGGCACTGTTCTAAAGCAAAATTTGTGTTTTTCTCTCAAGGGTCCCAGGAAATCAGCAAGCAGCCCACGTAGCTGAGAACTGCCAGGCAACCCCTCCTGACCCCAGATTGCTGCTAATGATAAGAGCTGGAAGACCAGCTCCATGCACATGAGGGAGGGTAGCTCCACCCCCGGAGGTTAGAGATGCACTTCGTCTTTTGGGATTTTCCACAACAGATTTATTTTTAGCAAGAAAAGATTCAAAATCTCAGCAACTCCGTACAACTTGTCTGCTTAAAGCAAGTTGCTTCTCAGGAGGGAGTTGAAGGAGGAGGTTTGACAGTTGTCCCCTCCGACCACGGAAGGTAATATCATTTTGCAGAAGTCACCAAGAGTCCTGATCCCAGCAGGTAAGCCTCTGGGGACCCCTCTGAGAAATAATGTTCTGTTCCTACAAGCCCTTCAACCCCTCCTTGCCCCCTTTTTATCTCCTAGTTTCACGGAGATATAGTTGGCATACAGCACTGGATAAGTTTAAGGTACACAACATAATGACTTGACATACACATGTTGCAAAACAATTACAACTGGAAGTTTTAACATCCATCAATTCATATAGTTACACATTGTTTTCCTTGTGATGAGAACTTTTAGGATCTACAATCTTGTAGCTGTCAAACATACCATAAAGCAGGATTAACTATAATCCTATTATATTCCCAGTACTTATAACTGGAAGTTCCTACCTTTTGAGCCCCCTTCCCCAACGCCCCCGCCCCCGTCCCCAGTCACCCACCTCTGGTAGCCCCGTGTCTGATTTTTTTTCTATGAGTTGGGTATTTTTAGATTCCATAGCTAAGTGAGTTCATACAGTATTTGTCTTTCTCCATCGAATTTGGCTTAGCATAATGCCCTCGGGGTCCACCCATGTCACTGAGGTAGTCTAGGACCTTGTTTCCGGAAGACTGTTCTGTGGATCCACAGTCCCAGAATTCGTGGCTCCTAGAGAAAATACTCTGTAGTCAGAGGGCCTGGGAAATACTCCCACTCTACTTCCCTTACTTCACTCCAGCCAATCTTGCTCCTTTGTTTTTCCTTAAATATGCCAGGCACACTCCTGCCTCAGGACCTTTGCACTTGCTGTTCCTTCTGGTTGGCAGGCTGTCCCGCCAGATATCTGCATGGCTAACTCCTTTATCTTCAACTCTTTACTCAAAATTACCTTTTTGGTGAAGTCTTCACGAGACACTTTTATATCTCACTTCCGTTTTATTATTATTTTTCTTAGCACTCACCACTGATTTCAGTGAATCATGACTTTCTGTTCTTTCACCTAGAATTGCTGAATTCTATTTTAAGGGTCACTATGGCAGGGGAAAATAAACATGGCAAACTGTTCATTGGCTTCTAAAGCTTCCACAGAAAGCAACACACCTCATTTAGGCTCCTATTTCATTGGACCAAACAAATCTCATGGCTACATCTAACTTCAAAAGGGAGAGGAAAATGCATGGGGAACCTGTGCCTAAAAGGAGAACGGGGATATCAATAGTTCTTATGACTACCATACCTGTTTCATACCCTTCAGTGGCTTTCAGTAGCTCATGGGGTTAAGTCCAAATTCCTTTATAGAATTTTACGATCTCTGCATGATCTGGCTCTTGCTTACCTGTCTTAGATTCACACTTCCGCTTGGAGGTCCTTTCTTCTAGGAAGCCTACCCTGATCCCTCTGCCTGGGTAAGGGTCTCTTCATCGGATGTGCTTCCAGACACTTGGAACTTCTTAGCACATCACGACTTACTTGATTGTATCTCTTACTAGAAGTTTTCTAGTGATTTATCCGTCAGTCTTAAAGTCCATCCAATTGCTCATGACCAGTATTTTGAAAAAAGAGAACATAATAGGACACATAATGGTATATCTCTGTAGTGAGGATTAGTAATGCTCTGTGAAACGTGTGCGTGTGTGCGCGCGCGTGCGTGCGTGCATGCGCATGTGGACTGGTCGTGTGTGTTGGGTTGACTTGTAAAATGTACTTCTTAATCTGGCTTGTGGTCAAGGACTGCATATTTAGTGGGGCCTGGGACCACCTCTGTTTCATCTATCCCAATTCTGTGCCCAGTGCCCAGCACAGTGATTGCACAAAGGGACTTCAAATTTTTTTTTTTAATTTATGAATGAATTCTCCATGACTTGAGCTACGAGCAAGCTTCATTAGCAACAGTGTGGATGGTTTGGGTTGACTGTGTTTCAGTCACATTGCTTGTGATGAATAGAGGCTAGCTTTGATTTCCAGTGCCAGGACTACCCTCCCTTCCTGCACCTGGTGAGATGGACGGCTCTCTGCCCATCTCCACAGTCCTCTGGGCCTGGGCACGGAAACCTGGAAGAGCTCTTTCTTTTATCAAGGCCCTCTTGGCTTCCTTCTTAAATCCAGTACCGTCCTTATGCACAGGGGCAGTGAGATGCTATTATGCTGCACTAAATTTACTATCACGAATCAGAAAAACAGAAGTTCGAATCCCATTTTATTACTTCCTGGTTGCATGACTGTAAGCAAGATGCCTCTCTGAACTGAAATGTCTTCCTCTGTAAAATAGAGGTGATATTCTCTTCCTTTCAGAGTTGTAAGGATTAGAGAGGGTGTTTATTACTCACCTCTGGCAATGTAGGCATTCAATAAATCTTGGCTATTTATTCTCATTATTATTATTGACTTTTTAAAGTACTTGAAATTCATCTATGAGTAGCTCCTTTGAGTTAAGCATCATTTACAACAAAAATGTTCTAGTTTCCTCAGGAGGGTTAAAGATCTGAAGTCATTATCGATATCGTTAGTATCTTTTTTTTTTAAGGTTTATTTATTTAGAGAGGGCATGAGCAGGAGGAGGGGGTGAGGGAGAGAATCTCGAGTAGATTCCGTGCTCAATGGGGCTCAATCTCATGGAGGTCACAACCCGAGCCGAAATCAAGAATGGGCAATGAACCCACTGAGCTACCCAGGTGCCCCTTTAGTGTCTTTTAGTAACATTAAAGTACGAATATCTTTAGTAATTGTAGTATCTTCATAGTATCAGTATCTATATTATGAGTATCTGCAGTATCTTTTAGTATCTTTATAATATGAATAACTGTATCTTTTTTCAGCATAGGATCAGCTGAGATCTGCTTTGCTAGGGGGGAAGGAAGAGAAAAGAAGCCTGGGGTGAGGGAGGAGTGTGGCCAGAGGACAGAGGGGGTGTCTGGAATAAAATGTTTTATCCCTTACAGGTGCCATCTCTGTTGCAGGAGGCTAATGGGGATGATGCTACATCTTCGTGTCCGCTTCCCCCTGTAATACGTATCCCTTTTATCAGGTCAGCCACATCTTTGCCAGGGACAAGTACAGAATAAAAGTGTAGGGCTTATTGTTCAAAAAGGAGGGGATAAAAGCTTTTTTCTTTCTCTCACTGGCTGTGTCATGGTGTTTATTTGCTATGTAGTGTGTGCTCACTCAGGCGCGTGATACTTGCAGGCAAATACCGACCTTCACTGGCACAAGGTCCAGGCCTGGGACTTGGCAAGGGCAGTGTGCTCCCTGGACCCTCGTGCATCTGCACCCTCCTGGGACGGGGCGGCTGAGCACCTGTCCTGGGGGGGCAGGGGGTAGGAGAGTCCGAAGCACGCAAGCTGATGTTCCAAGCCCCAGCACACGCTCCGTGGTCCGGTCAGACTTCACATACGAACCCCAAACTCAAAATTATTTAGAATTTTGGATGACAAATAGAGATCGTTAAACCCCAGGTGTGGGGCTCCCTTCTGAGCGCAGGTCCCTGTGTGACCAGCGTGGTCACGTGCTGCACTGTGAAGCCAGCCCGGCCTTCGGCTCTGCTGAGCCCTGCTTCCATGATCCCACGATCACTGGCCCGGCTGCCTTCTTCCTCTGGCCTTCTCCAAACCTTCCATTTCCATCCCAGGCACCCTTGGGTCTCGGGCAGAATCCCTAGAGGCTGCTGCTGCCCCTCCCTCCACCTGATTCTCCTTACCGCGTCGCTGGTGGGGTGACAGTCCTTCTCCACCTGTGTGGCCTTCTGGTGGGTGCCCTGAGAACCGGAGCCCGAAGAAAAGAGAACGTTCTCCCTCCCAGCGCGTCTGCAACTCCCCTCCCAGCTCTTGTCAAGAGGTCTCTGAGTGAAAAATGACTATTTGTGTACGTTATTGATCACCCTACCCGGGAAAATGACTGTAACCTTTCTATCTTGGCAGCCACAGTACCCGCCCCCCCCAACCGCCTTGGCTGGGAGCGGCTTGGAGGTTTTGAGTGCCAGCCAGGGCTGGGGAGATGTTCTCCGCTGCCTGCTTCTTCTCTTGCTTTCCCTCTCCACTGTACCATTAAAGTACGGATAGGAAGAAGGGCTTGATGGAGCACAGAGCAGGTTGGATCGCAAGAACCAATACTCGGAAGCCTCTAACAGAGGTTCCATCCACTGTCGGAAGAAATCACAGGTGGATGGCTGTGGAAACCAGGTCAGAGCTTGGGATCTGGAATTCCTGAACCCGGGTTCGAGTCCTAACTCAGGTACTTTCAGACTGTACAGCACCGAGACTCTGTATTCTTATCCACAGAATGTGTCTAGAAATAATTCCCGTGTCATCGTACCGTTGATGGGAGGAGCAAATGAGCTAATGTGCAAAAAAAGGGCTTCTCAAGCTGTAAAAATATTTGCCAGCCTTGTGGGAGGTGATACAGAAAAAGAACATAATTCATGATGGTAATACTGGTTTTGGGTATTCCAGCCTTATGGGTCCTATACTGTGCTTAAGAACAAAAGTATTGGTATTCTTTTGTTGGTGCAAAATACTGTTATTTTTATAATAGTAAAATAATAGGCTTTTGCTGTTATAATTTATATAATCCTACACTATTATATACTAGTATAATGTTTGTATAATATAAATAAAATTTAAAATAGGTTATTACATTCTAATAAATATTGAATACTATTATTTCAGAAGTTGTAAAAACGTGAAATCTGAATTATTCACATCCCAAGGCATCTTCGGAGGGATTTCCTGCATTAGAACTTCTAACCACAGAAGCGATATTTAGAAAGCATTTGACTGTATCCTTCCTCCATTTGAAACTTTGAAAAGTTATCTTTTTTCATTGTTATTCCCACTTCACAGTGTTACCGGTAAAGTCAGGTATTATTGCTTTTGTTAATGATTTCTATTTTCTCCAGAGCCAGTTTGGCTCTCCATGGGCTGCCAGAGGGTCCTGAGGGCGTTGTCTTTGAATCAGAGCGGGACAGACCATCTTAGGATGAGCGGGCGGCGGAGGAGGAGAGGGTGTGGGGGAGGGATTAGGGAAGAAGAGGGAAGAGGTCCCCTCCTTTCCGCTCCAAGCTGATCACCTCCCTGTCCTCCACACTCCTGAGTGGCAATTCCTCTGCCGCCCTTCCCTTGAATCTACCAGGTTCCAACGTCACTTCTTGGGGACTAAGACAAAGGACTTAATGCGCTGGAACTGGATAGCTTTCTACTGGAACATCTGAAGATAAACTTTGGAAGAATTGCCATTCAATCTGTCATTGTTAGAAACCCCCGGGATTCAATATGAGGAGGATTCCGTGCGCTTTTTTTAAATTTTGATATTGCCTTCCCTGTGGATAAAACAAAAATTTGGTTTCCGACAACTCTGCCATATTTGTCACCTTAGCAAATCCCGAGATTTAAAGATAAGGAGACCGAGCCTCGGTCTCCTTATCTTTAAAATGGGCGTTAAACAGTGTTGTGGCTGGAGGTGAATGGGAGCGTCCGGAGGTGTTTTGTGCGGCTCTTGGTACATGTTGCTCAGTGAAGATGGGATCTCCTTCTTAGCTATTATTAGGCCTCACTATTCCACCATGGCCCCGAGAACCATCTAATTAGATGAATCCCAACACTGTCCCCCCTTCTACCCTCAGACAATGTTTAATCACGCCGTCTAACGTCTCCATTACACGATGTTTGTGGCAACGGCTGTGGTGGTGAATTGAATTCTGTGATTAACCGTGTGTTACTGAGAAAACCCCTTTGGTCCTCACCTATGCAGTCACACATCTTTGTAAGAGTATAATCTATTTTCCTGCCTTAGCAAGTAGGGCTAGGAACAAAATAGGCTATCTGTCTTTTTGATGACTCAGTGCCCCTCTCAAAACACTGCACAGTCCTGAATAGAAAGGGCAGAAGATTCTGCACTGAGCATATCCTGGCCTGGAAGATGGATTCCAGAATAACACCTACACCCACTTTGTTAGCTCGCCAGTTCCCTCTCTCTCGAGAAAATTGAGAATCACAAGCTATAGGAGTGTGTAGTTGGGGTGAGGGAGGAAGAGGCGTATGCAAGCTAAATCCTTCAACTAATGAAGGATTTCCAGTGCACGTTGGTGGGTTGTGGTTATTTGAGAATTCCCTTTAGTTTAGAGGTCCTTGAGCTGTCTGTCCACAGCAGCATGCTCCCAGTTCCCACAGCCAGACCAGCCCCTGGGAAAAGCGGTACAACTTGATGCCCAGTTTGCTGTGGACAGAGAG
Source organism: Callorhinus ursinus (assembly GCF_003265705.2). NCBI lineage: Eukaryota > Metazoa > Chordata > Mammalia > Carnivora > Otariidae > Callorhinus > Callorhinus ursinus. Next base: position 12,048,131 of record NW_027397081.1, on the reverse strand, counting down.
AGCAGGGAAGGCTGTGGTCTTCTAGAAGATTCCTCTGATGCACACATCCCAACAAGCAGAGACTCACTTGGCATGATTAGCCAACATCTGTATTTGTGCTGTTTCAGATGCATTATGATCCCATTCCTTCCCCCAGGACGGTCCCTATTTCATTGGTGAAGAATTGAGTGGTTCAGAGAAGCTAAAGGACTTGACTAAGGTGAACCAGATGTGGCTGGGCTGTTTGTCAGATGTGTAAACTCCAAAGCAGTTTGGTCTTCCAGGCTATTTCTCTTTTATGTTGCAAATGTTATCCTATTTAAATATGTTTAGATCATCCACAAGCCTATCCCAAAGTTAGAATAACTTTGTTTTTCCTTGATAAGTACTTTTTATTTTTGAATTTTATTTAAATTATAATGTATTATTGGTCTCAGAGGTAGAGGTCAGGGATTCATCAGTCTTATGTAACACCCAGTGCTCATTCTACCACGTGCTCTCCTCAATGCTCATCACCCAGTTACCCCATCCCCCCACCTCCCCTCCAGCAACCCTCAGTTTGTTTCCTGTGATTAAGAGTCTCTTATGGTTTGTCTCCCTCTCTGGTTTCATCTTGTTTTTTTTTTTTTTCCTCTCTTCTCTATGATCCTGTTTTGTTTCTTAAATTCCACCTATGAGTGAAATCATATGATATGTGTTCTTCTCTGATTGACTTATTTCGCTCAGCATAATACCTTCTAGTTCCATCCACATTGTTGCAAATGGCAAGACTTCATTTTTTTAAAAAAAATTTTATTTATTTTACAGAGAGGGAGGGAGAGAGCAAGCACAAGCAGGGGGAATGGCAGGCAGGGGAGAAGCAGGTTCCCCGTTGACCAAGGAGCCAGATGTGGGGCTTGATCCCAGGACCCTGGGATCATGACCTGAGCCTAAGGCAGACGCTTAACCGACTGAGCCACCCAGGCACTCCACGATTTCATATTTTGGTGGCTGAGTAGTATTCCATTGTGTGTATATACCACATCTTCTTTATTCATCTGTTGGTGGACATCTGGGCTCCCTCCACAATTTGGCTATCGTGGACATTGCTGCTATGAACATTGGGGGTGCAGGTGCCCCTTGGGATCACTATATTTGTATCTTTGGGGTAAATACCCAGTAGTGTAATTGCTGAGTCATAGGGGAGCTCTATTTTCAACTGTTTGAGGAACCTCCATACTGGTTTCCAGAGTGGCAGCACCACCTTGCATTCCCACCAACAGTGTAGGAGGGTTCCCTTTCTCTGCGTCCTCACCAAGATTTGTTGTTTCCTGACTTGTTAATTTTAGCCATTTTGACCAGTGTGAGGTGGTATCTCACCGAGGTTTTGATTTGTATTTCCCTGATGCCGAGTGATGTGGAGCATTTTTTCATGTGTCTGTTGGCCATTTGGATGTCGTCTTTGGAGAAATGTCTGTTCATGTCTTCTGCCCATTTCTTGATTGGATTATTTGTTCTTTAGGTGTTGAGTTTGATAAGTTCTTTATAGATTTTGGAAACTAGCCCTTTATCTGATAGGTCATTTGCAAATATCTTCTCCCATTCTGTCAGTTGTCTTTTGGTTTTGTTGATTATTTCCTTTGTGCAAAAGCTTTTTTTCTTGATGCAAGTCCCAATAGTTCATTTTTACCTTTGTTTCCCTTGCCTGTGGAGACGTGTCTAGCAAGAAGTTGCTGCTGCCAAGGTCACAGAGGTTGCTGCCTGTGTTCTCCTCTAGGATTTTGATGGATTCCTGTCTCACATTGAGGTGTTTCATCCATTTTGAGTCTACTTTTGTGTGTGGTGTAAGGAAATGGTCCAGTTTCATTCTTCTGCATGTGGCTGTCTAATTTTCCGAACACCATTTGTTGAGGAGACTGTCCTTTTTCCATTGGACATTCTTTCCTGTTTTGTCAAAGATTAGTTGACCATAGAGTTGAGGGTCTATTTCTGGGTCTTCTGTTCCATTGATCTATGTGTCTGTTTTTGTACCAGTACCATACTGTCTTGGTGATTATAGCTTTGTAATAAAGCTTGAAGTCCGGAATTGTGATGCCACCAGCTTTAGTTTTCAGAATAACTTTTTTTTTTTTAAAAAAAGATTTTATTTATTTGAGAGAGAGGGAGGTAAGGAGAGAGAGAAAGAGAGCGAGCAATTGAGCATGAGCGGGGCAGTAGGGAGAGGCAGAGGGAGAAGCAGACTCCCCTCTGAGTGCAGAGCCTGATGTGGGGTTTGATCCCAGGACCCTGGGATCATGATCTGAGCTGAAGGCAGATGCTTAACTGACTGAGCCACCCAGGTGCCCCTAGAATTACTTTTTAAATGCAGTGAGTTTTATCCCAATATCTAAGTGATATCAACCAGACAAATGACAAACCTGTGCATGTGTGTGCATGCGTACATGCATGTGCATGTTGTGGGGGAGGTGGGAAGATGCAGGGCAGTGCCCAGAGCAAGGCTCTGCCTAGGCTGAAGATTTATAGAAGAGAGGGACTCCAGCCGCCACCATGGGCCACATTATCCCATTTGATTCCTACAGCCTGATAACTCAGATATTATCTTCTCCATTTTACAGATGACAAAACTGAGGCTCAGAGAGATTAAGCAATTTTCCTAAGGTCATGGAACTAGGAAACAATAAGACCAGCCTAAGCTTCTTGTCCCTCAAGCCTATATTTTTCCACTCCACTTTGTTGCCTTCTAGGACATTGGATACCTGAGGGATAGGTTTTGGTGTTAGTTTTCCAAGGCCTTTGTAGACACAGAGGAACTGTGGTTCCCACAGATGCTCCCAAGCATGCTGGGTGTGCAGATGAGGAGGCTAATTTGTGACACTTTTAGTATAACAGGAACAATAAGAACAGCTGCAGCAAAGCAGGACAACCACATCCCACTCCAACCTCAGAAGCTTTGACCTTCCAGAGGCTTAGGACCATGTTTGAATTCTGCAGCATTTCCTGAGCCAGAAGGCAGGGCTGATGCTCCCTAGATCACATCGTTGTCCCAGCGACACAGAGGGACTTGGGTGTGGATTCTGAAGCATCTGTCCTTCCCAGGGTCTCTGTACAAACAGTGGGTTCCCTGTGGTTCAGGGTCAGGGTGGGATGGCCTCCCAATGCTTCATCCCAGAGCCCTTTGGTAGCAGACGTTGCAGGGCTCCCACAGCACCGGGTACTGACCATGCCAAGGTGACTGGTTTTAGTCTCATGTGTGTCTGTGGTACACCGGCAAGTTGCTGCCCTCTGCCTTGTCCTTACGTGTGTTACTTCCCCAACCACCCTGGATGTACTACGAAGAGGTCCATTTTGTAGATGGGAAAACTGAGGCTCTGGGGAGGTAACTTCTCAAAGGGCACATGGCTAGTGAGAGATGGGTGCAGAATTTGAACCCAAGCCTGTAGATTCCTGAGTTCATCGTCTTACAACAAGGTGCTTGTGGTCATCTGCTTTCTGATGTACTTGACAGTCCTGATTGGTTGTGTCTGAATCCCTGGGAGCTTAATGTTTCTATTGCTGGGGCCACGTTGGAGTTCTGTTTTAGAGGTTTGCGGGGGAGCTCCTGAAAGTGTAGTTTTAACAAGTTCTACATTTCCACCCCACGTGGAAGAGCAGATACCCCATAAGTACCTGTGTTCTTCCAGCTACCTCCAGCTGCCTCTGATGTCTTCTGGCGGGCAGCCCATCCTCCCTCCCAGACCCCTGGCCAAATCCCCAAGGCAAAGGTTAGTTTCTAACTTTGGCATCTGTCCCTTGCCTCTATGCCCCTCTCTACCAGTTTCTCCTCTTGAAATGGCATCTGTGATAGTTTTGTGTGTCCAATTGGCTAGGCTATGATACCCAGTTATTTAATCAAACACTGATCTAGGTGTTGCCATGAAGGTATGTTATAGATGCAGTTAACATCTGTAATCAGTGGGCTTTAAGTAAGAGATTATCCTCGATAATATAGGTGGGTCTTGTCCAATCAGTTGAAGGCATTAAAAGCAAATATTGAGATCCCCACTCCCCCCCAAAAAGAAATTCTGCCCTAAGACTACAGCTTTAACTAGTGCTTGCATTTCCAGGCTGCCTTATGAATTTCAGACTTGCCAGCCCTCTCAAGTGCAAGAACCAGTGACTTAAATCTCTTAATATACATACATACATACATACATACATACTCACCTGCCTATGTGTGTACGTGGGATCTCACCGGTTTTATTTCTCTGGAGACCCCTGACCGACATAGCATCCTTTCTTCCCTCTTAACTAATTGTCTTCCTTTTCCCCTCTGTCTACCCCCCTTCCTTCTTCTTCCCTCCCTCTAACGCCCTCTGCCTTTCCTTCCTTCCTTCGCTCCCATCCCCTCCTCCCTCCCTCTCTTTCTGTGAGCCAACAATGCCTGTCACATGTCAGACACCAAGTTGAGCAAAGATCATGCAATCTGTGAATAAGATGTTTTTCCTGCCCTCCAGGAGCTCACAATCCACGAGTTATGCATAAAATCAACAAGGGACTTACATTTCATAAATCACTTTTGCTTACATTCTCTCCTTTAAGTCTGGATGTAACTCTTTTAATTAAAAAGTATAGCCATGATTCTCCCACTGGACCTGAGAAGGTATAGCGACATCTTGTGACTTGCCCTGACTAGGAACGGTGGGGTTCCTAGTCAGGAACGGTTGTGGCTACCCGCCAACCCCCCACCCCACCCCGTTATTTCCACACCCACCTCTTTCGCCTGCACTCTGCTCCCCACCCCTTCCCTGGCTGGAATTCATCACTCCCTCCTCCACATACCCTTTAGTTTTGTTTATGTTTTTCTTTGACACATTATATCATATCTTGCATTTCAGTTATTTGTTTACATAAATGTTTCCTCTCTGTAAGTTTCTCAGGGGCAAGATACAATGCTTTACTCAACAGTTTTTTTTTTTTTTTTTTTAACACTTATGATGATATGGACACATTTTTCTTTTGCAGTGATTCCACTCAGTCGACTGGGTGTGGATCTTGGTTTCCTCAGTGTGTGTGACCTTGGGCAAGCTACTTTGCTGTGCCTTACCTCCCTCATCTGTGAAATGGGGATCATAACAGCATCTACCCCTTAGGGTTACTGGGTGTGATAAATGAGTTCATTTACATCAAGTGCTTAGAGGGACGCAGACACTCAAAAATATTAGCTATCGATAATTAATATTCTCAGCATCTCAGCAAAGAGTAAATATTTGTTAAGGAAACGTCTGAATGAATAAATGCAGGATTCATATAAGCTTCGAATCGTCCCATGTAATGTCTGCTAAAAAGCTGAAGGGCTCAAGTTAGTAGCAAAGCAGAAATGCATTTCAGCTGACTTGGGTTCTAATCCCAGTTCTGCGGCTAACTGGACATTCGAGTTTGAGCAAGTCATTTAATCTCTTTACACTTCTTGTTCCTGATTTGCAAAGATGAAATAAAATATATTGCAGTAGATGCATCCTGACTTCCAGCGCTTATGTCTGCCTGCCTTTAGTGTCAGGTCCACACGAGGGACCCTGGCTGCAGGCATGATCCAGATGCCCCTGCACGGATCGCCGTGACCCAGCTCTGAAGGGCGAGTGCTCACAGCTCGGGACTTGCTGCCTTTGGTTATTAGCACTGAGTATCCTGATACCAGATTTATAAAGTCAGCGTTTGCTGAGTAGTCTATTGTGATCCGCTCAAAATAGCCTTCTGCCTCGGTGCAGGGTATCAGGCCTTCTCCTAATACCCAGTAACTTCATACTCAAAACATCAGCCTGCTATTGTGTAACTCCAATGACAGCAGGTTCTTGCTACAAATCCTGAAAGCTGTCTCCTGGATACCCTTAACGTATTCATAACATTGGTATTTATGTATTTATCTCTGAAAACCATAACCTTGGAAAAAGCATTTAGGGGAAAGAAGGCTGTAGTGATTAAAGAAAGCTCTGTTCATTTGAACAACATTAAATACAACTGGCATAATGACAACTGTGAGATCTGATAGAATATAGAGAAGGCTGCAAATAAAGGGCTTGTATTTTTCCCTGATGTAACATAATGGTCACATTTTTCTTTCACAATGGTTTTGCCGAGATAAAGAACAAATTATACTGATTTGATTGCTACTTAGAAATACTTAAAATTGAAAAAGACAGCAGGTGGGCCTGGTTGGAAAGGATGGTTATTTTAGCATAACAGATGCATGCATAAAACATCGCCTGGCCAATTTTTTAATCATAAGACCCCCCAAATTTTTTCTCTACTCCTTTTCCTTGGGGTGTGAGCAAGTGGGAGAAATAAGTAGGCGCTGCTTGAGGGCACCCTCTGGGCTCAAAGAACCAGCCAGCTCCAGAGAAACCTCTGGGAGGAAGGGGTTCTGGGATGAAGTGAGCCCAAGCTCTGGCAGATTACAGCTGGGGAGGAGGAGCCGGACCTGGGGACGACCAGAGCCCAGGGGACAAGCGCACAGGGCTTTAAGTCACAGGAAACTGTGCTCTGCCCTTTTAAAATTTGGTTTCCCCGTTGCTGAGAAAAGGATGTGTCTGGCTTCCCAGCTTTCATTCATTCCTGGGCCTCTTTATTCTTGGACCTCTCCAGTCCTTAGTGTCACCAGGACGGCAGAAGCCAGGGACACTGCCAAACCCTCCTTTTCGACTTCCAGTTTCTCTGCTTCCAAGAAACATGAATTGGCAATTGTAAAATGAAGATGTGCTCATTTTCCCCTCCAAATGATGCCTTGTGGACCTGTAACCTTGCTCCTGACTCCTGGTCTACACCCCTGTCTTCTCTGTTGGAAGGTGCATGAGGCATCGACTTGCACAGCTATTTGTTAAAAATGAAAGAACGACTTTATTCCAGGTGAGTAAGTCCTGGAGTTGGGACTATAGAAAATAACAGGTTTTCAAATGGCTGATGTACTGCAGAGTTTCAGAGCTGAGCTTTGTCTTGCTTAACACAAAGCCTCTGATCTTTGCCCTAGTTTGCTCTCAACCAGGCGGACTGTCTCTTTCAGATTTGGAGGACAGGGTAAGCTGGATCATTTCCGGCAGGAACCAGGCAAAAACCCCAGGTTCAGGAGGAGACTGGCTCTCCCCAAAATGCCCCTAATTCTCCTGGCCTATTGCTTTGTTCTTGTTGGTTTCCCAATGTTGGAAATTTATGTGATTTGTTTCTTTCTCTGAGCATCTAGCCTCAGTCACTTTCCACAAAGTGCTCACACGGGTCAAATCCTCTAGTTTCTTCTTTAGACTTAAAAAAAAAAAATAAAGTTTATATTGTAGAATAGTTTTAGATTTACAGAAAAATTGGTAGATAGTGCAGAGAGTTCTATATAGCCCACCCCAATTCTCCCTATTGTTAATATGGTACATCAGTGTGGTACATTTGTCATAATTAACAAACCAGTATGATACCTAATTCTTAAGTTTTTATTCAGATTTCCTTATTTTTCACCAATGTCCTTTTTGTGTCTAGGATCCCATTCAGGGTACCACATTATATTTGGTCATCACGTCTATGTAGGCTGCTCTTGGCTGTAACAGTTTCTTAGACTTTTTTTTTTTTTTTAAAGATCTATTAATTTTAGAGAAAGTGCATGGTGGGGGGGGAAGGGCAGAGGGAGAGGAAGAGAGAGTCTTTTTTTAAAAGATTTTATTTGACAGTGACAACACAAGCACAAGCAGGGGGAGGGGCAGGCAGGGGGAGAGGGAGAGAAAGGCTCCCCGCTGAGCAGGGAGCCCAATGAGGGACTCGATTCCAGGACCCCGGGACCATGACCTGAGTGGAAGGCGGATGATTAACCAACTGAGCCACCCAGGCACCCCAGAAGAGAGGGAGAGTCTTAAGCAGACTCCTTGCTGAGCATGGAGCCTTTTTTTTTTTAAATTTTTTTATTGTTATGTTACTCAACATACATTACATCATTAGTTTTTGATGCAATGTTCCATGATTCATTGTTTGTGCATAACACACAGTGCTCCACGCAGAACGTGCCCTCTTTAATACCCATCACCAGGCTAACCCATCCCCCCCCCCCCTCCCCTCTAGAACCCTCAGTTTGTTTTTCAGAGTCCATCATCTCTAATGGTTCGTCTCCCCCTCCGACTTATTCCCCTTCATTCTTCCCCTCCTGCTATCTTCTTCTTCTTTTTTTTTCTTAACATATATTGCATTATTTGTTTCAGAAGTACAGATCCGTGATTCATCAGTCTTGTACAACTCACAGTGCTCACCATAGCACATACCCTCCCCAATGTCTATCACCCAGCCACCCCATCCCTCCCATCCCCCACCACTCCAGCAACCCTCAGTTTCCTGAGATTAAGAATTCCTCATATCAGTGAAGTCATATGATACATGTCTTTCTCTGATTGACTTATTTCACTCAGCATAACACCCTCCAGTTCCATCCACATCGTTGCAAATGGCAAGATCTCATTCCTTTTGATGGCTGCATAATATTCCACTGTGTATAGATACCACATCTTCTTTATCCATTCATCTGTCGATGGGCATCTTGGCTATTTCCACAGTTTGGCTATTGTGGACACTGCTGCTATACACATTGGGGTGCACGTACCCCTTCGGATCCCTACATTTGTATCTTTGGGTAAATACCCAGTAGTGCAATTGCTGGATCGAATGGTAGCTCTATTTTCAACTGTTTGAGGAACCTCCATACAGTTTTCCAGAGTGGTTGCACCAGCTTGCATTCCCACCAACAGTGTAGGAGGGCTCCCCTTTCTCCACATCCCCACCAACATCTGTCGTTTCCTGACTTGTTAATTTTAGCCATTCTGACTGGTGTGAGGTGGTATCTCATTGAGGTTTTGATTTGGAATTCCCTGATGCCGAGTGATATTGAGCACTTTTTCATGTGTCTGTTGGCCATTTGGATGCCTTCTTTAGAAAAATGTCTGTTCATGTCTTCTGCCCATTTTTTGATTGGATTATTTGTTCTTTGGGTGTTGAGTTTGATAAGTTCTTTATAGATTTTGGATACTAGCCCTTTATCTGATATGTCATTTGCAAATATTTTCTCCCATTCTGTCGGTTGTCTTTTGGTTTTATGGACTGTTTCTTCTGCTGTGCAAAAGCTTTTTATCTTGATGAAATCCCAATAGTTCATTTTTGCCCTAGCTTCCCTTGCCTTTGGCGATGTTTCTAGGAAGAAGTTGCTGCGGCTGAGGTCGAAGAGGTTGCTGCCTGTGTTCTCCTTTAGGATTTTGATGGACTCTTGTCTCACGTTTTGGTCTTTCAACGATTTGGAGTCTATTTTTGTGTGTGGTGTAAGGAAATGGTCCAGTTTCATTCTTCTGCATGTGGCTGTCCAATTTTCCCAACACCATTTGTTGAAGAGACTGTCTTTTTGCCATTGGACATTCTTTCCTGCTTTGTCGAAGATGAGTTGACCACAGAGTTGAGGGTCCATTTCTGGGCTCTCGATTCTGTTCCATTGATCTATGCGTCTGTTTTTGTGCCAGTACCATACTGTCTTGATGATGACAGCTTTGTAATAGAGCTGGAAGTCCGGAATTGTGATGCCGCCAGCTTTGCTTTTCTTTTTCCATATTCCTCTGGCTATTCAGAGTCTCTTCTGGTTCCATAAAATTTTAGGATTATTTGTTCCATTTCTTTGAAAAAAATGGATGGTATTTTGATGGGGATTGCATTGAATGTGTAGATTGCTCTAGGTAGCATTGACATCTTCACAATGTTTGTTCTTCCAATCCATGAGCATGGAACGTTTTTCCATTTCTTTGTGTCTTCTTCAATTTCTTTCCTGAGTATTTTATAGTTTTCTGAGTACAGATCCTTTGCCTCTTTGGTTAAATTTATTCCTAGGTATCTTATGGTTTTGGGTGCAATTGTAAATGGGATCGACTCCTTGATTTGTCTCTCTTCTGTCTTGCTGTTGGTGTATAGGAATGCCACTGATTTCTGTGCATTGATTTTATCTCCTGCTATTTTACTGAATTCCTGATGAGTTCTAGCAGTTTTGGGGTGGAGTCTTTTGGGTTTTCCACATACAGTATCATATCAGCTGCAAAGAGTGAGAGTTTGACTTCCTCTTTGCCAATTTGGATGCCTTTGATTTCTTTTTGTTGTCTGACTGCTGTGGCTAGGACTTCTAATACTATGTTGAATAGCAGTGGTGAGAGTGGACATCCCTGCCGCGTTCCTGACCTTAGGGGAAAAGCTCTCAGCTTTTCCCCATTGAGAATGATATTCGCTGTAGGTTTTTCATAGATGGCTTTTGTGATATTGAGATATGTACCCTCTATCCCTATACTCTGAAGAGTTTTGATCAAGAAAGGATGCTGTACTTTGTCAAATGCTTTTTCTGCATCTATTGAGAGATCACATGATTCTTATTCTTTCTTTTGTTAATGTATTGTATCACGTTGATTGATTTGTGGATGTTGAACCAGCCTTGCAGCCCAGGGATAAATCCCACTTGGTCATGGTGAATAATCCTTTTAATGTACTGTTGGATCCTATTGGCTAGTATTTTGGTGAGAATTTTTGCATCCATGTTCATCAAGGATATTGATCTGTAATTCTCCTTTTTGATGGGGTCTTTGTCTGGTTTTGGGATCAAGGTAATGCTGGCCTCATAAAATGAGTTTGGAAGTTTTCCTTCCATTTCTATTTTTTGGAACAGTTTCAGGAGAATAGGTATTAATTCTTCTTGAAATGTCTGATAGAATTCCCCTGGGAAGCCATCTGGCCCTGGGCTTTTGTTTGTTGGGAGATTTTTGATGACTGCTTCAATTTCCTTAGGGGTTATAGGTCTGTTCAGGTTTTCTATTTCTTCCTGGTTCAATTTTGGTAGTTGATACATCTCTAGGAATGCATCCATTTCTTCCAGGTTATCGAATTTGCTGGCATAGAGTTGCTCATAATATGTTCTTATAATTGTTTGTATTTCTTTAGTGTTGGTTGTGATCTCTCCTCTGTCATTCATGATTTTGTTGATTTGGGTCATTTCTCTTTTCTTTTTGATAAGTCTGGCCAGGGGTTTATCAATCTTGTTAATTCTTTCAAAGAACCAGCTCCTAGTTTTGTTGATCTGTTCTACTGTTCTTTTGGTTTCTAGTTCATTGATTTCTGCTCTGATCTTTATTGTTTCTCTTCTCCTGCTGGGTTTAGGTTTTATTTGCTGTTCTTTCTCCAGCTCCTGTAGGTGTAGGGTTAGGTTGTGTATTTGAGACCTTTCTTGTTTCTTGAGAAAGGCTTGTATTGCTATATACTTTCCTCTCAGGACTGCCTTTGCTGCATCCCAAAGATTTTGAACAGTTGTGTTTTCATTTTCATTGGTTTCCATGAATTTTTTTTAATTCCTCTTTAATTTCCTGGTTGACCCATTCATTCTTTAGTAGGATGCTCTTTAGCCTCCATGTATTTGAGTTCTTTCTGACTTTCCTCTTGTGATTGAGTTCTACTTTCAAAGCATTGTGGTCTGAAAATATGCAGGGAATAATCCCAATCTTTTGGTACCGATTGAGACCTGATTTGTGACCTAGGATGTGATCAATTCTGGAGAATGTTCCATGGGCACTAGAGAAGAATGTGTATTGTTGCTTTGGGATGGAATGTTCTGAATATGTCTATAAAGTCCACTTGGTCCAGTGTTTCATTTAAAGTCTTTATTTCCTTGTTGATCTTTTGCTTAGATGATCTGTCCATTTCAGTCAGGGGGGTCTTAAAGTCCCCCACTATTATTGTATTGTTGTCAATGTGTTTCTTTGCTTTTGTTATTAATTGCCTTATATAATTGGCTGCTCCCACGTTAGGGGCATAGATATTTACAATTGTTAGATCTTCTTGTTGGATAGACCCTTTAAGTAGGATATAGTGTCCTTCTTCATCTCTTATTACAGTCTTTGTTTTAAAATCTAATTTGTCTGATATAGGGATTGCCACCCCAGCTTTCTTTTGGTGTCCATTAGCATGGTAAATGGTTTTCTACCCCCTCACTTTCAATCTGGGGGTGTCTTTGGGTCTAAAATGAGTCTCTTGCAGACAGCATATGGATGGGTCTTGTTTTTGAATCCAATCTGATAGCCTGTGTCTTTTGATTGGGGCATTGAGCCCATTTACATTCAGGGTAACTATTGAAAGATATGAATTTAGTGCCATTGTATTGCCTGTAAGGTGACTATTACTGTATATTGTCTGTGTTCCTTTCTGATCTATGCTGCTTTTAGGCTCTCTTTTTGCTTAGAGGACCTCTTTCAATATTTCTTGTAGGGCTGGTTTTGTGTTTGCAAATTCCTTTAGTTTTTGTTTGTCCTCAAAGCTTTTTATCTCTCCTATTTTCAGTGATAGCCTAGCTGGATATAGTATTCTTGGCTGCATATTTTTCTCGTTTAGTGCTCTGAAGATCTCATGCCAGTCCTTTCTGGCCTGCCAGGTCTCTGTGGATAAGTCTGTTGCCAGTCTAATGTTTCTGCCATTGTAGCTTACATATCTCTTCTCCCGAGCTGCTTTCAGGATTTTCTCTTTGTCTCTGAGACTCGTAAGTTTTACTATTAGATGTCGGGGTGTTGACCTATTTTTATTGATTTTGAGAGGGGTTCTCTGTACCTCCTGGATTTTGTTGCCTGTTTCCTTCCCCACATTAGGGAAGTTCTCTGCTAGTCTTTGCTCCAATATACCTTCTGCCCCTCTCTCTCTTTCTTCTTCTTCTGGGATCCCAATTATTCTACTGTTTTGTCTTATCGTATCGCTTATCTCTCGAATTCTGCCCTCGTGATCCTGTAGTTGTTTATTTCTCTTTTTCTCAGCCTCTTTATTTTCCATCATTTGGTCTTCTATATCGCTGTTTCTTTCTTCTGCCTCATTTATCCTAGCAGTTAGTGCCCCCATTTTTGATTGCACTTCATTAATAGCCCTTTTGATTTCGACTTGGTTAGATTTTAGTTCTTTTATTTCTCCAGAAAGGGTTTCTCTAATAACTTCCACGCTTTTTTCAAGCCCAGCTAGTATCTTTAAAGTCATGATTCTGAACTCTAGGTCCGACATCGTACTTATGTCAGTATTGAGTAGGTCCCTGGCAGAAGGTACTACCTCTTGTTCTTTTTGCTGAGGTGATTTTTTTCGTCTTGTCATTTTGTCTAGAGGAGAACAGATGAATGGGAGAAGAGAATGCTAACAGGTTAACAATGTCTCCAGCAAATATACTCTATACAAATCAGAAAAGACCTGAAACCAGGAGACAATAAAGGGAAAGAAAGAAGAGAGAAAAAAAAAAAAGGAAAAAGAAAAAGATAAAAACAAACAAATACAGAACAAAACAAAACAAAAAAAACAGAATATGTTCAAATATGATCAGGCTAGTGCATAGATCAGTGCCACACACTAGCTTTTGGGCATATTTTGGTCTGTTAGAAGGAAGTGCCTACTAGAATTTTAAAGGAAGAAAGACTTATGTATGTACAAAATATGGGTTGATACAATGAAGGGATGGCAGATGACTGTAAAGATGAAAATTATGAAAGATTTTATAAAAGGAATTGATAAGAAGTTGTTTTTTAAAAAGAAAGAAGATTTAAAAAGAAAAAGAAAAAAAATGAAAAAGGGAGAGAATGTGATCAGGCAGGAGAATAGAACAAAGCCATACACTAGTGATTTAGGGTAAATTTTGATCTGTTAGAAGAAATTGTATCTCAAAATTTTAAAGAGAGAACAACTTATATATATATGCCAAAAATAAGGGTAACTACTATGAAGGGATAAAAATATGACTCTAAAAATAAAAAATATTTTTTTAAAAAAGGGGTTGATAAGATGTTGTTTGAAAAAGGGAAAAAGATAAATTCAAAAAAAAAAACAGTTAAAAAAACTAACTTTGAAAAACTAATGAATTATGGTAAAAAAGCCATGAATTCTATGTGCAGTATTCCCCTAGTGCTGGAGTTCTCCCGTTCTCCTTGATCGGTAAACTTGGTCTTGGCTTGCTGGCTGTTCCTGCTGATCTTCTGGGGGAGGGGCCTGTTGCCGTGGTTTCCAAATGTCTTTGCCGGAGGCGGAATTGCCCCGCCCTTGTCGGTCCAGGCTAAGCAAGGTGCTCGGGTTTGCTCTCAGGAGCTTTTGTTCCCTGCAAGCTCTGGGTGCAGCTTTGGAGGACCAGGGTGAAAATGGTGGCCTCCCAATCTCCACCCGGAGGAGCTGAGAACTCGGGGCCCCGCTCCTCAGTGTGCCCCCAGACACAAGCAGTCACTTCCGTCTCCCTGGTCTCCGGCCGCACTCCGTGCTCACCCGGCCTGTGACCCAGCGTTTCTATCTCTGACACCCGACCCCGTGCGGAGTCTCCAAACCCAGCAGATCCCTAAGGTGCGCTCCCGCGCCGCTCCTCCTGGGGGAGGAAGGGGAGTCTCCCCGGCTCTGCCGCTTGTTGGGTCCCTGCTGGAGGAGCAGTGGCCCGACTGGGCCACGGATCACAGTTTATGGCCACCCCGAGCTGAGAGCCCGCACCTCGGCTCCGTCTCTGCAGCCGGCTTCCCTACTCCGATCCCTGGGAGCTCTGGCGCACTCAGGCTCCCCCGGTCTTTCTGTGACCCCGAGGGTCCTGAGACCACACTGTCCCGCGAGGGTTCCACCCCCTGCTTAGCCACTGGGGCAACGTCCCTCCGCGGAGCCGACTTCTATAAGGTTCGTTATTGTCGTCCGCGCCTCTAGCACTTGCCAGAAGCGGCCGGCGGAGGCCCCTCCCCCGCCGTCTATCCTCCCGAATATCGCCCCGGATTCACTTCTCCGCACGTCCTACCTTCCAGTAAGTGGTCGCTTCTCTGTTCAGAGAGTTGTTGCTACTCTCTCTTTCTATCTCCTGTTGAGTTCGTAGGTGTTCAGAATGGTTTGATCCCTATCCAGCTGAATTCCTGAGACCAGACGAAATCCAGGTCTCCTACTCCTCCGCCATCTTGCCACACCCCCTGAGCATGGAAACTTATGCAGGGCTTGATCTCACACTCAGATTAGGACTGAGATGAAACCAAGAGTTAAACACTTAGCTGACTGCACCACCCAGGCACCACTCTTTAGACATTTATTTAGTTATTTAGTTATTTATCCATTTATTTTGAGAGTGGGTGCACGCGTTGGGGGGGCAGAGGAAGAGAGTACTAAGCAGATTCCCAGCAGAGTGCAGAGTGTGTAGTGGGGCTGGATCCTAGGAGAGATCACCACCTGAGCCAAAACCAAAAGTTGGATGCCCAACCAATTGTGCCACCCAGGCTCCCCTAGACTTTTCAAATTTGTGACTCCTTGACAGGTTTGGAGAGGACTGGCCGGGTGTTTTATAGAATGTACCTCAGTTAGGATTTGGCTGATGTTATCCTCATGGTTATAAAGGGTTTGGGGAGGAAGATTACAAAGAGAAAGTGCCCTTCTCATCATGTCATGGGAAGGGTACATACTATCACATACATGGTGTATCATGGTATAATGACAACTGTGAGAGCTGACAGAATATAGAGAAGGCTGCAAATAAAGGGCTTGTATTTTTCCCTGATGTAACATAATGGTCACATTATGGTGGTGTTGACCTTATCACCCAGCTGAGGGTCTCTCTCTCAGGTGAATCCACTGTGAGATTACACTTTTTTCCGTACTGCCCTGTTTGGAGGGAAGTAGCCCACGCTGAAGGCATGGGGAGTGATGCTCACTCTTTTTTGAGGGCAGAGGATCTGCATGAATTATTTGGAACTCTTTTGCCCACGTGTTTCTTCTTTCCCATTTATTTATCTACATCAGTATTTATATTATTACATTATTTTATAACTTGATTATAACAAAATGCTACATGGTTTATCCTGTTGCTCAAATTTTTCCAGCTTTGGCCAATGGGAGTTCTTTCAGGTTGGCTCCTGTGTTCTTTGGACCCGTTCAATCTTCTCTGTTTTGAGCACTTCCTTACTTTCTGGTACTACAAGATGATCCAGGCTCAACTTATGTATTTCCTGCCCCAAACCTAGAATCAGCCATTTCTCCAAGGAGCTTTGATTCTTTTCACTGAAGAATGGTATTACCAATCAAGATCTGGGTGCTAGGTGTTCCTTAGACCTTTTAAAAACTCCGTTCTTTAGCTTCCTCTTTGTCTTACCCAAATCTCCTCCATTTAGGTATTTACAGTGGAACTTTTCCAGCCTGTCATCGCCTGCCTCACAATCCAGTATTTTCCAAAGTCCCTGTATAAACGAAACATATACCACATAACCCTGATCTATGGCTAATGAAGTAATAAGGTACATCATGGTGAACCTATTTTTGAGGAACTTCAGAAGTTCTCACAGGCTGCTCTGACCTTCCAAGTCTGTATTGCAAATCTCTTCAATGAACACCAAAATTCTCCATCCTGAAAAGGTACACATCACGGGCGCGTGGGTGGCTCCCATCCAACTCTTGATTTCAGCTCCCTGATCTCTGCGTTGTGAGATTCAGCCCCGCATCGGGCTGCGTGCTCAGTGCAGAGTCTGCTTATCTCTCTCCGTCCCCTCTGCCCATCTCCCCACTCTCTCTCTAAAATAAGTAAATTAAAAAATCTTTAAAAAAAAGTTACATATAATCTCCACATGGATAAGAAGAAAATGTCTGGATGTAAGCGTTGTCCTATGCAAAACAGGCCATCTAAGGAAGAGAAAAGAATCTCTTGGTCTGGGGAGGCCAGAGACTGACCCATGTAGTCTGCATGAGGGGCAAGCATGCTGTAATAAGATAGAACCTGGGGCAGCGTCTAAACTGGCCCCATCTGCTGTCACTTGGGGGGGATCTATGCCTTCATCCTTCATGCCTCTTCTGTTTCGTCTTCTCAGATACTGATCATGCTCAGATACTTGGTTAGAAAACAGAAGCTTCTAGCACAGTCTTATACTATCAGGGGAGGAAGGACCCTTGGGGGTTATCTGGGCCAATCTCACATTCTGCTGGGGCTCTTTTGTCATGTCCCTATCTAGTGGTTGCCCAGCCTCAGTTTGGATTCCTTCTGTATCAGGGAGATCATGACCTGCTTGGGACATCTTTTATGCCTTTTGACAGCCAAAACCATTAGAAAAATAATTGCCCCCCAATTTGTTTCTAGGTAGTCTTCTCTTATAGATACTATTTCTCTCTCTCTCCCCCAGAGCCAATCAGAATAAGTCAACTCCCTCTTCTATTTAGCAGCCCTTTACATATTTGAAATTTTTCTTTTCTTTTTCTTTTTAAAATATAATTCTATATCATGAATGTTTTCCCGTATCCTTAAATATTCTTTGAAAACATGATCTTTAAAGGCTTCATAATATTCTTGTGTAGTTATACACTATAATTTATTTAATCATTTTCTTATTGTTGATATTGAGCTGGTTTCCAATTTTTGGTTATTGCATATAAGATGCGGTGAACATTGCATAAATCTTTGTGTTTCAATTTTCCCTTCAGGGGAGATTATTAAAAGTGGTATCACTGAGTCAAAATGCAACTGTGACATTGTATTTTGTTAGAGAGTAGAGTCTTCCTACGGTATGAAGAGATCTGAGCATCACACTGTGGTGTGAATCCAGTATGCGGAGATGACATTTCTGAGTGGTGAGTGGAAGATGGGAAGCCTTGATTGAAACTGAAATATGGTGTAGAGTAGATCACTCCGTCTTTGCAGAAGTAGCTTTGGTGGCCAGAGTGTGGGTTGTCCTGTGTTGACATGCAGGTGAGTGGCTGATGTTTAGAGCAAAAATTTAAAGTCACATTTTGGATGGCAGCAAGTAAGCCTGCAGGTGAGACCCCTGGCAAGTGAGAAGTGGCAGATGCAGATGGAGTAATGCCAGAAGCAAGTCTGTGTGAAGGCATCCACATTTTTAAGACCAAAGTCAAGCTGTCCACAGTGATACATGGAGCAGCTGTCCCATGGCCCTGTGGAAATATTGAAAAAGTCAGAGATTTCGCACATTCAGATAGAAGGATGGATGAAGAGTTAAAATTAGATTCAGGGATAGATTCATTCTGGAACAAAATCTGAACTGGAGTAGTTTTTATACAACTTTTGCTAAGCATTTTCAGTGATGAAGGGAAACAATGAAGTCTTGGCATGTATTCCAATTTTTTTGAGGTAGACATAATATATTTTGAAATAAAATATTAACTTGGGATGGTGTGCGGTATTGAAAAAGAGCATAGGCATTAGCACCAGAGGGAGCTAGGATTAACTCTAGTCTCTTCCACACGAGCGGGGTAGCCTTGAAAGAGTTAACTTGTTCAGCCTCAGTTTCCTGCTCTAAAAATTGAAGATTATGGTTCTTGCTTTATGGGCCTACTGGGAGGATTACATGAGATTAGATGCAAATAATCATTTAGGACCCTGTCCATTCATTTATTTAACCATTTATTTACATCGGTATGGTCTCATGGATTTTATTCTATATTTTGGTTATAAAAAATGCTGCATTATTTATTCTGTTGCTCAAATTTTTCCAGCTTTGGACAAGGGGAGCTCTTTCAGGATGACTCCTATGCCCATCCTTTTATTTTTCTGAGCACTTCCTTACATTGTGGTACAACAAGATGCTCTAGGCTCAACTTCTGTATTTCCTGCACGGAGCCCTAGAAACAGTCATTTCTCTGAGGAGCCGGGATTCTTTTTATTAGAGAACGGTATTAAAAATTAAGATCTGGATACTAGGTAGTAGGTGCCTAGTTACTGCTCCCTGTTGCCATTTCTGCTGTGAGCTGGAAGCTAAGAGCCCAAGCATGCCATGGAGAATTTCAATATCTCTCAGATGATGGAAAGTATGAGCCAAGACCAAAAGTAAAGACAATGTTGATTTATTTCATAGACATCAATAACATTATTCACACAGAATTCATTGCAGAAGGTCAAACACTCAACCAGGCTTGTAATGTAGAAATCCTGAAGCGTTTGAGAGAGTTTGAGCTACACAGAAAGAGTGAAATGTGACCCCTTGCTTAGGCAAGTCTCTCAGGTAGAAGAAGGGGAAGGACTAATATATCTTTAGTGCCAGCGACGTGGCTGATTTTGGACTAAACCCTTTCCATATGTCATCTTATTACACCCCGAGAACAGTGATACAAGATGGATATTTGTGTCTTTATTTTATAGACACAGAAAATGGCAGAATCATTACCTGCATGCGAAGCTGGGGCTTGCCACTCAACCATGCCAACTCTAAGAGCAGACTTGGTGCAATCAGACCTTGTGCAATCAGACTTTTTCTGAGTCTCAGGGTTTTTATTGTTAGAAATGGCAAGTTACCCCCAAAAGTGGTTATTACTGAGCAAAATATGGTATTACCCACCTTGGTCAGCCACTTTATTCACTGTGATTGTCTCCCAAAGACTTCAGACTCTGCAAATCTCAAACTCACGCTCCAAGAATGGAGATTAGACCCCATGACAGGCACATATGTAACCTCAGTTTCCCAGGCCACAGCAGCACAGAGGGAAAGGGCATAAGGAACTGTAAAAAAAAAAAAAAAAAAATTGCTGATCTTTCTCTCAGCCCTCAAAGCTCCTCAAACCCTTCCCTTCTGTTCCCTACCCCTGCTGTTACCGGGTTGTGGTGTTCTCCTAGGGACCATTTAAGGCTTCTTGTAAAGGTAAAGGGGCCAGTTGCCCTATGTGCCAGCCTCTTGGCATCTGCAGTTGCTGTCACTCTGTAACTTTTGATCAGATGGTCCTACTCATCTTATTTTGGGGGTCTGGTGCTTCGCCCCAAAGGAATGTCATTTCTGTTTCCTCTTCTGTTTCCTAGCCAGTCCTCAACTCCAGTGGTAGAGTGTCACTCCTTCCCCAGCTCCCCACTGGATCCTTGAACAAGGATTAGGGGTTCAAGGGCAACTCTAATACCCCTGTTCTGAAACTT
This sequence comes from Callorhinus ursinus, assembly GCF_003265705.2. Taxonomy (NCBI): domain Eukaryota; kingdom Metazoa; phylum Chordata; class Mammalia; order Carnivora; family Otariidae; genus Callorhinus; species Callorhinus ursinus. Next base: position 12,028,297 of record NW_027397081.1, on the reverse strand, counting down.
TCAGAATTGGTGCACATCTCCTTTAAGAATGAGAGCAAAGGAACAGTGTGGTAAAGGGCCATCAGCTGGCCCATCTCCTTCCACAGCATCTGGTCTGAGCTCCACTCTGCCGTGGGACCTACCTTTTACTCTTTGAGTATTCCCTGACATCAGACCCACTTGTAGGTTCTGGGTGTTTCCCTGAACTGACCTTTGGTCTTTGCTCTGTTGACTTATCCCCCTCTGACTGCGAGTATGTGCAGACTTCTGCCTTGGTCTACCTTCATCCAGTCCTGATATAAACAATTATTGCCCCCAAACTACCCCCACCCTGCACTTAGCTCCACTCTGTCCTCTGCTGCTCATGGAGCCAGTGCTTGTTAATAGGTCTTTCATGTGGCTCCTTTCATATTTTATGGCACTCTTTCCTGGGCTTGGCACCAAGTCCCTCCAGAACAGTGCTGGGAGATAATACAAATGTCACTGTTAAGGGCAACAATGGATCATCCCTCTTCTTCAGTGATCTACCAGTGTCTGTGGACCAAACTGTTTCTCTCTGCTGGGACAAGACAATGGAGGTCACTGCCCAAGAGATTAAAGTTCAGTCTTTTTCTGCCTTCTTGACAGCTCCAAAAGTCTCATAGTTCTGCTGAGATCTGTTGCAGCCTTATGGAAAGAAAAACACTGGTGGATGCCTGGATTCCTCTGGAAACAGCAGGAAGCCCCTGTCTGGGGTTGTTATTTATTAAAATCACTTATAGGAAATTTCAGAAGAGATGTTCCAAAAAATTCTGGAGCAATGGCAGCCCTGTTGGATAGGAGTGAGAACACAGAAGGTGGAGTCAGCCAGCCCAAGTTCAGATGGGCAGAACCAGCTTCTCACTTTTCAACTGAACAACCTTGTGTGAGTCACCAAAACTGCCCATGCTTTTGCTTCTCCGTTTGTAAAATGAAGATGAAAAGAAGGGCTTTCTGACAGTGTTAGTTTGGAGATCAAATAAAATAATAAATGTGAAAGTGTACTGTGACGTGTTGGGCACTTTTTAATGTTAACTATTAATGGTAAAATAGATTATCATTAGCCTATGATTCCACAGGACGCTTTAGCAACAGAGAACAGAAACCCTGGGAACTTCCAGTCCGAGATGGTGGCAGAGGAAGACTTTGAACTCACCTCCTCCAGGACCAAGCAAATCTACACTGAACAGCTTCTGCACAAGAAAAGACAGACCACCCAGAGAACAGCAGGAGAACCAGAGGCTTGGTCAGGAAGGGAACCCCACCCTGAGCTGTGACCTGCAAGGGGAGGGATAGCTCTGGGGCACAGAAGAATAAAGCCACAGTTTAAAAGGGCATGTAGAATATAAAGGAACTAGCCCTAGAGCCTCACCAAATGGTGGTGGGGCAGCTGCTGGAACTTGCTCCAATTTGGCGAGGCTGGAGAGTGCCACAGTTTACGCTTCCCCAAAGAGGAGAGCAGGGTTTCCAGGTCAGCCCTGAGCCTTAGGTCCCACCAGCTCCAGATGCCCCCAAGGGGCACAGAAAAAAAAGCCCTGGTTTCAAAGGGCAATGAGAATATAAAGGATCCAGCCCTAGAACTCTGCCACATGGTAGGAGAGCTGAGTCACACCAGCCCCAGCCATCCCACCAAGGCTTAGCTCACAGCCGGCTTGGGGGCACGCACCAGGACACTCCTGGCCAGCCTCACCATACTCCAGCCCTCTCACCAAGATGACACATGTGAAAAGCACCCAGAACACTCCAGGCCTGTATCACGTGAGCTCCAGATGATTCACTAGGGTGCCCCTTGCCCTGAGCACCCTGGGACCCCCTGGATTGCACCTACTTCAGCTACAGCTGTTCGGCCAGGCTGCCTCTTGCATGGAGCAACCTGGGACCCCTGGCCCATGCCCTGCTCAGCTCCAGCCACCCTGCCAGGGCACCCCCCCCCCCCCATGGAGTACCCTAGGACCCCGGCATAATATATTCAAAGTCCTGAAAGGATAAAAAGCCTAGAACCCGGGTGCCTGGGTGGCTCAGTTGGTTAAGCGTCTGCCTTTAGCTCATGTCGTGGTCCTGGGATCGAGGCCCGTGTAGGGCTCCCTGCTCAGTGGGGAGTCTGCATCTCCCTCTCCCTCTGCTCTTCCCTCTGCTCATGCTCTTGCTCTCTCTCACATAAAAATCTTAAAAAATAAAAATAAAACTTAGAACCAAGAATACTCTATCTGGCAAGGTTAAAATTCAGAATTGAGGAACAGAGAAGGAGGTTCTGAGACAAAACAGAAGTTGAAGTTCATCATTAAATCAGCCTTACAAGAAATGTTAAAGTATAAAATGAAAGGTCATAATTAGAAGTAAGAAAATTATGAATAAAAAGATGTAAAATATGACAACATATAAACTGTAGAGGGAGGAATAAGAAAGTTCTTTTAGAATGTGTTTGAACTTAACTGACCATCAACTTAATCTAGGATGTTACATAAAAACCTCATAGTAACTACAGATCCAAAACCTATAATAGATACACAAAATATAGGGAAAAAAGCCAAGTATAACAATAAAGTCATCAGGAGAGCAAGAGAAAAGGGAACAGAGAACAACAAAACAACCAGAAAACAATTAGCAAAATGACAAGTGTACATCTATCAATAATTACTTTAAATGGTCTAAATGCTTCAATCAAAAGACAGGGTGGTGGAATGGGTTGAAAAAAAAAAAAAAAAAAAAAAAGACCCATCTATATGCTTCCTACAAGAGACTCATTTCAGACTTCAAGACACTCACAGACTGAAAGTGAATGGGTGGAAAAAGATATTCCAAGCAAATGGAAGAATAAAAAAGGGGTGGCAATACTTGTATCAGACAAAATGGAACTTTAAAACAAAGACTGTAGTAAGAGACAAAGAAGGGCATTACAAAATTATAAAGGGATCAATCCAACAAGAGGGTATAACAATTGTAAGTATCTATGCACCCAACACTGGAGCATCTAAATACATAAAGCAAATATTAACAAATGTGTAGGGGACTTGAACACCCACTGACATCAGTGGAAGATCAAGCAGAGAATTAGTAAAGAACACAATGTCTTTGAACAACATATTAGACGAGAAAGACTTAACAGAACATTCCAACCCCAAACCACATTCTTTCCAAATGTATATGGAATATTCTGCAAGATAGACCACATGTTAGGCCACAAAACAAATCTAAATACATTTAAGAAGATTGAAATCATATCATGCATTTTTTCTGACCACACGGTGTGAAACTAAAAATCAAAAAAAAAAACTAAAAAAAAAAAAAAAAACCAAAAAACCCCACAAACATGTGGATGCTAAATAACATGCTACTAAACAACCAATGAGTTTAGCAGCAATGAAGCAACCAGAGAGGAAATTAAAAAAGACAAATGGAAGCAAAAACACAGTGGTCCAAAATCTCTAGGACACAATGAAAACAGTTCTAAGAGGGAAATTTATAGCAATATAGGCCTACCTCAAGAAACAGGAAAAATCTCAAATATTCTAACCTTATACCTAAAGGAACTGGAAAAAGAACAAAGCCCAAAATTAGTAGAAGGAAGGGAGTAATAAAGATCAGAGCAGAAATAAACAAAGACTAAAAAAAGCGGGGGGGAGACAAAAATAGAATGAAACCAGGGGCTGGTTCTTTGAAAAGACAAAATTGATAAACCTTTAGCTGGATTCATCAAGAATAAAAGGGAGAGGACCCAAATAAAATCAGAAATCAAAAAGGAGAGATAACAACTGACACTATAGAAATACAAAGGATTATAAGAGAATATTATGAAAAATATGCTAACAAATTAGACAAACATACAGTCTTCCAAAACTGATTCAGGAATAAATAGAAAATCTGAACAGACTAATTCCTAGTAGTGAAATTGAATCTGTAATAATAATAATAGAACTCCCAACAAACAAAAGTTCAGGACCGGTTGGATTCGCAGGTGAATTCTACCAAACATTTTAAAAAACAGTTAATACCTATTCTCCTCAAACTGTTCCAAAAAATAGAAGAGGAAGGAGAGCTTCCAAATACATTCTGTGAGGCCAGCTTTTCCCTGATAACAAAACAAAAGACACTTCAAACAAGAAAAACCTATAGGCCAATATCTCTGATGAACATAGATGTAAAAATCCTCAACAAAATATTAACAAACTGTGTTTAATAATACATTAAAAGAATCATTCACCAAAATCAAGTGGGATTTATTCTGGGATGCAAGGATGATTCAATATTCACAAATCAATCAATGTAATATACCACATTAAGAGGAGAAAGGATAAAAACCATATGATTTCAATAGATGCAAAAACATTTGATAAAATTCATCAGTTCATGATAAAAACTTTCAACAAAGTGGGTTTAAAAGGAACGTACCTCAATATAATAAAGGCCACATATGGAAAAACCCACTGCTAACATCGCACTTAATGGTGAAAAATGGAGGGCTTTTCCTCCAAGATCAAAACCAAGACAAGAATGTCCACCCTTGCCAGTCTTATTCAACACAGTACTAGAAGTCCTAGACATAGCAATCAGACAAGAAAAAAATAAAAGGCATCCAAACTGGTAAGAAGTAAAACTGTCATTATTTGCAGATGTTATAATACTGCACATAGAAAACACTAAAGACTCCACCAAAAAACTATTGGAAGTAATAAATGAGTTCAGTAATGTTGCAGGATACAAAACTAATGTACAGAAATAGGTTGAATTTCTATACACAAATAATGAAGTAGCAGAAAGGAAAATTAGGAAAACAATTCCATTTATAATTGTACCAAAAAGAATGAAAAACGTAGGAATGAACTTAACCAAGGAGGTAAAAATTTATACTTTGAAAACTATAAAACACTGATGAAAGGAATTGAAGATGACACAAATGAAAAGATCTCCAATGCTCATGGGGCGGAAGAAGTAATATTGTTAAGATGTCCATACTATAATTTGTAATCTACAAATTCAGTGCAATCCCTATCAAAATACCAACAGCATTTTTCACAGAACTAGAACAAATAATCCTAAAATGTGTATGGAACCACAAAAGACCCAGAATAGCCACAACAATCTTAAGAACAACAAAGCTGGAGGTATCACAATCCCAAATTTCAAGATGTATTACAAAGCTAGAGTAATCAAAACAGTATGATACATGCACAAAAATAGACACGTAGATCAATGGAACAGGATAGAGAGTTCAGAAATAAACCCACAACTATATGGTCAAGGAGTCTATGACGAGAAAGGCAAGTATATACATGGAGACAGTTTCTTCAACAAATGGTGTTGGGAAAACTGGACAGCTATATTCAGAAGAGTGAAACCAGACCACTTCCTCACATCATCCACAAAAATAAACTTGAAGTGGATTAAAAACCTACATGTGACACCCGAAACTATATAACTCCTGGAAGAAAACACATGCAGTTATTGCTTTGACATAGACCTTAACACTTTTCTGGATATATCTCCTCAGGTAAGGGAAACAAAAGCAAAAGTAAACTATTGAGACTACACCAAAATAAAACCTTTTGCACAGCCATGGGAAACCATCAACAAACACCAAGGCAACCTGCTGAATGGAAGAGGGTATTTGCAAAGGGTGTATCCAATAGGGGTTCATATCCAAAATATATAAAGAACTTATACAACCCAACACCCCCCCAAAAAAATCCAACTTAAAATTGGACAGAAGACCTGAATAGACATTTTTCCACAGAAGAAATACAGATGGCCAACAGACACATAAGAAGATGCTCGTCATCCCTTATCATCAGGGAAATGCAAATCAGAACCACAATGAGATATCACCTCACACCTGTCCCAATGGCTAAAATCAAAACCACAAGAAACAGCAAGCATTGGGGAGGATGTGGATGAAGAGGAACCTTGCGAACTGTTGGTGGGAGAGGAAAAGGAAGCTTTTCCCAGACGTTCAGCGCCTTCCTCTTACACCTTATTCTATAGGAGTTGAATCATTCACCCATTCCTTGAACAATCAGAGGCAGGGACTCCTGAACCAATCAGGCTCCTGGGTTTGCCAGAGGGGTGGTATGGATCAGACCGGCGCTCGGGCAGGAAGAAAGCGGGTGATGGATGCTGAGTAGGCCAGCAATAGCGTGCGTTATTGTGGTTATTATTAAACTGCTCCAAAGGTGGGGTCTGTTTCTGGGTGACCCCATATATCGCTAGTGCCTCTCACAGTATCTGGCACACTGTAGGTGCTCCCTAAATATTTGTTGAGTGAAATAAGTGACAGGCAACGTGAGATTTGATGGGATGCCACCATTTACATGAAAATGGCAGATACACCCGACTTTGTAACAGACAACCATTGCTGAGTGCCCAGGCTATGTTCCTTGCTTATCCTCATGCCCCCAGCACCAAATGCAATGTCCTCCATGTAATGAGTACTCCATAAAAATGTGCTAAGTGAATGGTTGGCACATGCTCTAGGGGAGAAATTAAGAATAGCAGATACTCACGCAGTGCTGCTTCTGTTCCAAACATTGGGTTAAGTAAGCACTTAATATGCGTTGATTCCTGTAACTGTCACAACCCTGTGACTTAGGCACTATAATTGTACCTATTTTACATTTGGAAAAACAGGCACAGAGGCCTTACTAACTTGCTCGGGGCTACGTAGGAGGTTAGTGGGTGGGACTGGGATTTGAACCAGCTCTGCTGGCTCAGAGTACCTGCTCGTGGCACGGTGTCCAGCAAAGCGGCTTCTTCAGACGGCTCTGTGCCGGCAGTCTTCTGGCTACTGAGGAGGGGCTGGCCTGCCCACTGACCCGGCTCCTTCTCCTGTCTGGCTGCCCTGTCCCTGTCCCTGGTGTCTGGCTGTTGGAATTGCCAATAGACCACCTCTGGGGGGCTTCTCTCGTGGTGCATGAAGGGGACTGTGGTAGTGGCAGGAGAGGACAGGGCAGGTCAGAGGCCTCCGGAATGACCCTTCTTCTGATCACAGACGCGGGTCACTCCCACGTCCACCTTCCTCCCCCGAAGGGCCCCAATCCACAGGAGCCCGACTGTTTTGCTGGAGAAGCCCGCCACACATCATCGTTTATCAGCGAGTGCCCAATTCAGGCCCTCCCTCCTGTGTCAGCAAGGGGGACTATTTATGGGGCTGCCGCTCTGAATAGATAGGAGGGGGTCAGGCTGCATTGGTGGTGGCATCGGTGCTGTTGGCCAGCCAGCCTGGGCCGACTCGTCTGTTCATCTGCAGGGCCCAGTGCAGTGTGTAGAGATCAGTCTCTCTCAAGAAGGGCCCGCCTCTTCACTGGCCGCTCGGCTTCCCTCGGACAGCTGAGGGGAACTGGCCCCCTCAGGAGCTTTTGGTTCCATGCCCCTGACCTGGTCACAATGTTAAAAAGGGTATTGATGAACTACCAACAACCATTTATTGAGCATTTATTATGTGCTAGACACTATTGGACTAGTCTAAGCACTTTTAAGTATTACATCGTTTATTCTTTAAAACAAGAGCCTCCTTTGGTCTCCACGATGCAAATGTGGAAACTGAGGCACAAATAAGTTCGATTCCTGGTAAGCAGCCCGGTTGGGTTTTAAGCTCACACATCTGGTCCCAGCCGCCCTCACACACATGGCTGGTGCTGCCTGAGGCTTTGCTGTGTGCCAGGCCCCATGCTTAAGGCTTTGCATGCACTCCCTTGTTTGTTCTTCCCAGCAGCCCCCAAAGACAGGGATTGTTATGATCCAAAGAAACCAAAGTCGAGAGAGGTTAAAGAACTTGCCTGAGGTCACACAGCAGCAAGATGAGCTGGATTCCAATTCAGGCAGCTTGCCTGGGTCCTTAACCACCTTCTCCCCTTTTGCCAGAAATAAGAATGATTTGTCAGCCGAAACTATTCACTCTAGCTTGTTTCTTGTATGAACGTTCCCTGTCCCTTCTAGTTCTTTCCTTTGGGAAGCTCTTCTTCAGGTCCAACAGGAGGCCCTCATACAACTTAAGGATAGAGAGGGTTTGGCACTGGTTTCATAAGCCTGCGTTCCATAGAACCTAGGATTCCTCGGGGCCAAAGGGGCCTGCTGAGGTCCCCATGCCCATCTTCCGGCCCCCAGACAAGACTGCCCAGTGCAGCCTTGCTATCCTGATGACACGTTTCCTCCTGATCGTTTCCAAGGAGGGAATGAGTCTCCCCCAGATGGAGATGTAAAGTCTTGCCCCTTCCCGCGCTCAGAGGGACCTTGCTCCAACAGTGGACCGAGTGCCTGGGAGAGCAGGTGACAAAGGCATCCCGGCAAAGACTGGAGAGCACCAGTCAAAACCATTGCCAGCACCATGACAGCCCGGCCTGCGCCCCCGGATGCCAAATGCAGACGACAGCCCAAAAACAATTTGTCCGGCCTGTGAGTAATGTCTAGTAACTAAATGCAAATTAATTTGCTGTTGCATTTGAGTTAATTTATGGGGTGTTCTCTTCACGGAGTAAATTTTAATTAAGAAGAGTAAAACAAATGACAAAGTAATTTCCAAAAAATTAATTTTCAGTAAACACAAGCCATTGTTTTTCTTTGTATCTATAATAAAAGTTAAAGTGAAGCCTCCCTAAGCCCGCCGCCCCCGCCCATCTCCCCGGCTTTGAAAGATGAAGTTTGAGCCTAAGCCAGGCTTGGAGGCAGGCAAATTAGCAGTCAGGCAGGGCCAAAAGGAACTGGGCAGAGAGCCTGAGAGAAAGCAGGCAACAGGCCTCAAAGAAAGGTAACAATCGCTACTTCTCTGGTGTTGGGTCTAATTTTCATCCAACTCTGCACCTTTTAGGATGCAGGGAGGGGAGGAAAGTTGCTCCATGCTTGTTGCTCGTAGGAGCACTAATGAGGAAGCAAGAGGCAGAGGCATTTTATTAATTTTTTAACTAGTCCAATTGCATAACCAAATAAGCAAGAGAGAAGAAAGGAAGGAAGATGCACTTTGCACCACTTTGCCTGGCGCTGCTCAGGGAATGGCACCTAGCCGCTCTGAGCTCATCTGCTGAGCCCACCGTTCCTTGAGGGAGGGGAGTGCCTGTCGGCTCCCACGTGAGCGACGAAGAAACTGAGGGTCCAGAGCTGCTCCAGAGTCCCACGACCAGCCCCCCAAGCTCTTCCTCCTCATCACGCTGTCTCTCCAGTTACGTGTGTGACAGAATGAGTTTTGAAATCAATTGCCCAGGTTGTACTGGGTCTGCCGGCCAGGGCTCGGGGTTGTTGCTGGTCTAAGTCTGGCTTGACGAAGACCTGAGATTTGTGGGGGGGGGGGGGGGGGGCCGGGGGGTGGGTGCAGCTGGAGGGATGAGATGTGGGGGCGCCATTGAGACCCACCCCAGAGGGAGGTCTCGGGAGAGCAGAGCAGCTCTGAGCCAGTGCAGGGCCCCGGGGGAACCAGGCTGAGCAGGGACTCGGCGGGGGGTGTCGTCCTCCCATAGTGTTCCTGATGTCCAACCCCTCACGCCCTCCCCCTCCACGCTCCCTGTCCTGAGTCAGGGCAGCACTGAACAGGCTGAGCGCATCAAATCCAATGTAGGGGCAGCTGGGCAGGGGTGAGGGGTGCCAGGCTGGGCAGCAGGGCCCCTGCCGCCGTCACCCCGCTAACTCGAGGGTCTCCGTTTTCGAGCATCCTGCTTGTCCTGCTGCAGTCACTGGGGGTTCCTATGAAAGTATGGATTTGTCTGGGTTTCTCTGTTTAATCCCAAATCTGTCAGGCCTTGTTAAATTTGATGGGGCCTGAAAGGTCTGGTGTTAAGCAAATACTCGGTGACCAGAGTCTTTGACGAGAATCAAGCTGAAGCTTAATCCTGAGGTAATGGCTTTCCCCATAATCCCAGGAGGCTGCGGATAAGGAACGGGGAGGAATCTAGGAGCTGCTGGAAGCAGAGCTCAGAGCCAGTGGGGAACCAAGGAGGGAAAGAGGAGGGTTGGCGGCCCCCTTCAGCTGGGATCCCCGGATGACCCATGCCACCCTCCGAGGTAAAGGCCATCAAGATGGCGAGTCACCTGGGGAGCGTGTTCTGCGAGAACTGGGGTCAGGGAGGGTCTCTATTCCCACAGATGGCTCTGGGTGAAGAAACAAGGGAGGCCAGGAAAGAGGGAGGGATAAGCCACTTCAGGTGGGCCCGCGGGGGGGGTCTGCCCCTGCTGGGGTGTGCGTTCTGAGAGGCAGAGCTGTCCGAGCCCGGGGCTTGGCTGGGGTGCCTGAGAGGCCTTTTGCCTCCTCGTTGAGCTTGGGAGGCCAGATTCTGCAGGCTGCAGGCTGCGGGAAACGGGGACCCCGATCGCTATCAGATTGGGGTGTCTGGGATCACTGGGGCCACACTGCAAGTCTGCTGCCAGCCAGGGCGCTGGATGCCGTGGGCTTGGCACGGTGTGTGTGTGTGTGTGGGCGGGAGAGAGCCTGCAGGCGCGGGCTGGGGACAGTGAGGCAGAGGGCACGGGGCGGTGGCCGCGCTCTGCCACCCTCCGCGAGAAACAGCACTGATCAGGCCACCTCCGTCTACTCTCTGGAGAGGACTGCTGTTCGCCTCGTCAAGGTACCCGATTAAATATTCATGGGAAAAAAATAAACATTTTGCAAAGAGATGCTTAAGCAATCAGGCGCTTCAGGGGGTGGGTTCCCGTGGCGCTGTAACCACCAGCCCCAGGGGTAATTGGCATTTCATGTCGCCAGCGCCTCTTGGTTCCACACCTGTGGGGCTGATGTCGCTGCCTCCCTCCGCAGAGGCCCCAGCACACCCAGGGAGGCCGGGACCTCCTAGCCGGTCACGCTCAGCTGTTTATTCTTTGCGCGTCCTCGCCCTCACTTTGCTTTATTGCATTAAATATAACCTGTGGGGAAGGGAGGAGCCACTGTCCCAGAAGGGGAGGCAGGGAGGGAGAGTTGTGCTAAGGGACAGGTCATGCTGTCCTCCGAGGTGTGAGCTTCCAGAAGCCAGTGTGGAGTCCAGTGTGGAGGAAGAGCGTGGCCCCGGTCCGTCCTTTGTCACCAAGTGAGTGGGGAACGATGAGAGAGATGCACATGCCTGCCTTCTCAGAACTGGCAAGTTCCCGGAGGGCTATTTAAAACAGAAATCCCGGGTGATGGTGTTGGTAGGCACTGAGTGTGGGCCAGTGCTCATTTTAATACTGATAACACCTCTCTGAAGAGGACGCTGTCAGCCCATTTTACAGACGAGAACAGGCAGACACTGAGAGGTTATGCCACTTGCCCAGAGATATACGGAACAGGGATCTGAATCCAGATACTTGGGCTCCAGGCGCGTGTCTCACCCCTAGCCATCTTGGGGTCCTTAACAAATGGAAAAGTGCTTTGGGTCCCTTACAAAGGCTTAGGCAGCTATGGAAAATTCCCAGAGGAGGTGGCACCTTAGCTGAGTCCTCAGAGACACTGGACATGGCCAGCCAACGGGGTTCACTTCCAGCGCAGTGCACGGAATTTAAAACCCAGGAATCTTCTGGTCTCCAGGTATGATTGTCCCAGGGCTTGCTTCCTCTCCTCAGCCTGCTGCCTGCAGAAAAGTAAATGGGTATTGATGGCCGGTGGGGGCCCCTCTGCAGCTGCCCTGTCACCACCACGGGGGTCACAGGAGGAGGGATGCTGACACCCAGGCAGCTGTACAGCTGTTGAACTAATATGTCCATGAAAGAAGAGAATTGGATACATGCATCCTGAGCCTCTCCTGCCCACTGAGCTCCCCTGCCGTGTAGGGGCTCATCTTCTGGAGGGATCTGTCTTTCTGGTAGCAAAACAAGTTCTCCAGACCAGAAGAGTTTTCTTTGCAAATTAAAGCAATTCATTGTGCATCTGTAGTCAAATACACACTCGTACCCTCTTATTAATATGGGCTCTGTTTTAATTGGCTTTCTCCATAGCTAATTACCTGTCAGATAAAGGGTTACTCATTGCACGGAGGGTAGTTAACCATCAGGGCATGGGCAAGGGGAGGGCCACAACACTGCGGACAAACTGTCATCCTAGTGCAGGTCATGGGGCCAGGTGGGGTCCTGGAGTGACTCTGGGAGGTAGTCGGGGGTGCCAGAAAGCAACGATGCATATTCATTTACTCATCCCTCTATTTAGCAACCGTTATCAGAACACCCTTTCTGAGCCAGCCACTCTTCCAGGAGCAGGATTTATCACGAGTCAGGATGGCAGCTATGTGACCCATTACCTGAATTGGTAGCTAGGAGTTGGGGGATCCTAAGACCTCAGATCTCCAGCTTTGCTAGTCCTCACTGGTTGCTCCATGCACTCCATGCAGGGCAGTGGGAAATGCACTGTTCTGGTGGGGACTGTGGGTATAGACTCGTCTAGCCCAAGCAGGCTTTTAGACTAATCTCTTGATTTTGCAGAGGAGGGAAAAGAAGCCCAGAGAGGAGAGGTAAGCTGCCTGAGGACACATAGCAATGTTGGGACTTCAATCCAGCTCTCTAGCTTTCGTTTATGCTGCCGGCCAGTTTGGGGGCAGGGTGCATCCCTGATGACAGGCAGGACAGGGCTGGGCAATAGCTGGGCCTAGGAAGGGGTGCTTTTTCTCCTGGGAAGTGCTTTCCAAGGCTTTCTCTCTCTCTCTCTCTCTCTCTCTCTCTCTCTGTCTTTTTTTGCATTAAGGAATGTTTCCTTTAGAAAGTGGGAAACCTGGCGCGGGGTAGACTTCGCTCTGGACTTCACTTTCTGTATCTGTCCAGCAGAGTCCATTGAGAGCGACAGGCCCCTTGGAGGTGAGTGAAGAGTGTTGCCCTGCTGTCAGGGAGGATGAGGGCTGAGCTGGTGATCAGTGCTGCTGGTGGCAACATCCCAGTGAGGCCGCTAGTGGGTCCTGGGCCCTGGGAGTCACGTTGGGTGTATTCTCTCTGTCTGGGCCGCGGAGGAGCGGGGCTGTGCATGTGTGCATGTGTGGTGTATGTGCACATGTACACACACATTAGTGGAGGGGATGCTACCCTAGGGGCAGTGGTGATGATATGTAACTTCTCAGCTAAGAGTGATATTATAGGTTCTGCTAAGGATTTCTAGGCTTCCTCTGCATTTGCACTTTGTCCCCAGGCTATCACCCCTCCATCTACGGGGGCGAGTGTTCTCAGAGGTGCTTTCTGTGGTACATCTCAGGATTTAGTGGAGTATGCACAGACAAGTTCAAATCCCAGCTTTGGCTCTGAATCTTTGGCTTTCGCCCCTCCCTGACCAGGCTTTTTAGACGTCAGGGATGCCCATAATTCAAGGTCGACATAAAGAGCGTGGTGGTCTTACTATCTCTGAAATCCTGAGAAAGTTACCTAAACTCTCTATGCCTCGATTTTCTCTGTAAAATAGGGACAATACGGTACCTCCCTCAGGGTAAGAATGAAATGGGTTAATGCACGCAAAGCCCTGGGGTTCACCTGGCCCGTGACAGGCACTCTGGGACTATTTAGCAGCTGTTCTTATTATTTGGCTTCTGTAGCAGGTAGAACTGTGTTTAGAGTCTCAGCTCTGCCACTAATTAGGTGTGGTCCTGTGAGGTCCTCAGTTTCTTCTCTATGGACTGGGAGCATTGAGAGTCCTGCCTTGTGGGGCTAAGAGGGGAATTAAGTGAGAGCAGGTACATGAAGCATATGATTCCACGTCTGGAAGGCGGCAAGCACTCCGCAAATGTGGTTCTAACATGTGGGCCCTGCACTGCTTACTGCAACCCTCTTCAGGGCTTGCCTGTCCACTGCCCCCGGTACCCACTCGCAGACTCCGTAGTACGTGTCCAAAGCAGGGGGCTGGTGCAATCTCCAGAGCCCGTGGCTCTCCCATTCTCACTTGCAAGCCTGCTTTCAGGACACCACCACCTTGCGGGTATGGAGAGCTTGATGGTTTTCAAAGTGACTTCATGTCTTTAATCTTCATTGGTCCACAGCAATTCTATAAGACAGGGTGTGGAGTATTCATCTTGTTTTGCAGATAAGGGGAGAGAGACTCCAAAGAGGTTAAATGATTTTTCCAGTCATTCAACAAGTTAACTGCATACTCAGGTCCAAAATTCATCGTTCCACAGAAGAATGCACACTTACTTATTGCTTTGTGGTGAAGAAAGACCTCCTCATTCATGGGTCTATCTGATTGTCACAACTCTGCAGGGGTGGGTGTTATTGTCACCCCCATTCTGTAGACCCAGAAAGGTTATATGATGGGCTCATGATAACTCCGCAAATAAATGATGAAAGGGAGCTTTAAAGTCATGTTTCCTGGCTTCGGTTCTGTGTTCTGTTACTTGACGTTGTTTTTGGTCCTCCCTTCAGAAACCAGCTTGTCTTAAAAAAAAAAAAAAAACGAAACCAAAGACAAAAGAAACAAACAAAAAACAAAGAATAAACCACTAAACAGGGGCAGTAGCTACCCCCAGAGAGGCAGGTTGTGCTGTAACTTTTCTGACAACAGCATGGAGCAAGATCCCCAGCAGAAAGTGTGGAACTCTCCCAGCCAGCTTTGCACGGAAGGGTGTAATTAGAGAGCTGACAGGTGTACATGCAATGCTGCTAATGGGTCCACCTGTGAGAGGGACCTGGCGAGCACAGGTAATTTGGACGGAGTGGAGCACTCAAAGGAGATCCGTGCTTCAGGTGCCTGGCCTGCCCCCACCTCCCCGACCACCCCCCCCACCACGACCAGGGCCAGAAGCCTCCCCGGGCAACAGGAGGAAGGTCCTGGCCTGGACCCTGCTGCCGACACAGAGCTATTTGCTGTGGTGCTCGCTGCACATTATGCTAAAAGTGTGACAGATTTTATAGGCAGTCTGGGCGGGAACCATGGAAACAGGTTAGGGAAGAGGAGAAGCTGATTGCTGTTGTTGTGTGAGCAAGAGGAGGGTGGGCTTGGGGGGACATGCCCTCCCTCCTCCACTGTCCTCGGGCTTGCTCCTCATCCTGACCCCCAGGCCCTGTGCCAGCATCATCCCTCCTAAGCACGCAGCCAAATCGGGGCAGGGGGGTGTGAAGCACACGGGGCAGGCACACACACACACTCCTCTGGACTCTCACACCAGCCTCAGGCATAATAATCCAATCTGATGCGCTGAATACCTACCGTGCGCCAGGCGCAGCATGGGGCGCTTCCTCGATGTTATTTCTGACCGTCTCAACAACTCTGTGAGATGGTATCATCACCCTAGTTGTGTGCACGAGAAATCTGGAGACTGGGTGACTAAGGAACTTGCCCTCCATCACACAGCTACTGACAGATGAATTTGATCTAGAATGGTCTCCGAAGTTTGCGCTCTAATCCATTCCACGGTGCTCACCTCCGGGATAACAGCATCCCTCTATGAACACTTACAAGCCAAGTTTTCCAACAAATCACTTAGGGAAGAAAAAGAATTGGTGAACTCCTCTTTCAATTTGCATGAGGTCACCAGAATTTTCCATAGTGGTGGTTCTGCCTTCAGAAAAGCATTGGGATGGGATTGTTATACTTTGTGCTGGTGGGGCCGTTCTGTGGATCCAGGCAGAAGGGACGGATGCTCCATGCTGTAAGATTGCTTTCTCCAGGAGCCCTCACCAGTTCCTCTCCTTTCCCGGGGCTTCGTTATGGCCAATCACCATGGTTCCCACACTCTCGGGCCGAGAATCCATGTTTTCTTCCAGGCAGGAGGAGGGAAAAGGCGCTGGATGTATGGCCTTGGAGAGGAACCCTGGTCACACAGGGTCGTGGCAGCTGGATAGAGGGGCTCACAGTTGAGCCTGCACAGCAGAGCAGTCAGGGAGGGGCCAGGCTTCTGCTACAGATCCTGCTCCCGGGTTCACAGAACCGTGTGTGATAGTGAAGGGGGAGGAGCCAGTACCCCTCCTCTTGGGGGGGGTGGGGGTAACCTCCAGTTCTGAGATGTCAGAGCTTTCAGTGCCCAGAAGCCTCTGGCCTCTGAGAGCCTTGAACTTTGTTTCCAGGGACTTAGGTCAGACACTCCCCCCAAGGAGAGCTGAGGTGCTATGTGCCACAGCACCTGCTCAGTGCAACAGGGAGAAGGCTATGGGGCTGGGCTGACACCCAAGGGGGTTGGGCTTGGATGGTTCTAGTGGGTTCTAGTAGGGTGGGGCAGGTCATGGGGAGGGTATCCTAGGGAGGAGAGAGGGACAGAGACCTTCAAACAGGTGGTTTTCAGAGGGCTGGGGGGATGTGCCCTGGGCTCTATGGGGGTGTGGTTGGAGGACCGAAGCTGTCTAGGGGGAACACTCCCCTCTTCTCTTCTGGGAGCAAAGTTGAAAGAGTTTCCTCACCTAAACCCTTTCAAAATCCTGCATTTCTTCTCCCTGTACTCTTCCCTTTCACCGTACATGTTATTGAAAGAGCGATCCACATTTGTTGTCCTGGTTTTTATTCCATTTGCTCTCGGGTCTGTGAGGATGAGTTTCTGCTCCCACTATTCATGCGTGCTTCAGGTGGAAGCAGGAGCTTCCGCTGTGCAAAACACACACACACACCCCCCCCCAGGGGCAGGGGATACCCCTAGCAGCTCCTGTCTTTAGGACCTTACTTGTGTCGAGTAGGGCGGGCAGACCTTTACACAGGTGACAGAAATGAACGCCATGACGTGGCGATACGTGTTAAATAGGCATGAGATGTGGTGTGATAAGAGCAAAATGGCAGGTAGGTAGGACCTAGTTGCTGGGTTGCAACAGCATCTCATGGTCACTTCATTGCCAAATCTGATAGATGCTTTACAGGTGTGGGATGACTGTAAGATCGCCCTTGAGAGAGACTCCACGGAGTGCTCTGAGCGGCAGGGGAAGAGCCAGAACAGAACGGTACACCTGAAGCCAAAGGCTCAGAGAGTTCGGCTGGGGCATTTTGGAGCTCTCTCTGTCTAGAATACCTTCCTTTCCTCCTGTGATTGGCTACCACCCATTCTTTATTAGAGAAATTCAAATTGGACCTTTTTTAGTGAGGTCCCCCCAAATTCCTCCCCCCCCACCCTACTACTGATCTGCTCTGTACACCGTGCCGGATAGTGCTATACACACATGCGGCAGGATGTAGTCTTCATGTCTGCGTACCGTCCCCTCTTGGGAGCCCAGGGGAGCATGGACCCGGGCTGGATGTGGTCTGATTGATCTTCTTATGCTCCTGCCTCCCACTACCCCATGCACATACCTAGCCTCATATTGTAGAAGGGTGGGAAGGATGGGTAGATGGATGGATGAATGGATGCCTCTGAAGTCGTTTGCAGTCACACCCTCGTTCCAGAGAGGCCACGAGGTATCGTTGAGGGAACCGTGCCACGAGGACTTGGCCCCGGATTTGGGGCCTCGCTGAATCACTGAGAGATACGTCATTGTTTGCAGTTTACATCTTCGTGCCCCGCCTTGGTGTCCAGACAATGAGAAAACCCCATGATTTGATGTCTGAGTCTCCTTCATACTCCAAATTTCTGTCTCTTCAAGGCAACTAAGACCATTTCTAGGGTAGAAACCATGTTTTCTGTCAGGTCAACAAGTCTTCCTGGGCTGCCCAATGTGAGACCAGCAACTATGGGATGGGTTGGGCTTTCTCAAGACGAGAGGGTGTGCTCCTTGATGAAATGACTGGTTGGTTGGAGAGGAGTTGCGGTGAGCGTCCAGGGCAGGAACGGTGCATAGGAATCGCTGCTTGCCTCGGTCCCTTTTGCTGTCGGAAGCCAAGATAAATGCCATCCTGACCCCATGCCCACAGCTATCCCTTCTTCTTAGGAAAGGATTTGGCTTCTTCCAGCTCAGTGCCTCTGTACAGAAACTTCTGCCCTGCCTGGGAGATGCTTCTAGCCCCCGAGGACCTGCCCTGGTTGCTCAGACTGTAATCTAAACTGACAACAGACTTCCTGTTGTTTTTTTTTTTAAGCCCTATCATTTTTCATTCTCTTCATTCAGCCTCTTTCCTTATTGCTCCCTCCCCCAGCTTCATCATCCCCCTTCCTCGGTGATAGTGAGTCTTATTAAGTGGTGCTGCGTCATAAAGTGTTGAGTTGTGTCAGCTGGAAATGGAACATGATTAAGTATATAAAGGAGCCCCAGCCTCGCCTGCCACAACATTATACAACAGAAGCCTTGGCAGTGTGTGAACATCTTTTCTTTCTCTCCTTCCTGGAGAGAGGCGAGACCCGCCTCTCACCGTGTGGGTCCAGCAGCTGGTCCCGGGCTCCAGTTGGCTAAGTGTGGAGGAACAGGTGGGTGGAGGAGGGAGCGTGGTGGAGAGCGGATGGGAGGGGGTGATGTTTTGGGGGCTCGGATAAAATCGGGCACAGGCATGCCTGGTTAGCCCCGCTGGTGTAAGAAGAACTTTCTTATAGGAGAGGTGTCTCTCGCGGCTCACTAGAGTTCAGATGAACCCGTGGCTGTTGCGCTTCTTTGTCCTTTTTTCCCCTAAAATATGTCACCAAGCCTAGAAGAGTAGAAGGAACTTGGAGAGTGTGTTCCTAAGCGCGCCCCGGGGTCAGGTGCAGTTACCAGAGGTGAGTGGGTGCCCTTGACAACTTGCTCTTCCACTTGCCTCCTACGTGGCCTTCCGCATGTCCTCTGTGTTCCTTCCGAAAGCACACCGACTCTGCGAAGCTTTCGGACTGATCGAAAAGCCTACCTAGTCCCTACCAGCGGCTCCTGCTCAGTAGGAAGATGCTAAAGAGGCCTGAGCCCTTCCTGAGGGTCCTTGGCAGGACATCGGCTCCTGCTGGGAAATCTGAGCAGCTCCTGCGTAAGGCAGGGCCCAGGAACTGGGACCTCTCGTCCGGCTGCACTTGTCCCTGAGCGGGCAGAATGTGGCAGAAATTGATGAGGTGTCCATGCCCGGTCCTGGTTAAGCCACTGAGCATGGTACCAGCTGGGTAGAACTTCTGGATAAACCTACAGATGGACATAGGAGAGCCCAGCGTATCTCCTTACGGCAGGAAGCTGAGTACCCCGTGACCCCTCTCCCTACCAATTTCTGATTAGGTACCTTTTCTGTCTGATTGCCTTGAACTCATCTGGTAGAACAGCTTCCCATGTTGATGTCACGGTGGACCTGGAGACCTGTAACCACATCGTCCTAATTCTGGTGTTTTGGGCTCCAGACACTGTGCTCGGCTTCTGGGTTTTATTTATTTATTTGAGAGAGAGAGAGAACACGAGTTGGGTGCGGGGGGAGGGAGACGGAGAGGAAGAAGCAGGCTCCTCACTGAGCAGGGAACCCAACGTGGGGCTCGATCCCAGGACCCTGAGATCATGACCTGAGCTGAAGGCCAATGCCCAACTGACTGAGCCACCCAGGCGCCCCTGCTTCTGGACTTTCAGGGAGACTTACTTCTAAGTTCATTAAAATAGCAGCCCTTGATTCAGTGTAGCTCCCCTGAGCCTTACAACCCCCTTACCCTGTGGATGAACCGGAGGCCCAGAGAGAGTGGTTGACACAAAGACCTATGTGTTTCCCGTCTTCTTTTCCTCTTTCATTTCACATGAATCTCTGATTTGGAGTTAGTGACTCTTGATGCACAGCAAAGGGTCACACGTATCCATGAGTTTGGGATCCATGATTGTCCTCCAGGACAGAGGACGTCCTGCGAGGCCCCGAATTCTCTCCCGAGCCCCATACCCTTATTCCCAAAATGCCTGCTGGATGTCTCTGCTGCAGATTCATTCCTGAATTCTCCTTTTTTCCCCTTTATGGCTCACATTCAATCAACACCAAGTGCTGGAGATTCTCCCGTCTAAAGGCCTCTTAAATCAGTCACTGCCTGATTGTCTCTCCAGCCACGGACTTCGCTCCGACCCTGGTGGTTTCTCGGGGCAGTCTTGCCTCTTCTCCTCTCACCTGCTCTACCGGCCGTCCCCCGACCCTACCCTCCTTCACTCCACCATATTGCCTCTAGGCCTGTCTTTCTCAGACACACACCTGATCAGGTCACTGCCCTGCTGGAAACTTCCAGGGGCTCTCCATCACCTTTAGTGTGGTGTCCGGAGATCTTCACAATTTGGCTTCAGTCTATCAGTCCGGACTCCTCTTCTGCCCTTGTCCCTTTCTTATACCTGCAGCCATGCTAAATGACTCGCCATCCCCTGACAAGCTGTTTTCATTCATATGGTGGCGTCTTTTGTATACCCTCTGCCCTCTACCTGGAAGGCCCTGCCCTGCTCCCTCTGTCTGTCTCCCCTACCTGGTTTACTTTCCCCCACTCCCGAGACCAGGTTGAATGCCTCCCTTCCCCCTGAAGCCTCTTCTGACTATCCCAAGGAGTCAGAGCATCCTTCTCTGTGCTCCTATGGTGTATTGTTCACATTTCAGTCATTTATCATATTGGTTTATAATTAATTATAGATAATATAATTAATACCATAATTATAATTGTATGTATATATGTATGCCCCTGCTATGTCCCCAAGGGCCCCTTGTCATTGATTTTCAGGGACTCTCCTGATGAAAAGTGTTTAGTCCTGTTTTCTATTTATAGACACACGTACCTTCACAGATCAGGTAAGATCCTTGACTGGCCATGATGCGTTTCTAGCTCTGCTTTAGAGGACCTCCTCACGGCAGCTCATAGCCTATGCAAAGGTTCCTGCTCCCCGAAGCCTTCTCTCTCACAGACTTCCAGCATTCCTCGCCTCTGCTCCATCTCGTAGAGGTCTTGTGCATGCCCACCTGTGTTGCGATTTTGGGTGTGAGCGAGGCTTGAAAATATGGTCGGCTAGCACAGAACCTGTCTGGTTCCCTACCGGCCACCGGTTGTGGGAGGATGCTATTCTTTAGTTGCTGGAACAGCCTAGAGAAAAATCCATGTGTGGTTCATGAGAGCAGGAGCTCACTTCGGCCGCCCTTGGGAATATGGCATTTAGCTAGCGTTTACTTGGCCTGCGGTGTTTTGTCCAATTCTAACACATGGCTTTATGTGTTTAGCTTGTGTACAAAGTTTACTCTCATAAATGGCTTATATTCTGTCTAGAGGGACTGTGAGTCCCAGATCAGAGTCTGTGAGCAGAGTGTAATATAATTCTTGTGTTTTATTAACCATAATAACCAGAAATCTCCAGCTACTAATATATCTACATAGAGGTTTTTCTGAATTTCCAATTATTTTAACATTCAATATAAACTGGACCGAAAATTCATTTCATGCAGTTGAGCTTTTTATTCTTTTTAAGCTGAGAGTAAGTCATCTGCTGTGTGAACCATTAGTCCAGGGGCAGCAAGAGGCTGTCCTCACGGACTTTTCCCTGCCACCGGGAATGGTCTCTGGAGCAGTATGGATTGAATAGATTTGGAGGAGCTTCTTTCCCCTTTCCCTGCTGCCTTGGCTGTGAACAAACCCCCTCTGGACCCGACTTGGGCCCTGTGAGATCTGACAAAATATTGGAGACGTCCCCCCTGCCCCGTGTGCCCCCCCACCCCCCAATGACAGACCTGTTAGGCCAAGTCGTTGCTGGTTCTTTAAGAGTTTTTATATATATATATATATATATATATATATATATATATATATATATATATGTATGTATTTCTGTGTCTATCCCTTTAATGGGTGATGAAATTGATTGAATCTCTGGCTGTAGATGACTTCAGAATATTAGTTGGCATGGTATTGATTTTTTTCTCTTTATAAAGCTTTTCTATAAAGTAAGCACCTGACGACTTTAAGTTACCAACTTTGAGTTAAATTATGAACCTTTTAGCTTTGCATTAGAAGTGGTATCTGGAACCTGATTTGCTAGATCAAACCACATTAGTTAGCTGTGTTATGTTATTTTCTAAAAACACATTTCAGAGAAATAACTCCAATCTGTGTTGCATTTTATAGAGCAAAATAATTGAATGGCGGCTGTTTGTAATTTTAGCAATCTCTTAACCTTAATCATATTTAATGGCTTTTCTCTTCAGGCTAACAGGAGAGAGAAAAAAGGTCCCAGCTCCGTTATAGAACAGCGCTACAGTAATGCACCCTGGTCCTTGGCAGCCACCGTCAATTCCTCCTCTCTGAATTGTTGGTTCGGGACAATCATTCAGCAGGGAATTACTTTCTCATCTATGAAATAAATGAGATGTTAAACTAGTTTTCTGCTTCCTGTGGTACAAATGTATCAGTGTGCAGCCCCGGGCCGTGGGAAAACAAATGCCCAGGGCCCCTGATGGTGGCGGCCAGAAGCTCGAGAGGGCTCAGGGCTCTGGGGTCAGTGAGCGTGAGTGTGGGCCCTGGGAAGGGAGACTGGAATGAAATGAGATGTGAAGGGAAGAGTGCGGAGAGCATCACCGAGGTGCTGCAGGTGCAACCCTTGGATGCAGCAGAGCCAGGGATGCAGCTTGGAAACATAGCTAGAGAGAAAAGGATGCCCTGGGCCCTGGGGTCCCCTGTGCTGCCATCTGCTTTGCGTGGAGAACAAGAAGAATTGATTGGTTGCAGGTGACACTCCTTGGGATTTCTTCTTTAGAGCTTACAACACATTTCCATGGAGGATCTCCCTGGCATTTACAAAATGCACAGGACTTTGGGGAAAAAAAAAAAAAAACAGGAGAAGAGTCATCCTGTTTTAGGAATAGGGAAGTTGAGAACTTGGGAAGGGAAGGTGATACACACCATTGAGTTAAGGGTACAGTTGGGAGCACAGCCTGAGGATCCAAGACCCCTGGTTACAGATGGGGGCACGCTGCTGCTCCTGCAAAGACAGGGGTGCCAGCCTTGCCGCCTGGGTGCCAGAGACACCATCTTCTCTCCTGCACTGGGTCTTCTTCACAGTGGCCATCTTCATGACCCCGGTTCCAGGCTCAGAAGACCTGATGGAATATGATCTATTTATGGAAGGCTTCTTAGAAGGCGGGCTTCATAATGAGGTGCCCTCCTGTGTGACTGCCCCGTCAGCTACTGCAGATTCCCTTTAGGCACAAGGCTCAGTGTTCTTGACTGGGTCCCCATGAGCCTGCTTAGACAATCGTCAGTCCTCTTTTGGGGAGTGGGGAGTAGGAGATTGTGTTGCGCGTCCCAGAAGCTGGGAGGCCTTCTCCAACCGTAGCAAGAGGTGTTCTTTGTTTTTTGTTTTTTGTTTTTTAATTTAGCACCTATTAAGTGTCTTATATTGTGCCAGGTGCCATAAGTCCATGATCTCAGCTGATCCTTACAGTAAACCTATGAGGTAGTTATCATGTGCCCATTGTATAGGTGAAGGTACCGAGGCTCAGAGAATATGGTTACCTTGCTAAAGTTTACACCTAAAATAGTGATAAAGTGGGAATTCAAATCCACCTCCCTATGCTTAAGCATCATTTCCTGTGAGAAAACTTTCTCTACCTTGCAGACCAGCTAGGACTCTTGTCATCACCCTTTTGACTACTCCTTAATTTCTCAGCAATGTCTGTGTTTTCCAATAATCTATAACCTCCAGGAGGGCGAGAATCATGTCTTTCTTGGTCCTACCCTTGGCAAGTCTTGGGTAAATGCTGAGTGAAGGAATCTGCTCCTCAGTCTCCTAAGCCCAGCTCAGCCTCTAAGAGAATGGGTCCGGTGGAGAGGAAGAGCGACCGCTTTGTTTGCTCATAAGCATTCTGGATCCTGACAGGCGGTCTGCCTCCACTCGATTCCAAACTGAGATCCTAGGGTTTTCAGAAGCCCATGTCTTGGACCAGGGATGCAGCTGGTGCCTCATTTTCGGGCTTACTTTAGCCCGAGCCCCAGCTCTGCCGAGAGAACTGCTTTCAGATTGCCAAGGCTTTGTGTGTTGTTACTAATTAGGAAATTGCCTTTGGAATTGAAATATGTTTCACAGACGAATTTACTGAACTCCTCGCTGAGGTGCGATTCTCTCATGCTTGTTGTGAGACAATTCCACTCTGTGGCGGCATATGGAGATACCAGCATCTCTGCAAATTACAAAATCATCAACGCTCAGAAATACTCCCAGTGTCTTGGGTGCTTGCAAATAGTTGGGCTGACCACTGGGGAGATCTGGGGTCTAGATCTGCCCGCACAGGGAGGCAGCAGCTTAATCCCACTGGCTGTTTAGCGCGCTCTGCTATGAGTTCTCTGCTTCAGTCCCAGGGCTCAGAGAGAAGCCTTCTAGAAATAAATCTAGGAGCATGGTCTGTGGCTCAATCATATCCTGAGAGCTGAGTTGAAAATGCACATCTTCACTGATATTTGTTTAAAATAGTGCCATTTCCCCATTGACTGGGACAATATTTTTGGCATTGTCAGAGAATACACCCTTAATGTGTCTAATGTACCTAAAATTTTTTGGCACCATTAAAAAAAAAAGAAATCTCCAGAAAATTGGAAAATGTATGGCCAAGATGGGCCAGGAGGTGTCACTAAGTCATGGTCAGAATTCTCAAGCCATGGACCCGTGACACAGGCCCTAGGGAATGTGTAAGGTCAGAAGACCTTTGTGGATGGTAGGTTCAAATCTGTGAAGATAGCATTGGTACAACAGAGAGCCCCAGAATATTATTACTGCTCATACTAGTGTAATTACTGTTAGAATTGCTACATATTCTGTGTCATCTGATTTAATCTTCCCAACAGCCCCCTACTCTACAGGAGTGAAATGACCTCAGAGAGGTCAAGGAACCACCCAAGGCTACCCAGCTGGTATGTGGTTGAACCAGGTTTTAAACTTAGATTCAGACAGCCTCCAAAGCCTGTGTTCTTGCCATGTTGTGATGGGCTCGGGGAACAGCCTGTGGTGAAAAAGCACGAGGTGGAGGCCTGGGAGGGGCTGGGGGATGGAAGTGGAGGCATTTCGCAGCTTCTGAGCCCATTGACCATGGTTACTCAATCCTTTCTGGGTCTTTCTATCTATTCCCAGCACATTTCCTGGTATGCTCCCCTCAATAAATGTTTAAGTGGATGAGTATATATAGGAACAAAGTGGATTAACAGATACACACTGTCTTTGGAGGCCACTCATGGGCAGGTAAGAGTGAGCCTAGGTGTTCGATGAGATACACAAAGCTTGGGCAGAAATTCTGTCCGGATTCAGAGGCATCTTGCCATGATTCTTAGAGGAACAGAGGAGCTCCATACTGAGACTGGCAAGAGATCCTTCTCTCTCTTCCCTTCCCTTCCTCAACCTTCCACCCCTTAGAAGCCCCTGGGGGTTTTGCCTCCTACCTGCATTAACCAAGGACCCAAGGAAGGGAGGTATAGCTAGGGTCACCTGGCTGCCCAGGAGCCAGCCCCCCATCCCCAGGCATTTTCTTGGTTCCAGGGGCCACTTTCTGAAGGCAGGTGCCATGCCCCTCCCTGTGGGCCCTGCTGCCCCACACCCCGAGAACCGGTTCTCACTGGGCCTGGCTGCCCTTCCCTGCCCCTCAGCCTGCTGGGCATGACAGGGGTGTCAGAGGCCTCGCCGGCAGATAACCACCTTTCTGTGGCCCTCCTCATTGCCAGTCCCCTCCTAGAGCATGAAAAGTGCATTTGTCTCATTATCTGGGAATGTTGCTTGTGTGTGTGCGTGCATGTGTATGCACGCTCGTGTGTGTCCAGAGCTCCCACCTGACATCCAAAGGGAGATATTAAAGAAACCAATCATTTCTCTCCCTCCCCGTCAAAAGTACAAATAACTTAGTTATCTGGTGAGCATAATGCCTGACTTCCCCTGTCCCCACCACCTAACGAGCTCTTCCTGAGCTGCCTCACAGTCCTAATTGTTTTTAAATGTCTGTGCTACAAACAATGAATCATGGACCACTACATCAAGAACTAATGATGTAATGTATGGTGATTAACATAACAATAAAAAATTTTTTAAAAAAGTCTGTGCTAACCGCTTCATACCGAGAGCATCAATCTGCGTGTGGGTAACTGAGAACCAGACTGCCGCTTAGGATGAAACATTTTTGCAGTAATTAAAAACATGCTTAAGAAGACTCAACCCCTCTGTTTCTAAGATGAGGCTGGCAAGGGTTAGGGCTGGGCTGAGTTTCCAGTCTGTTCTGGCCCAGTGGGTTGGCAGCTGAGCCCAAGCCTTCCCTGGGGGCAAGAGGAGCCTGTCTGCCTGTTCAGTTGCTCAGGGTAGCTCTCCATAGGGTCCTGCCTCTGACAGTGGCCTGTAAGCCCCTCCAGGGCAGAAACAGTCTTCTGTCCACTTGCTCTTCCTACCCCCCCGCCCTCCGCCCCCGATGCCTGGCATGTGAGCTGTACCAGGTCGGCACCTGATCATCACCGCCCGTCTGACTGCCCTCCATCAAGCTGCTGCTTATGGGCCGTCGACGGGCTAGCCCAACTGTGCACAAAGCAGGGCCCGTGCATTTGACACCAGGCAGCAGGCAGGAGGAGACTCTGGGATGAATGAATAATTATGTCGAGTTTCCTTTCCATTCTCCGAGTTCCTGGAAACTTGGGAGGGGGAAGAGTTGGCCGTCAGTGTGTTTTCTACAGAGGTTTTGTGTTGCTGTACTCCGCAGCATCTGTAGGACAGAAGCAGGGGACAGCATGAGGTGGCAGGGCACGGACCGGGAAGCCAGATGGGGCCAGTGCTCATGGTAACACTGGAGGTTGCTTTTTGCCTCTGTGTAGGTTTTGATGATTGTTTGCCAGGCTAGCTGGGAGAGGAATAAAGGCTCTACTGGGATAGACAAGAGCTGGAAGGCAGAAGTATTATGACATTCTGGAAGGTTGATTAGGTAGATAGCAGTGTAACAAGATCAGGGTAGACAGAGATGGGCCGGGAATGAAGCAGGGTAAGACATAGGAGGTAGGCATGATTATAAGTCCTTGAACCGGTAAGCCAGGAGCAGGTCAGGAGCGTCTTCATCCCTGCACATTCTAGTCCCACGAGGCTGGGCTGGGGCTGGGCGTGCAGAACTCCACCCAGAGGGCCTCACACTTCTGGCTAGAAAGAGCTAGCGCAGCGTCTGGAGCAGACAGACTGGCCGGAGGAGCAGTTGGTGCCTGGCATATTCTGTTGCTCCCACCAAGAGCAAGGCCCCGGACACATTGTAGGGTCTGCAAGCTGCCCCCAACAGCAGCTCCCGCCCCACCCAGCTGCTCCTGGTTCTAGCTGTGTAGCATCTGCTGAGGCCAGGCTAATAGAAAGCAGGGATCTGCTTGGGAAAATTTCCTCCCCTCTGGACTCCAGACTCAGAAAATTTTTTCCAGCCACAACTGCACAACACTCCCCCTGCCCCATCAGTTGGGAGGTGTGTGTGCATGTGAGCGTGTGTCTGTGTGCGTATACATGAGAGTTCAGAAAAACATAGGTCTTACAGACACATCTGGCCTGCCGTACTCTAACTTTCCGTGGAATTCGGTGATGCACCGGCTTCCAACAAAACTTGAACCTTGGTCCTGGTTTCATTTAAGCTACGTGAAAACAGTGCATCCCCCAAGTCGTAGGTAACCAGCCAATCAATCCGTCAATAAAATAATAAATAGAATTCACAAAGAGTAGAGTGCTGAAGTCTGTCTGTTGCTGGAAGGAATTCTACTCCGATGCCCCCTCTCTGTGAGCAGGGAGGTGAAGCTAATTCAGGGAGATGCAAATCCTGCATGACTCTGAAGCCCTTTTCCTTTAACCAGCTCATTATGCATTAACCTGTAAGACAATATGTTTTAAAGAGAACCACATTCATCACCTCGGAAAAGTCATATTAACATAATTTCTGGGAAAGAACAATGGGGGAGAAATGTTAGTCATTGTTGATGGAACAGGTAAGTTCCAGTAGCATGATCTGATCTGTTGAATATTCATACGATATTGTTTTTGACATTTAAGAACTCAATTATCCGATGACAAATCAGTCTTTTACAGTATGTTATTTTTGTGACTACGACTGAAATACCGATAAGCCCCAAGAGAGCATAATGTTCGGATGGATTTATTAGTATTTTTCAACCCTGGCTCTCTCTGGCATGCATGTCCAGGGGAATTTAGTACCTGTGACAGTGAGGGGCTGAGGGCCTGGTTGGAGTCTGCGAGTGCACAGACACCAGATGGTGTGCGGATTGATTTTGCTCCGGTGATTTTTTCTGTGAGCGAGGGGCAGCCAGGCCTGTGATGGGCCCTCATGCTTTGGAATCAGAATCACCTCCACTGCCCCTGGCTATCATGTTCGCTGCAGGTCAGGGGCGAGGGTACCTGTCCCCACTCCTGGTGGTTCGACTATCTACATAGCAAGGCGGTTTGGTGCTGTAACAGATGGATGAGATCTATGTTTGGAAAGCATCCACGATGACCTTCTCTAGAACCCAGGTCTCTGTAGAAAATAAGCTTACTGCCCATTCTTTTCTACCCCTCCTAGGAAAAGGCATAGTCTAGTGCTTCTCCTCTGAAATCTGGGCTAAGCTTTGTGACTTTCTTGATGGATAGAATGCAGTAGAAATGGCATTCTGGAAATTTCAAGACTGGGTGGGAAGAAACCCAGACAGGCCTTTTAGAACACTTGTTCTTGAAACCCGGCTATCATGTTGTGAGGCAACCCACACCACTCCAGTGGAAAAGTCCCCATGGAGAGGGATCCGGGCCCTTAGATGACAGTCATCTGAGAAGTGAATCCTCAGGCCCCCATCAAGCCAGCCCTGCTGAAGCCACATAGAACAGAGACTAGCCATCCCCACCGAGCCCTGCCCAGATTGCAGGCTTTTGAGCAAAATCAATCATTGTTTTCAAGTCAGTATGTTTTGGAGTGGTTTGGCATGTACCAATAGATAAGTGGGACTGTCCCCAACCAGTCAATGAGTCCTTTGAATTTGGAATCGCAAGTCCAGGTTCTCACCCTAGCTGTGTGCTAGGCAGCTCTGTGACTGAACAGATAGTGCTCTTGAGGCAGCCTCGCATAATGGAAGGAACTTGGGCCTAGGGTCAAAGGATTCTAAGTTCGAATCCTTGTTCTGGAACTTGTCTGTGTAACCCCGGGCAATCGCTCAGCCATCTTCAGTCTGTTTTCCTGTGTGTGGACAGCAGTTCTCACCTGCAGTGCTGTTCAAACAACTGACACATAGCAATGAGCAGTGTGTGAGGAGGCTGCAGTGTTGAGGGATCAACGGATTTCTGGGGGAGCATTTGAACTCTGCAGTTGGGTTCCTCTGGGTCCCAACCGAGGCTGCTGTTGGCCCATAAGGCACCTTCGTCTGCAGAGGAGAAAGGCAGGTGCTGCCTGGTGGGTGGTGGCAAAGCAAGCCGACCGTGCTCTGGTGTAACTAGAAACAGTTGTCCCGTCCCTCAGGTGGGTGCAGCCCCATGTCAGGTGCTCATCATGGTGAGCAGAACACAGGTGGAATTTCAGTCTCTCGGCTGAGTGCCTATGGCCGCTGGAAGACCTGCACAGCTGTGTGAGGTCGGACCAGACTTTCTTCGTAACTTTGTAACTTGAAGCAAACACTTACACTCTGTTTCTGTATCTGTAGAATGTAGAATGGGTGAACGTCCTTACCTGTCCTATAGAGGGGCCGTGAGAGTTAAGTGAGCAAACGTGTAAAGTGTCCAGCAGGGTTCCTGGCACAGAGCAGGTGCATAACAAGTGTTCATTTCCTTGCCCCTCCCCACAAATCATATTGCAGCCTCGTTTTTCTAAACCTCTTTCCTACCCCAGGACTGGATTAAGGCAGAGAAGAGTTGGCCGCAGCACCTACTGTCCCCCGAAGGGCTAGGGAAGGAGTAGAAAGAAGGTGGAGGAGTTTACTGGAATGGTCTGCTCAGTGGGTTTTGGAAGAATCCATACTCTGATATCCTACAGATCTGTGATCTGATAGTTACATTTGGAGCTCAACAGGGCCAACTATTGTCAGTCATTGGCACCAGTGCCCCCATCAGGGCTGGACCCAAGCGGGCTGAGCCAGCTCAAGAATTCATGCACAGGTGGAGTCATATGGTCAAAGGCCGGTACCCTCTTCAAGGCCCCCACGTACCCTGTGCATTTCTTCATTGCCACTCTTACCTAGTTTTATACAATCATCAGATTGTCTCCTGTCCTCAGCCCTGGTATGAGTTCCCTGGGGGGGTGGTGCCTATATCTTTCCGTCTCCATATCCCCAACCCTGAGCACCACGCCTGGCACATCGTGGAGCTCAGTAAATGTTGTCACTTATGACTGAATGAACATAGGGACAAAGAAGCTAGCATTTATTAGGCATCCTAATACAACAGGAATGTTATCTAAGTTATGCACTGATTCTCAATGACGTCTCTGTGTGTGGGAAAGTGGGGAAGGGAATAACATTTGCTGAACTTGATCTATGTGCCAGGAATCCTGCTGGGGATTGTATATACATAATTTAATCCTGTAAGCAAGTTTGTACATGCTATTATACCCATTTTAGATAAGGAAGCTCAGACAAAAATGAAGCAACTTACCCAGGCCTACCTAGAATATAAAGGTGGTATTGTTAAGATTTGAATCTGCGTTTGCCTGTGAAGTCCTTGAACTTTCTACTATACCATCCGCTCTCCTCAGAAGAAAAGTCAGAGACTGGGGGTTCCAGAGATGGGAACGGAAGAATCTACGTTCAAAGACAGAAAAACCAAGATATGAGGGAAAGAGAGAGGCAAGACTTTCGGTCAGTAAACATTGAGACCTATTTTGGGCCAATGTTCTGCTGTTCTAGTCACGTGGGACGTATCACTGAACGCATTGAACAAAAATCTGCTGATTTCGATTTTATCATTTATGGAGTGGTATCCTCCAAGAGCAAAGCTGCATGTTAGATCCAGGTGTCTATTTGAGCTCCTGGCAGACGATCTACAAAAGTTCACAGGGCAGACATGAAGATAGCCCACAACAGGCATACAGGATAGTACCATTGGGGCCCTGGCTCAGTTAAGGAGAAGGCTACCCACTGTTGGATTATCGAGTATAAAACTTGGCTTCTGGGACTACTCCACATTGGCTAAGACAATAACCCATGACGTGAGATCCAGAGAACAAAGAGCTGAGAGAAGGTGGGGAGCAATTGACTCATTACTGACAGAGAGATAGGTATGCTGGTTTTCCCCTGTTTCCAATTGAGATTGATCTTCTGAAATGGGAGCAGAGTGGCACCTGCAGATGGGCTTAAGTAAATTTAAGGAGTCGGGCAAACTATTTTATTCAGAAGCTTCCAGAACATGAGACCTCTCCACTGCTTAAATGTAGCCATTAGCAATGGCTGTCGGTTGTCACACCCGGGAATTTGGATCATCTGCCCACATACCATACATAACTTGAGTGACCGTAAGCCCCTTGGGCTATGAGCCCAAGCTATGATTCTCTGTGGGAGCAGGTTGAGGATCTTTGCTTAGACTCTAGAACAAGCAGGCCATCCAGAAGCATAATCAGTTCTTGATTATCTGCATGAATTTAGGTTATCTTCCCAGCCCCTCCTGGGCACAGGTAACCTAAAATAATGGAAAATCTAAAAACCACTTACGTTTGGCCTTGGGTTGCATTATATGATTTTTTTTCCAGCAGGTTTACTTTCATAATGATGTTTAACTTAGGATGATATTAAAATTCGTTAGCTTTCCCTGAACATACAGAAGCTGGGGAGTGGGCGGAAAGAAATAGAAACCAGTGGCTCAGAGATGCTGGAGTCAGCAGCATGTCACCCTGGATCTGGAGCCCGTAATCCCTGTTGCTGACTGCGCCCCATTCAGGGGTGTGGGCATTTCTCTCTGGGGCTGGGTAAGGTCAATATTTGATCCCTCAGATTCAGATTCAACAAGATTTGCTGATGTGTCAGACATGGTGATAAACACTTCAACATCTCTTTCTCTGCATCTGCCCAATGGCCTCGTAATGGATGCATTATTATTCCCAAATTACAAAAGAGGAAATTGGATCTATGCTTCAAAGTCACAAAGCTAGTAAATCATGGAGCCAAGATTTGACCCCAAGTTTTCTTGTTGAAAGCCCACCGCTCTTTCCACGTCTGGCTCATGTGGGCAACACCGTCCATTCAACCGGCGCTTAGCAGACACCTTGATGTGTCACCAGAGATATGGAGATGAATAAGGCTTTGCTTCAGGATATTGGGCGAGGCACCAAAGCTTTTCTCCCTTCTAAAATTCAGATGAAAGTAAGATAAATGCCATGAATTAATCACAGAATTTTAAACAAGTCCCCCGGTGGCTTATATCCAGAGGTTGTATCTGCTTTGGGGAAGGGAAGTGGAAAGTGGTGTAGGTTGCTGACAAATGTAAGTGTGTCCTTGCATCTTGTCACCATTGTTCAGGCAAGTGTGAATCCTGTTGCCTCCCTACCCCCAAATCATTCAAAGTGGTTCTACGTCTATCTTTTTTATTTGTAGATCCCAGAATAGGCTCCTTCTCTCCCTCCATCAAGGTAGCTGAGAAGACAGATAGAAGAGGTTGGACTCTGCTCTTTGGCCTTCCTCATAATGGCCCAACTGCTTTTCATTTTGCTCTGGAATCTATCCCACTAGCTCTGCTGATTTCATTATTGTCCTCCTAGCCCACAGAGTAGGGGGAGGCAGCCGACCTCCCCCAGCCCAAGAATGGCTACTATCTCTCTCTAGGGCACCTTCTACTTTTTGAGGAGGAGCAAGTGGTGGTTTGGTCTCTCTGTTGAATCCACTCTGTCTTGGATAAAATTTCCTGGGGCTATGGAAGTCAACAGCGACAGTAGCATTTACAGTAACTGCCAAGCTTAATAGCATCTCGTGATGAAGTTTTACTGTAAACAGCAGAGAGGGTGGAGGGCAGCGAGCGGGGGGCCTCACTCATCCTGGCAGTATTGAGTGCTTTGTCCCCACTCAGAAATAACATTTCTCGTGTGTGCTTCTTTACCAGCTCTTTAAATTGTTCTATGTGCGAGAGTCCTGGGATTAATACCGATGTCACCTGCTGATTTTATTGTGCTTCTCACCATTTTTCTTCTTCTTCTTTTTTTTTTTTTTTCCTTTTTGAGAGGAGTTGGGGAAGAGGAGGAGGGACTTGTGAAGACTTTTTACGGGGAGCTAGCCCTGGCCACAGAGAATGCATTCCAGAATATTCTCATTCTCCTTCCAAGCACGCCCCTGCTTTCCTCTGCCCTGGGTCTCCCCGAGTTTCTGGTAGAGAGGGAGAGTGTCAGTGGCCACTTGAGATGAAACCAGTCCAGATCTCAATCCTGAGATTTCAGGGGCACCTGCCCCCCCCACACAAAGGCCTCATGTTCTGGTCAGTTCCACCAACCAGTAGGTCATCTGGGGATGTCTGAGAAGCCTGCTCAGATTGAGGCTGGCATGGTGCCTCAGCTGCTGGGTGGGCAGAAGGATTATCAGGGAAGGAGAGAGGGGCTGGGCTGCAAGCAGTTGACCACCCAGGATGGCTCTCTGGGCTGCCAGCAACTGGTCCTCATCTTTACCCAGGGCCCTGCTGAGGTGGGGAGATGCAGAGGGCAGGCTTGTCACTGAATTCCCAACAGTGCAGCTTGCATTTGGATGGTGGCTGTGTACCGAGGTTTCCCTGTACATGCTCCACCATCCCCTACCCCCCACCTCATTTATCCCACATCCCTGGAGAGACGGAGGCGAGGACACTGCCTTCCTGTTGGCATCGGACCACGGCCCGGCAGGGATGGTGGTGGGACGGTGTTGGAGTGACTCACTCAGTTTTCCTGCCTTCCCTCCCACCACCTGCTGTTTGTGCTGCTGGAGGCTGGGTGGTGCAGGCAAGAGGGGGAAGGAGGTTTCCGCATGTGTAAGTGGCTCATGTGGAAGTGAGCAGGCAGCAGGGCCTCAGACTTCCACCTGACCATACCGGGGAGTCTGATGAAGGGGCAAAAGCCAGAGCACAGGGTGGGATCTCCAGGCGTGACTGCCAGGCCTCACTCATACGGGAACATAGCACAGCAGCCAGGTGGTGATGATGATGACGATAGTGATGATGGTGATGTTGATGAAGATGGTGATAATAATGATGGTGGTGATGATGATGATGGTGTTGATGGTGGTGATGGTGATGATGATGGTGATGGTGATGATGGTGATGGTGGTGGTGATGATGATAGTGATGATGATGGTGATGATGGTGACGGTGATGGTGGTGATGGTGATGAAGATGATGATAATGATGATGGTGATGATGGTGAGGAAGATGATGGTGATGGTGGTGGTGATGATGATGATGATAATGATGGACCCAGTCTTGGATTTCTGAGGCATTTTTCTTCCTAACCTTTGCCTCTTTTCAAACTCTCACCATACTTGGTAGATGAGAAGCGTCTACCTTCCTTATTTACACATGGAGACACCAGGCCCGAGGTCATACTGTAGATCGGTGGTAGGGCCAACCAAAAATAATAAACATGACAGATACCATTTTATTAAGTACCTACTCTAAGCTGTCATTTAACTTTATTTTTACTTACAGCTCTATGATGAGGAACAATTATCATGCCATTTCACAGCAAGGAAAATTAATCTTCCCATGGGCCTAGCTCATGCAATTCAAAGCTCATGTCCTTAACCGTGAGGCAACACTGCCCTCAAATCCAGTGTGCAGTATTTCTGTTCTCCACGCTAATTTGTGGTGGTTACTGGAATCAGAATAACTCATCCTCCTCTCCAGTAAGACACCAAGGTGCCCAGGGGCAGAACAGGCACAAAAGGTATATTAGTCTGCTCAGGCTGTCATATAGAATATCATAGGCTAGCTGATTTAAACAACAGACATTTATTTTTTCACAGTTCTGGAGGCTGGAAGTCCAAGATCAAGGTGCTGGTAGGGCGGGTTTCTGGTGAGACCTCTCCCCTTGGTTTGTAGATAGTGGTCTTATGGCTGTGTCCTCACATGGTCTTTCCTCTGTGCGTATACTCCTGGTATCTCTTCCTCTTCTTCTGAGGACACCAGTTATATTGGATGAAAGACCCATCTTTATGACCTATTTTAACCTTAATTACCTCCCTAAAGGCCTTTCTCTATATAGTCACATTGAAGGTTAGGACTTCAACATATGAACTGGGGGTGGGGGTAGGGGTGGGATGGGGTGGGACACAATTCTGTCCATAAAAGCAGAGTGAAGAATTTGGCTCCCAGGAGTAGTTGAAAATTGAAGTGGAAAGAAGGAAGGACCCAAACAACCAAATACAACGAAGCCTCTCTCTCCAAAGGAACCCCCGGCCCTTGTTGTAGCATGGCGCAGGGCCTTCTTGGGAGAACCTGCTTCTCGCAGCAGACTTGAGCCAGAGTGACTGTAGGGCAAGTTCCAGCCAAAGAGAACAGTGTGAGCTCCAGGTTTCATTCTGCTATTCTTCACTGTATCGTGTGTCTGAGATTTACCCTAGGGCTCGCCTGGAGCCCTTGACAGGTGAACCCTGGCGGGATAGACAAGCTGCAGAGATTTTAAGGAGGGGTGTGCATCCCTTGGCAGCAGCTAAAGCCCCATTCAGGCAGTCGTGGCTTTACACTAGTGACCAGAGCTTTCCTTTTGAGGAGAGGAAGGAAATAGGACCTGGAAGGGGAAGAAGGACAAGGCCAGGTGCAATCGGTCCCGAGCTACCTTCTGGTCAAGGGCACAAAGATGAGACCACTTGTGCTCCACCTGGTGCCTCTTCCCATGGAAGCTTCCTCCAGGTGAGGTGGGGCGGAAGTGTCCTGTTTCTGGAGAAGCCTCCAGTAGAGCTCCAACGCTTTGACCTACGTGCTACTGGAGCCCTCTCTTCAGGGCTCCTGGGCATCCTTGTGAAAGGGAATAGAAATGACCGACTCCAGTCGCTCTGAGCCTAGAGAGGACAGGAGTGTAACCAGCCGGGGAGGCATGTGGGCCCCCGTGGAGCTGCCCTGCCTGAACCCCAGCTCCGGAGCCCAGATTTCTGCCCAACATCCTGATCGTACATTCTACCCCCTTCTCCCTTCAGCTTCCTGCCTTGTTCTGATTCTTCCCAGGAGCAGAAGCCATGAAGCCCAAATAAAGGTGGCTTTTCTTTAGGGTGACTGCCTGGGCCAGAAAAGAGGTCACAGCTGCAGGCGGAAGCCAGGCTTGGGGATTATCTGTGAATTTCAAACACCCATGTTCTTGCCTGAGGCTAAGTGAGGCAGGTTTGTTCCTGCTTTTGCATTTACCATGGTGACAATCCTTCCCCAGGACAATTACTTACCCCTGTCTGCATGGCTGGAGGAAAAGATGTCTGAAGAGAAAGCTGTGACTGCCAGACTCTGGAAATTCCCCGTTGGTTGGTTTTAATCTATAGTAGAAACCCTCCGCATTATTCTGCCATCCTGGGATGTGACAGGTATTAATAACCCTATTAGCTGCAGTCCCATCCGGCGCTATTTACACAGACTGCGCCTCTGTCACAGCAGTTCCTTGGTTGCAAGGGACTGTGGACGTTCAAAGCTAACGAGACTCTGGCTTCTGTTTTTCTCCTCCGAGCCCAGGGTGTTGACAAATTAGGTTTTTGGAAGGAGATTCCCCATCCCCACGTGCCAACACTGCATATGGACCCACGCCAAATACCTCGCAGCAGTTCTAAGGTGATGTGATAACTTTGAGGAAAGCGACCGTGCAGTTCTCCTGCTGCTTCTCTGCCTGAAGGGCTTCACCCTCCCCACCCTCCCTTTCTCCGCATCTGCAGAACCTCTCCATCCTTCAAGATCTGGTTCAAAGTCACTTCTTCCTTGAAGCCCCCCCTGGGACCCCCAGCTAAAAGTAAATTTCTCCCCTGAACAGTGACAGCTCTTAATCTGTAGCTCGTTGATAATACTAACCACTTTCTGCTCAGTTGTCATACCCCTCCCCCCAGGTGCTCAGAGGAGCTGGGCAGGCACGTTGCCTCCCGGGCATCTGTGCCCCTGTTCTGCCCATAGAGCGTGGTTGGTACATGTCTGCTGGAGGAAGGAAGCTGGCCAACGCAGTGGGGGTATCGGCCCAGGAGAGTTGCAGAGCCTGCTGGGCTTTGGGGCCGTGGCTGATGGGACAGCCCTTTATCCAACTGTGCGGAAGAAGGAAGGGAAAGTGAAGGGTTGGGCTGGCCAGGGTCGGCGGCGGGGGGCGGGGGGGTTGACGTGGAAAGGGCTTTAGAAGGACGGGGCTGTAAGAGTGGCTAGAGTGTTAGCCAGAATGAGGCTGGAAGGCACGCAGCGTCTGGATTTCAGGCTAATAGGAGGAGGCCAGGGTAAGCTAGGAAGAGGCTTTTAGACTGGGGGCGGGGCAGGAGAATGGGGAAGAGGGATGGGAAAATGGATAGCACTGAGTTTTACAAGGATGGCCACTAACCCACGTGGTGTGGTTGTGGGAGTTAGCAAGTAGACTCCTATTCTGGGGGTGACCCAGCTCCAGGTCAGGTGCACAGCAGAATGCAGGCTGTAGGTCAGCCCCATGCCTTCTCCCTCAGCTGGACATCTTGTATCAGTTAGTTGTTGCTACAAAATGCTGTGTAACAGACCATACCAACATTCCGCGGCATAAAATAGCAACCTTATAGCTTGCAAATCTGATGGTTAATTGAAGGTTAGGTGAGCTCCATTGGACAGTTCTGCCGATCTCCAGAAGCTCTTTTGTGGGGCTGGGGTAGCCAGGGGCTGTGTGATAAGGCCAGACTCCGCTGGGGCAGTTGGCTTCTGTCCCCTCTGTCCCTGATCCCCCTCCTGGGGGATCTAGAACAGGCTAGTCTATGCCTGCTCTTCTCAGGACAGTGGCTGAGAATAGAAAGCGGGCCTTAGGGTTTTTGGAGCCCTTGGCCATCATTTTGGCTAATACTCCACCGGCCATGGCCACATCCCAAGTCAAGGAGCAGCGAAATACAGTTTGCCTTTTTGGTAAGTGGAAATGCAGAGTTACAAGGCAAAGAGTGAAGAAGTGAAGCCAGGGGCCATTCATGCATGAAGTCACCGTGTGCAGGACAAAACGTGCCTGACCGGACACCACAGCCCTGCCTGGCACCAAGATTGTTGTCTGCGCCCTGGATCTCTTGGCCTGACCTGCATTCCCGTCCATGCTCTGTCTGCCTCAAACCTGTTGGCTTCACCACTCAGGGTGTGAGGCACACTTGGGACTTGCTGCTTATGATTTCTATCTCTTCAGACCCATATCCTGCCTTTCCCTCTTGGCAAATCATCCTCTGACCACTGTAGGCGGTATCCCCGTGTCTCTCAACCCTTCCAGCCTTCTTCCCTCCTGGCAAGGTGGTGCCTGGACATGCTGCCATCTACAGGTATGTTCAGGAGTTAACTAGAAAAGGGAGAAACAATAAGGAATTGAGAGAAAGAAAAGTGTCTACCAGACTCTGTGGACTTGAAGATCTAGCCCCTTTCTCCAGTCTGATACTGGCAGATCTTTGAAGCTACTTCAAAGGTCACCTTGGGCCCATCTCCAAAATACACCCGTGGCTATTCGTCCCATGGGTTCTGACATGTGATGTTGGGAAGTTATCCCCAGTACCCAGCTCCAAGGTCCACTGTCATTGAAATCTATTCTGATTCTGTTCAGCCTTATTGCTGTTGTTGTTGGCCAGGTGCTTTTTTTTTTATGTTTAAACCAGCCAATTTTCCTTTTATCCTGAAGAAGACATAGACTTGGGGTGTGTGTGTGTGTGTGTGTGTGTGTGTGTGTGTGTGTGTGTGAGAGAGAGAGAGAGAGAGAGAGAGAGAGAGAGAGATATCCCCATTAAGGAAAGAAATGGAGACCCATTCTTTCTGCAAATGCTTCTATTGTGAAGCAAAGAATCCAAACATTTAATCCTTGACGCCTGGGCCCCTCTTTATTGCAGACCCTTATTTTGTGCACTTACTTTCTCTCAATGCACACAATTCCTTCTTGATGGAAACAGTTGTATGTTTTCTCAGTGGACACTTTGGGGAATCGGGCCCTTCACGCTGCTTTTTGGGTTATTACACTGTCACATTTTACCACTTTGCAGAAAGAACATATTAAGCAAAATAGAGTTCTCAGGAGCAAGGATTGCTATTGTTAGAGAAACAATACTTGGGAAATAATTCCCCCCAATTTCGTCTTCATCTTTTCTCTGCTGTGCAAAGAGAGGAACAATTTATTAACAGGAGGCAGAAAATGTTACTAGTGTTTATGGGCAATGGAAGTTTATGGGGTCCACAATATATAGTTTTAGTGGCTTAGAAGGCAAGAGACTTTGGGATCTGGAAAAAAAAATAAAAAAGAGGAGTCCCCAGTGGGGAGGGCTGCTAAGGAAAAAAGTCTCATTTGAATTTCACAAAGGTTTTGAAAATCGTGGTAGTGGTGCCGTCCTGTTTTGTGTGGCACACCCTCATGGTTTCAGTGGCTGTCAGCCGGCGGAGGGAGGAGGTTTGGGTAAGGGAAGAAGGCAGCCTCATGATTCGGGCCCATTCGGCAGAATCTCACCCAGGACCCAGAAACCAAGATGACCCACCATGCGTCACATGATGCTTTATAGCAAACAGCTTGGAGTCCACCTGCCTTCACTGCTGCCCTTGTTCTTTGCTTCCTTGGACAGTCTCCTGACTTTGGCTTTGCCTCATTCTCAAGTCCAGACTTGTCCTTCGACTTAGTGCTAGATTGCGGTTTTCTGTTTTGACAGTTACTACTGTCCCCTAAGCATGGATTGTGCTTCTCAGGCTTTTGGCCGCTCTGGATCACCCGCAGCCTAACAAACCCCCTTCTTGGCACTCCGTCACAAGGCCACTTGGTATGCTTCTTCCCAGCCCCAGTCTGGGGTATGACAACTGCTTAGTCAACACATGTAGGGGAAGTGACTTGCAAGTGGCCCAGCAGAAGTGACTTGCCTCTTAAGATGTAGAAAACTGTCAAGCTGAAAGTGAACTAGGCCCTAGGTATGAGTCTTAGGAGATAATACTGATTCCTACAGCTGCATAGCATTTTCTAAGATCTGTACTGCCTTGAATCAGCACTGGAGTCTTCTCATTAAAGCTAACCCAGCCTCATGGGAAGGCATTCTGATGCTAGCTTTGGTCCAGCTGGAGATCCTGGTCAGGAAAAGGCACCCCTGGGGTCTGCCTGGGGCTTGTGGCTCCAGATGCAGCCCAGTTAAGCAGGCACATAGGCAGGAGCCTTACCCAGCTCCATAGGAGGGGCCCGAGTGACTCTATTAATGAAGCAAAAGATATTGGAATCCAATTGTTGATGGATCATCACACGCCGGGAAAACTCTCAGCTGCATTGACCGGGCGAGCAGGGGGTATCATTTTGAACTTCTGGAGTTAATGAACTATGGCCTGAAATTTACAACCTGGTCATGAGTGTTATGGATTTAACTCCGGAGCATCACTCTGGGGAGGAGGCACACTCCTCTGGCCTCTGTGCATGCCACAGGCCCTCAGGATTCGGCCTCTCTCTTCTCCCACTTCTCTGCAGCCCCTTAAAGTTAGCCCGAGAGTCCTGCTGCTTCACAAGTGCTTGTGGGTGAGAGACCCTGGCTTCTTAACCCTGTTGCAGCCATTGCTGTACCAGCCAGATAACGAAAAAGCAGAACTGAAGCTCTAGTCCTACTTGGTTGACATGAAAGAACGCAGAAAATCAATTAATACCTGTGTAGGGTAGGTGGGGAGTGGGTATTCTCTCGAGCCCCTAATTTAGAACACATCATTTTTTTTTTTATTCATGCGTTAATGGATTCAGTCCACAAAGAGATTTGAGTTCTATGAGCAAAAAAGAAATGAGAATATATGAAGGTTGCCCTCTAATCTTGTTTGGGAGCAAGTTATATACACATATACATAGGCTTGCACCTACTCTAAAAGAAAAAAACCTCTCATAATATAAAACTAGTAGGGGAAAGGGAGACAGAGTTTTGGACATGTAAAAACAGTCCATAAAGCAGTGATCAATAAATGTATTACATATAAATAGCAAATTGTAACAATACTTCCCTTGAAAACAGTGCTTCATGTAAGGAGTCATAGTAAAGACTGGTTTCTACTATGTGTGAAATCAGAAGAGTTCTATTTGGACAACTTTCCTTTTCTGTTTGCTTTCACTGCTTAACGTCAAGAGCAGTCAATAGTGGCTGCTGATTCTTCCTACTCTGTCATTCCTCCTTGGCTCATCTTGGTCTTGGCTTTCTTCCTACCTTGGTACTAAATTTGCTCTCTTGAGAGTCACCAGTACTCTTTCCCACGCCAAATGTGTGGTCCGACTGGGGGACCTCAGTCTCTTCCCTCTCTTGGTTGTGTTTCAACACCAGTGCTCACCCTCAATTCCTGGAGTTTTCTTTTCCCTGGTTTTTGTGACAGCACACTCTCTTGGGTCTTGTCTAGACTTGCTGGCCATTTCTCTAGATGCCAAAAAAACCACAAACAAACAAAAAACCCCCCCTAAAATCCAGACCTCCATTTTTCTTTGCATCCCACCTTTTCTACTATTCTGTTTCCTTACTGGTAAAGTTTCAAGTGCCCCTTCTAAACAAAGGACGGCCAATTCCACATAGGACCTTTCTCCCAGGGTGTAGCTGCATTCAGCTGACAAACATTTACTGAGGACCTAATAAATACCAGGCCCTTCTCTAAGAGGTGCTGGTAATAGGGCAGTGAACAAAATATGCAACACTTTGTTTCATAGGAGAACTTTCATTATAGTGGGAGAGATAGTTAATAAATAAATAGTAGCGAGCCCTTATAGAATGCTTCCTTTATGCCAAATGTTCTAGATACAGGGTAACTCATGGGATTGTTACAACAATTCCACTGTAACTTGCAGGAGATCCCACAGCCAGTGATGGGTGGTGCTGGGACTCAGCCCAGGTGATTGAGCTTTGATCAGTAAGCTCAATGGTGTCTCCATGTGGTAAGTTACATGGTGTCTAGTGCTATTTAGAGCAACAAAGTGGGGGAGAAGGTTGGGTGTGTGTAGGGGAGGTTGCAATTTTAGATAAGGTGGTCGGGGAAGGATCTAGGAGAAGGGGGCATTTGAGACCTAAAGGAGGTAGGGGATTGTTGTGAGGCGCCTGGAGAAGAGGAAAGGGGCTCGAGGTGAGTGGCCAGGGAGGAGTGAGGGCCAGAGGAGGCCTGTGGGGCAGATCCGTTAGGGCAATAGAAGTCATGGTGAAGATGCTGGCTTCCACATGAGTGAAATGAGAAGCTTGAGTATACGTGGACAAGATCACTCATTATAAACAGACTGGGGGCAGGGAAGATAGAGCTGGGCTGGAAGCTCCTGCAGAAAACCAGGTGCCTCTGAGTGGGGTGACAGCAGTAAAGGGGGCGGGAAACGGTGGACTTCTGGCAGGAAGAGCCCCAAGACTTCCTGGTGGACTGGGGGCAGGGGGAGGTGTGAGGAAATGGAAGTTAAAGATGGTTTGTAATGTTTGGGCCTGAGGAGCTGGAAGAGTGGTGTGGCCATCACCTGAGATGAAGAAGATTATTGGAAGAAAAGATTTGGGATGGGAATTTAGGGAGCTTGGTTTTGGACATTTTGAGATGTCTATCAACTGTAGAAGTGGATAGCATGCACGTGGCTGGATGGACAAGCCTGAAGTTCAGGAAAGACTTCTAACCTAAGGCTTAAGTTATTTTCAACACAAATGCACGTAAGTGTTCTTTGGACACCTGGAAGAATATTCTGGTTCTCCCTCCTCCCTTTTCTCATCTTCCTTACATTTGGGTGCTTATTATCAGCCGGGCTCTGTCTCAAGTGTTTTTCATGCATCCACCCATTTGGTCCTGACAACAACCCTGTGTTGTAGGGACTATTTTTAACCCCATTTTACGGTTGAGGAAACTGTAGGCACACCTACTCCAGACTGTTAGCAGACCTCCAAAGAGAAAAGGAGGGAGCTTATGATAAAATACATGGCTAAAAATTCTAAAGTGATTAATACAAGGAAACAAAAATAACATATTTAAGAAATAAGAAAAGGGGGGTATAATTGGAGCAGAACGTTTACATTAAGTATAACAAGCCTTCTAAAGAAAAAACACAGCCTTGAGCTTCTTGGTAGCAGAAATAAAAAGGGAAGCAGCAGGAGCATCAGTTCATCAGGAGGGATGAATTTTTCTTAAGTACTTAGTTATTTAGTTTTTAAAATAACTTCTCCTGGGGGAGTAAAGTATATTCCTGGAGGGATTCTTAGGAGGCAAAGTAAGTTCGAGAAAAGATGGAAATTGTTTGGTTTCTCTTGTTTTGTTCACCGTGTTAGTTACTCATTACTTATTAAGCAGTTATATAGGTGAGATTCTTTGCTGATGCTGTGAGAAGTACAGAGATGGGTCCAATGCAGTTTTGGTGTTCAAGTGACTTGTGATCTGATTGGAAAATGAAGCGTTAGCACCCAGAAGGACCACGAAGCAACAGCAATGCCTAATAAGCGAACGAAAGCATGTTGCTGTAGAAAGAATTTTATGCTGGTACTTCGGAGACCTGAATGGTAAAGCCTAGGCTTCCAGGCTCCCCATCCAGCCACCACTACTTGCCCAGTGCAGAAGGCAACTTCACCTCTTTGCCAGTTTCTTCATGGAAAATACAGGGATGATAGTAATAGAACCTGCTTTAAAGTGTTGTTGTGGGGATCAAGCGGGTTAATAGCATCCATATAAAGTGCCCAGTGCAGAGTAATCACTGCAGAAGTCTTTGCTGTGGCTGGAAAGGGCAGAG
This sequence comes from Callorhinus ursinus, assembly GCF_003265705.2. Lineage (NCBI taxonomy): Eukaryota > Metazoa > Chordata > Mammalia > Carnivora > Otariidae > Callorhinus > Callorhinus ursinus. The sequence continues at coordinate 11,984,886 of NW_027397081.1, read as the reverse complement.
GCAGACACATCCCCGGGGAGCGGGGATGCAGACAGCCTGCACGGAAGAGAGCCCTGCACCATGAGCTGTTCCAGGGAGCATCCCGGTGGCCGTGAGATCTGAATTCAAGCCTGAGGCCCTTTGCATGTGTACACAGACATGCTCCTGAGCTTCATGACTGGTGGATATCACCAAGGTGTCCACCTCTGCCCCCAACATGACCATCACCCACCTTTTCCAGCTGTGTTGTCCGGTGGCAGCTTCTGGAAGGTGATGGGGCATAGACGTGACTTTGTTTAAAGGCAGTTAGTTAAGGGAGACACCAAATTTTTTTTTTTTAACTAATTTTTTTTTTTTTTTTAAGATTTATCCATTTGACAGAGGGCACACAAGCAGGGGGAGAGGCAGGCAGAGGGAGAGTGAAGACGCTCCCTGATCCCAGGACCCTGAGATCATGACCCGAGCTGAAGGCAGACGCCTATCAACTAAGCTACTCAGGGGCCCCAGGAAGACATCAAATTTTAGATCTGAAACCTTTTGCGAGGACCTGAGGGCATTTGAAGTTAACCGAATGACAATAGAGAGGAGTTTGTTATTCCTCCCAAACCAGCTCCCACCCCATCCTTTTCGCCCTTGGACTACAGGCAACAGAGATTCCTGGGGAGAGTAATCGGGTGCAGACAGCTGTCCAGAGTCCCCAAGTCCCAGTCCCTCCAGGGCCTGCGATCTCAGGCCCTCACCAGAAGAGGGTCCCTGTCAGTCCATCGTGAACGGCTTTGGTCTCACCTCGTAGGACCAAGAGCCACAGTCAAGTCTAACCAGTTGCTTTGTTCAGACTCAGGACATTCAAGAAGCAGAGATGAGGAGAAAAGAGCGGTGTGTAGGAGGCAGGAATACAGCAGGGAAGGGGTGAAGGGAGTCAGGGCACCGCAGTGCGGGCAGGTGGGCCGGTCACAGCATTTTCTGGAGCCCCTGAACATTGCTGAGAGCAACTTTTGTTCTTTGTCATAAGACGAATCTGGACAACTGTATGAAGAGGGGCTGGTCATGGGGACCCCTCCAGGGTGGGGCTCCTTCTGAGCGGCCCGGCTCCCTCTCTCCCGTGCCCCGCACACGGGCCTGTTGTGGAGGACTTTGCACTCAGGAATGCCCTGCCCAGCTTGGATCCTCTGGAGCAGAAAGCTTGTCTGGGGCTCATTGGAGACAGCTGCTCAGGCGGGTCTAGGAAATGGGAAACATACGGGCGGCAGCGACAGACGGAGGTGCTTTCCTGAGCAGGGGACCTTCTGGAGCTGAGAGCTCCAGCTGCAGACACAATTAGGGGCTAAAGTGGCCTTGCAAGTAAGTCCTGAGGGCACATCAGGCCTCTAAAGAGTCGGGTCACCCTAACCCTGTAGGAATCACAGAAGGGAGCTAAGAAAAGGGAGAGTGGGATTTTTCAACTCTTTTTTTCTGGAATGATTTCACCTTCCGGGGACTCTTCTGCTTCCCCTTCCTGGTCCCTCTTAGGTGGGCACTATGCACTTGGGGCCGGGGCAGGGAATGAAGACCGTGATCAGGTCCAGCCCAGTGGGTTTTGCAAGGGACAGTTTTAGGAAGAGGACCTGACCCTACCGCCTGCCTGTATAAAGCCTCACCTTAAGGTGAACAAAGCAGGCTGGATTGGGGCTGGGGGTTGGAACTCAGTGGGAAGACTAGGCCAGGGGATTTTGTGCTTTACAGCAGAATAGACCGGCAGGGTGGGGAGAGGGAAACCTATAAGCCAAAGGCCTCAGGAAGAGACAAGCCTCAGAATCAATAAGAACAAACAGCAACCTGGAGGGCAGAGGGCAGGGTAAGAATCCTACCCCAGAATGGAGCCAAGAGTCAGGAGCTGGATGCATCCCTCTGGGACGATGGTGAGGAAGCATGCACTGGGGGCCGGGGGCTGGCTTCACTTTTGGCTGTCGGAACACGGCTCTGGGTTGGCTCAAAGGCATGGTGGTTGGGCAGTTTGTGGACCCCAGGCCGATTAAAATGTCCACACTCTGCCTCGAACGGCCCACATCTGGCCCCTAAGAATCGGGGCTGTGAGAGCCTGGCCAGATCCTGGCAGCCCCCTCCCACCCTCCATCTGCGCAGAGAGTCAACACCAGTTTTAATTTTATTCATGGGGCTTGTACTTGCTCCATGCTGCATCTCCTCAATGAATACTAATGGAACTCCAGATTGTTTTAAGTGAAGATCTGAGCAAGACACCTCCTTTCATCTTGTCAAGAACTGTCATTTCCGACAGAGGTTTTTGGAGTTTCCTTTCTAACAGATTCAATGCAAACTCCTCTCTACACAGAGCTGCATATGTATTGCTGGCACTGGGCAATTGCAAAGCAGTCCTCGCAGAAAAGAAATCATCCTTGGCCTCCTGCCCCCACTGTGGTCACTGTCAACAGAGAATTCGCCTGCAGGAGGACAGAAGGAATGAGGAAGGAATCAGGCAGGGAGGCAGTTCAGAGGGCATCTCTTAGGAGGTGGTGGAAGCCAGGGTTCTCTTTCCTTTGCAAGGCTGTTTTGATCATTTTAAATGTCATTTCCATTATTTTCATAGCCACGAGGCCTTTATGGTTTAGAAGAATGGATTGATGACCATTTGAACTGCTTCTTTAATTCCGATCTTTTCCTTGTTCCATGCCCATTGTGCATATAAATGCTATACGTACATAGTTGCTAGACAAAAAAAGAAATTTTTTTAAATCATGACTCTGCCCTATTCAAAGGTCTTCAGGGGCACTGGTGGCATCTCAGGTAGCCTTCTTTGACTAACCCTGTAATGCCCCTTCTCTGCCCCCCACCCCCACGCCATTGCGATCCCATGCATTGTTTTTGCCTGCCCTTACCTTGCCGGGCCACAGAGGCTGGAGGCATGTTCGGTCTGGCTTGGTTCCTAAACCAATGAGAGGTCTGCAGTTAATGGATTTGCTGTTTCACCCATGAGCACAATCTGGATTCATCCTTTGCCCCAAGTCCGGACAGCCTGGGCTATCACCAAACTAATGCCTTTCTGCCCCACCCCCAACCATGTGGACTCCACGTCATCGTCCTCCAACCCAAGGTGGTTTGGTAGACCACAGCCTAAAGTAAATATAAAGTTTCTTGATTGACAGAGAGTGTCGAGCTCAAAACCTCCTAATTTTAAGGGAAGGAGTGGAGTGTGGTATTAAGAACTAGGGACAAATTGTTCCATCCTAGTGCTGAAATGTTATCTTGGGCTAGTTATTTACCCCAATTCTCAGTTCCTTATCTATACAATTAGGGTGATCAGAGTACCTGCTTCATAAGTTAGTGATGATTAACTGAGATTACAGATATTAAGTATTAGCGTGGAGTGAAGCACACAGTTCAACAAACGCTAGCTGTTGTCACACTATGTCTCCATGAGTGTTGATGGTGTCAATCATGCACGCAATAGGCAAGGCTCCGGATAAGCATAGACAGATGACTCATTGTGATTCGGTAGTTCCTTTCTTTCCTCAGACATCCACCTTGAGCAAAAAATCCAGCAAAGCCCACAAAACACCGTGTTTTCTTTTCGGACCTATCACGGTGCAGGAAGTGTTGTTTTAGATAATGGCACTGCCTCTCAGGCCTCCTGCCGGCCTGCCGGATGGCACTGATCGTCCAAGTAGGAGACACACTCCCCTTGCTCGCTGGTGATGGTGGGGAGGGAGGTGTGACATCTGCCGAGGCCCAGCTCTCTGGGGGCGAGCCAGCTGTCCCTGCAGCAGAAGCAATGTTCTGCTGTAATGGCCCACAGCATTACGGCTCCCAGAGGCCTACGCCAGGGGAGCCGGCCAGGGCTGAGTGAGCCGAGAACACTCAAGGGCAGGGCTGGGTGGCTCCTAGCCCAAGTGGCCCATCTGTGAGGCTGGCTGGAGGGCAGGAGGCAGGCTTCGTGCACTCTGTTCCTAGGAAGGCGCTATCTAGGCTTTAAGAAAAAACAAAAAACAACCCCAAAGACCTGACCCAGAAAACCCCAAAAAACCCACAGAGGGATACAAACCTAAATTCTGGGTATAGGATGGGTGGGGGGATGGGGAGCACATTTTCCCTGGTGGCTCTGCTGTTACATTCAGCTGTGAAGGGCCAGTTCTGGGTTCCATCAAAGATAGGTCTGAGGACCAGCTTCTTCGCAGAAACACTGTGCCTCTCTAGACCCCGGAAGTTCATGTTTTTGTTCAGGGTTGAAAGCCCTGTTCTGGGCTCTGGGCTCCAGAGGACTCCGATGCTCATTTTCCTAACTCCAGTGAGCCTTCTTGGCTCTTTCCCCTCTCAACCTTCTAGTCCAAGTCATGGTTAGATCAGGGGCTGCCCCCGATTAACTGGTCAGTTGATATTTCTTCAAAATGGCATTATTTTCTCCCCTCCATGTATTGTATCTTTTTGTCTAATTTTTCAAATAATGCATGAGTGTGTTTTCATTAAGATAAAAATGACATAGAAGTAAATGTAGCAGAACAGGAGCGTCACCTGCCCTCCTCCCCACGCCCCCCGCCCTTCTCCAGAGGTACCTCAGTTACCGAAGTAACTACTATCTCTATCCGTCTACACCCATACGTCTATACCCGTGCACATGGAGTTGTAAGTTTTGTTTATATTTAGTTTTTATTTTATCGAAGTTTTGGATGCAAACAGTTTAGTGAATCAGCTGTTCCTCTAGGCTCATGATGAAAAACTAAAGTCCTTCCCTGTTGCTACCCCTCCATTTCCCTCTTTCCAGAAACAATCTGTCTTTAGTCTCTTAGCTGATTCTTTGGGTATTTACCCCCATATTGCTAAAGACATTTCTTATATGACTACTTATCATGTTTTTCATTTCAGGCATAATCTCTTGACTTTGCATATAGAAAATGAGGATTTGGTTGTCTCTCTCCCTGCCCCCCACCCCACTGCACACTCTCAGTAATGTTCTGTGTTTACGGTATGATGAATGTTATAAACCATGTGGTACACTCTGCCACTTTTCCTCCTCTAACATGCTGTTCCCTGGAGTTAATAATTGTCTTGCTTGTTTATTTTTCCCTGTTACTGTCAATAATTCAATCTCAAATACTTAGTTGCATACACTTCCTCTCAATGTGTTCAGCCATGTTCATGAGTTAGTCCATTTCATTTTCTTGAAATCTTTCTGGAAACTTCTGACCTGCTCCAGTCTGGACTGGTCAGTCTCCAGGCCTCTTGCACGGCCATCACCTTGTACTTTTCTTTTCCCATCATCCTGGATATGCTCTTTGATTCTCTCTTATGTATGATCTTATGTGATCACATGTTTTTAAACTCTGTCATCTTCTTATTTGCTTTATCCCTTGTTCTGGGGGTTCACATGCCTCAGTTGCTTCTTAAAAGATGATACATAGAATCAAGGAATCCATCTATTCAATGTCATCAAACACTTACTTATTAAGAATTTTAGGAAGGGGGTGCCTGGGTGGCTCAGTTGGTTAAGCATCGGACTCTTGATTTCGGGTCAGGTCATGATCTCAGGGTCGTGAAATCGATCTGTGTTGGGCTCTGTGCTGGGCGTAGAGCCTGCTTAAGAATCTCTCTTCCTCCCCACCCCACCCCTGCTCACATGATCTCTCTCTAAAAAAAAAAAAAAGAATTCTAGGAAGAAAACATTTTTTATGGGTTGGGCACTATTCTGGGTGTTTGAGACTCATCAGCGAACAAAATCTAAGATCCCTGCCTTTGAAGACCTTATATTCTGGCAGAGAACATCTGATGACAAAAATTAACATAATAAATAAATTACATAGGATTTTAGGAAGTGGCAAGCACCAAGGAGAAAGAAAAAGTAGACAGAAAAGAGGGGATCAGACAGTCCTGCTCCTAACATCTGTGGAGCCCAAAGCAAGAGTTCAGGTGAAGACCCATTTAATTGGCAACACAATTGACTTATGTTACCACTAGTCCTACATATATATAAATTTAAAAGCAATATAAATCATTTCATATTACAAAATATTCATCAGCTGCCACACGCAACTGCTGTGGATATCTCAAATTTGTGAGTACCTTGGAATCACAAATTGGAATTCAGAGAAAAGTAAGAAAATGAATGTACAGCACCACTAGAAATTGTTACTTTCTTATGTAAGAATCTATGGCATTCATGCTAACTGGGAGGAAGGATTTGACAAGTTAATTAATTTGTCTCTTATTTAAGTGTTTCTGCTGCTCAAATCCTCCCTACACTCCAAAGCAGCATCCCTCTTTGATGTTGGTAGTGGCCCAAAACACAAACCTTCATGCATTCAGTTTCCTTTTATGACAAGAACGTAGGGAAAAAGATGGAAGGATGTATTTTCCTGGAGCCTGGATGGTGTTAGCCAAGAAAGTGGATGTTTACAGTTATGGATAGTGATGAGTCAGCTTGGAGGGCCAGATTCCAACTGACATCTGTGTGCGGGCATGTGTGTGCTTGTGATATGCTGGGCCCTGTGAAACCTAGCCCAGGTCAGAGGTCCTCTCGCCTGGATCTCAGAGGGCTACTGGGATCGGGAGGGCAAAGACAGTTAGAGAAAGTCAGGGTAGCCTTGTTGAGAAACTGACATGTGAGAAGACTTAAGGGAGGTGGGACCGTTAACCATGATGTTATTTTTGGGAAGAATATTTCCTATAGAGGGAAAACTAGTATAAAAGTCTTAAAGCATGTTTATAAGTATCTTCAGTGTAAATTCATATTTAACTGATAGTTTGGGTGTAGAATTTAGGATGGGGATATCTTTTAAAGAATTTTGAAGAAATTGCTCCATTGCATCTATCTTCTGTTATGCCTGGTGAAAGACTGATGCCATTCTGATTCTTGACCCTTTGTAAATGCTTTATTTTTTCTCTAGGGAAGTTTGTGAGGTCTTTTTTTTTTTTCTTTCTTTCTTACCATATTCTTGGTATGGATCTATTTCCATCTACTATGATATATACTCAGTGGGCATTCATTTATTATTTATTCAGTAGTTCATTCCACAAATATTTGAGTGCTCACTCTGCACACACTATTCCATATTCTGGCAACATAACAGAGCATGAAACAGAGACAATGCACAGCCCTCCCTGAGCTTACATTCTAGTAAGAGGGAAAGACCATAAACAAAATAAGTAAAACATGTAGTGTGTTACATGATCATAACTGCTATGGAGAGAGATAAAATGGGGGAGGAGGGATGGGGAATTCTGGTGGGTGGAGGCTTGGGATGGTTGTAATTTTAAGTAAGCCAATCAAGGAGTGCCCCACCAAGGTGGCATTTGAGTTAAGTCCCAAAGGAGCTAAGAGAACAAGAAGTGGTGGTACCTGGAAGAAAAGCGTATCAGGCACAAGAGTAAATGCCATCGAGACAATGGGTGTGATCTGTCTGGGCCATCATGCTGGGGCACCTCCTGTTTTATTCCCTTCGTGTCTCTTCTTTGGGCTGGCCCTGTTAGTGTCGACTCTTCCAGTTCCCCCTGGGGTGGTTAAAGGCCTGGTTGTCTGCTTAGTGGGAGTCAAGGAGAGAAAGAATGTTGGAGGTTAGTTCTTAGTAGTCTCATGGGAACTGTTAGGAAGTCTCTTCTGTTTTCCTTATGGCAGGTGCCCTGTTTTATGTTTTCCAGGGAATAACTTACCAGTTTATGGGTGTAAGGATAGACCCAACGCTACTAAGGGTACAAAAGAGATTCTACTTTTTGGACATACTTCCAGCCAGTCTTTCTCTTTTTAAGCCATCTTCACCTTTCACGTCCCAAAATACCTCGTGTTGCCAATTTCTGAGTCTTTCAGGGGTTCTGCAATATAAATTGACCTGCTCCTTGGTTTTCCTCACACAGGTTTAGAATCCAGTGTTCTCCTGCTGCTGAGCCAGGTCCTGCCTGCCCATCTCTTTTGCAGCTTTCAAAATTTTGTTATTGAACTGAGCGTTGCTGGAGTGGTGGGGGGTGGGAGGGAGGGGGTGGCTGGGTGATAGACATTGGGTAGGGTATGTGCTATGGTGAGCGCTGTGAATTGTGCAAGACTGTTGAATCACAGATCTGTACCTCTGAAACAAATAATGCAACATATGTTAAGAAAAAAGAAAAAGAAGAAGATAGCAGGAGGGGAAGAATGAAGGGGAGTAAGTCGGACGGGGAGACGAACCATGAGAGACGATGGACTCTGAGAAACAAACTGAGGGTTCTAGAGGGGAGGAGGGTGGGGGGATGGGTTAGCCTGGTGATGGGTATTAAAGAGGGCACGTTCTGCGTGGAGCACTGGGTGTTATGCACAAACAATGAATCATGGAACACTACATCAAAAACTAATGATGTAATATATGGTGATTAACATAACAATAAAAAATAAAAAAAAAGAATCTAGGGAGGAAAGTAAAAAAAAAAAAAATTTGTTATTGTACTTTCCTCTCCAGTACTAACTTTGTCCTCATGGGTTTATTCCAAAAGCTAAAATACAATAAATCTGGAATCTGGAAGAGAGCAGAGCTAAATGTGTATGTTAAATCCTCTACCTTGAACTGAAACCCAAATGATAGTCTTTAAAGTTTTTCAATGTTTATTTAGTGGAGATGTGAGGAAATTGAATTTTCTTTATTGAAATTGTATACTTTTTCTTAATGTTCAAAATAACATAACATCATCTTTTTTTCTTTTTTACATTTTACAGTTTTATCATCATTCCTAACTAGCACAACCACTCAGTCATTTACAGTTGAAGTGACTTACATGGTTAGAGTTACAAATCATGTTAACATATATTTGTTTCCCATTTTTATTCATTTACAAGTCTACAAACTGTTTCTGGTTTTTGTATATCATCTCAAATGTTTATTTTGAAAAATTTCAGACCTATAGAAAAATTGCAAATAAACTTCGATATACCCTACACTTGAATTTATCAATTGTTAATAGTTTGCCGGGTGTGTCTCCTCACTCTGTCCCTCAACCATGGGCTCTTGGGCTAGCTCTCTTTGTGTCTTTCACTATACGCACATATATTTTTATTTCTCAACCACTTGAAAGTCGCAGACATCATGACATTTTTATCTCCAAACTGTCAGTGTAATTCTTTAAAGAATGACTATTTTCCTACACAACCATAGCACTGTTCTCATGCCTGAGAGATCTAATATTAACACAGTAATACTATTTAATGTATAGCCCATTTTCAGCTCATCCTAATGGATCCCAACATTTCCTGTAAGGTTGTTTGTCCCCTCCTGCAATCCTAAATCCAGTCAAGGATCAGGTACTGCCAGAGATCAGAACACTCCCAGAGCCTACCTAGGGTGTGTGTGTGTTTGTGTGTGTGTGTGTGTGTGTGTGTGTGTGTGTGTGTATGTGTGTATTTTATGACATTAACATTTCAAAGAATCCAGGCAAGCTTTTTGGTAGTGTGTCTCATAATCTGGATTTGTATGGTTATATCTTCATGATTAGATTTGGATTCAATACATTTATCTCTATATATTTCGCAAGGATACCACACAGTTGATGCTGTCTACTTCTCATGCATCCCATAAGGAGGCAGATAACATCAGATTGTTCCATTATTGGTGATGCTAAATTTAGTCACTTGGATAAGATGGTGTATTCCAGATCTTTCTATTTTTTGATACTCATTATCTTGATACTTAAGAAGCAAACTATAAATACTAGCAGAAGTAATAGAAGTAAATACACTGTTCCCTGACAAGCTCTAACCCAAGAGTTTTAGCATCCATTGATGATTCTTGCCTGAAGCAATTATATTGATGACTGCAAAATAGTGATTTTTCTAATGCTCATTCTTTTAGCTTTTATTAGATGGCATTCTCCCATAAAGAAACTTCTCCTTCCACTCTCTTCCTCTCTTCTCTTGCTCACTAAGTATCACTATGTATGGATTTTTAAATTCAACGTATTATAGCCCATTACCTTCACTAGTAATTTTTAGGCTCAAATTATCTGACATTTTTCCAATCAGAGCCTTTTCAAGCCACTTTCTATGTTCTTTGGAGGTACCCTCTTCAATCTTTGAGGGTCCCTTGCTTCCTAGCACAGAAAATATTCTATGCTCCCTTTGTAGTTTCTCTGCCTCACATCTAGAATCAGTCATTTCTATAAGGAGCCCTAGTTTCTTTTAGTGAGGACTTATATTTAGAAATCAAATACTGGGCATTAAGTTTTATTATATGCCCCCTTTTGTGTATGAAAAGAGAAGTAGAATATTTTGTGTGTGTTTGTATGTACTTACTTATTTTGCAGAAAGAAACTCAATAAAGATAAATCAGAAACAAATGGAAATGGTCACTCATGGGAAGTGGGTGGGAATGATGTGGAGAAATAGACACGGAAACACAGCTTTTCTGAGGATATCACTTCATATGCTGGGTGTCATTTTCCTTTCAGCAGACAGAGTTAGGAAACATCACAAAATTGTGAGTTTATATCAATGCCTCCAATTCAAATCCGACACCACCCACCTTCACTCATTCCACACTGACTTCCCTTCTACACAGTGAGAACCCCACTTCCCAAAGCCTCACTCTACGCATTCATTTACGCATGTACTAGATGCAGTAAAGAGTTCCAGAATTACTCCACCAACACCACCTCTCCAACAAACGTGTGGAATAAAGTTCAAGATATTTTGCTTTTTCAAAAGATCTCAGACTATGGGCCATAGTGTGTATATAACTGGAACGCTGCGTTCAAGAGGCTTTTCAAAAATTAGTTCTCTTTGTGTGGTAATGTGCCTGCTATGTAGTGCAATGGTTTATTTATCCAAACTTTTATGGATAGGCATTTAGGTTATTTCTGATATTTTGTTAGGTTCATTTATCTCTGTTGGCATTCTCTTTGAAGATTTGCTTTTTCATCCTTTAATGATGTAATTTTACTTTTGAATATGTAGAAGGGTTACATGGCTCAATAGTCAAAACCATGTAAAGGTTATTATATTTGGAGAAGTTTTTCTCTCATTCCCATCTTTTCCTCCCTACTCTTACCCACTAAGGTAATGATTTTTCTGTTTCTAATTCATCTTTCCTGAGTTTCTTTTTGCAAAAGTATGCTTTTCCTTTTTTTTTTTTTTAAAAAAAATAGTATTCTAATGTATCTATATCTATGAATAATATGTCTAAAAATATATAAAATATATAAAAATATATATAACTTTTGCACTTTTTAAAAAAAGTCAGTTTTTAAAAAAATTAAAGATTTAACAGTTTATCCTAGAAATCACTCCATATTGGTTAATAGAGATCTTCCCCTTTCTCTCTTATTGCTATATAGTGCTACACTGTCAGAGGAAAAATCATCACTTACTTATCCCATCTTTTGTGGACAGGCATTTAGGTTGCTTCCATATTTTGCTAGTAAAAATAGGGCTTCCATGAGTAACTGTGTGCATACATGGAGGTATATCTTCTGTTCTTTTCACTCTTCTCATCTTGCGTATATTATATTTTTGTAATGGTCCCACACTTCTTGGATATTCTATTATTTATTTATTTTAAAGTCCCTTGTCTTTCAGTTTGGGGAGTTTCTAGTGAGATGTATTCAAGTTTGTTGACTCTTTCTCTCAACCATATCTAGTCTGCTGATGAGCCCATCAAGGGCATTCTTCATTTCTGTTACCTATGTTTTTGGTTTCTAGCATTTTCTTTTGGTTCTTTCTTAGTGTTTCCATCTCTCTTATGCTGACAATTTGTTTTTGCATTGGTTCCCTTTTTCCCTTAGAGCTCTTAGCATATTAATCATTGTATTTCATATTCCTGGCTTGATAATTCCAAAGTCTCTGCCATATCTGAATCTGGTTCTGATACTTGCTCTGTCTCTTCAGACTGTGTGTTTTGCCTTTTAGCATGTTTTATCATTTTTGTTGAACACCAGACATGATGTATCAAGTAAAAATAACTGAGATAGCCCGTTAAGGTGAGGTTTTATGTTTATGTGGCTAGGAGTTAGACTGTGTTTACTGTTTGCTGTAACTATTTCTATAGGTGCCAGAGCCTAAAATTTCCTTATTTTTGTCTGTGCTGCTGTCTTTGGGTTTCCTTAGAACTTCTTTTTAAATTAGGTCTAAAACTTTCAGTTCTTTCCATTGCATTTCCCTGATATGATACAGGAGCCCTCTTGATGTGGTGATGCGGTGGGGGCAAGAAGTATTCTCTAGTCTTGTGATCAGGTCTCGGTCTTTTGTGAGGCTATGCCCAAGGCTGGGAGCTTCACAAGTGCTCTCAGCTTCTCCCAACCCCCCCTCCCCCTTTAGGGGAGACCAGAAAGCAGTAGGAGGCTGGAGTTGGATACTTCCCTTCTTCCATGTCCATGAGGCTCTGGCAAAATACTTTTCTTTGAGGGCAGGCCTTTGTTAAGGAAAAGAGAAAGCTTTGGGTATGTTTCAAAATGGTTAATTTCCCCCTCCTCCTTCTGGAAATACAGGGGGAATTTTTTAAAGAGTTTTCACCTCAGAAACTATGAGGCTCCTAGAGGTAAAACTCGTGAAAGTGAAGGCCCCCTTATGGATGGTCCCCAAGATATTTTTCTTGGCTAGTACACCTTCAGTCCTTAGCGATTAGTGACCTCCATTTCCCTACTGATTTCCTACCAGTTGGTGGCTCCAGTGGTGGTTTCAGCTCCTAGTAGGCTGTGCTTCTCTGTATTTTCCTGCTCAGTTCTCAGGGCCATGGTTTCTCCTTTGACCTCAATTCTCTGATGGGCCTAAGAACAGTTGTTGATTTTCAGTTGGCTCAGCTTTTTTTTTTTTTCTTGTTGTAAAGATGAAAAGTGATGACTTTCAAGCTTTTTACAAGTTGGACGTTGGACTGGGAACCAGAAATTCATATAAATTCTGGAAGTGTGTCTTTTTTCCCCCTAGTTTTATTGAGCTCTAATTGATATGTAACATTATATTAGTTCACAGTGTGCAGCATAATGACTTGATATATGCATATATTGCAAAATGATGACCACAATAAATTTAGTTACCATCCACCACCTCACATGGTATAACTTAAGGTATGTCTTTTTTTTAAGATTTATTTATTCTTAGACACAGAGATCATGAGTGGGGGAAGGGAGAGAGGGAGAAGGAGAGAATCCTCAGGCTGGGTTCACACTGGGCACAGAGCCTGATGTGGGGCTTGATCCCAGAACCCCGAGATCATGACTTGAGCCGAAATCAAGAGTCGGACGCTTAACCCACTGAGCCACCCAGGCGCCCCTTAAGGTATGTTTAAGGATAAAATCCTAGAAGTGGTTATTACAGAGTAGAGGGTTAAGATATATGCAATTTTTTTAATATTACCAGATCTCCCTCCACTGGGTGATACTATTTTGTGCTTCCACCAGCAATGTGTGAGACTATTGGTTTTCCAACAACCTTGCTAACAGAATGTTGTCAAACTTTTGAATTCTTGGCAATCCGATGGTGAGGAATGGTGTCTCGATACAGTTTTATTTTATGTTTCTCTTATTATGAGTGAGCATTTTGTCATGTTTACAAGACATTTATTTATCTTTTCTTGTGGACTGTCCGTTTATGACTTTTGCTCCATCTCCCACTTTTTAAAAAATAGAGCTTTGGTGTTTTTCCTCAAAATTAAATACTTTATTAATGTATTAGGGAGATTAGTCCTTTATACATGATATATTATGCAATTGTTTTTACTAGTTTGTAATTTGTTGTTGATTTTTCTTTTTAATTTTGGTCATGCAAAATTTACTTTTGAGTCTCCTATGGATTGAGTAATACAGTATGTACTCTTTTCTGTCTGGCCTTTTTGTTCAATATTTGTATCTCAGAGGTGACTGTGTTAGCTATGCATTGTGACTGTAATATATTCCTTGTTTATGAATAGACTGCCCTTTATTTAGGTATTCTACAGTTGATAAATGTTTGTGTTGCTCCCAGTTTCGGTCGATTGTTAAGTAAAGCTGCTAGGAATATGCTTGTTCATGTCAGTGTGTGTACACGTGCATACGTTTCTGTTGGATACATCCATATTAGGAGCCCAGTTGCTAAGTCATAGTCTGTGCAAATATTCAAGCTTAGTAGACATTGCTTACGTAGTTTTTCAAAGTAGTTGTACCAATTTACACACCCACCTTCAGTGTATGTGATTTATTTTATTCCCCAGTCTCTCCAACATTTTGTACTGTTAGTTTTTGAATTGTACTCATTCTGAAGCATTTCTGTAGGTGGTTCATTGCTGCTGAGCATCTCTTCATGTGCATATTAGTCATTTGGATATCTTCTTTTACAAAGTGTTAGATCTTTTGCCTATTAAAAAAAATGGAATGCCTGTCCTTTTCTTGCTGATTTAATGTTTTCCTTTGTGATATTTTTTCTTTGTTCTTTTGTTTTTAATTCTTTTGGCATTTAGGAAGTTTTATTTGTTCTAGAATGTACCTTTATACTAATAATTTTTAATGCCTGCAGTCCTCTTTCTCCTTATATGGGCAACTTCTGTTGAGTTTTAAGACTTAAGTGATATCCTCTGCCACCTACTTAACTGTCTATATGTCAATCAGTGAGTTTGTTTTGTTTCTCCAATTTTCTTCTTCTTCTCCACCCATTTTAGTTGTCTTATTTCTACTTTGTCAGGACCTCTGGCATTCACACACTATTCTTCCACTCTTGTCTTCACTGTTGTTTTAGCCTTAGTTCTCTACTTAAATATGTTTCATGTTCACCATCAGTCCTTTCCCTGAGATTCTCCGGTCATCTGTGTATTGGATGAAGTTTGTCCTTGAGTGCATTTCCCACAAGGGCTTAGGAGTACAATATTCTGTGTTTCATGAGGGCTTAACATAGTTTTTCTCATACTATGAATTGCATGCATCTCAGAACTGATTGTTATAGGTTATTTTTTCCAGATACATCTTCTTAGACATTATTTTTTCAAGTAGTTTGTCTCCATTTTCTCCTTCCTGTTCCTCTGATTGTCTATTTATGTATGTTTGACTATTGACGTTGCTCCACTGATCTTGAGTGCCCTCTCTCCCCGACCCCTCAATTTTTTTAATTTTTAGTTTTTTTGATATTTATATTTCAGTTTGGAGAATTTCTTTTACTTGTTCTAATTCACCAATCCTTTCCTTGCTTGTGTTCATTCTGCTGTTAAGCTCATCTAATGAGTTAAATTTTCTATTATATTTTGATTTCTAACATTTTTATTTCATTCTATCTTATAGTTTTCATGTTTCTACTGAAATCTTGAATCTCTTCATCTAGCTTATCTGTCTTATAAGCTAGATTTGTTAACATTTTTATCAGAGTTATTTTAAAGTCCCTCTCTGTCCTCTGGGTCATCTCTTTGTCTGTTTCTATGATTACTATTTACTTTCTTGACCATGGATATCATTTTCATTCTTTCTTTTTTATTTTTGTGTTTAAAATTTTTTTTCTGGACATTTTGTGTAAGAGGAAAGTAGGGACTGACAGAAATAATATTCTGTCTTCAGGGAGTGGCACACCCCTTCTTATTCTAGGCCACTAGATCTATAGTTGAACTGGGTCTGGTCTTTGCTGTGATTTTAGATTGATTCAATTTATCACGGACTTCAGGTATTTTAAGGATGAAATCAGGACATTTCCTCCCCTTTTGCCTGAGCTCTGAGAGCTAATATAAGCTTTCTGAACTGTGCAAGATCTCTCCTTGATTTATAACCCAACTGCCTGCCTTTCGGGTGCCTGGGTTCTCTTTGCTCATAAGTTTAGCTCCCTTCTTTCCAAACCCAGGGATATCTTTTTCAGTCCTGTTGCTCACCCTTGGATCTCCTTAGGGTAGCATCCCTCCCTGCCCTCTGTGAAGACCTGGGATAAATACAGGGATTTCTTTCAGACTTTCTGCCTCTTGCCAAGTCTCTGGGCAGTATTGAAAAGCCTTGCATGACTTGAGGTCTTTTTGTGGCTTTTCTTCTCCATTCCAGTCTCCTTTAGGTTACAGTCTGGAGTACCTAAGATCCTGGTGTTTCAGCTCTTCTCTTTGCCTTCAGCCTGAGAGCTTAAGATGCTTTTGTTACATTTGTCTTAGCTCCCCTGTTGTATTCCTCCCTCATGATTTCAAATGACATATATCTTATGCTGGGTGGTCCGATTGTCTCCTAATGGGAGTCTCTCAGCTCTCCTTTGCCCCCTGCCTTCCTTTTAGCATACTGTCCTAAATGCTTTGTGAAGATCCATGGGATTGGGTGGGGTGGTGCTTGCTCTGTGGTTCTTCAGGATTCCAATATATTATGCCAGTCCACACATGGCCATAACAAGTTCTTTTTTTTTTTTTAAGATTTATTTATTTATTTGAGAGAGAGAGAGTGTGTGTGAGTGAGTGTGAGTAGGGGCAGAAGGAGAGAACCTTCAAGCAGACTCCCCACTGAACTCAGAGCCTGAGGTGGGACTCAATTCCATGACCCATGAGATCATGACCTGAGCTGAAACTAAGAGTCAGATACTCAACCGACTAAGTCACCCAGGCACCCCCATAACAAGTCCTTTTGACTTTCCTTCAAAGTTCTCCTTACCCTACCATGGTGGATTTCTTCTCCTCCTGCAGGTTCACCAGGGATGAGAATGGCAGTAAATCTTCTTTCCTATAAAGAACTCCTAATTTAATTTTTTGGAGTTTATTTCATTTGGGTTTCTCTGTGTTCTCCTTCTCTGATCAATCTTTTTAATCTCTGATTTTGTATGTTATCTGGACTGTTTTGGTGATTAGGATGAGAGTGATGCTTCTGCAAAATTCTACATCCAAACTGAAAGTGGAATTCAGATTTTCTGTATTTTTTGATATCTAGTTTAAAACAAATTGTTTTCAAATATTCAAGCCAAGAAACTTTTTAGGAGACATATTAAAGTGTTTTAAGTTTAGATAAAACATAGATTCTAGAATGTAGAGTGAACACATCTATTTTTATCTATATTTAAAATGATCTAAAATCAAACTATAAATGATTTTAAAGGAATAAAACAATGAATTAACCCCCTCAACACACTCAATAATAAAACAGAGTTGGAGGTGTTCCATGAACTAGAGAAAGATCTCAATAAATTTCTGGAAGATGGAAAGCCAAAGAAAAAGTCATGACTGAGAAGCAGTAGAAGGGGGAAGATGAAGCTTGAGAAAAGCCACCCAAGCGACTAGTGTTGGGAAGGGAGTGTGTCTGCCATTCAGTGCCCTTAGGACTGAGATGAGGCAAGCAGCAGGAATTACAGTTGAAGCAGAGTTATGGTGGATACGGGGAATAGTTTACACATTTTACCTCATCATTCCTCTGCCTTCATCCTGCCCAAAGGGAACCCTGCGGCAGGTACTTCATCTCAAGCAAAGAAAAAAAATAACAGGGTTCTTTCTGAAGGACTCTCTGGAAGGAACTTGAGCAACTAGTATAGGTGTTGGTGCTCAAGAGCAAAGCCATCCACAGATATTAGTTCAGGTCTCAAAGATAAGGTTCAGTCATTATCTTTGGGATGAAGACCACCAGCCCAATATGCCCATCCCAGATGCCTATAATCAGTCTTCCTATTGCCACATTTTAAATAAGAATGGGAAGCCAAGTGTTCTGGTGATCTGTTTCCCCCTGACAAGCCACTTAAAAATTCAGTGTCTTAAAATAACAGTTTATTATTATCTTTCATGGCTCTCTAGGTTGTCTGGGTCCACCTAGGTTGTTCTCACTTGGAATCTCTCATGTAGTTATAGTCAGATGGCAGTGGGGGCTGGAGTCATCTGGAGCTCCTCCATTGGGCTAGACACCCAAGATGGCTTCGTACTCACAGGCTTGGGACTCTGCTTCTGCTTGGCCTTGCTCTCTCCCTGTGGTTTGCCATGTCATGGCAGTCTCAAGACAATCACGCTTATTATATGAAGGCTGGTTTCTAAGAGAGAGAAAGTAGAAGGTGCTGAGCCAGTTAAGGGTACACCCAGAACTATCACAGTGCACTTCTGCCTTATTCTTTTGGTCAAAACAATTGGGGCTTCCCAGATTCCAGAACGTGAACATGTAGACTCCTCTTGATGAAGCATGTATTACATGGTAGAAAGCATGAGGAATAGAAGATATTATTGCAGCCATCTTTGGAAAATATAATCTACCACATTAATTATTACAAACCCTTACAAAAAAAATTTCAACTCAAGAAAGACCAACAAAAATAAGTTGACAATTAAAGATCTTGGAGGAAAAAAAAAAGATTATTCAAAAAGTAGAAAATCTGTAAAAAAACAAAACAAAACTTCACAACTTATTAGTATCTCTCAGAGAAAGTCAAGATACTATGACCTCCATAGACCAAGGACTTGGGTGCTATGAGAAAAGAATGATAAGAAAATAGGAAAGGACTTTTGAAATTCAAAAAATGAATGGCTGAAATTGAAAAAAAAAAAAAAAAAAAGGAAAGAAGGATTGGTCCAGCCTGTATTTGCTTGTATGCATTGAAACAAATACACAGAAAAAACCAAACCTCTACAGAGATTGTGGAAATAAAATTTTCTTTAGTTCTTGATGAGTTTGTCTATTCCAGTGAGAGAAAAGCAAATTTACATTTTGGCATGTATGTTAGAAGGTTCATATGAACAAACCTGAGTCAAATGGCCCTGTGTTTCCAGTTAAATCAGCTTATGTTTTAAGGGCCCTGATGGCCTAGAGTTCTGGGTAGCTGGTCGCTTGGCTGGCCCAGGCCTTATGTGACGCTGCCCATGTTCCTTCTATTGCTTCCCCAAATCTGTATCCATGTAAAGTCAAGCTAACATAAATATCAACAGCACATAGCCCTGAGCAGGGAGAAGACACAGGATGGCAGTGGGCAGCCTCTGAGGTCTCAGTGAAGGAGTGAAGGACTGTCTAATACCTTGACCTTGCCAGTCACAAGGAGGACATCTTTAAGCTGATTAGGAAATGTGCACTTTGGGGGGCATATGTTGGAGGCACCACCACATTCTCGCCTTTGACTTTCTTCCTGGATATTACGCAGCTGCCTGTGGAGAGTATCATTAGTTTCCTGAAGCTTCTGTCACAGAGCACCACAAGATTGGTGGTTTAAAACAAGAGAAATTATTCTTACGTAGTTCTGGAGGCCAGGAGACAGAAATGAAATGTTCACAGGGCCCTAACTGGTGCTGGGGGCTCATGCGGAAGGGGGGATCTTTCCCTGCCCCTTCCTGTTTCTGGTGGCCGTCATGTTCCTTCCCTTGTGGCCCCATCACTCCAACCCCTGCCTTTATCATCACTTCACCTTCTCCTCCGTCTGTGTCTTCTTCTGTCTGCGCCGTATGTCCTTCTGCATTTCTCTATAAGGACACTTGTCACTGAATTTAGGACCCACTTGGATAACCCTGGGTGATTTCTGCATGTCAAGATCCTTAGCCTAATTACATCTGCAAACACCTTTTCACCAAATAAGGTAACATTCAATCTTTTATCGTATCAGGTAATATTCACAGGTTCCAGGAAACCGGACATGAGCCTATCTTTTTGGAGTTACCTTTTAACTCATTACAGAGGATCCCCCCTTGAACATGGGGACCGATATTCACACCAATTTCTTACACAATTTCGGCTGGCCATGTCCTGCTGTGTTAATTTGACTGTAACTGCCAGAGCTTCCTGCCTGCAGTCTTGTGCCTACATGTCTGAGCTCCTTGGAACTCAGAGTATCGGGAAGGGATGCCTAGAGAGGGCCTTAGATGCCCCAGTGTGGGTCAGAAGGGCAAAATTTTGACATCACAAAATGGACAGTCTTCTCCGGAGGACCGTGCCCCCTCCTTATTATGCCAGGACAAAATCACTAAAGTTTGGCTCCCAAGGCACTCCTTAGCAGGCTGAATCTGAGATGAGAATTACTCTACTTAGCAAAGAGGATTAATGTTTCATAACAAAAGATAATTTATTCAATTGTATGCAAAAGAGGTGGTAGTAATGGCATGTATAAAGTGCACTTATTTTTGTCTATTGTAGCATACGTTTAATTCCTATAAAAACACCAGTAGTTCTATTGAGTACCTTTCGGAGAACTTGACCACTTCCAGAATGAATTGGATTGTGTTAATTAAATACACTTGACTTTGATGAAACCGAAACCTGATAGGCTTTCAAGGAAATGAGGCTTAGCAAGCTTTAGTGAATTTTAATAGATAGTGGATAGGATTAAATAGAAGATCAGGCAGCTCTGGTTTTCATCAACTGGAATGGCGAGAAGGCACCAGTCACTCTTGCCCGTCTGGCAGGGAGGTCTACCTTTTAAAAGCTCATTCGGCTAAGCAGAGAGTGCGTTTATGGCACCCCAAAAGTTCTGTCTATGATCCTACTCAAGAAAGGTTGATTCTCCTATATTTAGTACTGATAACAATATTACAGATGAAAGAATCAGATTTTTAATTATCTTAACAGAAAGGCCATGAGGTTAACAAAGTGAGATGAAACTGAACAGGGAAAATCATAATGTCTTTAATTCAAAAAAGTTAATTGCACAACTGTAGGGTTGGGGATATGTGGCTTTGCAGTAATTCATGTGAAAACTGGGGATTCAGAATAATCACAATTGCAAATTCAGCCAAGAATAATGGAATTGCCTAAAATATTGATGTTGTCTTGGGTCGTATTAATACGAGAATTTGTGTCCAGAGTGTGGTCCAGTCATTGATAAAAACCACATTGGGTCACCTTACTTATTGAGTCTACACATTTCAAGATGATCACAGACAACTAGAAAACACCCCAATTAGAGTGACCACCATAAAAAGGTGCCTGAAAACCGTGACACATTAGGAATAGTTGAAAGAACTGGAGTATTTTTCCCAGGAGAGAATGGAAGTAGCTTAGGAAGGACATAATACTTACTCTCAAATACCTATGGAAGTGCCATGAGGAATAAGAAATATATTCTTACTCCAAAGATTAGATATAAGAAATTACAATGCATTCCTTAGATGTTCTTTTGATGCAGATAGGAGAAGTCAGCTTCAATTAGCTGAGGCAAAAGGGGGAATTTATTGTCTCCCATAATGAAGGCGTCAGGAATACCTGGATTTAGTTACTTGAACCCTTAAAGGAGTTTCTCACTCCATTTATCTACTTCTTTCTGTATCATCTTCTTTCCAGTCACAAAAAAGCTTTTTCTTTGAGGACACGGCCACCAGCAATTTCTAGCCTCTCATCATTCAAGATTTACCACCATAGAGAAAGGAAGCTCTCCCACCTTTTTGTGGGGGGGGGGGGGGTTTGGAGGGGATTCCGAGGAAGAACTCTGATTGGCTGACTTAAATCATGTGTCCACCTCCTGAGGAGTCTCTCTGATCAGGAGGCTGGCACAGTGGCTTAGCTAGACCCAGAGGCCACTCCCTGTGGGCTCATATAAGAAGATGGAATCCCCCATCCAGGTCCCAGACCCCAGGATGTAGAAGGAGGCAGATGCAGTTGACCAGAAGAAAAAAGAGAGGGGTACAGGGAGACAAAGCAGTAATTCTCCACTATGCAGAGAAATTGGTCTGTGTAAGATGGAAGGAAGACCATTTTCCCAGAGTTAGAAGTTTCTGGGTATTTAGGCCAAGGTAGCCAGTAATGTAGCCATTCACAAACCTACAGAAGAGCCCGGCAAACAGAGCCCTAGGGACCCCAATGAAAGGGTGCCCTACCATACATTGTCCATTGATCTGCCCCTTTGTCTGACCACGGTGATCATCTTCTTGAACCTCACATTGCCTCTCTCCCAGTTACAACCCCGAGCTCCTAGACTGTGATTCTGCCTCACTGCTCTGATAACATTCACAGACGACCTTCTTTAATAGCCTTTCAGGTGAGACCTAGTCACCCTGTCCTCACCTCTCTTTAAACTCCTCATCACCCCTGTGACCCTTGCAGCTTGGGGAGGGGGGCTGTGTCGTTTCTCCACAGGCATGTTCTGGTCAGTGCTCAGCTGAAGGCAGGAAGGCGAGCCTCTGCAGGTCTCTGGAGGGCTCTCTCTGCTCCCTGGTACTCTGCCCTTGAATGCTAGCTACCTTGGCCTCCCCAGACTCTAAGCTCTGTTTCCTCAGCTCAAGAAGCCCGGGCCTTATGGGTCTCCCTTCCTGTGCTGCAGTCTAACATCTCTCTTCAGGCAGGAAGCAGATTTCCCCTCAATCCTGGGCTCACCTTGTTTTTCATCTCTCGGGGATCACAGTTCTTCCTTGTCTGCCGTCCACTGTCTTGAGAATGTTGTTTCTTAGGTTTGGTTGCTTTTAAGGTCTGTTTCAGGTGCGAGCGAAAATCCAATCCTTGTTATTTCATCTAAGCCAGAAGTAATTCCATAACCAAAGGTTTGCTATGTTTAAAAATACTGTTGAAATGCGATGTGTTTTCCCTCAGTCTTGTTCACTCCTCGGTCTCTTGAGCTCTCTATTAAAAGTCAGAGGAAATTAGAATTTGTTCTGCCTTTCATTATCAGTGGGTAGAAGCCACGGGATTGTATTTTTTCCACATGGAAGAAAGTTTCCTTTCAGTGGCCGCTTCTTTATCTTTTCCTTAGTCCTGCTTCGTATTCTAGATCAGTCCTTTTCAGTGAGCAGTGTTTACATATATTCATTACCTGCTTTAATCATGACAGCTCTAGCTCAGAGGACAAACTACAAATTGTTTTCTTAAAAAAGCCTAGAGTTACAAAAAATGTCAGTTTTTATTAGAATAAAAATAAAATGTGTAATAGAGGCTCAAACAGTGGCCAAATGGTCATTATTTACTGAGAAAATTGTAATTGTGAGGACCAGTGTTCCTCTAACGGCAGAGATAACGCGACATCAGCAATGGGAGGGAGGCTAGTGGGAAGAACATTCCTTCTTTTCTTCTTCCCTTCCTCCACATGTACTTGAACAGAGTTGGGCTGAAACCTTTCCGTATGACCAATACTTGACTACGCAAGATAATCGCATTAAAAATTGACAATGCATTGTTAATTACTTACCTTGAAATAGTAATAATTTCCTAAAAGCATCTAATAAATTTTTAAACAACTTTTATATTTTCAATCATTTGAACTGTACTTTGAATCAGGGGCCCCCTTTCCTATGTAGATAAGAATCATTTGTAATTAGCACATCAATTATTGGTATGTAAATGACTACTTCTAAAGGAACAGTGAATGGTTCATTAACTTAAATAGTCTCCTCATAAATTTGTTCAAACCTCTCTGTTACTTTTTTTTTTTTAATAGCATTTATAAAAGTAAATTTCAGCCTAGGCCACTGATGAATTATCATAAATTCTAAGTGAGTAAGATCCAAATTAATGAGGCTTTACCATAAATTCATCCAGGGGCATAGTAGGCTGACTGTCCCAAGAGAGAGCAGATGTGTGGTTGACAGGAGGGCCCCTGAGAAATTGTATTTATTGAGGGTTTACATGTGCCAGGCACTTAGCTAAGAGCTTTACATGCATGATCTCATTTAATGCTCCCAACAATACAGTGATTTACGTGATGCTACCCATTTCAGATGATTATACAAAGGCTCAATATGGTTTGATAATCCAACCAAGACACACTTATAAGAAGAAGCCAAACAGGGGCGCCTGGGTGGCTCAGATGGTTAAGCGTCTGCCTTCAGCTCCGGTCATGATCCCAGGCTCCTGGGATCGAGCCCCGCATTGGGCTAATATATAATAAATTGGTGGGGAGTCTGCTTCTCCTTCTCCCTCTGCCTCTCTCCCTGCTCACGCTCTCCCTCTCTCTGTATCCCTGTGTCTCAAATGAATAAATAAAATCTTAAACAACAACAACAACAAAAAAGCAGCCAAACAGGGGTTGAAGCTCAGAAATATCTAGTGGCAAAGTTCCTGGACTTCACCACAGGATACATGGCAAGTCTGGGGGCATCCAGGGCTGCCCAACATGCTTCTGCACAAACATTGGCAATACTTACTGCTCTCTCTACGTGCCACTTCTCGGCAGCCCTCCCAGACTCTGCATTCACCCTCAGCCTTTTGGGTCTTGGCCTCTTGGGGCTCATTCAAACCCATTGCCCAAATGGAGAGTCTAAATCAGTTGAGGTTATTGGCTGTCGAAGGCCATGGGAAGTGATATGTCTTCTGTGAAAATGGCAGTTAAGGTTCTAAATAACAACAATGGAGGATATTGGAGACAGTTTGAAAAGGGGTTTTGTTGGCTGATTTATAACCAACTTTTGAAATGAAGTTTAATAAATCTAGGAAGATATATGAGCCTTCCAGGGCTTGTTATATGAATTGTTTGTAACTGATTTCTTTTTCCAGAGAGTCTCATATCAATTTCTTTTATATATTTTATGTATTCTTGGAAAATGAGCTCTAGAAATCAGAGTTCCTGTCTAGCTTCTTTGTCTCTTGTTTCTGGACGAATGCTGATCATTCCATGTTAGGCAGGATTCCCACTTGAAGAGGGATGCGATGGTGCTCAGGATTCTTGGATCTAGCCTGCTGGCCCTTCCTACCTTGACTTGTGACTCTGGACATGCCACATCCTTCTTTGAAATGTGACCACGACCTGCCACCCTCTCCTCCATCCCACCCACTTCCAAACCTTATCAACACACTTCAGAAGTGGAGAGGGTGAACCTCTGGCTCCACATAGACCATAACCTCTCCCAAAATTTGTTTTTACCCGTTTTTTCATTCACTGTACAGATGTCTATTGAGTGCTAAGTGCCAGGTGCTACTGTAGGTGCTGGAAATATGGTGGGGCACAAGACAAAAAAGAGTCCTGCCCTAACAAAGCTTTTACTATGGTTGGGAAATAAACACACAAACAAATTAATAAGATAATTTCAATTAGCAAGAGAACCAATGAAGAAAACAAAGAGTGCAGAACAATGGGGTAAGTGGGTGCACATGATTTTATAAGGAGTGGTCAGGAAAAGTCTCTCTAACGTCCTGCTGGAAGAACCCATGAGATCCCGGGGGTAGCTAGTGCAAAGGTCCTAAAGTAGAAATCAAGGTGACATCAAAAGAAAGCTATTGTCCATTTTATGTAGGGTCTTGTACACGACCATTAAGATTTTAACTTTTATTCTTATTGCAGTGAGTATTTTAGAAACTGTTTGAAAGGGTACTCTGGCTGTCTGGGGAAGAATGGAGTTACCAATGTGGCTGTTGTCATGATTTAGGTGACAGGTGACAGTGTCTGGACTTGGCCGGAAGCCATGGTCAGAATTGGTCAGATTCAGGAAATGTTTTAGAGTCGTTGCTGATAGGTCTGACAGTTGGATGGTGTCAGGGAGGTGAGGACAAGAGAAAAGTCACCTGTGATTCTCCATGAGAATACCTAGGTGTATACAAGACAGACAAAACCCCCCAAAACCCAGACCAAATCTCAACAAACTCCAAGTACTTCTCTCCTGTACCTTCCTAACCATACTCAGATTTTTGTTTGGACTATCCATCCCTTCCCCCACGCTGACCTCATCTTCACCTCCAGAGCTACAGTGGTTCTGTCCCCATATCACAGTGATTGTTTTAAGAGACTTACGCCAGTCAGTGCCTGCATTTCCTTGGTCCAAGTGATTGGTTGAAAGGTGGCCAATCAGAGTGAAGGTTAGGATTTTTTTTCTTCAGTAATTGGAGGAGGTGATGCTCTTTCTCTGTGTGGATGTATGGGATGAAGAAGTGTCCAGTTCTGGTTGCTTCTGGAAGCCATCTCGGAAAGCCAGCCTGATGAAAAAAATTGACATGAGGAGGAGGGCAAACAAGGAAACCCCTGGGACCAGGAGCTGAGCTCTGTTCAAAATGTTCCTGAATTGCTTGCTTTGTTACAGGGTAAGTTGGTATTTATATTATTTGCTGCCCAAAGAATCCCAAGTGATACAAGCTACATGCTATTTTTACTGGGATATGAAGATACAGTCCCTTTGCAATTAGATCAGAAAGCTGCTGGGAAGGAGCAAGTTTAGGTGAGAGGATAGAATAAGGGTATGTGCCAAGAAAGAAAGCAGGTTGAGTTAAGGGAGGATTCCAAGGATTCTAGAATTGCATTGGAAGACTTGAACCGCCCCCCGCCCCAAAAGAAGACTTGAAATCCCATTGGAAGCAATGAAGAGCATATCTGACTTTGTGGAAAATTAAAACAGCAGTGCTTATAATTTTTTATAAGCTACTCCTCTGCAGTAGAGGGAGCTTAAAGAGAACGTGTAGATGTGGAAGACAGAGAAAAGAGCTCTGCAGGTGTCTTCAAGGTACCATTGACATCAACGGTAGCAGAAACAATAAACAAGGCAGAACTGAAGAAAACTTTCCAGAAATGAAGAACAATCTGAATATGCAGACCACAGGGGCTCCCTCTCTTCCAGGAGATGATAATGGAAGGTACACCATGCCTCTGCCATACGCAGCCCTCCAGGAAAACGAAACAAAACAAGTCACAGCCCCTACCACCACCAACAATGAAGCTGGCTGCTGCCAAGGGACAAAAATCCTGCTGACCTTTGACTTCTTCTCAGCAACACTAAGTGCTAAAACAAATGGAGAAACTTGTATTTGGATTTCCTGTGTGGCACAGGTTGCTGACTCCAGAATTATATACCCTGGTCTGTTGTTATTTATGTTCTGGGTGTCTAAGTTCTTGTAAATTGTGCAAATTGGGGAGGATCATAATATCAAATACCTTCTGCACAATTTCAATATCATATAGAGTTACTTTATTTTTTTAATTTTTTAAAATTTATTTATTTGAGAGAGAGAGAGCACAAGCAGGGTGGAGGGGTAGAGGGAGAAGCAGACTCCCTGCCAAGCAGGGAGCCCGATACAGGACTTGATCCCAGGACCCCGGGATCATGACCCGAGCCGAAGGCAGTCGCTTAACCAACTGAGCCACCCAGGTGCCTGAGTTACTTTAAATCTTAAAAGATATAATCCATTTAAAGCATTTAGAAGAGTGTCTTGCACATCTATTGCATCTAAAAATGTTACCTCTTATTATTATTGGCAATAATAACATTCTTCATTGGAGAAACTACTTGAGGATGTACCTCATTTGATGAAGATGGAACAAACGTATGATTTCAGGAATAAAGAATTTCATTATGCAAAAGAACCAGATAGCCATCAAAACTTAAAACACATAATTAAAAGCTAAGTGCTAAATGACTCCAGTCCATGAGGAAAATTAAAATTATTGATTTTTATAATTATTATTTTGGAATAATGAATGTAAACATTCCATTTTTTTTTTTTAAGAAGTCTTGACCAATGGATCATTTTCTCTGAAGTAAAAGTTCTCAGTCTGGGGACTGTTACCAGCGGATACTTTCGAGAAACACATCATCTTTGTGCTATATAAACTGTCCCAGAACATCAAAATAGATCAATATCTCTACCCAATTCAGTTTATGAAGCCATTGAGGGACAACTGCCACAGTGTTTGTGGCAGTGTTTGGGGGCTTTATGGATAGAAATTGAATTGCTGGACCAAATTTTCATCATCTGAACTTCTCTACCAACCACACTTTGTCTTCTCAAGGCAAAATAGTTATGAATGACCACATATTTGCTAATGATTTTTCTTTCTCTTTTTCTTCCTCTTCTTTTTATTCCTAGCTAATCTCTTTAGAATACCTGTAACATTTCAAGTCCTCACAATAGAAACCTCAGGTCCAGGTGTATAAAACTTTAAACAAATTGGGGTCTTCACAGGGCATTGCAAATCTGGATACATTAAAGCATGGATCATACACGGGATAGAGTAGCATATGCCATATCTGGTGGGAGGGAGTACATGGTGTTGGAGGGACACTAAAGAAGCTACTGGAATATGTATGCTTATAACTGGTTGTCAGTTTTTCCTTTCTGAGTCCAACCAACCTGTCCTCAGTTGTTGCCCAACTCCCATGGCACGGTGAATGCCTCCTGATCCATAAAATTTCCTAAGACATGGAGTCCCCACCATTGCTGTGTTTCAATGCAGCACGTCAAAGGCTAACCCAGGAATGGATCCTGGTTGTCCTAACAGCCTAACGGTGGTGCAGGGATAGAAGAGGGAGTCATAGATGCTGGTTTTTAGAGGATGACCCTGTTCCAGGGGGCTCCAGCTATGTGGTTCCAGCCTTCTCATGGAACTTCCTCCTACTTCTTTACTTTCTCCGGCAAACTACAGTCCTTGAAATGGCCCGCATAGCATTTTTAAAACCTGAAAGAGCCTAACAAATGCCAAAGATTACTTTCTGCAAGTCTCATACTTTGCCCTATGGGAAGGTTTCATCAATAACCATAGAATTGCTCTCAGAAAAGATGCTCTTGCAGTTTCTTCAACACAGGGTATTTACATGTCAAATATTATGCCCCTTTTTAATGGGCTAAACGGGGTATTTTGATTTTGTGTATATATTTTTTTCTTGAAAAATGCAGAAAATAAATTTTTAATGTTCAGAAAATAAATCTAACATCAGTGTTCCCAATATCTGGAATTCTAAAATCCTAGCATTTTGTATTTTTTGCTTCAATTTTTTAAATAAAAGAAATAGAACAATACAGATAAAACTAAAGTTTCCTTTTTCTTCCTCATCTCCTTTCTATTCCTCATCCTCCCTTTCAGAGAAAATGTCTTTTATGAAGTTCCCCCATATTCTTCCAGTCCTGGTTTTATTATTTTTCTACTTAAAATTATATCTATAAAAAAATGTGTTTCTTTGGGTTCTTAACATCTGTACAAATCTTTTATATTGTACACATCTATTGTATGCTTTTTAGATATTTTCACACTGACATAGATCTGGCTCATTCTTTTAACTATTGTATTTCATCATTTGTGACTATGCCACACTTTATCCATTCCTCTAGTGATGAACATTGTGGGGTTTTTCCCCCAAATGTTTTAATATTACAAGCACTGCGATGGTGACATCCTTGTATGTGAGTGTGACAGTGTCTTTAGGGCTTATGGGTAGAAAATCAATTGCTCTATTCTAGCGTGTGTACTATTCAGCTTTACTAGATATTGTCAAATTGTCCTCCAATGTGTTTGTACCAACAAACTCTATCAACAGCAGTATCTCAACAGTTCTCCCTGCTTCTGCCTCCCCTCCTCCGTGTCTCTGTCCCTGAAGGCGTCTGTTGACTTGGGGTTTCTGCTCTCAGGGACTCAAACTAAACCACCCTCTCTCTTGCTTCATCTTAGCTTAAATGCCACTCTTGGAAACACCTGAATCATTAGGTCCACACATACTTCTTATTAACTCTTAGTGCAATCGTAATTCATAAATCATTGTATATTTACTTTGTATTTTTCTCCCCATTAGACCCTAAGCTAGGAGAGCGGGAACTTTTCTGCCATATTTATCTCTTTCCTCCCAACACCTCCCACGGTTACTTGATAAATAGTTATTAAAGGAATGAATGCATTCAACCCTCCCCCTGACCGAGAAAGACTCCAACGGTCTTGCCCAGGCACCAGTTACTATGGGATGCCTCAGATGGGGAGAGAACAGTGTTGTGATTCAGAGCCAAAGAGACTTCGGCCTGAGTCATGGCTCAGCAGCTAGTTAAATGCACATGACATTGGGAGAGTTATGAAAACTTTCTAAATCACAGTTCTAGCCTGGATCAAAAGGGAGCAAATGATATTACTGGCTCCACAGGGTTGTTATGAGAATTAAATGCTATAAAAATATAAAGCCCTTAACATGGTGCCAAACACATGTACAAAAAAAGATCAGCTACAAAGATACAAATAGGCAATTTACAGAGGGGGAAAAAAAAACCGTAAAGATTAATAAGCATAGGAAGAGATGCTGGAATTAATTAGTGATCAAAGACATGTAAATTAAAACAACAATGACCCATTTCTTTATACCTATTAGACCAGCAGTGTCAGGATGTTGCGGAATGCTGGTGGAAGGTGTGGTTCTCAGAGTCTTTGTGCTCGGCTTTGTGCACCACAGAGCTGAGCTGCCATTCCAAAGGGCAGTCTGGACATACTGGCACACCACATACAAGCAGACCCTGTGTCTGGCTCCTGTGGAATATGTCTGAGCTAGATTCTTGCACTGTCCTCCATAAGAGGACAGTGAAGATGTCTGTTGCAATTCTGCTTGAAGGCAACACAGTGCCTGTTGCTGGGAGAGCGGGCAGATACGATAGGGGGTGCCTCATAGAGTACCATGCAGCATTTAAAGACAGCAAGCTAGATCTATTCATGGCTACATCCTAAAATCAGTGCTGAGTGAAAAACAAAAAGGGAAAGATGATCTAGAAGGCAAAGCACACTTTACATGACACAAAGGACAAAAAACACTTAATACAATAGTCTGGCTGCCTATAAGATTGGAACTGGAATGGGAGCAAGGAGCTAGAATTAAAGGAGATAAATTTTTAAAAATATATCATGATAATTAAAAAAATAAAATAAAAATATATCATGATATAGGGTGTCTGCACAATGAGAGTATGATGATACACTGAGAGCTATGATGAACTCAGCTCTCTCCACCTGAAGTATTAAAAACAAAACCCCAAAACAAAACAAAAAATCCAGCAAGGACAATAGCCTGGCAGGATCCTGGGATGAAAGCAAAATGACCAATGTGGAATATAACTTTCAGGTCTGACATGAGAATGTGAGGGGATCCATGGCTTCCCCCTTAGAAACTCGTGAAATTTGTTTCTTTTAAAAAACTATTTAAAATCTCTGGAAGTGGTCCTGAGGACATACAGCAAATGAAGGAACATTTAGTCAGGAAAATACTAAAACTCTAAGAAAAGCAAGAATCTTGGTACTCGAAACGAGACCCGCTCCCTCCTCCCAGCCCAGGGAGACAGAGTCCACTGTGGGCTGGTGCAGCCATGAACACTGGGCTTCCTCCCCTCAGCTCCCAGCCAGAGGGTTATCTTCTCATGAGGGGCTGGCCCCTGCATCTCTCATCCTGCTCCCAGCTACTTGCTGCTCAGGCTCACCTCTGTCCACATGGTTCTGAGTTTAAAGAATAAAAGGAATTTGGAATATCTTTGATGCTTTTATTATCAGGCACCGTTCTAGGTGCCGGCGATGAGCAGGAGGAGAGCCAGCCAAAGCCTCTGTTTTTGTGTAGCTTATATTTTCAGTAGGGAGAGATATACAGTAAACAAAGAAATGAAGACATAAACAACATAAAATCAGGCAGTGATAAAGAAAAGTAAAACAATGTAATGGATAGAGAATGCTTGAGGAAGGTGGGATGCGATTTTGGATGGGACGGTCAGGAAGAACCTCTCTGGAAGGGCTCTAAGGCAGGAGCACGCTTGGCAGGTTGGAGGACTTGCAAAGAGGCAGTGTGGCTGGAACAGGGTGGGAGGTGGGCAGAGTGGTCACAGGTGAGGTCAGAGTGGCAGCCAGGGGAGCAGATTAGTCATGGTGTCCTTGCAGTTGTCCCAACAAGGGACAACTGGCTTGGACAAAGGTGGTAGCAATAGAGGTTGGAAAGCAATAGTTTCTGGCCTTGTTCTTCAGGTACAGTGGACAGGATTTGCTGATAGTGTAGATGGGGAGTCAACAAGAGTCAAGAATGGGAAAGAGAGAGAGGAGTCAAGAATGACTGAAGAGTTTTTGGCCTGAGCGGCTAGATGCATGGAGAAACCATTCGTTAGGATGACCCTGCCTTGGGGAAAAGTACTCAGTGTCAGTGTGGACGTGTCCCTCTTGATATGTCTGATTTTCTCTCCTTACATGAATCTAGCATTTTCAAGAATTTTATTTTGGCTGTGTTAAGTTTGAAATGCTTATTAGTTGTCTAATTGGAAATGTGGAATAAGCAGTTGGATATAAAAGTCTGGAGTTCAGGAAAGAGGGTCAGACCCCAAGTATGAAATGAGAAGTGATCAGTATGCAGATGGTAATCAATGCCATGGGACTGGGTGAGACGAGAAGAGGCCATGGCTTGAGTCCAAGAGTACCTAGTCATTGAGAGGTCAAAGAAAGGAAGAAGCAGGAAGAGACTGAGAAGGAGCAGCCTGGGAAGCAAGGAGCCATTAAAGAAGAGTGGTGTCCCCCAAACCAAGTTGGAGGTGATGATCCGCTGTGCCAAATGCTGCTGAGAAGCCAGGTG
This sequence comes from Callorhinus ursinus, assembly GCF_003265705.2. NCBI lineage: Eukaryota > Metazoa > Chordata > Mammalia > Carnivora > Otariidae > Callorhinus > Callorhinus ursinus. The sequence goes on along the minus strand of NW_027397081.1, from coordinate 11,952,919 downwards.
ACCTGACTGGAGTTTGAGTCTTGGATCTGGGAAGGAGGAGGTTGTGGCCCCCTTGCCAAGAGGATTTTTATGATGATACGGAGATAAAAGCTTGCTAGAATTATGTTCAAGAGAGAGTAGGGGCAGAGGAGACTTTGAGAACGTGCAGCTATTAAGCAAGGGATTTTATTATGAAGCAACAGAGAAAAGAGGCCGGAGAATGGTGTGACATCGGGGGGATTTTGCATTTTCTTGTGTTTTGAGTATGAGAGAAAGTGAAGCATGCTTTGTATCCTCTGGAGTGATCCTTTAACACGGGGAGTATTGATGATGTCAGAGAGGGAAGGCTACCTGCGGGAATGAAATCCATGAGTAGGTGGGAGAGGCAGGCTCAACATATGAGCGGGGGAACGGGACTGTTCGGTTCACCCACCATCAAGACAGGCGTGACAGCTGGTGTACACACAGATGCAGGTAGGCTGATAGGTTTGGTGGTAGGTGGACGTGGAAATTCTGTGTGGATTGTGTCTATTATATTGTAAGAAACAATCGGTTGATAGTGAAGAGTAGAAGGGGATGTTGAATTTAAGAGGAGAGTGTATATTGGTTAAGATTTTATTCTTCTATGAGTAACAGACCCTCAAAATAATAGTGGCTTAAATAAGTTAAAAATTTGGAAGTAGTGTCCCTAGGGCTCATGTGGGAGCCCTGCTCCATGGAGTTCTCAGGGTCTGAAGTGTTTTCCAGTTTTCCATTCCACCATTCCTGGGACATGGCCCTCGTCCCCTGGTCTGAAACAAAGCTCCAGCTGTCACATTCACGTTCCAAGCAACAAAATGAAGAAGGGAGAAGGGGCAGACTGGTTGGGGGTTCTGCAGTCTTCTAAAGAAAGTTTCCAAAAGTTGCCACATGAAAGTTGCACTGGGCAAAATTTGGCCCGAGGCCCACACCTAGCTGAAAGGAAAACTGAGAAATGTAGTCATAATTCTGGGCAGCCATATGTCCAATTAAAGACTCTATTACTAAGAATATTACAAATATTGTGGGATGACTCTCCGTCTGTGCCACAATGTGACATAGTTCTCTTGGAGAGTGGGATAAGGAATTCAAGAAATACAGTGAAATTTTTGAGTATCTGTATCTTACTGTTTCAGTGCAAGTAGAAAGAATTGGGGTTTTTGCCAGGAGAATTTAGCAGAGGAGGAGAGCAAGGGAGCTGGGGGTATGTGCCAGGGAGAGATGATAGGGCTGTGGTTCGGAATCAAAGCTGGGTAACAAGGAATGTGAGCACAAGAAAAAATGGGAAGAAGTGTTAGTCCCCCCAAAATGAGAAGCTGATGCATAGAAATCCTTGATGGGTTTGGAATAATCTTGGTGTAGAGAGGTTAGAGTAGTGAAGGGAAGGGGAAGGGTTGGTGGTCTGATAGTGGGCAGGTGTACAGTTATGGGAAATGACAAAGTCTAGAGCATGAGTGAAATTGGAGGGAAAGTCCTCACTTCATTGAAAGGAGAGAGTTCAAGGATGTGAAAAGGCTTGTTGCGGGCGTCATCCAAGTGACGATGGTCATCTATGTTGCGTCATCTACGTGACGTCCCTCAAGGAGTAGTAACTCATCTACGTGAGGATGTTGTGTTGTGTGCATCATCCAAGTGACAATGTGTCATCTATGTTACATCATCTACGTGACGTCCCGTAAGGAGTAGTAACTCATCTACGTGACGATGTTGTGTTGTATGTGTCATCTACACATTGTGTGTGTCATCTACACATTGTGTGCGTCATCTGCGTGATGATGGAGTGACTGGGAGGTGGATAGGTAACTGTAGCAGGGGCTTCAGAGGAGCTGGAGATGTAGAGAAAGGAAGGATGAAGGAGAGGAGGCCTGAAAGCAGCAAGGAAGAAAAGGTGAATATTTGCAGCACTCCCGACTGTGGCAGGTGGGTCGTGGGGACACCAGTGGCCACCCTTTGGAGGGTCTCCTGGAAAGCAGAGGTGGGGGGCAGAGGCAGGATTCAGAGGTGGGATCTTTCAGAGAAAAGCTTGAACATCCTCTGTAGGGGATTTTGCCAATGATGACGTGAGTTCTGGAGGGTATGTGGAAGTTCTCAGGGGTCTGGGAAGGCGGATAGCATTTGTACGAGAACATTTTCACATGGGGTTATGAGCAGAGCGGGAGGGGAGGGGAGCAGTGTTGTAGGGCCCCTTGAGATCAGCCCTCAAAGTATTTAGGGAAGACATATCATCAGTGCTACATGTGGCCTCCTTTGGGGATTGGTCCTCCAGGCGATGTCATCCCAACAGAGGTGGGGTGTCTTACCAGGGACAGATGGAGCTCTAGAAACTTCCCTTAAATCTTCTGAGGGCCATGTTGCCACCACAGGAGGGCTGTTCAACAGTGATCAAGCCTAGCTTTGGCAGCCTGGGGCAGCTGGAGCTCTGGAGGCACCCCTTACAGAGATCAGGGGGTGGTCTTGCGGCAGGGGTGGGCAGTCAAACCAGGATAATCCTCCTTGGGATTATCTCAATAGATGCCAAATGAAAATACATCTGGCAAATGGCAATACCTATTCCTGATTTAAATTCAGAATAGAGGGGCACTTCCTTCACATTAAAATTAAAGCCAACATCAATCATGCTTACAAGTTATGAAAGCATTTTTGTTAAAGTCGAGAATAAGAAAAGGATGGCCACTGTCATCACAGTTATTCAATGTTATTTTGAAGACAATGATGTACATACTAGAAAAAGACATTGAACAGGAAGTTGCAAAATAACTATTTTTAGATATAAGTGTAAATCTGGAAAAACTAAGAGAAGCACTTAAGAAACTATTAACAACTGAAAAAGAATTTAACCAAATGGCTGGCTAAAAAAATTTTAGAATACAAAATTCAATAGCTCTCTTTTACACCAACAATAACCGGTTAGAAAGCGTAATGGAAGAAAAACTTCCATTCATAGTAACAAAGAAGATAAAAAATCCATGAATAAATGTTACAGGAGAAAGGTAGGGCCTATAGGAAGGAAAACCTGAAATTTAAAAGTTGAAAAGGTTGAAAGATATACTGATCTTTCATAAAATGATTCAACTTTGTTAATTGCATCAATCCTCCCAAATTTAAAGTGTATATTCATCATGATCCCAATCAAAATACAAACGGGATTTTTTGGAAGGGTTTGACAGAATAGTGCTGAAGTTCCTCTAGAAAACAAGCAATGCAAAATAGCTAATAAAAGTGTAAAGAAGGTTTTAAATAGAGAGTTAGGTATTAAGATACTTGCAGAAATTAAAATATGTTATGAGGCTGAAATCTAAGTATTTGCGTCTAGAGTAGGAATGGAAATATAGAGCCCAGAGATAAACCCCAATAAATGATGGGAATTTAGAATATGCTGGAAGTGGCATTTCAGTGAAATGGTGGTGGATTATTTTAAAAAGAGGGCTGGGGCCACTGGCTAGTCATTCAGGAGGAAACCCCAGAGCTCTGCCTTGCTGTTCCCCTGTGTGGCTGCAGATGGGGAGGGGGGACCACCCAGCGTTGTTGAGAACGAAACATAATGGTAGAAGAGTTGGACTCGTTTCTGACCTCTCAGGGCTGGGAGGTTTGGTATTTGGGAAGTCCTCTGTGCAAAGGTGGTTTGTGAACGGTCATCCTGGGGAAAAGAAGGAAGAACTTGAGACAGTCACAGACCCGAGTGGGGCCAGGAAGCAAAGGGGTGGGTGTGGCTGGAGCCTGGTGAGTGAGCGGAAGAGGGATGGGAGAACTTCCAGATCTAAGGGCAGGGCGGCCAGATCCCGTAGGAGCCGCTGGCCACTGCAGGGAATTTGGAATTTTACTGGGAAGTGCACAAGAAGCTACTGGCAGGCTTTAAGCTGTTGGTGGTGGGATGATATGATCTGATTTTTACTTTTGAGAAGATCACTATAAAATGGTGAAGATGGTCAGTTTATGCTATGGGTGTTTTATCATGATTTTTTAAAATGCTAATTTAAAAAAAGGTCACTGTTCTGGAGTAGAATAGTTATGACTCCTTAAGGGACCAGTTTTCATTGTCCAATTCCCCACCAGTTTTATTAATATATGCAACTTTCCTGGCCCATATGTGCAATCTGCCTGCACGTTTGTGTTTGCAACCCTTGTCTTACAAAGAAATCAATTTTGGAAGGATAAAAGATTCAAACCTAAAAATTACACATGGAAGGGGTGCCTGGCTGGCTCAGTTGGTGGAGCGTGTGACTCTTGATCTCGAGGTTGTGAGTTTGAGCCCCAAGTTGGGTGTAGAGATTACTTAAAAAATTACAAACAGAAGAAAACATGAATGTTTGAATCTGGAAGTCAGAAAGTTCTTTCTAAGTATGACAATGATCCAATGACCGAAAACATCTCCTGTATAAATGCTGTAGGAGTTTTGTAAAGAGGTAAGGAAGGAAAAGTCAGAAGAAGCTTAATAGAAGAGAAGAGATGGAAACTCAGTTGGGGTTTCAACAAGACTAAAAATCCCTAATAGTATTGCTTATTGAGCATGGACAATGCATCGGCCACTGTGAGAAACACTTCATATATTTCCTTTCTTTATTCTCATAATGGTATGTATACTCACAAAAAGTCTTATTTCACTTTTTTTTTTTTTTTTTTTTTTTTTTTAGTAGATAAAGAAAAGTTAGTGGATAAAGAAAACCTGGGTGGCTCAGTTGAGCATCCGCCTCTTGATTTCAGCTTGGGTCTTGATCTCAGGGTCGTGAGATCGAGCCCTGAGTTGGGCTCCTCACTCAGCTCAGAGCCTGCTTGTCTCTCTCCCTCTGCTCCTCTCCCCGCTCATGCTCTCTCTCAAATACGTACCTACATCCATACCTAAAACCTATTTATATAAAAAGTAAAGAAAATGGAGCTCAGAGTGTTAAGTTCCTTGTCCAAAGTCACAGGCATTCAGCTCTGTGTGTGCTCACCCAGATCTGCTATTCACCCTTCTTCATCCCACTTTGCATCCTGGAGAATCAGTCAGACTTAGGACTTTGACCCATGAGCTCCCTTGACTTCCTATTGGGCTTTGCAGTGGGAGGCACCAGCAGATGACTGGTGGAGAGTGAGTCGGGATATTTATTCCTCCCACCCCTACTGGTTACTGCCAGGCCAGTGGGCTGTGCCTCTTCGGCCAGCCACACCCTGCAGACCTTGTCATCGGTCCCCCTCCACATCGCCTCTCTCTGGCTTCCCTCTCTTGCCCCTTCTGGCTTATGAGTGGTAATGGCCCCCCACCACTGCCCGTCCTTGCTGGTTTCCCCAAGGCTGCCCACACTTCTGTCCACTGTCCTTGAATCTTCCGCCAACTGCTTTGTTTTTGGTGTGTCTTGCTCCCTGCTGGGACCCCTGCTGATCCAGATCTCATTCTGAAGCCTAGGCTCTTTCTTAGCAGGGGTCACACTTGTGCAAGGGGGTGGGCAGGTGAGTAGTCAGAGGGTGACGAGTGGTCTGATGGAGGGGGCTTGGCCGGGCGAATCGTAGGTGGTCAGAGGAGGAGAGTGTCAATGATAAGGTTGAGAAGTTCCCAGAGTGTCCTAGCTTTCAAATGACCAGAGCTACCTATTTATTAGCAGCTGTGGCAGATTCCCCGGGGCTGCAGTGGCCTCGGTGGGATGAACCCAGAGTGCGTGTGTGTGTGTGTGTGAGATTTGGGGTGGGTGGGGGAGAGAGGTCATGGCTGGGAGTGGAGACGGTGGGAGTGGGAAGTGTTTCGACAACGTCTAGTTTGATGTGCACCTGTTTTCTTCTTGTGCATTTCCATGCGCCCCAGCAAGGTCTTTCACCGCACCCCGCCTCCCCGCCCCTGACCTCCCCTCTCCCCATGCCCCGGCAACCTTTTCTCACTGCCTGTAGCATTCCAGAAAATCTCAGCTCAAGATGGATGGCTTCATAACCTGCCCGGAGTCCTTGTGCTACTGTAGCCGCGTCATGAATCATCAATGCCACATCACCCCACTCCCGCCACACAGGACCCGAAGGACACTCCTGAGCGTGCGCGGGCACTGGAACTGCTCTGCTGGCCGGACACTGGGACCGTGGCCGTGAGCAAGGAGGAGGAGGCGCTGCAGGCAGGGCACACGGCTTTCTGGGTGAGAGGACCCAGCAGCTTTGAATCAGAAGGTCCGGGAAGGTCTCACTGAAGTGGTCAAATCTGCCTGTCTTCTCCACATCTCCCTGGTGTTGATGTAATAGCTATCACAATCATAGTAGTAATTAGCAAGCATCTCAACTTACTGAATCAGGTGCTGGTGGGAAATCGGGCTTTACACACGTTTTCCAGTTCCATCTTGGCAGAAATGCAAATCGGTCTTCTCTCCCCTTGTTACCGTTGGAGAGACTGAACGAAACACAGCAAGGGGGAAAGCAGAGCTTCAAGCATGGCTGTGATTCCAAAGCCTGAGCTCTTTCTACTAGGCCTTGTAGCCATGACAAGGAGCCCCACATGGCAGGGAGCCCCACGTGGCAAGGAGCCCCACGTGGCAAGGACCCCCACGTGGCAGGGAGCTCTTTTCCACCCAGTTTCTGTTGTGGCTACCGCTGGCCCCTCTGTTTTGGAGGGGGCTCCCCAGCCCGGGTGAAGACTTGCGTGGGCTCTGTGCTCATTCCAGAGTAGCATGAACTGGACAACTTATCCACAGTGGTTTCTGGTCTCACTGGTCTGGAGGCTGGCCGACGGAGACCTCTGTGTCAGCGGGGCCGTGCTCCCTCTGAAGGTGCTCGGGAGGACTCTGCTCCATGGCTCACTCCAGCCCGGGAAGTTCATTGGCTTGTGGCAACACAACCCCAGTCCTCATATGGCACTCTCCCTATGTGCGTGTCTCTGTGTCCAAGTTTCTTATAAGGCCTTTTTTTTTTTTTTTAAATAAGGATCCCAGTCCTATTGAATTAAGGCTCACCCTAAGGACCCATGTTAACTTGATGATCTACAAAGACCTCATTTCCAAATAAGGTTACATTGACAGGTACCAGTGGTTAGGACCTCAACATCCTTTTGGGGACACAGTTCAACTTGTAACAGGGTCCCTCACGCCCTGCCAGGCCACGGGCTTCTCACCAGGATCCTCAAGCATTTGGTTAGGTCTCTAGCCACGAAAATATCAAGAGGAGGGTAGGAACGTGGGCATGTGTGCCGATGCGGAGCGGGGCCCTTCTCTTGGGCGGGGGGGGGGGGGGAGCCGGGAATGAGGAGAGGGGAGGAAAAGCCGCACATCCGTGTGCCCTTTGCTGCCCTTGAGGAGAGTTAGTGCCGGAAGGGGCTTTGGGGCCTTGTGAACTCTTGCACATCTCCATTTTATGAAATGAGGGTTTGCAGTGGCAGCTCATCGAAGCACACAGATTACTATTATTGATAACACGTCACAAGCACAGTACCTGTCGTCCCAGCCAGTGCCACACAGCCCTCCCGCGGGGGTGTCTTGTAGCAAGGAGGGCCCGGCTCCACCAGCAGGCTCGGTACCTCTCCCTGCCTGAGAGCCCAGGCCACTCAATATCTCGGCAGATACAGATCAATCCCACTGCACCCAGGATGAAACCGATCAGTCGAAGAATGGGCCCCGCTCAGAGATGAGCAGATCTGGGGCGGGGGGGGGAATTAACAGAGGCTAATTCAGTCACATTTAATTTAAAGTCTTCTCCTAAGAGGTTTAATCTAGATTGAATAAAGCAGGATCTGTGCATTTGCCAAGAATGGGCAAAATCTTGAAATAGTGTGGGAGTTGTTGACCATCCGGTTTCCTTCTCTCCTGCATACCTCGGGTCCAGTGGATTATTATTGTTGGAGTGCCGGCGTCTGTACGAAGTTTTGCATGTGATAACAATGTTGGATAAAGAGGGAAGCATCATGTTTGAATACCGATGACAGATTCGAGTGTCCGTACCACCGATTTACTCCTCATTCACTGTTCATTCAACAAACCTTTAATAAGCGACTATTACATGCCGGGCGTTGCGGCGGGCCAGGGTGGGGGTCACAGTTAGAATACGTTATAATTTCTTCCCCTCGAGTGCTCTTGGTCTAGAAAACAGAATTGTAAATGATAAAACCAGCACTCAGACTGATAAGCCCTCCAGCGGGTTATTGGAGGAACATGTTTTGGGAAACACAGAAGAGGGGCAGTTAATTCAGGCAGGGGGATGAGATGCTCGTTGCAAAAGGAGTCCTAGAAGAAGTGATATCAGAACCATGTTTGGAAGGACGAGTAGAATTTTCCAGAAGACACAACTTGGTTTTTTTTCTCACTTTGACAAGGGAGGGCCAGCAATGTTGGGCAATGAGTAGCGTTTCCAGGGATCCAGGTTCCCACGGGCAGAACCACGCTCAGACCCCACCGGCCCGATTCCAGAGGCAACACTCGTTCTCTGATTCCAGTGCTCCCGTTTCCAGCACCTTGCAGCTGTGGTGTGCGGAAGCTGGAGCCAGAGGCCCCCAGAGAAGCTTCCCGCAGAGCGGCTGCAGTGCCGGGTGCCCAGTGGAGCGGTGAGAGGTTGCTGGCTCAGGATGCGGGGCAGGCCTCGGGTGCCATGTGGTGGCATGTGGTGGCGATGAACAGTCATCCTCCCGGCACAGGCCCGGCTGCATTGCTTCCTCTAACAACTGAACTGATTAGAAGGAAACTTCGACTTGATTAGTGATTATTGTCTCCGTGCAGCCGCGGCTCTGAGCCTGCTCATTTTGGGGAGGGGAGGGATGCTTTGAAGAAACGCTAGCAGGCATCTCATTGCCTGAGTGAAATGCAGGCTCATCTCAGCCCCTCCCCACATCTGGCCCTTCTCCGCTTTGCTTCTAAACTAGTATCTGTTCCCGGGTGAGGGCTGGGCGGGCAGGGCAGAGCCGAGTCCTTCCCTGAACCACCACCCCGGTGTGGAGAGGCAGCATCTGGAATGCAGGCAAACCGCCCCCTGGGCTCGTCCACTGAGTCCAGTCTTAGAAGCAGGAACTTCACCTGCCCCAAGCCTCTGGGCATCAAATATCTGCTCGGGCTGTAGTCAAAGACCAGCCTGGCCCCACCACTTACCACCCCTGGCTCCCTGGGAAGTTGCCTGACCTCTGTGCCTTGACTTCCTCATCATAACACTGTTGAAAGACCCACTTGAGATAAAGTCAGTAATGCTGTAGGTTCATGATTATTGTGGCCTTAAATACGGAAATCCCAGCTTGGCGTCTTAGGATCTGTGTGGCCTGGGCCAGGCTCTTTGTATCTCTGGGCATTAGAGAGATACTGCGCTTACTGGTGAGAGAGCTACTGTCCTTACCTCGCAGGGTTTACGGAAAGATCAAACAGGGCAGTGAGTGTGACATGTCGTCCGCAGGCGGGACGCAGAATGCGCTGTGGATGGATCGGTGTTCGGTTGTACTGAACACAGTCACCCAGCCTAAACTCAGGCCAGAGGGCCCCCTGGGACCAGGGTCCTGGAGTGCGGGTTACTGTGGGGGTTTTAGGGTAATGGGAGGTATGGTCTCTAGTCTGGGAAGTTCAACCAAAGGGGCAGTAATATAAGACCTGAAGACTTGAGGAAACTTCTGACAACCGGCAAGGCCAAGCCTGCTGCTCCTGCGCTGAAGGGCGCAGGGGGAAAGTGTGAGCAGTGTGGACAAGGCTGACGAAGGGCTTCGGGGCAGGATCAGAACACACCGGAGAAGGGCAATCCGCCCGTAGATGCAGGAGGAGCGGGGGACGTTCACTGAGTCCCTGGAATAAGGTATGTGCCGGGGGCTCCTCACCCCTCACCTCATCCCTACCCTTGACGAGTCTTCCGAGGGGCAGGCCTAGCCCAGCGCGGCAGCTGAAGAACCCAGAGGGGCTCCAGAGTGGCTGGAGTTCAGTCAGTGGGCATGGAGCTGGGATTTGGTCTGCCCCCAAACCTGGGGTCTGGCTGCTGTTCTGGGCTGCACTTTCCTACTTAGAGGGCAGTCCTAATCGACCTTTCTTTTAGGCCTTGGGGCTGTGGGCCTGCACTAACCTGAAGAATCTGATCTCAGTGTGTGCCTCAGCAGGCTTGTGTGTATCCGCATTCCCTTCTTCCCGCACTCAGCAGCACCAGGCACTGAGCAGGTGCTCCCTAAATACGTATTTGCTGCACGCAGACAACAGAACCCGAACAAACATCATTTGCTCTCTGTCAGGCCCCCTCTGGAAAGAGGCATCTGTGGCATTTCTGAGAGCACAGAGACGTGGGGTCCCTGAGCTCCAGCTCCGTGACTCATGTTCTGGGAGGGGCCGACCTTGACCCAGGGCTGGAGTCATTGCTCAGGTTCGCAACACACGCTCTCATCTCCGCGTCCCTCCTTCTCTTGTGCACTGCCTCCTGCCCCTTGATGTCCCGCTTCTCTTCTCGCAACTCTTAGCATTTCCTTGGCTCTCATTCCCTTGTCCCTACCACCTCTCTGCTTTGGGTTTGTCCCCAGTGGCCAAGGGCATGGCCCAGAGCCTTAGGACACTCACTTTTGCTTCAGGGTAGAAGCAGGCTGTATGCTGGGCTGTGGGTGGCAGGTCAGGCTGGCCTGTGGCCCAGGGAGCTAGGACAAGTACCAGGTGGGGGGTGTCCCTCAGCTGAGAGTCAGAGAAGGCCAAGCCAGACCCTGCCATGTCGGGGACCGAGCCCTGGAGCCGTCACACCTTGATTCACGTTCTGGCTCTGCCATGTAACTTTGGCCAACCCATAAACCCCGAGCCTCAGTTTCCATATCTGCAAAAGTAAATATCTTACAGAGTTGCAGTGAGGATTTAGAGTGGCCACTGTGGGAAAGTGCTTATAAATCCTAAAGCTCTGGTCTTGGCTGCAGCCCTGTGGACAGTGCCCCAAGCTGTCCTCTGTCGCAGCTGCCTCCTTGGGGAAAGGGCTGGCCACTTTCCCAAAGCCACGTGTGAAGGTGCCCTTCCTCCTTTGCCCTCCCCATGGGGCTCTGTCCTTCCTCCTCCTACCAGTCACCTTCTCTGCCAGTCTGCCCACCGCACCCCAGGGGTGTCCTCGCAGAGCAGGTCCCGTCCGTGTCCGAGAGTCATGAGTCTGGCCATGTTGGGTTTGTCCGCAAACTCCTGGCAGCCAGGCCGCTGATTTATCTCCCGATGCTCTCTTTGCCATCTGTTTTTATATTGCTTTCAGCACAAGATAAGTGGCTCCCATACAGCGCTGAGCTTCAGAGATTGCAAAGTTCATGAGTTTGCAGAATTTATGATAAGGCAGAGAATTGTCTTAGTGCATCATTCATGTGCGCAAGGTCCAGAACGAAATGCCGCTCCTTCCAGATGTTTCCTTCTTTCCTCCCGTCCGTCCCTTCCTCAGGAGGTGGGATGGCCAGCCGGCAGCCCCACCACTTGCGCCTGGACCTCAGGAGTGCTCAGTTCCTTACTAGCTTCCGCATTGATGCAGCCGAGAGCATCTCCCTGCAGGAAGGAGGAGGAAGAGGGAGAAAAGGCAGGAGGTGGGCCGATCACCATGCTGTGTCCTCCAAGGGTCGTTGGCTGAAAACTGAGGCGTTGGGCAGGTGCTCTGTGGGCTGGGTGGTAGTGAAAACCATCATCCGTTGTTCTCTTTCCCTTTGAGTTTTTGTTTGGGAACATATTTCACCCCCAAGGGTAGATATGTGTCACTGATTATAAATGTGCATTAAAAAGACCACCGATGACTGTTTAAAGAGTATATTATTTCTCTACTCCACTCCCCCCTACCTCTGGGAGCTTCATTAGATCCCTCACTCTTGTGTTGCAGCACAAAGACTAGAGATCTGGCCAAGGAGTCCATGAGGTGCCTTACGCTCTGCAAAAGGGGAACCCTGTGTTTTGGGTGGAGGGAGGCTCTGGAAGACGTCACTCGGTCTAACTGGTGGGAGTAGGGGCCAGGCAGGGGAAGAGGGTGGGAGAGAGCATCCTGAGCAGCTCGTGCCAAGTTGTAGAGGGCAGCAGAGTACGTGGCTGGTTCTGGAACTACGTATGGTCGAGCATGACCTTAGTGAAGCAAACCTATGGCAGAAAGAGAGGAAAAGTCAGCTTGCACAGCACGTTGGTGGCATGGTAAGGGTGTTGCGCTCCACCCCCCCGCCCCCCGCAAGCCTTAGAGGTGTGCACTTACTTATTTAAATGAAGCTACCATTGAGTGAGTGCTTTCTATGTGCTGGGTATCAATGTGGACTTTATATGTATTATTTCTCACATGTATCTCATAGCAACTCTGTAAGATAGGTCTCATCACACCCATTTCACAGAGGAGGAAATGGAGATAAGCCACTTGATTAAGGTTGTACAGGTGGCCAAGCTGGGATTTCCATTTGGGTCTTTCTGACGCAAGCCCCTCGTCACTGTTCTCTTCCGCCTCCTAGCTGTATCAGCCCTCCCCGTCCAGACAGCAAGCATCCTCATGGCATAGGTCCGAATTCCGCAGGCACGGCCTGGAGGGTAGAGCGATGCTGGCGAGATCATGCCCTGGGAGGGCCAGGACCGGCCAGGCACTGGGCTCAGGATGGCGTGCTATGCTTGCGGATTGGGCCGGCCATGGCTCTGGAGCGAGCTGGCAGCAGCGGGGACACGTTCAAGTTGAAGTGGCACAGGTGTTCGACCCATGGGCAGAGGTGTTTGAACGCCCTGCAAACACGCAAGGGGGCTTTCGGCGCTCCCACTCCAAGATTCTCTATGGGCCGTCAGCAGAGGGATTATTTGGAAAGCACACACCTCACCTGCTCCTCAGGCCACCTGAACTGTTCACACTGTTCCCTTCTTTCATGTGATAACCCAGACTTCTCACACTGGTTCTTGCACCGTTGGGTCTTCAAGTGGTCTTGGCTCAAAGCAGTCTGACCTTTTCTTTGGGCGTTTCCTCTGGGCTGTGGCTTTCCCCCCAGAAATCCTCCCATGGCCCTTGGACAGCGCCCTGACGTGTGCACCTTGACCCCCAGGGCTCTTCCGCTTGTGGGCACCCCCATCAGCCACCTCTCACACACTTGCCTTTGCCTTATGGATGGAACAAGACAGAGTCAAGCACAGGCTGTGACAGTAGAACTGGGACCTGGGAGAGAAAGGCGGTCAGAGACCCAGAATCAGAAGAGGTGTTTGTGGACAGGGTCAGAGGTAAAGCCCCCTTTTCAGACTGGGGCCCCACATCGAGGTGCGGTGGGAATGAGCACACTGCGGAGCCAGCGTGCTCTACCCCACTCGCCCAGGATCAGGGCCCAAAGGCTGGGCTGGAGGTAGAGGCTGAGCCCAGACCCCAGGGGAAAGTCCAAGTCAGAATGGACCTGAAAATCCTTGGGTCAGAACTGGCTCTAAACAACCATTGTCAACACGATGTACTTTCTTGGGATCCCCGGTGCCTCGATGTTCTAGGAACGTAGACACCTAGCAAGTTCCTTGTGGGTGGTAAGCAAGCAGGGCCCAATAATGGTGACTCATCTGGGTAAAAGCCCCAAGGGTGTGTCTTGGTGATAGGAAAGGGGCAGGGAGAGGGACAGCTAGGGCAACACAGAGGTCTGGGGGGAAAGGGAGTGAGCTGAGGCTTATGGAGCATCGTGCCAGCCCCTACAAGCCTGGTCCCACTCAGCCCAAGTTAGCCCCGGGCGGGGGGTTCACCCCCCGCCCCCGCAGTGAACAAACTGGGCTCAGCAGTGCTCACGGCCTCAGCCACCGTCATGACCATTGTAAGAGGCAGTCTTGTGATTGAACTCGGGTCTGTCCTACTCTGAGAGTCACACTTTAAAACCCTTGAACGTGGCTTCTGAGTGTCTCAGCAAGTCTGAGTTGCAACATTGGCCCAGCTTCAGCGTTACTCGATATTTCCCAAGGGTATTTACATTTTAATGATGAGCTCTTGAAAAGAGAAAATCCATCATAACTCAAATAGCAGAAGTTTGACTTCCTAATAGGATTTTTGGAGAGGGTTTTTTTTTTTTTTTCTCTCGATTGTGTTAAATCTGTGCTGTCCGGTATGGTAGCCACTAGGCACGTGTGGCTCTTGAATAATTGAAATGTGGTCAGTCTGGATTGACGTGCGTGCTAAATGTAAGACACAAGTCAGAGTCTGAAGAGTTACTGTGTCAAATATCTCATTCATATTTTTTAATATCGATTACATGTTGAAATGATAAAATCTTGGATCTATTGGGTTGAATAACATGTCTTATTAAAATTAATTTTATCTGCTTGGTTTCATCTTTATTTCTGAGACTACTAGAACAGTTTAAGTCACATAGTGGTTTGCATTATATTTCCATCAGACATATTGCTACTATCCTATATCCCTATATTCTTTATTTCCTTCATTCAAAACATATTAATGGTGACGACTCTTTATTGGAGATTTATTATGTTCCAGGAATCTACATAGTTAATATGTAACTGACATATATAACGTATAAGTATTATTAGCCCCATTTTAAAGATGAACGAGGGAGAATCAGATTAGTCAAACCCAAGGTCGATCCACGAGTAAGAGACAGCCCAGCACATGGTCACAGGTGGGTGCAAATCTCACTTCTGCCACTTACTAGTTGGTGACCCTGAGCACAGCATTTAACTTCCCTGTGTCTCCGTTTCCTATTCTGCATGTGGATATAAAAGCAAAGTTTACCTAGGCTAGGTAGCGGAATTCAGTAACTTCCTGCATGTTAAGCACTTTCAACTGTACCTGATACATATAAAAATAAATGGTGATTAGCTCTTATTGTCTTCAAGTGACATGAGCTGGGATCTAAAGCCGCTTTGCTCAACACTCTTTCCGTGAGACGGCCTATGGGGCATTTTTCATGTGCCAGGTAGACCCCTTCAATGCTGTGGGGTATGTAATAGTAATAAGGAACAGTTCATGCCCCCGGGGGCTCACAGTCTAGTAGAGAAGATAAGAAACAAATACAAAAAATGGATAGAAAGAGGTAAATGGTGACCAAAAAAAAAAAAAAATGATGCCACAAGGACATAGAGATAAAGTGTTGCAAGAGCTCAAATTAGGACAAGATCCCTTTGTCTTGGAGACAGGTGTCATTTGAGCAGGACCTTAAAAATGCATGGGGTAGTGTTAGGCAAAAATGCGGGTTAAAGCATTAAAGAAACAGTAGAAGCAAAAGTATAAGTGTGCGGAAGCAAAGGTAGCCTTGGAGAATGGATAGGAATTGCCTTGTGCTGGACTGTAGATTTGTGCCAAATGATAAGAGAGACTGGGTTGGACAGTCGGAGTGGCACCGGCTCGTGGAGGGCCAGGAATGCCAGGTTAAGGGGTTTGTTCATCAAAGGCTAGTTTTCCTGGCTGCTACGTATGGCTGGGCAGATGGTACCCCGAACAGGGTTGCCCAGCCAGGGAGACAAGCGGAGGCTGAATCCAAGCCTCCCTACTCTCCAGCGAGCTATACATCCTTCACTGGTGGGAAGATGCCTTTCTCTGAGGTACACAAAGGTGCCTGAGCCCTGTGAGCTTTGTTGCCAGTTCGCTCCTTTCCCAGACTTGCTGACCAGTGGCACTGTCTCCATCCTTAGCCCTTGCAGCCCTTAAAAGGCTTCTCTCCTGCCCCATCCATGCAGAGAACCTCCCCGGGAATAGGGTTCTCCCTCTGTCCTGTGAGCATAAATGACCGCTCTGTCCCCAGCTGCTCGGGATCATTTCTCTACTGGTTGTCATTGCCGATGATCCCCAGATGTCTCAGGACGCCAGGAGCTGCCGGGTCCCTTCCCAGAGGCCCGGGCTCCCGTGCCAGTGTCTGCCGTGACCCCGACACCAGCCCCGCCCCCATGGGGCCAAACAGGGAAATGGCCCCTTGGCTGTCACCTCCCGGGGAGCTCGGCTCTCTCAAATTGAGTTACTCGCTGCTCCTAACTTTGCTGTCATCATTTCCTTCTGCAGCCTATTAAAACTCTATCCCTGACTAATGTAGCTGAACACACTGCTCCCACTCTGTTCTTTTGCCAGCAGCATCTGTACAAAAAAATCAGCTTTGTCAGGCAGGCTTCTCACTCCCTCTTCCTCCCTCGCCCCTCCTCTCCTTCCCTCTCCAACGGTCCACTCAGGAACTGTCCTCCCCAAATAGTCCAGAAAGCTCCCTGTGCCCTTGGGCTGTCCTCAGCCTGGATTCTAGGACTCAGGGGCACGTTGCTTGTCTCTCAGCCTGGCAGGCGGCAAGATCCTCCCCCAGCTGCCATCCCCCCCGCCCCCAGTCCATCTGGGCCAACAATATGCTTTCTCTAGAAGGCCTTGTAGGTTGGGTCCAGCACAGCGCGCCCGCTTTCCAGCCCTGCCTGATGGTGTCTGCGTGGGAGACAGGAACAAATCAGACAGTTTGTTGAGATGTTCAACACATGTGGCTTGGCCCTGGTTCAGGTTGAACGTGCTTAAGGTGTGTGCGAAGTATGTTTTCAGGCACGATGTCATGCCCGTCCGCCTCATGCACACATCTGCGTGGCCGTGCTGATATTATAAGGCCATCTAAACACAGAGCCACAACAATTTCAAAGTAAGCAGGCAGCAGGCTTCTTTGTAGATGCTGCCTCTTCCATCTGATGCCCGCTTGCTTTGATTTTCATGGAATTCTGTGCTAGTGAATTCTGGGGGTGTTGGCCACAGATCCTGCGGGAAAAGATAAGAGGCTTGTCAGGAATGAGCCGGGCCAGGGGAGATGGAGGTATTTTGCAAATGTCGGAGAGTAGAGGGCATGAAAATATTGCTTCCATCCGAAGAATATTTTTCTGTTTTCTGTTTTCTTTCTTTTTTTCTTTTTTTAAATATGTCTCATCTAAAGATAGAGGCTGACTAACGTCCACAGCAGGAAATAAGAGCAAGCAAATTTGTCAACTAGAATCCTGTTTGTGCTTCTATAGCCCAGGTCAATCATTTCACTAATTAGTTAATTCATTCATTCATTGATTTATTATTCACTTATTCATTCATTTGACATCAATTTATTTTTAAAAAATAACACTTTTTCCTGATTATAATAGTAATGCATATTCATTGCAGAAATTTGGAAAATCCGTTAAAGTACCAAGAGGAAATGAAAATCACCTTTCTTTCCCTCTCAACCCCAAGCTAATGACTATTTCATATTTTGGTGCATTTTCTTCCTTAAAGATATTCCAGATGGGGCCGGGTCCCTCAGACACCCTTGCTTCTTGCCCCTGAGCAAGAGTCGGAGCTTGGACACCTCCCCGCAGAGTGAATCTACCTTCATGAAGTAGAAAGGAAAATGAAGATTTTGCCAGAGTTTTCGAGGCAGAGGCAAAGGAGAAGGACACAATATATATTGCACAGCACAGTTGAATAAAAAGTCTCCTGCAGACATGTGAGCTCTTTGCCGTGCCCCCAGTTCCCATCAATGGTCAACAACCTCAACTCCTAGCCTGTCTCGTCCCCACCTCCAGCCTCACCTGTCTCCTCATCCTTACACATTCCACTTCGCTGTACATGAAGGATCCCCCATCTTTACCAGCCGAAAGGACTTGCAAGAAATGCATGTTCTTTCCTTGTAACAGGTCACTTTTCCTGTCTCATTCAGACACGTGTGTGTGTGTGTGTGTGTGTGTGTGTGTGTATGCATGCATGTGGGTGCCTATATGTGCCTACATTTTCTTTTTTTTTATTGTGTTATGTTAGTCGCCATACATTACATTGTTAGTTTTTGATGTAGTGATCCACGATTCATTGTTTGCATATAACACCCAGTGCTCCACGCCGAACGTGCCCTCCTTAATACCCATCGCCAGGCTAACCCATCCCCCCACCCCCCTCCCCTCTAAAACCTTCAGTTTGTTTCTCAGAGTCCATAGTCTCCCATGGTTCGTCTCCCCCTCCAATTCCCCCCTTCATTTTCCACTTCCTTCTCCTAATGTCCTCCCTGCTATTTCTTAGGTTCCACAACTAAGTGAAACCATATGATAATTGACTTTCTCTGCTTGACTTATTTCACTTAGCATCATCTCCTCCAGTCCCATCCACGTTGATGCAAAAGTGGGGTATTCATCCTTTCTGATGGCTGCGTCGGATTCCATTGTATATATGGACCACATCTTCTTTATCCTTTCATCTGTTGAAGGGCATCTCGGCTCTTTCCACAGTTTGGCTATTGTGGACGTTACTACAATGAACATTGGGGTGCATAGGGCCCTTCTTTTCACTACATCTGTGTCTTTGGGGTAAATACCCAGGAGTGCAATTGCTGGGTCATAGGGTAGCTCTATTTTTAATTTTTTGAGGGACCTCCACGCTGTTTTCCAAAGTGGCTGTACCAACTTGCATTCCCACCAACAGTGTAAGAGGGTTCCCCTTTCTCCACAACCTCTCCAACATTTGTTGTTTCTTGCCTTGTCCATTTTTGCCATTCTAACTGGTGTGAGGTTGTATCTCAATGTGGTTTTGATTTGAATTTCCCTGATGGCTAATGACGATGAGCATTTTTTCATGTGTCTGTTAGCCATTTGTATGTCTTCTTTCGAGAAGCGTCTGTTCATGTCTTCTGCCCATTTTTTGACTTGATTATTTGTTTTTTGGGTGTTGAATTTGAGAAGTTCTTTATAGATCTTAGATATCAGCCCTTTGTAGTGTCATTTGCAAAAATCTTCCATTCCGTGGGTTGCCTCTTTGTTTTGTTGACTGTTTCCTTTGCTGTGCCCACATTTTCTATACGCATTTTATTAAAATGATATTTTAGTGTACCTACAAGTTTTTGAACTTTTTCTCCTCCAGAGTATATTTTATGTTCCCTTGCAATTAAATGTTCTTTGAAAACATGGTTTTGCACTGTTGTGTAGCATTCCATTATATGATATACCCTAATGTATTTGACTGGTACTCCATTGTTGGGTATTTTGGTTGTTCGTAATTTTTGCTGTTGTGTATGGGACTGTGATAATCATCCTGGAGAGCTCCCATTGTTTTCTTTGTGAGCATCTCTGATTATTTATTTAGGGTACATTTCTAAACTTGGAATTTCGGGGCCAAGTTGGCTGAGCATTTTGAAATTTGATATAACCTGCCCTCCAGAAAAATGTTAGCATGAAGCATTTATTGAGCACCTCCTGGGTACTGGACATTATGCTAGCTTCTGAAGACTCAGAAATACATAATAAGATGTGTTCTCTGTGATTGAGGAGCTTACAGTTGAATATTTGCTGGAATTAAATGGTGGGCCCCTACTCCCCCTCTAAAATGCCTGAATTTGCACTTAATAGTATGATTGAGAAGCTGCTGAACCTGACCTGAAATTTATTTTTTAAAATATGCTTATCACGTACCAAGAAGGTCACCTAATTCTCAAGGCCCAACCAAAAACTTCCGTATACTGTATTTTCCGGTTTCTAAAACATGTAGGCATATCAAATGCTTCTAACTTTACCCAAAATCATGACTGTTGAAGAAGAAGGTAAATACTTCTTGCTTATGGATTGAAATTTATTTAAATTTGGTCTTGAAGAGGAAACCACTGTTTTGTTCCTATAGGTGTTCTAGGTGGAATTCTTGTAGGAAATCCAAAACTCGAGCTCTGCAGTGTTAGTCTGCCAATAGGGAATGGAATCTGTGTCTTTGCTGAGATATTTTGCTGTCTCATTCCATCGCTGGTGTCACCTATTGTCTTGTCTGTGTTTCCTATCTGGAGCTTATGTAAGTATTTCTCAGCCTTCTTACAGTAATGGAAATAAAGTAAGCAATGAACTT
Source organism: Callorhinus ursinus (assembly GCF_003265705.2). Taxonomy (NCBI): domain Eukaryota; kingdom Metazoa; phylum Chordata; class Mammalia; order Carnivora; family Otariidae; genus Callorhinus; species Callorhinus ursinus. The sequence goes on along the minus strand of NW_027397081.1, from coordinate 11,933,296 downwards.
GAATTATATATGTCGTGGTAGGTTGTATTTTTATCACCAAATATTTGCAAGGGTTATACATCCCTGACTCAGTGACGCCAGTCCTCACTTTGGCCAATGAAATGTGTTAGTGATGTTGGCTACTTTCAAACATAAACTTTAAGAGCCATAACTTGGTTGTGCCATAACTCTCTTCCCTCTGCTTCTAGACCAACATGTCCCCCCGATAAAAGCTGCTGCCTCAGCCTGGGTCAGGGAATAAAAATAAGCCCAATTCCCACATACTATAAGAGGGAAATAAACTTTTGGTTTTGGAAGTCACTAAGATTTGGGAATTACTTGCTACCACAGCATAATGTAGCTAAAATGAGTGCCAAGTTAAGCTAAGGAGAAAATGTCATTCATAGGACATGGTCCTTAGTCTATCCTTAATTTGATTCATTAATTCACATCTGTAGCCTGTGGCTTTACATTCATAATATTGACACATTGGACTCAATAGAATATTGGGGCTATCTTTTTTGAGGGTGAGGGAGGGAAATGTATTTTTCATACGAATAGATTACCTATTTTGTTACAAGGACTAAGACTATATTTTGCACTTATACTCAAAATTTCCGGCTCTATTCTCCAGTATCAGGTGATTATCTGAGTTGATGTCAAGAGAAAAATGTAAGGACAAATTTTAATTTCTATTCAATCAATGACACAAAAAAGCTAAAATTTACCAGATCCCTATCTTGTGTCATAGGTATATCCAGTCTATTTGTAAACTTTTTGTGAATTTTTCCACAAATCCCCCGGGCAGGTTGGCTGTGCTTATCTCTGCACTTCCATACCAGCTGACTATGCCTCTCACAAAATAATAACCCAGTAATATAATTCGGAGCTTATATTCTACTGGGTGGCTCATTCCTTGAGAGCAAGGACTGTGTCTGCTGTGTCTTATCCAACACTTCATGAATATTTAAGATTCATTCATTTTTCCAACCATTTATTCATGCAACAAGAATTTATTGAGCACTGACTATATGCCAGACAATGTTTCCAGTGTTGGGAATCCGGTGGTTAAAAAAACAGTTGTGGTCCGTGCCCTCATGGAGGAGACAGGCAATAAACAAGCAAAGAAAAAAAACGCCAGAAAGTGGCTAAATGCTAGGGAGGAAAAGGATGGAGTAATAAAAGAAAATGTTGTGCTCGCTGTTACAAACCTAACTTGGAGAGTCTGGAAAGCTTCTATGAGGAGGTAAAATTATTCTGAGACCTGAAGTTCAAGAAGGACAAGTATCACACCAGAAGAAAAGGGGCTGGAAAGGGCTTGGCTCATTCCTTATTTGAGGAGCGTGGAAGATGTCGAGTTATCACAGATGCACTCCTGGAGGTAGGATGAAGGGATTTTGGAGAGACAAGTGCTTATAGGACATGATAAAGAATGTGGAGTTATTCCAAGATAAATGGGAGGCCACTGCTGGGTTTTAAGTAGGAGGATGGCATGATCCCATTTATGTTTTTTGAAGAGCTTTCTTGTTCAGGATATGGTGAGTTTGTGGGAAGCAAGAAGAGAGTGAAAGACCCCAAAGGAGGCTACTGGAATTGTCCATGGAAGAGAAGATTATAGCCTAGATCATAAGGCTGGCCATGAAAGTGGGGGAGAAAAGGATGGATTTGGGATACATTTCAAAACAAGAAACAATGAGAGTCGCCAGCCGGCTGGAGCGTGTGGGGGAGTGGGAGGAGGGGAAAGGGATCAAAGTGACGTCCATGTTCTTGTGTTCAGTAAATGCATAGCTGGAGGTGCTGTTTACTAGTATGAGTTTGATTGGAAAAGGAGCAGTTCCGTGGTAGGGAGGAGATAAGAATTTTGGATATATAAGGTTTCAGGTGCCTTCGAGGTGAGTAGGAGATGCTGAGGAGGCAGTAGGATCTACGAGTCTGTAGCTGAGAGCGGAGCTTGGGGCTGAGATATAAAATTTGGATTTGTCAGCATATGGACGTTATTTAAAGCCATGAGAATGAATGAGATTACCTGGGGAGAAAGGCCCCATAAATGTTTACGGAGTGAATCAACGGGTGCTGGAGAGGGCTGGAGGCTGATGACTCCCCAGGAGAACGTGGCGATGCCAGAGGAGGTGTGGGCTTGCAGTGGGGGAGCGGGGAGGGGATGATGAGCACGGTTGGAATTTCTTCGCTGGAGATGCCTGCTCCGCATTCGGCTGGAGATTTCCAGGAGGTGCTCACAAATGTGTGTGTGTGTGTGTGTGTGTGTGTGTGTGTGTGTGTGTGAGTGTGAGAGAGCTTTGGGGGGATGATAGCTCACAGCCCCACCAGCCTCCTGGAACGTTGAACTGTTGGAATGGATGAGCTAGGTGGGAAACCCGTGTAGACTGAGGACAGACAGTTACTAGTGGAAGCAGTGTCCACACATCTGAGGTGGGGGTGGGGAAAGGACCAGCGGGAAGGGACGGGGGCGGATGGGGTGGAGGGTTAGGGATGCTGGCACTGAGGAGGCTGAGGTCTGGGAAGAGTTCACAGTCAACAGTGTCAGTTGCTACAGAGAATGGGGGTAGGTCATTGGGTTTGGCAAACTGAAGCTGACTTTTTGGAGAGCGGTCTCAGAGGAGGGGCGGGGTAGCCACCGAGAAGTCAAAGACAGGCCGGACAGGGTCAGGATGGCTTACGCTCTCGGGAGGCTCCCTAGAGATGGGGAAGGGCATTTCAGGGGAGGGTAGTCTGAGAAAAGATATTTTTCAGCTGAAGGAGGGAAGAGGCCACTAACATTTATTGACTGAGGATGGGCATAGTAGGGAGAACATAACTGTTGAATTTCCAGCTGACACCAGACTTCCTCCTAAGGAAAGGATCGACTTGGTTTAGGAAAATACTTCGACAGGGTGTTTTGGATGTGAAAGATTAGACTCCAAGCATGGAATGCGAAGACAGGCCACAGAAGGAAATGACCAAACTGCTTGTTGTAAGAGATGGACAGGAATTTGGGCTTGGGGGTGAGCAGAAGGAGAACAAGGGAGGATAGTGAACAAGGAAAAGGGGGAGGGGAGCAGCTGGGGAGTGCAGGGAGAGCAGCCAGTGAGGGGGTCCTGGGATGGGGAGGGGCGAAGGACGTTCAAAAATCGGAGGGTGATGTCTTCACAGGTTAGGGTGTTTGGTGTACCACGAGGCAAGCTCTCTCTTTCCTCACATTTCAGTACAAGCCCCAGTCTCAGGGCAAGAGTATTTGGAGGGAATGAAGGAGTCAGGGTGGGGTCCAACCTCAGTGTGTGTGGAGCGAAAAGGGGATACTTATCTTTAGATAATAAAATGAGTCCTCAACCGGAGCTGATTTCTGCATTAAATGCCTCCTCTGAGAGCCTCTGGAAAGACTGGGTTTTCTCCCACAGGTGGGTTGGGGTGCGGGCCAATTTCATGTGAATCTCAGGGCAAGACTGACTCCAGCTAACATCAGAGTGTGTGCATCCTCTGGGCAAGACACAGTATGCTAGAGACTAGTAGTGGTCATCCTCCTGATTTTTCCGAATCACGCTGAGAGGTAAGTATTGAGGGTTCGCTCCTATTTTTCAAGTGAGCAAAGCGTGACTCAGAGAGGTGAACTAGATTGCCCAAGATCGCACAGCTTACGTTCGTGAAGGAATGATTCAAGCTCAGATCTCTGTGACTCTGATGCTCTGTTTAGTTCCCCCGGCTGACCCTCCCTGTGGATTGGGCTGAGGGGGAGGGGCTAGAAACACTTGAAACATTCATAGGTTGAACAAAACGAGAGAGAGGGGGGGGGGGTTGGAGAGAGAGAGAGAAGATACAAGGGTGGGAGGAAATATTTGATGAAGTGATTTCCCTACCCCTTCCCTACCCCTACCTTCCTTCCATCTGCTGGCAGATCCTGAGACTGGCACCATGCTGCTGGCCAAAAAAAAAAAAAAAAAAAAGATAAATTGGAGGCCTCTCCCTCCCCTGCTTCATTTTGGATGCCCAGCCCCTTTACAGAGTGGTTACTCTCTATTTGGCTGAGCAGATATGAGCAATGTTAATTCTATAATTGGGCCTCCTACCCGGGGTGCTTGATAAGCATTAGGTGCCAGGCAATGTTGTTGCCACTGAAACAGGCTCTCCTTAAAGCTACTGGGGCCCATGTGCAGGCCCTAAGTCTTTTACGTGCTTCAAAAAAGCTTAAACTGCACACTTAGTATCTCACAGCAGGAACCCAGGCTCCCTCCGTACTGTGTTTTTGCCGAGGATTACTCTAGGTTGTGTTGTGGCTTATTTATGTGAAATGATGATCCCCCCGGTGCCCGGCTGGGGAAACAGGGCCTCGATTCATAAATCCGTTGCTCTGTGGTCTTCGCTGCCGTTTTCAGGCCCTCGGGGACCATTGTGGTGATGTTTGTGCTGTCTGTGTTAGGCAGTCAGCAACACGGGGGGCGGGACAGAACTCTGCGCTGTCAGTCGGAAACCCTAGCAGGTCGTCCAGATTTCCACGAAAAAGCACGCCAGGGCACTTGCTTTGTCCGGACCTCAGTTTTGTCATGTGCTAGTGGAGGGGTTCTGGCTATAGCAGGGAGAGCAAACATGCCACCTCCTCCGCTGAGCATGCAGCAGGCCTGACTCTGGCTCTCCTGCCCCCTAGCCCTTCTCCGGACCCTGCCGGGGGCGGCCACTATGGGACAACGCTTTCTCCAGGCACAGACCCCAGACCTGTCCCTGGGCACCGAGGAGTCCATCCTGATCCTCATTTTTTTTAAAGATTTTATTTATTTATTTGAAAGAGAGAGAGAGAGAGAGAGAGGGAACACAAGCAGGGGGAGTGGGAGAGGGAGACGCAGGCTTCCCGCCGAGCAGGGAGCCCGATGCGGGGCTCGATCCCAGGACCCTGGGATCATGACCTGAGCCGAAGGCAGATGCTTAACTGGCTGAGCCCCCCAGGCGGCCCCCATCCTGATCCTCATTTTGTCCAGGATTCTATCACCTTCTTTAATAGCCTTTGTGGGCATTTTATAGCCCTTCCTCTTGGGAATCCCTTCGGGTTTAATCTTCAGCTCTTCTGTTAAAAGCCTCTGTCTCCATTTTACTTCTTTTGTAGGATAGAAGAATATTAGATTTTATAATTTAAGGTAGGGAATGACCGTGGAGATCACCAACTGATTGCTACTAACAATAGTCGGCATTCATTGAGGGCTATGTGCCAGACACCGCACGGGTGCCTTCATGCCTTGGCTTCTTTAATGTGCCCAACGGATGTGGCCATGGCTGTCACCAGTGACCTTGATGTTGGTGTGTCTGCTGGACCCTATTGTATACTCAGTGGGCAAATTCCCATGATGCATTTACTGCCTTTGCCCCTATGCCTGATTTGTTGAGAATCCCAAGGGGAAATCCCATAGCCAGGGGCAGCCTGAGCTCTGTGGCCAAATGGGCCAATTAGTTTGTCGTTGGGCAGCTCTCACCCTTGCCCCTCCCCACCACTCAACCCCTTCTCTTTTCTCAAGCTTCTTTCACATGCAGAGCAGGTATTTTCATCGATTACTTCCTCTGAAAAACTAGAAAACTAAGTGTTAGGGCATCGTCTCTCAGACGTCCCCACCGTTTGCATTTCCGCTTCTTCCCCGGTCTGGTCCCCACTATCGAAGCAACAGTCCTTCCTCCAATTCACGGCCCCTTCCCACCGGGCCCTGGTCACGTCCTGTCCCACCAAAGCTGGGACCTCACCGCCTTGTCCTCTCTCTCTCCTCCCTTGTTCCATTGTTCTTTCTACATGTTCCTCCTCTTCATCCCTCAGAGAGGCTCAGATTTCTTACATCCTCACCAGCACTCCTTGATCTTGATCCCGGGTGTTTGGGTTGTTCACTTCCTACTTGGACAAGTTGCTTGGAAGATTACTCCCCCTGTTTTCACACCTCCCGTTCCCTCCAAGCATTCACCTGCCCCCCTTCCCCTACTCCACGACCTCACCAAACTGTGTGTCAAAGCTCACGGAGGGACTCTAGATTATTAAGCCAGGGGATATTTTTCAGTCCTTTGTCTGGGCTTCTCTGAATCCTGAGATGTAATCACCACTCTCTCTCTCTCTCGAAACTCTCTGTTCCCTTTTATGGTTTCATTTTTTTCTGGATTCTCCTCCTACCTTTTAGGTGTTGTTTCATGGACAACTTTCTGGCTTCTCTATTCCATCTGCCCTTTCAACATAGGTGCTCTCTAGGCTTCTTTCTCTTCCCACACAAGCTGCCCTCTCAGGGTAATCTCATACCTCCATGGTTTTAATTACCACCATTATGTAGATGGTACCTTCATCTCCAACCTCTTAGCTCAGCTTCTGGTTCATCCATCAAATAACTTCTGCTCATGCCCGTTCGGATGTCCCATGGCACGTCAGGGTCAGCAAGTGTAAAGCTTCAGTGAGCACCTCTGTCTCTCCACACCTCCCTTCCCCTTGTGACCCCCAAGTCCACTCTGCCTCCAGTGTTTTCTAGATTGTTCATGGCACTTCCACCCACTCTGGCCATAAATCTGGGAATCCTAGACTCCTTTTCATGCACCCTTCACTTCTAGTCACTCCTACTGTTCAAGTTCTTACCTCAAACACTCCTCAGATTTGACCCTTCCTTCTCATCCTCAGCCCCCAGTGGAGGCTCTCCCCTGAGACTTGAACCCTCCTACTTAGCCACCTTATCTCCAGCTCTCCACCCTCAAAGCCCTTTCCACTGGGCTTCCAGACTGGCCTTTCAAATGCAAATCTGACTATGTCCCGTCACTGCTCAAGACCCCTCAATGTCTAATTGCCGACAGGACAGAGAGCCACCGCCTTGCAGTGGCTCTCCGCAGAGTGCACAGGCTACACGTTTCAATTCTCAGCTTGGGTTTCAATTCCAACTTCTTCACCTGTGACTTTGGGAAAATTCCTTCATCTGAGTGTGATGTAGTGATATATTGTGTAAAATGGGGAGAATTTAGATTTGTTGTTAAGATTAAATGCAATAATCCATACAAAGTGCTCTATACTATGCCGCATATTTATCGTAGGTGCCATTACTACTCTTTCTACCATTGTTATTGTTATGTTATGATGATGACGATGATGATGATGATATTATTATGTCTTTGCTCATGCAGTTACTTCTCTTGAACACCCTCTCCCACCACTAGCCCCCTTACCCAACATCCTCCATCCCCATTCTCTCTCTTTCACACACAATCAACTAACTCAGAGCTTAGCCCTCACCGACCTCCAGAAACCTGCTTCAAACCTTAAAACTGGCTGAGAAGCCCCTTCTATGCATTCTTTGTGCTTAGCCGTATGACAGCATTATCATTCAGTAATCAGCTCATCGGCTTAATTATATCACCCATTGAACTGCAAGTAACCACAGCAAGAGACTAGCACAGCTCCTGGGATTGGGACACTGCCCAGTACGTATTATGAAATAAACGAATAGATGAATGCATTGCAAAATGTGTCTATACTTCCTCAATATTGAGAAAGCTCTTTCTTCTTCCTGCATTTGCTCTTGATAAAGGACCCTGTCTCCATCACTGTCCCCCAGGCCTTCACTCTAAATAACCAATTGCCAGTGGCATCTCTTTTGATGCTGCTGGAAGAGTGGCAGCCAAGAATATTCTTCTTTCTCTAAAACCTCTAAAACCCTGTGCTACCCTATAGCCTCTTGGATGTGAGCGTGAGCAAACCCAAAAGTTCGCCCGTGGATGAAGGGTCCCTTTAACCCTGAGTACAAGCTGGGTACTGATGGGTTAACTACTGCTCCGAAGAAGAGCAGGCTCAGGGCTAGTGGGGGGAAAATGTAAATGGCCCCTTGAAATGTTTTCTAATTTGCTACTAATCATTTAAAAATATTAACCCATCCCCGCCACTCCAGCCACCCTCTTGTCTCTTCATTAGATATACAAGGCCAGCATCCAAATAAGAACTGGCCTTTGGTTTTACAAGAAAAGGGTAAATTCAGAGGCTGAGAGGAGCTAATCGTTTTCGATTAGTTAGTTTCAGACTTCACTGCGTTTTGTTTGGTCGAGATTATCTGAATCTTTATTAAGGGAGCTGGAACTGGCAGCAGCAAGGGCAGGAGGAATAACATTCGTGTAAGAGTGCACTTTATACAGCGGCGGCCCCCTTTGCGTGCAGAGAGAGGTGTTCATGGATGCCTGTGCACGTGCGTGGTCCACTGCACCTCTGGGTGGGGGTGCAGCACGGGCATGTGATGCGTGCGTGTGTGGAAGACAGAAATGAAGTTTTCCAAGGTGCAGGCCCCCCAGAAGACCAGGGGCAGCTTCTTAGTCTCCAGTCTTCTCTTGTAGCCCAGCCCCTGCGAGGCCTGCCTGCCTGGAGGTAATTTTATTTAATCTTGGCAATCTTCTGGGATAGGCTTAAGTAAACAAGGATCAAGCCACTCACAACCTTAATTAGGCTACATATAAATAATGGATTGCCAGATTAGCTGAGAACTTACAGGAGGGAAGTGAGAGCAATAAAACCAACTTGCCTTAAGTGGGCCCTTCCTTCGAGGAGCTCCAGCTTCTCTAGGCAGATGTCTGTGTCGGGTGCCATGGAGACATTCCAGCAGCCCATTTCTCATTCATTTATTCATTCATTGTTTATTCATTCATCACACAAATTCTTACTAAACCCTTCTGAAAACAAGACATGATGCGAGATGTTATGGGGGAAGGCAAAGGTGAAACCCACAAGAACTCCTTCTCGGTTGCCCACAGTTACAAGCCGGGCTTATAACTCCAAGTGAAAATTGACAAGAGGGTCTCCCGACAGAGCACAGTGGCAGATTGTCTTCTCCAGGGATGAGCACAACAAAACGTCCCATTCCCCGGGCTCTTCCCACAATGTGACCTTGATGCTCCTCCCATCCAGGGGTGGAGTCTATGAACCTGACAATCTGTTGAACTTGGGCAGACTTTGTGCCTGCCTTCACCGACAGGGCACAGTGGAAGTGATGCCTTGTGACTTCTGAGGCTATGGGAAGAGGCCATGCACTTTGCTCTCTTGGAATGCCTGTTCTTGCAACGAAACCACCATCTCGTGAGGCAGCCCAAAGAAGCCCAGGCCGCATGGCTCCAGTCCACAGTTTAGCTGAGGGCCAGACCGACAGCAGCACTGACCACCAGACATAGGAGCACAGGTCCCACCTGGTGATTCCTGCCTGGGGAAGTCACTTCAGCCTTCGAATTTTCCTGGCTGAGGCCTCAGACATTGTGAGTGAGACAAGCCATCCCAGCTCTGCCCTTCTGGATTCCTAACCCACAGAATCTGTGAGCTTAATAAAATGGCTGTTGGAAGTGGCTCAGTTAGGGGAACATTTGTTACGTAGCAACAGAGACTATAATTAGCACTGTGGGAGCCTGGGGCATTTTTTTTCTCCTGCTCCATGACCAACAGTTATCAAGGCTTGGTCAAGTCCATATAGAAAACCTCTCTGGTATGTACTCTGCCCCCTTCATTTCTAACAATGCCTCTCTTCTTATCCAATGCTCCCTCTTACTTGGTCTTCCTGCCTCTGGCCTCAGCCCTTTCCCCCTGCCTCCTTCCTAACCCTCAGCTCTGGACCTGGCACCCCCTGGTGCTCAGGGCATGCCTCTCGACTTGGAGTAGGGGTGCACTCTGAGGGACTCGGCAGTGTGTTGGGGGTGAGAGGGGCCATAAGACGAACATGGCCAGTCCTCGTTTGACTCACTAGGAAGTGGTTGCAAGTATTATTTTTATGTTAAAAATAGACACACATACATTCTAGCATAAACCAACATTGGCAAGGATTTTAAAGGCAAAACCAAGACTCCAAGAGCATTTCCCCTGCAGGAGGGCATCCTAAAACTGCTAGTGGGCCGGCTTTCCTCACTCCCTCTGCGGACTGCAATATGCTGAGGGGCTGCCTTTCACTCTCTGTAGCAATGGGTTGAGAAGAAGCTCCCCTCTTTAGCCCAGTATTGAGGCCGCCGTCCACCCCTCACCCAACCCTGCAGACTGGCTTCTTACTGGGAAGGCTGCAGCATGCACCCAGCTGGTGGATGTCCGAGGCCCGTGTCTAGGTGTCTAGCTGGAGAAAGGAGAGGTACTTGGAGGAAGGGTCCAATTAAGGAAAACAGACTCTAGTTAGGCAAATTATTATTTGGTGTAGTCCTGAGCCCTCCATACTCTTCATGTCTCAATGTGCTTTCTGCTTTCTATCTCTGGAAAGACTTGGCTCATTCTTTAGTGCGCAGTTCAAATGTCTCTTCGAGGCTTCTCCTCACCCCCTGGTGCCATTAGCCACCCCCTTTCTGGGCTCCCATACCACTTTGCTCATGTAACATTTACCATGTGGTGTTATGGTGTGCTGAGTATAGGCTCATCTTGGCCACTACACTGGGTTCCTCAAGGACAATCATCAGGTCTTTTTCTCCCCCCTGCTTTTAATAGCTCTTTCTACTCCTTTCTTTCCACCTGACCTTCCACACTGTGTGTCTGTTAAACAGTTGGGTCTCCATTATTCTTTGTTGGAGCAAGTTACTCTATTTACCTTTATTCATATTTATATAAATAAAGGAGGTTGGCCCTCAGGCCAGGCACAAACGCATCCCCCACCACACCCCCTCATCTAGATGGGTTTACAGATTCTCAGGAGGAGTGATCCCTCAATGGCTCTAGTCCTCACTTTTCTCCCCAGCCAGGACATGCTTCAGGAATAACGCAGATCCCATTATAATGTAAGAACTGGAGAATGGGCATAGCTTCTTTTTCTTTCTTTCTTTCTTTCTCTCTCTCTCTCTCTCTCTCTCTTTCTTTCTTTCTTTCTTTCTTTCTTTCTTTCTTTCTTTCTTTCTTTCTCCCTCTCTTTCTTCTTTTTGGTTTATTTATTTTAGAAGGAGAGTAAGCACAAGCTGGAGGGGTGTTGGGAGAGGGAGAAAGAGTCTTAAGCAGACTCCACGCCGAACAGCTGATGCGGGGCTCCATCTCATGACCCTGAGATCACGACCTGAGTCAAAACCAGGAGTCGGACACTTAACCGACTGCACCACCGAGGCCCCCCAGCTGCTTTCTTGATTGAGTGAGAAGCAGCCTCTGTCTCTCCAAAGTCCCACAGATGGGCTTTGTGGGCAGGGCCTGTGTGAGAAGTCGATTGAGAAGATAGTGTCCCTGCCAGGTCTCCCCCACCACAAAAGAACACTCCCATTGTCTGCCCTAAGTTCTGAAATTCTACTGTTAGAGATTCATTCCTTGATGTGGAAGATTTCAACCCTTGAGAGTTCCCTGTTAAAATGCAGATACTCCTGGGAGGGGTGAGAACTTGAGTCCTTTTTTAAACTTCCACTTCCGCTGAAGATTCAGTGATAGCTAGGCTGAGAGCCCCAGCCCTTAAAAAACTGGGACAAAAGGCAGGAGAGATTCTGTTGAAAAGAAAGAAATATGTTATGTTCACCAGATTGTGTCAGTGCATCAAAAAGCCCTCTGCTTGCATTGTATGTATTCGAGGCTGGCTGCTATGCAACATAATGGGGGTTAATTCCAGGGCTTAGAGCACTGCCTGGGAATTGGAAGCTTCTACTAGGAGAGAAAAAAGGGGTGATGATGGGTTTGGTTTTCTTATACCATGTCCTCTATTCCTGGAGGATGGAGGCTTCCCTCTCTCAGGATTCCAGACCAGAGGAAACATGAAAAGAGGGTTAAAAGATGTCTTTTGTCTTTGTAGGAAATAAGATCTTTTTGTAAAATGTCAAAAATTGGCAAGTTCCACATCTCAGATTCAGGGGGCAGGGGAAAACAATTGGGGAGGGGAGTGGAGGGTTGCATTAATATGAGGATGATTTTCCACTCCAGCTGCTCACCTTATTAGTTTAAAAAATTGCTTTAATATCTATACGTTTAGTTAAGAGAAGCGCCGCACATAATTGGAACTCTCAGAACCAGATGGCACCTTGGAGATCAACTGGTTTAACCCTCACTTAGGGATGCAGAGCAAGGTGTCCCAGATGGCCCAGCACGTCCGTGGCCCATACTGGCAGGCTCACCCACCCCCATCTCCTGGGCTCCAGTGAGGAGGTGCTGGGCTTCCTTTGGTTTCCCTCTGTTGGAGCTCCCCTTGTGTGGTGGCTTGAATGCTACAGCAATGGTAACAGTTTGGCCAGGAATCGGGAATGTGCTGGACCATGACTCAGTTGGGCAGAATCCAGGGGAGCTTGAAAGAGGCTCTGTGGTCATTTTTAGCTGTTTTACATTACAGACCCAGGTAATTAGGGTCCCGCCTACCCTAGACCTCTCTTTCTGGGAGACCAAAAAACCATCCATAGGCACTCTCTAGGACAGGCAGAGCATGTCTGGAGGTAGCAAGCCTTGGAAGGGGCATTCTGCTTTCAGTTCAGAGGTTTTGGGGGAGGAGTCCTCATCCCTGGCCCACCACTACCCAGGATCAAGTCTGTACCTCTGCCCCCAAAGGAGCTGGTGAGAAGCATCTCCCTTCCCCTGCCCAGTCTCTCTGTGATCCAGCGGCTGGGCTGAATCACATGTAATTCTTTTGGTGGTGGCCGTTCACCCTGGTTCAGCAGCCTGTGTGGTCGCGATCGATCAGCAGGGGTCCCTTCCCTGTGAGAAGCTGAGCTGTTTACACAAGGTCACTTTATTAACAGGGAAATCGCTCTTATGATAAATGAGCATTCTGATACAGCTGTCCTCTCTCGCTCGCTCGCTCGCTCTCCCCTTTCGGCTTCAAGAGCTTTGCCAACCCACAGCTTCTGCGTCCTTGGCTGCTCCACCCCTTTGCGGCCACAAGACCCCCTTGGCTCCACAAAGAGGCCCTCCCTTTGAGCTCAATCAAATGAAGCCAGTGTCCAGGGAAAGGGGAAGGTGATTATGAGCCTCTTCACATGATTTTCTTCCAATTCAAGCTCAGCAGCAGCAACCAGAGAAGCACGGCATCCTTTCTATGGACCAGTAGATGGGATTTCAGATCAATGATGGTCATTTCTTGAATTTGCACAGCACCTGACAGTTGATAAAAATTTTTCCAATTCTTTACAGTCAACCATTTTGCTGGTGCTCTCTGAATAAGGGGCTGAAGAGAGGTGTTATTGGTCTTATTCCCATTTTAGGGATGAGAAAACTGGAACTCAGATAAAGCCTTGTTTCATCTCCTGACTTAAAATCTAGGAGCATGAAATTTAGGTTAGATCATGGCTGCCCTCTTATTGATCGAGTAACCTTGGAAAGTTATTTTTTGTTTTGTTTTGCTTTTGATAATAGTTTATTTTTTTAGAGCCATTTTAGGTTTATAGAGAAATGGAGCACAAAGTAGAGAATTCACATATACTACCTCCCACCCCATCATACACATACAACTTCCCCTATTAATAACATCTTGCAAGGTACCCTTATTACAACTGATGAACCAATACAACCATATACTACATTATTGCTAACTAAAGTACAGATGTTACATTAGGATTCACTCCTTGTGCTGTACATGCTATGGTTTTGACAAACGCGTAATGTCATGGATCCGTCGTTATAATATCATGTAGAGTAGTTTTACTGCCCTAAAAATCCCCTGTGCTTGGCCTATTCATCCCTTCTCCTTCCTTCTCTAGCCCCTGGCAAACACTGGTCATTTTACTGTCTTCATGGTTTCGTCTTTTCTAGAATGTACTATGCAGCCTTTTCAGACTTGCTTCTCTCACTTAGTAATATGCATTTAAGGTTCCTCCCTGTCTTTCCATGGCTTGCTAGCTCATTTCTTTTTAGTGCTGAATAATATTCCATTATCTGGAGGTACGACAGGAGAATTATTTTTTAAACTCTTTGTTTTTTTCAACTATGAAAGGGTAATAATAGGATTATTATCCCCTCCTAGGGTTGTGGTAGGGATTAGAGGAACTAATACACAGAGTATCAAGCATAGTGCTTGACATGTTGCACGTGCCCCTTGTTGTTGTTACTCTACTTCGCTCATTATTATTGCACACGGACTCCCAGGACTGAGGGGGGCAATTGGGATGCTTGTCCGGGACTTGCACAGGGAGGGTTTATGGTACATTGGAGACAGTAAGATCTGGACTCTGCGTGCAGGCCCCGGGGCTGACACCAACTTCTGTAAGTCCAGGTCACTTTAACCCTGTTGGTCTCCACCAAATGATCTGGAAAAGGAAGGCTAAACCCAGGTGAAGTATGAGCACCTCCCAAAAGGCTTTGGCAGGACAATGTGTCTGCCAATGCCTTTGCTGCTGCTTGAGCCCCACGGCCTGGAGTGCTCTTGGGATCCTCTTCTGATTTCCTTAGGCAGAGGAGGGCTGGCTTTGTCTGTGGGGGATCATTGGGTGGGACAGAAGATTAGTCTCAATGTGGTAACTTCCAGACGAATGGAGTAACCAGACATCTGCTGAGTAGAAGGATGATTGGCCGAGAAAGTTTGGTGTTTACCCACTTGACCTGAAGGAGTCCAAAGACCACACACACTCACCATATGTCTGAACCAAAGGGCGATGGAAGCAGGTGAGGAAAGCCGCAAGGCCCAGACAATGTGGTGGTACCGGCAGGTGCACACATTTTCTCATAATGATTCTCCTGCCTTTCTTAACTCCTAGCAGTCTCATAAGAACACAGTGAATTGTTTAGAAAAATACTTTGTAGACAGAAACCAAGTAAAAGTGTTATTTTCTAAATACCTATTACATATATTCAACAATCTTAAATAAATGGTTTAACTTCTCAAGACTCACGTTTCCTCATCTGTAAAATAAGGAGCACCGTGTTAGCAGGTTTATGAGGTTACCATGACAATGGATGAGATGATCGACCTAAAGTGCTGAACCAATGTCAGCTGTGTGAGTATGTGTACATTTATTGTGCACTTAGTGTATATACACATTCACATAAACACACACAGTAAGGGCACAATTTCTACCATGACTTGATGATTACTTTCACCTGAGTTACAATTCTCCAAAATCTGCTTGGCCAGCTATTATTATCCCCATTTTATGGATGAGAAGACTGAAGCTTGGAGAAATTAAATATTGCTCAAGAATACCCAGATGGTAAGAGGATGAGCTGGGATTTGAACACACGCCCAAAGCTGATGCTTTTCCCACCAAACCCCTACCTGTAAACGCTGCACACATGTAAGATTATATTTCTATTGGAAATATATCATACAGCTTGTTTCCAATGGGGGTTCATGTCGTTTTCTCATCCCGAGAGGAAAGAATAGTCAAGTTATGGTAACAATGGTGAGAGAAATGGCTCCAGCCAAGCTGAATCCAGCTGGATCGGTGCTTTTGTGCCTGGGAGAATGTGCATGTGCATGCAGCTTAGGGGCTCCGTCTGTATAAAGGAGGGAAAGTCACATTGGTTAGGAAAGAGAATGACTTAGGAGGAGCTGCTGAGACACTGGAACTCAACCTAGTGTTGATGTATGATAACCAGGGCACGTTACTGAAAGGCATAAAATAATACAAAAAGTTATTTTTCAGCCAATATGCTGACACAGCACCATTTTGGGTCCCTAACTGAAAATGATATATGAATTATCTCCACCTAAAGTCGGAAGTATAAATTATAGAATATATCTTTCACTGTTTTATTTGGGCTGTAAAGCGACACCTTATTATTTCTCCCTCCTGGGCTTCCTTTAATGAATCGGGATTTGAAAGTGAAATATTTATTATATTGCAGGGGAGAGATTACATTGTGCTTCAGAAAGGAGGGAGGAAGGGTTATGGAAATCAGGCGGCATCTTGGAAATTGGTCTCTTTCTTGTTTATGAGAAATGGCTGATGCGGGTGTTTTTTCCGAGTTGTGAGCAGTGTACTGAAGAGGACCCCTCCTGCATGGTGAACATGGGGGCACGGGTTGCAAAGTCAGGGATCCAAGCCTCTGGCCTGCTCTCACCTGTAAATCCTCCTCGTCTGATTGGGAACATCCAGCGAACGAGAGACACTTGATTATGACGCCTTCATGGGTTGCGTGGGGAGATGGAGTATCATGAGCCATCTTATTAAATCTGGCTGGGGTGGAGGAAAGAGGGGGTGAGGGGAGGAATGCCTTCATCTCTATTGGTTATTGGATGTTGGGTAATGGCAATTGATTATTCAAACCATAGGGCAGTTACTGAGACTCAGCACTGGCTTAATGGACATATTTCTTCTACTAGCTCCCAAATCAGTCCTGATGGATGATTATGGGAGTTTAGTATGTCATATAACGGCTCAGAGCCAGGCAACCAGACTATCCCACTGTTCAGAGTGAGAGCAATTGTTCCTAAGATGCTAGACGATTCCTGGTATCCCCACTATAGGTAATGGGTGAAGAAATGGGTTAAAAGGTTGGACCCACAACATTAGGCAGTGTTACCAATACCACCTTTCATGTGACTGTGACCATAGCTCAGGGACAAGCATTTATGCAAAAATTTGGAGTGTTTGATCCTCCTTCATTCATTCATTCACCTATTCATTTATTCCATGAATAGTTATGAGCCCTTCTATGTGCCATGTGCTGTATTAAGCACTGTGGAAAGAAAAGAAATAATAAACAGCTCTTCTGTTCAATGAACTATGGACCAGTGGGCAAGACAAACCACAAACAGAAGTCAAAACAGCGTGTCAAGTTATACCATAAAGGGGGGGGGGCGCCTGGGTGGCTCAGTTGGTTAAGCGACTGCCTTCGGCTCAGGTCATGATCCTGGAGTCCCGGGATCGAGTCCCACATCGGGCTCCCTGCTCAGCGGGGAGTCTGCTTCTCCCTCTGATCCCCCCCCTCTTGTGCTCTCTCTCATTCTCTCTCTCTCAAATAAATAAATAAAAATCTAAAAAACAACAACAACAACAACAACAACCATGTAAGCAAGAAGAGAATGGAGTGAAATATTTAAAGTGTTGAGAAATTTGAATTTCCCTGATGGCTAATGATGATGAACATTTAAAAAAAAAAAATGTTACACCATAAAGGGTAAGCAAGGATAATGTGACAAAAAGGAGGTGATTGATTTTGCTTGCTGGGACAGGGTGCAAGAAAGCTCCAAGCTCCCCCAAGCTGATTTGTACACAAATATGTATTGTGTGGATCCCTTCATCATTAATGTGATGATCCTTAAAAGAAAGAGAAGGGCATTCTAGAGCATGTGCAAAGACAAAAAGTTATCAAACAAGATCTCCTAATTTATATAAGCCATACACTTTCAAGTGGCTGGCAAGCATGAAGGTAAACACTTTTTTATCCAGCACAGGAAATGTGGTGGAAAGTACAAGGCCCATTGCCCCTACCCCCGCACCTTTCTTGCCTCCAACGCTCTGTCCCAGTCCATTCACCGCCCACTCTCTGGTGTGGTGGCATTCACTGATGGGTCACCGCATATACTCCTTAGGGGGCTGGGGAGTGGGTACCTCTGTCCAGAAGCCAGGAACCCTACTCATTTTAGCCCAAGTAGCCCGAGGCTGCTTTGCAAGCAGGAGGTGTTTGCAATGGATTTGACTGGTGCTCTGAGCCTGAGCGGCTGGAGAGGGTGAACTCCATTTGTCAGGGCAGTGTTTTTGTGTTGAATGCCATTAGCACTGGGGAAGGATCACATGGTTTGGGAGGCTGGTGCACCAGCGAAATGGCAGCAGCCCCTGATGGGTCAGTAGTGTGGGGAGGCCTCCAGGAGGGACTCTGCAGCTATCCTCTATTAGCAATTCAGAAGGGATTGGCAGCAACTCTGAGCTCTCCCTTGACAGCCAGCTCCTGGGAGCTCTGAGTTAAGCAAAGGCACCTGCCAATTGTAAGATTCCCTGAATTCTCTGAATAACCATGGTGGCGGTGGCAGCCCAGATGAGGAGGCCATGGCACTTCCTCCTGACAAGGATGGCATAACGTGGTGATTGCAATGCATCGCGGCTCCTAGTCATAGCAGTGCATACATATCACTCATAGAAATAGAGCTGCATGGGGACTTAGACATAATGCAGTCCAACCTCTTCATTCTGTGCATGCAGAAACTCTGAGTTGACAAATGTTACAGAGTGGCTAAGTTCAGACTTGACCCCAGGTTTCCTGATCTCTACTTATCTGTCCTTCCTCTGCATCTTTGAAGGTTGGTGGACAGGATAATGGAGGGAAACTAATTGAAACAGACAAACAAAATAGTAACAGATTCATGGTACATGACCACTAATATCTAGTGGTCAACTTATAGTTTGTTTCCGAACTAGTTGGCTTTCTAACTTTTGCTAAGTTTAAAAAGAAGATTCCTGGTCATCTATTCTAGTTATCACTGTATTTTACTTGCAGTGAAATGCATTTTGCCCCCCTCGCCTCAGCATACATAAATTTATATTGCAATCGGTGAGATTCAAGAAAATAACATCCGGGTGCTAGAACTCACTAACAAAGGGAGCAGAGGCTGGGGCTGAGCCTGTCTGGAGAGGCTCAGGAGCCAGGAGAGGGGGCAGGTAATGACCACTAGAGGTCTCTTCCAGTCCTGCGATGAGATCATTTCAAGCTTTTGCTGACACCCACCCAGAGTTTGTTGAGGTGGGCATGTTCAGGAAGCAGTGGGCTACCAGAATTGATGGGTTGTGGTGAAAGCAGAAGGATGAAGAGAGGCCCCTATATTTACAAGAAAACACCTGTCATGAATGGGGAAAAAAAAAGAGTGTCTCTAGTTCAGGAAGGAGATGTGTGTGTGTGTGTGTGTGTGTGTGTGCGCGCGCGCGCGCGTTTTTTGGAAAGGTCTACAAAGTGGCGTGGCAGAATGGTGAAGAAGGTCTTTCTTTCACACCGTCTCCTCCTCGACCCACCAATCTCCCTCCAATTTCAATCCCTTAGAGAAAGAGATCGAGGACTTGCTCTCCTGTCATGAATTTAGATCTATGGCCCTGTGGTAAGGAAATTGAATTTTTTAAAACAAACAGTCCAGAACCTTTACATATAAAAGGACGTGCCCCTGCTTCCCTCAGTTTTCTTGAGAGACAACATCCATCTATTCAAGGAGGCCTGCCATTGCTTGTGCCATCCTTGGAATTCCTCTGGGGATCTTCAGTGTGGTCCCGTGAGCCCTTTCATGAGGCGTATATCTTCGTTTGCAACTTTGAGAGTCAGTCAAGGTCATGCAGAACCAAGTCTGAGTTCAAGGAGGGAGATTTGCTGTGATAGGTTTGGTTTTGACCACAAACCAAGTGTGGCTGTATGATAAGGAGACTGTATCTCTTCTAAGTCTTTGTTTACCAACTTGTCTTTGTTTTCTGTAATGAAAACAGGCTTCACCACACTACCCTCCCCGTGTAATTTATAGTAATTTATACATTGTTTACCTGTAAACGATCACCACCACCACTACCACAATACAACCCTCGTAATATCAACTCTTGGTGTATGTAGACCAATACTCCCTCCTCTCCATCATCTTCAGTCTGTTAGCGTGCAGAGAGCACTAAGGGATCTGAAAAAGGCTGGGCTTGAATTCTAGTTTTATCAGCTCTGGGAACTTGAGCATGTCACTTGACCTCTGTGAATTTCAATTTTCTGAATTATAGAAAAAGAATAAAAATGTTTGCCTTGAAAACTTGTAAGGATTAAATAAACAAATGTGAGAAAGTATCCAGTGCATAGTGGATGTTTAATAAATGTTTGTGTCTTATTTTAAATAAAGTAGCAGCTGGGGGCGCTTTCTTCTTCTATTGTCTTTTGACTCTGTTCTGTTTCTCTTTCTAGTCCTGCCTCCCTACTTTCCTGATACTCATTGCCGTGCCTTGTGACATCCCCTGGCCTCTCCTTCTTTTACCAAGAAGCTGTTGGGAGGTGAAGGAGGTGAAGTGCAGGGTAACAAAAGGGAGAGAATAGAGAAGGTCAGTCATGGCTCCAAAGCCAGCTTAGGGACGCTCTAGACCTCAGACCATGGGTCCCGCTGAACTGAAAATACCCTCACTGGCCACTAGGCTCTATGAGGCTGGGTCTCAGCTGGACAAGAGGGGTGAGGGCCTCTCCTCCTTGCCCCATGCTAGGTGCTGGGGTTGCCGTGGTGAACAAGACACAGTCCCGCCCTGAGAGGACTTCTGTGTCCCATTCTCTGAAACTTGTTGTTGAAGGAGAAGGTCTAGTGGGAGCCTGTAAGCTGCCCCCAAATAATCCCTGCCTCCAGGTATTCATACGCTTGTGTAAGCTCCTCCTCTTGATGGTGGGCTGGGCCTGGTGACTTCCTTCCAACAACTAAAATGGCACAAAAAGTCGTGGGATGTGACTTCTGAGGTCAGCTTATCAACAGACTAACTCATGAGATGCTCTACGGAGAGGCACATGTGGGGGTGAGGAATCTAGGGAGGCCCCCGGCCAACAGCCAGCCAGGAGCTGACGTCTTCAGTCAAATAGCCTGCAACGAACTGAATCTTGTCAGGAACCATGAGAGTGAACTTGTGAGCAAATGCCTCCCCAGTTGAGCCTTGAGATGAGACCACGGCCCCAGCCAACACCATAACTGCAGCCTTTTGAGAGATCTTGAGGTGGAGGCACCCAGCTAGGTGTGCCTGGATGCCTGGCCCACAGAAACTGTGAGCTAACAAACATTTGTTGTCTTAAGCCATTCAGTTTTGGGGTTATTTGTTATACAACAAAAGATAACTAACAAGAGGGGGTGCAGATCAAGTGACTCTCCTGACTTTCATATATTATTATTTTCCAGTTTTATTGAGCTATAAGTGACATACAATATTGTGTAAGTTTAAGGTGTACAACAGAATGATCTGATGTATGGATATTGTGAAATGAGGAAGACCCAGCCCCAGTGTCTCTGGTGCCCAGGCTGTCTCGGTCAACGCTATATTGTCAGGGCCTGGTACACAGGAGGTGCTCAATAAGTATTTGATGAATGAGCAACCTGCAGAACGTGGAGACCTTCTCAGAGGCTCCACCCCAGCACCTCAACACTGTGGATTACCCAGGATACACAGGATACCCAGTCAAATTGAATTTCAGATCAAAGAGGAATAATCTGTAGGGTGAGTATGTCCCAGCTAGCACATGAGAGATACTTACACTAAAAAATTATCTGTTTGCTGTTATTGCTAAATCTGGTGACCCTAAGCCTGGGGTGGGAACAGAATCAGTGTCGACCGAGGAGAGGTAGGACGTGAGTGTGCGTAATAAGACTAGATGACCCACCTGTTACCTCACATAGTTACAATTTGTGTGTGTGTGTGTGTGTGTGTGTGTGTGATAAAAACTTTTAAGATCTACTATTTTAGCAACTTTCAAATGTATAAGACAGTATTGTTAGCCATAGTCACCATGCTGTTCATTACATATTCGGTGAACTCATATATTTATTTTAAATATATTAAAAACAGGTATTAAGCCCCCTAAAAAGGAAGAAGGAGGGAAATATCTTTCTGGAGGAGTGCCTATCAGAGTTGTTGTTTTTAACTGAGTCTCATGCACTCTGGTGGTAGAGCGGCAGGCTTCCTGGTGCTTATAAATTCTCCTGGCCAAATTCTTCAGGAGAGGTGCTTTCCTCCTCTCTCATAAGCCTTGTCATCCAGTCTTCTGCTCCATATGCCACTTCCTACTTTTGAGGTCCCCTTGACCCATCCCAGTCAAGCTGGGTTCGGCTGCTCTAGCTCCAGCTTGCAGCTGAGGAGGAGGCACATTTATCAGGGTCCCCAGGGGCAAGGGGGCCTCGGCAATCAGGGCCTCTGGGCCTGGGATGCCCTGGTCGGTTATGTCCTCAATGTCTCCCAATCCAATATTATGTCTCAAGAAGGAGAGGGGCCCCACGAAGCCTGATTTATTATTTTACACCTGGTGCCTGGCAATGAGATGTCAGCCTGCCAGGCCAGAGGGTTAGAGCTGACTTCCAGATTTCCAGAATCTTCCACCTGTGGATACACCGGAGCCTGATATATCCCTATTCGAGGGGATATTTCTTCAGTCACCACTGTCCCGATAGCTGGTCAAGATGGCTTCCTGCCCATTCCTCACAGGCTCCCCTCACATGTTGTCATCCTGTCAGCATACCCCTGTCGATACAATCCTACCCCATGCTGACTTGTGTCTGGCCCCTGAGTATGTGTGTGTGTGTGTGTGTGTGTGTGCAAACACACACACACACACACCCTCACAGGCACACACACACCTGAACATACATTCACAGGTACACACACATCTGCGCAAACACACTCACATGCATATGCACACTTGCACACACATTCACCTGCACATACATCTGTACACACACACACACATACACGCACACACTTGTACTCATGTGCCACCCGCATTCTTCTCAATATCATGACTTTAAGTCTTCTTTGAAGATGAAATCTATTATCCACTCAAATAATCATCCCACCGCCACCCCCTCCCCGCAAGATGATTAGCATCTGTGAGCATTATTTAAAGCACCACTTGGTTCCCATTTTGAAAAGCTGTTTTCCCCCCCTCCCTTTCATGCCAAATCCCCAATGTAGACTCGACACAGGGAGCAGCTCTGCATGGCCAAGAGAGGTCGGCTCTCATTAATACAGATCCCATTTATTTAAAAATAGCAATATTATGCCACTTTCAAATAGCCCGAGTGAGCTAAACCATTAAAAGATTGTGCGTCGCTGACTTCGGACCTATTGTGAAGGCTTAATATTTCACAGCACAGTGACATACAGCACATAACCCACGGAGCAGCGCTATTGGTTTGGCTGTTCTGAAGCGAGAAGTAGGAAAATAATTGAAGAGAACGTTTTATAGCCCAACACAGAGGAAGGAAGAGACTGGAGCTTGGAAAATGTGAAGGCCTCCCGAAGCTGTGGGTGGGGCCTGAGGCACAGATGGAGTGCTGCTGTCCATGGTGCGTCCGTACATATTCGCGGGGGATGGGTGCATGGATGGGTAGTCCGTCTCCTGGGTCCTCCTCACAATGTGGTCATTTTCCAGCATCATTGTTCCTAACACGGCTAGTGGACTTTCATGTGTTTCCATTCAGAGCCCAGAAAATGTCCAAATAAGTGATGCTTGAAATAGAGACGGATTGGGGGGTTTGGGATGAATTCGGGGGTGGTGGGGAAATTGCCAAGGAACCACAAATGTTAGTTTTGATCTTGATTCCGCCTCTCACTATGTGACCGAGAGTAAATATTTGACGTCTAGCCTCTCAATTCCCTAATCTTTGCAATGCGAATAATAAAGGCTACATCCAGAGGCTGTGACAAGTTGAACATATGACAATACTCAATTTTGGTTTCTTCCTTCTTGTTTCTCCCTTCACCTGCATTACCTCCTTCCTTCCCTCCTAACACAGGCACTCTCTTCTCCATCACTATGCTCTCTGCTAAGCCCTGGACCCAGCCTGGGGTGTGGTTTCTCCCACACGCACCTTGCTTTATGGCAATGATCCCAAGCCATCCACGTTCCCACCAGTATTAGCCATCCTCCTCTTTCTGCAGGCTTGAGCCTTCTGAGATGGCTTTGATTGCATGTGCTCTTCCCAAAGAGGCCAGGCAGGTGACTCTCAGAAAAGACTTGTGTTTCAAAGACCCAGTGGTTTGATGTGTAGATCTTGAGGCTCTGGAAGAGTCTGGCTAGCTGGAAGCTCTAATGCCCCCAAATATCCCATGGCCTCTTCCCAAGGTTCTGGGTCCTATTGGATGTGGCCCATGTCTGGGCATCTACCTTCCAGGAGGCTGGTTTGATTTTCCCAAATGAGGGAGTGAATGTAACATGGGCACACATGGACCTCTGTGATCCTTTGATCAAATGTGGTCCTCCCCACTCCATCTTACACAGTTCAGACTTGCAAGAGGGGGAGAGACAAGCCTCTCTGTTCAGGCCTGCCACCCATGGAATCAGCCTGCTCTAGCCTGAGGAGCGGGACATTTTATAGGGACAAAGCCCCCCACTACTGATCTCCCTCCTCTTCCACATTCTCACATTGCTGTTTTTTTTTATTTTTAGATTCTCCTTCCTCCACTGACCAGGGTCTCTGCCCATGGGTAACCACCCCCCTCTTCTTTCATTCTGTAGTTGTTTCTTAAAACAAAAAGAAAAAAAATGTTTTCCCAAATCAAAGGTAGCACAAGCAGCACCTTCTGTTTTGTTGGTCTCTTGAAAAAATACCCTTTGAATTCTTCTTCCTTTAACCAATGGGGGCCTCTTGCCCTTTGCCACAGGTTCTGAGCATGAGGAGCTCAGGTGTAGCTCCACAGACATTTAATTAGACCGTGTGTGGGGGCTGGTGGTGGTTGGTGGTGGGGCGGGAGGGTGAATGTGTTCTTCCTATAGCTACAGAACAAAGGCTGCCTGGTGAGCTGAGAACACAGAATGTGGAGCTCCCCTGGATGGCAAAGAAGGGCCAGAGTTTCTGTCCATGGGGAGGCGGTCTAAATATGCCACTCCCCCCTTCCCCAGACCCTGCTAAATGGAATACTATCTTTACATCTGATAGGGCCTTCCAGAACTAAATTCATATTTCATGGAATTACAATGACCTTGAGAGGTCATCCAGTGCAGCCCCTACATGGCAGGGCTGGTTTGGGGGCCAGTTCTGTCGTCAGTGCTTGAGGTTGAAAGGCAGCAGAACTCTAGTTCTTGTAGTAGATTTAATTTAGGTACCTTCCTTATGAAAGGGCATTCGTGATTCAAAAGAGCCCCTTAATCTCTTTCCCTCCATCTTTCTTTCTTTCTTCTCCCTGAATTCCCCTTTAATCATCTAAAATCGCAGCCTTCAGGTGGAGGATGCAAAGGAGGGGAGCATATTCAAAGGTATTGTAGGGTCACCGTTTCTGTTCCTTTTTCTCCTGCCTTAAGCCCTGCTTCAGGGAATAGGCAGACCTATAAATGAGATGTAGCTCATTCATGAATTGCTTGTGTATTACTTGGGAACACATTTTCCCATCAAAAATGATTGATGATTTGGTTCTCACGCTGGCCCACAGATGCCCATTTAACCTAATGTTGGCCTTGAAATATGAGTCTCCTCAAGTTTCCTGAGAATTATATGAGCAGAGATTCTCAGCAGCCTAAATATAGATCCCCAAGCTAAATTTTTGAGACTTTATGAGTGCTGAGCACGCAGCTGAGCCGAAAGCCCTCTGAGGCAGTACTGAGGTGGTAGGGCAATTGCTAAGGAACCCTTTGCATTAGCTTTGGGATTAAGACAGGCTTTGGTTCTGATCCTAATTCCAGAAACTCTGGAAGAGGAGTGGCTGGAGAAGGAGGAGGTTGGCATGACCCATCCACACGTTCTCAGAAGGCAGGGTGGCCCGGTGGAAAGTGCACCAGACCTGTGCTGGACAATATGGTTTCCAGCCTTGGCTTAATCACTTTTTACTTTTACATTGTTGAGTGAGTCATTCAACATCTCTGGGCATCATTTTCCTTAAAGGGAATACAGATAAACATGAAGAAACACATATAAAGATATATATACACACACACAGGCCTATCCAGAAATAAACATAAGTCTATAAATGTATTCAGTTGAGAGCAGGAGTGTTGGCAGAACATGATTAGAACTGAGTAGTGCAAAGACTACAAAGAAAAGAAAGGGAAATAATATTTATTGAACACTATGAATCATGCGCCATCTTGAGCGGTTTGCATAGAGCAAGTTTGGGAAGAAAATGTTATTTAAATATATCACACCAGCTTTCTTATGAGGGAAGAAATTGTCTTTCTTTAGAAAAATACCTTTGATAAGCCACTTTGTGTGTGGAGGTGAGGTATTGAGGGCATCTTTTGGAAAGGGGCACAAACACAGAATGCCAAGCTGTTCTGCATAAGAAACGAATAGAGTTTCTGGTTC
Organism: Callorhinus ursinus; assembly: GCF_003265705.2. NCBI lineage: Eukaryota > Metazoa > Chordata > Mammalia > Carnivora > Otariidae > Callorhinus > Callorhinus ursinus. The sequence continues at coordinate 11,907,563 of NW_027397081.1, read as the reverse complement.
AAAATGGCAGACTGAGGCAATAAATTAACCTCCCATCTCTCTGGAGACCCCATTAAAATGATGCGAAAGGAAGACAAAAGTGAACAAACCCATAATAAAGGGAATAGGGAGTGAGGTCAGAATCACCAGCAGATGAGGGATTTCAATGAACCCTTGGAAAATGAGACCTAGATGAATGTGTTGATAAATGAACCGGGGTGAGGAGCCAAAGCCCAGAATACATTCAGGTGGCAGCTGTGAAGGCACTGGAAGCCAATCTTCCTGCAAGAACAAAAGGAGGCTCTGGGATCGGAGTCGAGAGTTGTGAGGAGGAGGATGGGGTGATCCAGAAGAAGTGTCTCCACTGACCTCTCTGCTTAGCACAGGGCTCCTCTCGTACAGAAGGCAGGCAGTCTAGGGCTCCAGTGTGGGTGCTGGAACCCCACAAGCCTCCTCATTGGGCTCCCACCTTACAGCTAACTGTTCAATCTGTATCCCAAAGCAAAGCCTGCCACTGAAAAGCTCTGTCCTGTGGCTTTCTTCTCACTCAAGGAAACCCTTCAGGGGAAGAGACTTAAATACACAACAGCTACATGGACAGTCAACTAGGTCCTTGTTTTTAAATACTAATGTGCAATCTCAGAATGCCAAATACACCAAGAAAATCATCCGGGGGAAATATAAAGACCAAGGTAAACAAACAGAACAGCTGACTGGGGTGAACCACAGTTAAAAAAAAGGGGGGGGAGGGAGCTTTCTAAATGCTAACTAACAACCCCAGAGAACCTCAAGATAGCATTGTGTCCATCACCGCCATCTTCAGCACTATCACTGTCATCACCATGACTGACACTTCCTTAGCATTCTCTGTACAGGTGCTGTTGGAAGCACTTCACATGCATTAACTCATTGAACCCTCAAATATCATGGGAGGTACCTCTTACCATCATCCCCATGTTGGAGATGGGAAAGAAAGCTGGACACAGAGACGTTAAATGACTTTCCCAGGTTCACACAACCAGGAAGTGGCAGAGTTGAGATTTGAACTCAACTGGTTTGATTTCTGCATTTGTGCTTTCAACCACTACATTGAACTTCCTCTCATTAGAAATTTAAAAAAATTTTAAATATTTAAAAGACAAAAAACCCACAAAAAGCCCACAACCCCCCCAAATAACCAGTCTATGAAATAGAAGTAATTAAAGAACAAGAGAATCCTTATGGAAATTAAAAATATATGATTGCCAAAATAAAAAATTTAGTAGAAGAGCTGGAAGATAAAGTCAAAGATACCTTCCAGGATAGAGGAGAGAGAGAGAGAGTTAGAGGGAAAGACAGAGAGAGAGAGTGAGAAAGAGAGAGAGAAGGAAATTATCAAAGAAATCATAAATATTTCCCAGAGCCAAAAAAAATCATGAATCCTTAGGCTAAAAGGCCATACTAACACAAGGAATGTCTAACACAAGAAAAATGACAATGATCCACACCTGGGCACACGCTGATGATGTTTGAGGGCAACAACGATAAAAAGAGAAACACCATGCAATCACACTGACTGGCCTCATTTAAAATGGTCATCACCAGCCTCCAGTGGGTTCCTGAGGCCACCCTATACCCCATTATATTTTCTTCCCACTCACCTGACCGCTATTTTACATCATTCCCTGTCTTCTCGGTGCTCTACAATGCCCCACCTACTCTCTCTCAGCTGACAAAATGGCAGCAACAGACGAGAACTTCCCCACACACCCACCAGCACTGGTACCCATCTGCTTGCATCTGTGCCCAGATACCCTGTCTTCTATGAGGTAACTGCACTAAACTGTCTGTACTTAACCCCTAAAGCCAGCACATCAGTGTGGTCCAGACCCGTTCCTCCTCCCCATTCTCCCCTTAGCACGTCTTCCCTCTCTTGCTGCTCATCCCCATCTGCATACAAACAGCTTACCCAGACCACTCTCACCTGCACCTCCCTCCGGCAACTCTCTCTGTTTCCTTCTTCCCTTTATAGAGAAAATCCCCTTGGAAGAGCTGCTATACTCTGTACAGTTTCTCTCTTCCTATTTTTTTGACTCCTCTACAGTTAGGTTCCCCCATTACTCAAAACTGATATTCTTAAAGTCACTGTTCACAGACCATTAAAAATAACTCAATGCTCACTTCTTGATCCTCAATCCATGTGACGCATTGCAGCATTCTGATATGGTTATCACTTGCCCTTCCTTAAAGCACTTTGTTCATTTGGTTCCTGGACATCACAGTTTTCTGATTTTCTCCTTCCTCACTGGCCACTTCTCAGGCTCCTTTTCTGGCTACTTTTTTTCTCTCTGATCTCTGAATTCTGGCCATTTTGGAGTTGTCCAAGGCTGAGTCTTGGGTGTCTTCCATTCTCTATCTACACTGACTCCCCCGATTATGTTTGTGGGGGTGGATTTTTCTTGGCCCTACCCTCTTTGGGGTTTGTTGACCTTCTTGAATCTGTAGATGTATGTCTTTCACCCAGTTAGAGAAGTTTGCAGCAATTATTTCTTCAAATAATTTTTCACCACTGTATATTTTTCCTCTCTTCTTCTGGGGCACTGATGGCACGGATATTAGAAATTTCTTATTGTCCCACAGGTACCTTAAATTTTTTCCCCTAATCTTTTCTCTTTGTTGCTCAATATGGATAATTTTTAACATGTATTTTATTCTAAAGATTATTTATTTGAGAGAGAGAGAGAGTGGGGACAGAGGGAGAGGGAGAGAGTCTTAAGCAGGCTCCACGCTGAGCCCAGAGCCTGCCCGACATGGGGTTTGATCTCATGACCCTGAGATCATGACTTGAGGTGAAACCAAGAGATGGACGCTCAATTGACTGCACCACCCAGGCGCCTCAACAATCTATTTTAAAGTTCACTTACTCATTCCTCTGTTGTTTCCATTCTGCTATTGAATTTTGTTATTGTGTTTTTTAGGTCTATAATTTCCACTTGATTCTTTATATCTTATATTTCTTTTCCGATATCATCTACCTTTCAAAGTGTTTCCCTTTATTTATTGGAGTCTTTTTATAATAGGTGCTTTAAAGTCTTTGCAGGATAATTTCAACACCTGTGTTTTCTTGGCATTTTTGCTTGTTAATTGCGTTTTCCCTTGGGAGTTGAGATTTTCCTCATCCTTCATGTGCTGAGTAACTTGAAATGTAAACTGGGCATTATGAATATTATGGTTTGAGTCTCTGTTCTTGGTTTAAATCCTTTGGGGAAGTTTTTTCAGGCAGTTAACCTGGTTCAGTCCAAGCTGTACATTCCAACTGGCCTTCAGTGCGTTGTGGTTTCAATGTCAGGTCTACTTCAAGGTCTTTGCCATGCCACTTGGATCGGTTCCTGTTGCACCATCCAGTGGCCGGCATGGGGACCCGGGTGGTGGTGAACTGCACCTGTAGTTTAGTTCTCAAGGTGTTGGGTTCGCTGTTTAGGCTCAGATCCATGCACACATAGCTCAGGGAGATGCTGGGAGTTGATAAACAACTTTATGGAGTTGCTTTCTTGAGGTCCTCCTGATACTTTCCAGGTCCCTGGGCCTTCTCTCTTCTTCCTCTGGCCAGAAAGCTGGGCCTTAGTTTCTTCACTCTGTCTTACCCTATTTACAACTGTGCCCATTTCTGGGGTCAAGAAGCAAGAGGACCGAGAAGAATAAAAGAATTAATGGGAGTTTGCCCCACACTCTTCTCTGATTGGAAGGGAAGGTTCTTCTCCCTCAGAATTTTAAATATCTGGGACTCCTAATGGTACTGCTGACATGACAGGGGAATCTGAAGAACACAGAACAGAGAAAAGAAAGAAGAAAGAAAATCAAGGAATTCCCCACTCTGTGAATGCTGAGTCCCCTCTCCCACTCCTGATTCAGAATCAGATGGCCCCTCCTGGAGCTCTCTCTGCCCAGGCCTGGGGATACCAAAGAGAAAGTGGGACATGTACTGCTGGTTTGGCGGTATCTCTAATTCTGGTCTTCTTCCCTGATCTGCCTGCTTCTGTTCACTTTCCAGAGTCCTCAAGTAGCTGCACCATTCATTCTATATGAATTTTATAGCTGTATTCAGTGTGAGAAGCAGGATGGTACGCCATTGGTCATCCATCTAGATGCAAAATCTGCTTTCAACGCTTTGAAGGAAAATGCACTGAACCTAGAGCCATTTTTAATTGTGAGGGATAAATAAAAAAATCCAAAGATTGAGAACGTTTGCCTCCTAAACATTCCTCCCGAGGAAGTTACTTGAGGATGTACTCTGGCAAAACAAAGAAGATGAAATAAAAGAGGAGTGTATGAGATCCTGGAACCTGTACAACTAACCTGCCAGAGATGTGAATATCCAAGATAATAACTATGTGATAGACCCAAAGGGCAAATGGTCCAGATTAGAGCAGGTGGTATGATGCTTCTGGAATTCCATTTCTGTGAAGAAAATGGATTCGTGTAATAAATAATTGAAGGCCTAATGATTTGAGGTTATACTGAAGGAAAATTATTTTTTTCTCTAGAAGGAAAGAAAGAAAATTTCAGAAAATACAAAAATCCACACAAGAAATTAATGGCCTATACTTGTTTGTTTAAAAAAATTATTGATTTTAGAGAGAGAAAGAGCATGAGTGGGGGGAGGGGGAGAGGGAATGTCAAGCAGACTCCCCGCTGAGCACAAAGCCCCACATGGGGCTCAATTTCATAACCCCAAGATCATGATCTGAGTCAAAACCAAGAGTCAGTTGCCCAACCCACTGAGCCACCCAGGTGCCCAAGAAATGAATGGTCTATATTTGAATCAAAATAAAGTTTGTCATGTTTTCTGTATAGTGCTTGAGTGTGGAAAAAAGAAAACATTTGATCTAGATCATAGCAAGACTGTCTTTCAAGTGGCAAAGGAATCATGGCATTTGATCCATTTGAGAAAGGCATAATTCTGACTCACTTCCTGGCTATGCAGTGAATATTTTCATGGAAATATTAATGTAAATGCCAAATGAATACCAATGGGTTAGGTTATGCTGAGGTAACAACCCAACTCTCCTTGGCTTTCATTCACATGAAAGGTTCTTTGTTGGTCACCCTCATGGTCTAAGCAGGTCAGCACAGGACTCTGCTCCCCCTAGTCCCTCGGGGACCCAGGTGACAGAGGCTCTTCCACTTTGGAGCTGCACCATTTAGAACAGTTGGCTTCAGCTACAGCAGCAGAAAGAAGTTCAGTAAATCTCACTGGGTTTTCACTACCTCAACTTGGAAATCACTTACAAGATTTCTCACATTTCACCGGCTGGAACCAGTCATAGTTCTCTTCCCACTAGGCAGTGAGGAAGATGGAAATGTAGGAAAGCAAATGGAGTGTTGGGTGGCCGTCACTGCGTACCATCACCACTCATGGGCATTCAGCTTTTATAATAACTTACATGAAAGTTACAAACCGGTCACCTAGAGCAAACACAACTGCAGATGCGGCTGGTTTGAGTATACAGAATTTTTTTGAAAACTGGAATTTTTAAAACTATTTTATTTATTAGAGAGAGAGAGAGAACAAGCATAAGCAAGGGGAGCAGTGGCAGAGTGAGAGGGAGAAGCAGGCTCTGTGCCAAGCAGGTAGCCCGATGCGGGGCTCAATTCCAGGACCCTGGCGCCCCTAAAAACTGGAATGTTTTTAAGTTGGACACATTATGTCTGGTTCAGTACAGTCATCAGGGTTCCCCCTGCCAAGACTCTGGGTCCAGTTGACTCACATACACAGCCAGTATGATCTTTGTGGACACTCACAGTCCCTACGATATAATGCAGGGCAGATCTGAGGATGCCCAGTACAATGGAAATGTTATCAGTCCAAATAATAAAACAGTAGAGGCACAGCTGCCAGGTGGGAGTGTGGAAAAGGAGACGAGAAGTAGAAGGAAATCTGGGTATGCTTGAGTGCTCCTTTTGTAGAGCAGGAAGGCAAGATGTATGACCTGATGTAGATGAAACAAGAGACGTGTATATTCACATGCATTATTTAAAATCATGAATGCAATTCATAGAACTAAAACATAATAAGTATGAAAGCTGAGAAGAGAAGAGGAAGTCACATTGGGTATGGTGTGAATATATTTCTTTATATTTTCTAGCGGGTAATCAATAGATAATATCTGTGGTCAATAAATCAAGAAATGGAGGTGTAAACACACCATTTAGTGTGGGAGGAAACCACCAGGAGCCCTCAAAATAGAAAGGACTTAAAGTGCTTTCCTTTGGGGAGTAGGATTTAAGGTGGAGGGTAGGAGAGAAGACTTAATTTCATTATAAGAATGTACTATTTGATTCTTTGAAAAAATAATATTCGTGCATTGCTCTAGTTGAAATATTTCTGATTTATTTTTTAAAAAGAAATGAATAGGGGGCGCCTGGGTGGCTCAGTTGGTTAAGCGTCTGCCTTAGGCTCAGGTAGTGATCTCAGGGTCCTGGGAAGACCACTGAGCAGGGAGCCTGCTTCTCCCTCTCCCTCTGCCATTCCCCCTGTTTGTGCATACGCGCACGTGCTCTCTCTCTCTGTCAAATAAGTGAATAAAATCTTAAATAAAAAGAAAGAAATGAATGGGATTTAGGGTATGGGAGAGAGCAGGAAAGATTTGAGAGAGGAGGAGGAGGAGGAGAGAAAAGGTACAGGTGCCGTAGTGGGAAGCTGGAGCCCATGGTGAAGTGCAAAGTTAAGACGTTCTCCACTGGGTGGCTTACAGTCCAAGGATACAAAATCCAATATTCAATTTTAGATTGTTTGCCTTGAGGGGATATAAATCCTTGTCATTGCCCCAAACCTTCTAAGTGTCTGCTACACACATGACTGGCTTCTGTGTTTAACCAGTAGGGAAACTAGGGGAAGGGACTGAGCACCAAGACCAGGGCACAGATAAGTAGAAAGAATGGCAGTGAAAAGGGAATGAGATGAATAGGAGCAAGAATTCAGAGTTGGAAGGGATCACAAAGATTTAAGGTCTCTGACATGGGAATCTCTGGAAGACATTAGTTTGCTGTGGAATGTGAGATAGGAAGTTTATCAACTGCATTTAAAGTCAGAGGACAGAGTAACCTTAGCTGACATCTGGAGTATGTAAGTTATCTTACTGGATCCTCAAAGCAACCCTATGAGTTGTTTATTCATTAATTCAACAAACATTTGTTAAATATTTACCGATAGTACCATTCAGTCTTTGTCATTATTCTCAAGGCACCTAGAGTCTAATAAGGAAGATATTACAACATAAGGTGATGAATATATGCACTAGCCCCATGAAAACATGGAGAAGAAGCAGCTACCTCCCCTGGGCTAGGAGAAGGTAGAACACTACACAAGAAGACGACTCAGGCTGAACTGGACTTTGCAAAATATAAGGAAGTTTGCTTAGCGGGTAAAAAGGACAGAGGTCAGGGAGTACAAGGAAGGGGGAACAGCATATGGGAAAGCACAGAAACAAAAACCCATGACTCACTAGGCATCTCCAGAGATTATGTTTCAAGGAGGACGGAGGAGACATGGGGGACATGGGGGAGATCTGTGTGCTAAGCAGGGCCCCTCGTGGGGTGAATAGGGGCCCTGTCTACAGTTTGTGTCACCCCAAATCAGCCTGTTAACACTCAAAACCTCCATTCCACAAGAGAAATACTGCTCTGTTCAGTGGGAAAGATCCATGAACCAGGCCACACTCCTGGGACCAATGGCGGGTCATGACGCCCCAGGACAGCCCCCTTGCAGGAGTTTTGAGCGTCTTTGGGCATTTGGTCTAATGCCCGTGTTGGGAGAGAATGTCAGGGAGCACCTTGAAGGGCCAAAACAGGAGCCAGCTCCCACATGCGTCCTGGTTAGGGTCCGGGTTTGGACACAGGTGCGCTACCCACTGCTCACACTGGTGGGGAGGGAACTTAAGATGGTTTGAGCAAGTTACTCCAAAGTAGAAAGGTGCTCTGGCAGCTTTGGGAGGAGGTCAGACTGGGAGGAGAGAAGTTAGTGATGAGGCTGCTAAGGAACATAGTCAGGAAATGAAGGGAGGGAAAAGGAACGAGGGCTCTGTCTGCATGGACAGAGGGGAGTGGTTGTGTTTGAGGGTGTTATGAAGGAGGATCTCTACAACGTGGTATTGATTAGAGTGGAAAGTGAGGAGCCTAGAATAAGTCCCAGATTTCTGGTTCAGATGATTAGATGGACAGACACACCATTCACACCCAGACGCAGGGGCAGCAGGTTCTGGGGTAGGGTAAGGAGGAGAATGAGGAACTGTGTTTGGAACATGTTGAGTATGAGATACCAGTGAGTCATAAATTGGTGACACACAGCAGGCTAGGGGAGTTCTCTAAGCCTCAGGCTAGAAATGCCACTTTTTACCACTCACTGTGTCCTTAGCCAAGCTACCTGATCTCTCCAATTCTTTATAAAAAAAGAAAACAATAGTGTAATTTTGATGGCTCACAGCACAGTGCCTGGGACATATTAAGTGTTTATTATATGGTGAAGAGGATGAAGAAAAACGAGGAGGAAGGGGTGTCTAGAGATCATCAGAGAAGTTAGGATTACAAGTGTGAGTCTGGAAACTTGGGAAGAGGTCGTCGAAAGCGAAGGTCTAAATGTTACCACTGAGGGGACTTACATGGGGTGTGGACATCGGGGGTTGGAATCGTTGGCTTTGAGTTTAGAGAGTAAACTGCCCAAGATCGTTCTTCAGGAGAGAGATTAAGCAGAATGAGTCCAGGCCTATGTGACCCCAAAACCCACGTGCTTTCCCCACCTTATGCTGGCCTTTAACATATTTTTGAAGAAGGAATATGACCTAATAGGGAGAAGAGTGAAGGTTCCCTGAAGACCACAGAAAGAGGCATATCAGCAGAATGCCCACTGTTCCGGGGCACTACAAGGCAGATTCAGCGTGGGCCAGTGTGTTGGGCCCAAACCACGTGCCACTGTTTACCTGTGGGAAGGGGGCCCAGGATTCGTGGAGCTTGAAGTTTATACAGTGTGGGTGCTATTTTATCTTGAGTTTCCTCTGAAAGCAGAACCCGAGGTTCATAAATGTATGTGCAGTTTCTTTGGGGAGCTACTTCCAGAAGGCAGGAATGGGAGGCTGAGAAGGTAAAGGAAGGAGGAAAAACCAAAAGTGTGTGTCATGGAGGTCACAGCCAGAAACAGCAGGGCTCTATCCCACCTGGGACTGTCTGAGGAGCATAGAGAAAAAGTGGGTCAGAATTGTCCACCAGAGATTCAGCTGAGAGAAGAATAACCATCCTTCAGTGTCTATACTGGTTACAGCGTTGCCCTGGGGCATTAACCTCTCCACACTTTTAGGCTGCTTACCTGTGTTTGAGTAGCGGGGTCCTTTTCCACCTGCAGTGATGAAGCCCCTGAGCCAAAGGTGAAAGAGCCATGGTGTGGGTCTGAAGCTCTGGTGTTCTGGGCAAGAGGAACCTTGAAGTCTGCATGGAATGATCCATCCTCAGCAGCTGTGGTTGACATCAGACTATGTAAGTTGGGGCAGCAGAGATCTGACATAGAGTCCGCTCCTTGCACTCCTCAGATCCTCTTGTGTCTCATGTGAAGTCAGCTCATTCTGTCCTCAGAATTTTGAGGTGGTGGCTACACACAGTCCCTAGAAAAGTTAGTACACTGCAGTTAGGGGAACAAGCTTGAGTTCCACTGTTGTGACTCGTCCTAAGGCTATAATTGAGATTCATCATTTTCCTCCTCCCACGTATGTTACAGATGCCCCTTGCTCTCAGCCAGAACTTCAGTTGGGTTAGGTTATTTGCTTCTCTAGGTGAACCAGGTCTTCATTCCCAAGAGGTGTAAGCTCCTTTCCCTTCCAGGCTGTGATTGCTGCCCATTCATGTTTGTCATGAGGCATGGGGGCACCAAGAAATGCCCCAGGGACTCACTGGAGTGCCATATGTATTTCTTTCTTCCAATTATATAGCAGCAACTCCAGCTTCTTATAATTAAGATCTGCTTTTTGACCTCACAATCTACCAGCATGAGCAGTAGATCTCATCAGATTGGGTAGAACCCTTTCTGTTCCCTGTCTGGGAACCAGGAACTCCAATGCCAAAGAACCTGAATCTGCAGGGACTCAAAGTACACATTCTGCAAGTAGGAGTGATAGCAAGAGGGACCACAGCAACACCTACTCCTTGAGTCCCGAGCCTATATATTCTAGCCTTTAAGGACACAGAACTATGTATCAGCTCCAGATTCAAGGCAAATACTGTGTGCCGTGGGCAGCACTCCAGCCTCCGAGGGTGCTGCCCCTAAGCTGGGGCTGTAGGCAGCTGTCCTGGCTTGCTGCTTCAAGGCAATGCTGTATATGTAGTATCAGTGGGTCAGAGAGTCAAGAGCCCATTCTCCTATCTTCGTTGCCACAAAATATGTCCCTTGATCTGACAATGTTACTTGGGATCCCAGCTCAGCCAACCTGCATTTCCCCAGCCTTCAGAGAGAGATGCTGGCAGAAACATTTCAGATAATAAAGACAAACCCATACCCAGAGTAGGTGTCAGGTCCAGAGAGGACAAAGCACTTCTCCTTCCAGGATTGAGAGGGTCCAACATAATCCCCTTGCCACAAGAGGTCGATGTGTCTTCTGGTGCATGTGGCATCACACTGAGATCTCAGCCATGGGTTCTGCCCCTGACGTTCAGTAGTAGCAACAGCTAGATCAGCCCCGGTGAGGAGTAGCTCATGCAGTGGGGCCCAGGCACAGCCCCCACCCCTGTGGCATTGGAAAAGCCCCAGGACAGAGAGCAGAAGATGTGCAGAGAATGATGTGAGCGCGACAGCTCTCCCCTGCGGCTAGGGCTGACATCACCAGGGACGCGAGAGGTTATGACACAGAAGGATCTGATGCAGTGGACTTGCTCAAGATAAACAAATGAAAACTTATCTTCTGACAATTACAAATGAAAATAGCCACTTGAACCCATTGCTAGATGCTGGAAAGGTCTTCAAGAATGAAAGATGCTGATGAGGATGCTGGGCTGGGCACAGGGTGCGGTTGGAGGAGGGCTTCCCATCCTGGTTCAGGTGCTTATTAAGCATCAAGGATCCCATCTGGAAAAGCCTTTGGAAGAAGCTGTGGGGACCTGGCAAGATGCCAGTCTTGCTTGTTGCTCTGGAGGTTGCTAGTGCTTTCCTGGCTTAGCATCAGAGACTATCAAAGGCAGGTGAGACTGTAGGGACAGCCTAGTCTAATCCCTATTTTACAGTTGAGGACCCTGAGGCCTGGCATTCGCAAGGGCAGCCCAAGGTCACTCGGGCAGTTATTGACAGAGGCAGACCAGTGCACTGAGGCTTAAGGTTAAAGTTGGGGATCTTAAGCCAAAGTTTCTTGGTAGACTCCACTTACATTTTTTAATTCGAATATAAGCATGTGCTCAGTAAAAGCCTGGCCTGCACTCCTGCTGCCGCATAAAGGAGGAAGGCAAAGAAATGCTTAGGCAGATGTTATACTAGTGGTTACTTGATGCCTTCCTCACTTCTCTACCCGGTGCCCTGAGGGAGTCTAACTAGATTGTGCTTTCGCTGGGCATCTATTGCTGTTTTCCTCCTATAAAAATTGTGTAAGATGATTTTTGTTCTTGCTTAAGATGACGCTTTTGTTGCTTGCATGCTGTGAGGTCATAAAACCATCTTTTCTTTTCTTCTACCTTCTGCCTTCTCTTTTAAAATCCTAGAAATTAACCTATTTTCTGTCTAAGATAGATTGATCTATCAATCTGTTTGCCCATCCATCATCCATCCATCCACTTCTCTCCCTCCTTCCCTCTCCCCCTCTTTCTCTCCCTCCCTCTGTCTTTCTCTCTCTCTCTCCTCTACCTCCTCTCTTTCTTTCTTTCTT